>NC_135327.1:72766855-73391771 GCF_023851605.1 Tamandua tetradactyla
TAGGGAGGTGAGGAACCTAGTATAGGGTGTGTTTTCAAACCAGTTACCCCTGTGGGCAACTGGAGTTTAATGTTACTGGGACTTTTGGTGCCAATACAGAACATGCACCTGATAGGGTGTCACTCCCACTGCTCAGTCCTCACATGGGCAGACAAGCTCTAGAGACCAGGGACAGGGTCACAGGAGCTGGTGGCTGGCAGTTATGTGTTCAGAAATGATAAATCATAAACAGCATCTGCCACAGTTCCTTAACAAAGGATTGAGATTTCATATCTCCTTTTTAGAGCTTGTTGTTATAAGTATGTAAATCATAGATTGCTGCCATTATACAATGTAAAGTCAAACTTTTGAAAAGTTAAAGAGCCCTATAAGTATTTCTATTTGTAGACACCTAAACCTTACTAGCAGAGTGGTGTCTTAGTTTGCCAGGGCTTCTATGACAACTGCCACACAGTGGAGTGTCTTAAGCAATAAGAATTTTACTATCTCATGGTTTTGGAGGTTAGATCCAACATCCAGGTATTGGCAGGGCTTGCTTTCTCCCAGACTCTGTAGCATTCCGCAGTCCTCTGACACATGGCAATTTCTCTCTCCTTGTTTCTGCTCCTCTGGTTTCTGCTGACTTCTACTTCCCTTTGCTACCAATTTCCTTTGCTTTTGAGGACTTCAGCCACAGTAGATTCAGGCCCACCCTGATTCAATTTGGTCTCAATTAGATAGAATCTTTGAAGAGCCTATTCACAAATGATTTTATAGCTTAATTAATAAGAACATCCTAAAAGGTTCTATTTACAAATGGGTTCTCAACAACAGGAACATGGATTAAAACTTAAATATTGTCTTCTGTGGGATACATGATTCAAAACCCAACAAGTGGCATCTGGAATGCCATTTAAGCCATAAACCAAGTCATATAACAATTCACCTCTCCACATCATCACCCTCCCACCCAGTCCCACAAGTCCTTTTTTTTTACTGTATTATTATTTTAATTATTAGGTCTTATAAGTTCCCTAAACTATTATTAAATTTGTTAATAATCCAATATTTAAAGTTGCTGTTATGAATGGAATATTTGGGACTTTTTCATAACTGTTTCCACATGGGTTCTTGCCAGATGAATTGTATTGATTTTTTTAAATATTTATACTGAATTTGGCCACTAGTGCTACTTCTGCTACTATAACTTCTACCATCCTTCTTAAAAAATAATTTTTATTGTGATGTCTTCATGCACTCATAGTCCATCCAAAGTATATAATTAACAGCTCACAATATTATCACATAGTTGTGTATTCATCACCATGATCATTTTTAGAACACATGCATCACTCCAGAAAAAGAAATAAAAACTCATACATCCCATATCCCTTACTCCTCCCTCTCTGTGTTAGTTAGATTTAGTTGTCAACTTGGCCAGGTGAAGGCACCTAGTTCTGTTGCTGTGGGCAGGAGCCAATGGTACGTGAACCTCATCTGTTGCTGAATAACATCCGCAGTCGGCTAGGAGGTGTGCCTGCTGCAGTGAATGACGTTTGACTTAATTGGCTGGTGCTTAAATGAGAGAGTGCAACGTAGCACAGCCCAAGCAGCTCAGCATTCCTCATCTCAGCAGTCACAGCTCAGCCCAGGCCTTTGGAGATGCAGAAAGAAGTCACCCCAGGGAAAGTTGTTGGAACCCAGAGGCCTGGAGAGAAGGCCAGCAGAGACCATCCTGTGCCTTCCCACATAAGAAAGAACCTCAGTTGAAAGTTAGCTGCCTTTCCTCTGAAGAACTAACAAAATAAATCCCCTTTTATTAAAAGCCAAACCATCTCTGGTGTGTTGCAGTCTGGCAGCTAGCAAACTAGAATAGATTTGGTACCGGAGAGTGGGATGCTGCTGCGGTTTGCAAATACCAGATATGTTGAAATGGTTTTTTGGATGGCTAAGAGGAAGATTTTGGAGGAACTGTGAAAAGAATGATGGAGAAGTCCTGGAGTGCCTGAAGAGACTATTGGTGTAAACGGAACCACTGCCAATCTGGACAAAAGGGGACACAAAAGGGACAAATTGGAGTTTGCAGAGTGAAAACCATGGAAGCTCGGGTCTGAAGCCAACAAACCTTGACCAGGAGAGTGGACCCACCCATATGCATGGAGAGGGTGAGTTTACCCTGAAGGTGAGAATGAGTCTCCCACCTTGTTGCAGTGGAAGAGTCGTGCAGCCTCAGGCCTTGGAGAAGGTAGAGCACACTTCTTGGGGCACTGGGGAGAGCCTGGCTGCCACCACATGGAGGGGTTGAGCATGTGCCCCAGAAATGGCAGAGAGCCCAGGGCTGGCCCTGATGCCTGGAGAGAGTGGAGTCGAGAAAAAAGTGATCTCCTCAGTGCTCCCCAAGGTTGATTTGGAAAGAGGCGGGCCACTGTATAGGCCCTTGGAAAGGGTGGGACTGCCACTTTCTAAAGCCGAAGGATAAATGACTTTTGGACTTTGAAATCCCATGGTGCTTGCCCTACAGGTTTTCCATCTGTGTTTCTTCCAATTTCTCCCTATGGAAATGAAAACCTGTATCCTGTGACTGTCCCTCCTTTGCATATTGACACCAGACAACTTGTTTTGAGATTCACAGGTCCACAGCCAGAAGAGAATTTTTTGCACCTTAATATTGTTTAAGGTGATGCGAATAGTTGCCAAGTTGACAAGGGGTAGACATGTGGTAGTTAGATTCAGTTGTCAGCTTGGCCAGGTGAAGGCACCTAGTTCTGTTGCTGTGGACATGAGCCAATGGTACATGAACCTCATCTGTTGCTGATTTACATCAGTAGTCAGTTAGGAGGCATGCCTGCTGCAATGAATGACATTTGACTTAATTGGCTGGTGCTTAAATGAGAGAGTGCAATGTAGCACAGCCCAAGCAGCTCAGCATTCCTCATCTCAGCAGTCGCAGCTCAGCCCAGGCTTTTGGAGATGCAGAAAGAAGTCACCCCAGGGAAAGTTGTTGGAACCCAGAGGCCTGGAGAGAAGGCCAGCAGAGACCATCCTGTCCCTTCCCACGTAAGAGAGAACCTCAGTTGAAAGTTAGCTGCCTTTCCTCTGAAGAACTAACAAAATAAATTCCCTTTTATTAAAAGCCAATCCATTTCTGGTGTGTTGCATTACAGCTGCTAGCAAACTAGAACAGATTTGGTACTGAGACTGGTGTGTTGCATTCCTGCAGCTAGCAAACATAGAACACTCTCATTGACCACTAGTATTTTATGCTCTCAAATTCAGTTCTCAGAGTTTGCACATTATAGTTTGTCCATATTAGTGAGGCATTATAATATTTGTATAATAGTTGTCTTTTCATTTCTGGTTTATTTCATTCAACATACTCTCCTCAAATTTCATTCACCTAGTTGAATGCCTCACAACTTCATTCTTTCTTGCAACTGCTCAATATTCCATTATATGTATATACAATAGTTTGCCCTTCCATTCATCATTCGATGTACCCTTAGGCTACCTCCATCCACTGCAAGTCGTGAATACTGACTCCTAAACACCAGTGTACAAATAACCATTCATGTCCCTGCTTTCAGTTCTTCCAAATATATACCTAAAAATGGGGTGCAGGATCTTATTGCAACCCTATACTTAGCCTCCTAGCCCTATACTTAGTTCAGAGGGGCTGCACCATTCTACTTCCTTACTGTGATGGTCAAGTTCATGTGCCGACTTGGTCAGGTTGTGGTGCCCAGTTGTCTGGCCATGTAAGCACTGGCCTGTCTGTTGTTGAGAGGACATTTCATGGACTTAAAATATGACAATGTTGGCTGCATCCAAGGAGTGTCTTCTGCAATAAGTGATGCTTAATCTAACCACCAGAAGACTTTTAAGGAGGATTTAAAAGAGCCAATCCCCCTTTCTGCTTCAGCCAGTTAGCCTCTCCTGAAAGGTTATTGAGGACTTTCATTGGAGCTGCCAGCTCATGGCCTAACCTACAGATCTTGAACTCTTACATCCCCATGGTAGCATGAGACGCTTTTATAAATTTTATATTTACAGATCTCTCCTGCTGATTCTGTTTCTCTAGAGAACCCTAGCTAATACACCTACCAACAGTGAATAACTAATATCTGTCTACATTTTTTCCAGCACTGTATCTTTCAGTTTATTTTTTAAACAGTTTTATTCACATCCCATACAATCCATCCTAAGTAAACAAACAATGGTTCCTGGTATAATCACCACCACATTCTGTATGAGGACATTTCCATTTCTTCTGCAAATAGAGAAAAAGAGGAAAAAAAGAAAAAGAAGGAAAAAAGTAAATAAAATAAAAAATAGAAACAATGACAACAAGAATCTCATACCCCTCTGTACTGGTTTGAAAGGATATGTGCCCTAGAAAAGCCATATTTTAATCCTGATCCACATTGTGGAAGCAGCTCTTTCTTTTAATCCCTGTTCAGTACTTAAGGGTGGAAACTTGATTAGGTTATATCTGCAGAGATGTGACTCACCCAATTGTGAGTATTGACCTTTGATTAGAGGGAGATGTGACTCCACCCATTCCAGGTGGGTCTTGATTAGCTTACTGGAATCCTTTAAAAGAGGAAATGCTGTGGAGAAAGCTTGAGAGCCAGGAGAACATAAGAGCCTATGCAGCCAGATGAAGAAGGGAAATGCCCCTGGGTGAGTTTCATGAAACAAGAATCCTGGAGAGAAAGCTAGCAGATGTCATTATGTTTGCTATGTGCCTTTCCAGTTGAGAGAGAGAAACCCTGAGCATCATTGGCCTTCTTGAACCAACATATCTTTCCCTGGATGCCTTAGATTGGACATTTCTACAACCTTGCTTTAATTTGGCCATTTTTACCACTTTAGAGCTGTAAAGTTGCAACTTAATAAATTCCCCCTTATAAAAGCCATTCTGTTTCTGTTATATCACATTCTGACAGCTTGTAAACTACAACACCCTCCCTTATATCCCACTCTTATTGACTTTTACTTTTGGTATATTGCCTTTATTACATTTAATGTAGGCATATTACAATGTTACTATTAACTATAGACCCTAGTTTGCATTGATTATATTTAATGGAGGCGTATTACGATGTTACTATTAACTATAGACCCTAGTTCACATTGATTATATTTTTTCCATATGCTGTCCCATTTTCAACACCCTACAGTGTTGACATTCATTTGTTATCCCTCCAGGAAAAAAATTCTTATACTGGTACATTTAATCACTATCATTGTCCACTCTTGGTTTTGCCAAGTTATGCAGTCCCAGTCTTTATCTTCTTTCATTCCTTCTGGTGTCATACATGCCCCTACCATTCCTCTTTCAAACATACTCACACTCAGCAACTGATTCAACCAATTTTTGTCTTTGGATCTAAAGTGAGTCTCTTGTGTACAGCATATAGATGGATCCTCCTTTTTAATCCATTCTGCCAGTCTGTGTCTTTTGATTGGGGAATTTAATCCATTAATATTTAATGTTATTACTGTAGAGGCAGTACTTTCTTCTACAAGTTTATCTTTCTGATTTTATACATCATATCTTATTTTTCCTCTTTTTATCTTTACTGATAGTCTTCATTTCTACACTCTTCTCCAGACCTCTCTCTCCCATCTTTTCCTATCTGCCTATAGTGCTCCCTTTAGTATTTCTGATAGAATTAGTCTCTTAGTTGCAAGCTCCCTCAATGACTATTTGTCTGAAAATATTTTAAACTCCCCTCAGTTTTTGAAGGGCAGTTTTTCTGGGTATAGAATTCTTGGTTGGCAGTTTTTCTCTTTCAGTATGTTAAATATATAATATTGCTGCCTTCTTCCCTTCATGGTTTCTGCTCAGAAATCCACACATAGTCTTATTGTTTCCCTTATATTTGATAGATCACTTTTCTCATGCTTCTTTTAGAATTCTCTTTGTCTCTGACATTTGACAGTCTGATTAGTAAGTGGCTTGGAGTAGGTCTATTCAAATATGTTTTGTTTGGGGTATGCTGCAATTCTTGGACCTGTAATTTTATGTCTTTCATAAGAGATGGGAAATTTTCAGTGATTTGTTCCATTAGTCTTTCTGCCCCTTTTCCCTTCTCTTCTCCTTTTGGGACACTCATCACACATATATTCATGCACTTCATGTTGTCATTCAATTCCCTGAGACTCTGCTCATATTTTTCCATTCTTGTCTCTGTCTTTTTGTATGTGTGTAGAATTTCAGATGTTCTGTCCTCTAGTTCACTAATCCTTTCTTTTGCCTCTTCAAATCTTCTGTTGTAGGTCTCCATTGTGTTTTTTTTTAATCTCTTCTATTGTAACTTTCATTCCCATAAGTTTTGTAATTTGTTTTTTCAGACTTTCAAATTCTTCTTTATGTTTACCCAATGTCTTCTTTATATCCTTCACCTCCTTTTGCCATATCTTTTTCAATTCACTGATTTGAGTTTTGATGTGATTTTGCATGTATATTTGAACATCTTAGATTAGCTGTTTCAACTCCTGTAGCTCATTTGAAATGTTGGTTTGTTCCTTTGGACCATATCTTCAATTTTCCTAATATGACTCCTTCTTTTTTGCTGGTGTCTAGGCATTTGATTTCCTTAATTAGTTTATTCTGGAAGTCCTTTTCACTCTTTTACCTAGGTTTTCTTGTTGATCAGTTCTTGTTTTCTGTTTCTTGCACTGTCTATATGGAACCCTTTTTTGTATATTTTTTGAGGTGGACTCTTCAGATATGATTGGCACAGTCAGATTTTCCCAGACCATCCAGACCCACTCTCCTCAAGAGGAGAGAGTAGCTAGTATCAGGTTTCCCTGAAGGTGAGACTCAGCAGGTTGTCAGACTTTCCTATGAAGCCTCTAGATTCTGTGCTTTTCCTATTCTTCCAAGCATGTCGCACTTATCTGCCCACAGTTTCCTACCAGCATAAAGTGATGTAGTGTTTTTAATTTCAGCAGCCTCTCCCTGTCAGCAGTGTGGTTGAGACAAAGACTAAGGTAGAGGTCAGGCTTAGGTTGCTTGTATCTTTCAGCCCCTGGAGCTTGAATTCCTTGAAGGAATCCACTACTTGAGCTGGGCCCAAACCCCCTTTTCTTGGGAAAGACACACCCTTTAGGGAATTGTCCTTATTCACCTATTTACTTTGTCTCTCAGACATGCCTTAATTCCGCCCTTGCCTGGGGCAGTGCTAAAGCCTGAGAATGCTCATAGTTTTATCCAATGAGCTGTTGGGAAGTAAAGGGAAAAAAAGACATAAAAAGCCTTATCTAAACCAGGCCCTAGCTCCTGGGTTTGCCAATCAAGAGGTAGAAAGCTGAAGATGTTACATTGTTCTGTGTGTCCCCAGGCTCTATGTGCCGCCTTTTCTTGGGGACCAGCCCTTTTCCAGTATTTGTTCTGACTCAAAAAGCCTCTGGTCTTTTTTTTTTTTTTAATCAGCCCTACCCTCCTCTCTGCCAAGGCAAAAACTTCTGGTTCCTCTAGTTCTTACTCCAGATTTATCTGTACTCATGGCCTGTTTTCAGCTGACTGAATTTGTTGATTAATTTTTTGGTTGGAACTTGGTTCTTTGCTGCTAGTGCAATTTGTTTCCTTTTCCCTCAGAAAACCAGCCTGCCATGCCCATGGGGGAGGAGCATCAGCTTCCATGGTTTGGCAGACTTACTGTTCTATGGGAGATATCAACTGTTTAACCCATTATAGACTGGTGTACGATGTGTGTCTGGTCAGTGATGTCTCCCCATCAGTTGTTCCATACAGTTACTGGGTATTTGCTAGCTACTCTAGAGGATGAATTAAATTCCACACCTCACTATGCTGCAATCTTGTCCTGCCTCCTTTCCCAATGAGTTTTAAAGAAGCTTTTTCTCTCTTGGTGAGTTGCATGTCCTGTCTACACTGAGCAGTTCTTTATGGAGCTCTAAAGCCACCAGCTGGTCCTGAGCTTTAAGGAATTCAACATCTCTGCTTTGTTGAGATTTGAGATGTTTTCATGGCCCAAAAGGAGGCCCAAATAAGAAATCCTTAGGAGATGCTGCACCGACTCTACCTTTCAAACCCCATGGGATATGATAAAACTTGAATTCAGTTTAGATTACCCACCTTCTCAGGACCCTCAGGCCTACATGGCTGAATGTTTGGGGAAGGGCCATAGAGGCTGTGGAAGTGAGACAAATAGAATCTGGTCCTTTCCTTACCCAGCATCATTTACCTGATCCAGCTCCCCCTGCATTGTACATTAGAACCATGTTCAAGAGAAAGCCCAGCAGCCTCTCTTGGAATAGTTTCTCATACCTGTCTTCTTGTCTCCATGAAAATTAATATTCTCTGTGTGCATTGACATTTATAGAGTGTCTTTAAAACATAGGACATTTCCCTGCCTCATTAAACTAGAATATATACTTCAAGAAGGAAATCACTCAAAAGAAGGCTTGGTCACCATGGAGGCATGGAATAACCAGCTAAAGGCAAGTGCTGGCTGTGTACATACAGCAGAGAGGTGGGAGCCTTGATGCAGCAGTTGGAGGGTCTGGCCTGTAGACAAAGAGGAGCTGCCTCTGGCCCTGACACTAGCCTTTCAGTTATCCTGTTAAGGTCCCAGCCAGGTCCCAAATCAACAGGAACCTTCTATGCATGATTTAAATTTGTTTACAATATTTGTTGCAATGGCCATGAGGTTTCAATTCCTGCTTCCAGATGAGGCCTGAGTCTTCCATTTGGGCAGCAGTGTGACATATCTATTGCACACAATTTACTTTCCCTCTGGCATAAGTGGCTGGACCTGGACTGTTTGAAGAATTTCAAGGCCAGAAAGATCTGAGCTACAGAAACACTGACTGGCAGCTGTTACCTCCAAATTTGATAGGATAACATAGATCCCTGGGGGAATAATTTCTTGGATGATGCAGTTTCTTGCATCCCTAATGTTTGATCTTTTGAGTTAAGGTAAACCTTATTTGGGTCCCAGTTGGTCCCCAGTAAGAGAAATCACTTGTGTCTGGGGCAACATCTTAACTACCTGTATGATTCTGTTGTGCCAGACATGGCTATTGGTTCATGCGCTAAAAGGATCATGTGGCTTCAAGATGTCTTCTTCCCACCTTCAAAATGCTGTGCTGACTTGATTCTGAATAATTTCCCCTTTAGTTTATGTGAAAATAATGAGCAAGAGCCATTAATACTTGCTACCTGTTTCTGTGTCAAGACCTAATAGTTGGGATCTATTAACTATGAGAAAGGTTTATTATCCCCCACATTATAGACTACAAAAAAGAGGCTCAAAGTATTGTCTAAGAAGAGTGAAGGTCCATTGACCAAGTGCCTTTTTAAGCTGACTTTTGATACCTGATCAAAGAGAAAATAATCTGCTTGATCTACTTTAAATGAATTATAACCAAGCTCCCCATAACCAAGCTCTCATGTGTAACAGTTGGATTTTGCATATATTACCTTATCTGATCCTCTTCTGGGAGATGTATGGGATCAGTATTTCTCGTATCTTTTGCAAATGAGGAGAGGAATGAGTAGAGGCTAGAAGTGATACAACTGGAGGTTCCTAAAGGCCACCGCGAGGGTCAGGAAGGGTGTCGGGAGTGTCTTGGTTCCCGTCTCGGCTTTTTGGGGATACAGCAGTGTGCAGCTATGGCAGAACCACAGCCCGCCGCCGGTGGCCTTACTGACGAGGCAGCCCTCAATTGCTGCTCCAATGCGGACCCCAGCACCAAGGATTTCCTATTGCAGCAGACCATGTTACGAATTAAAGATCCTAAAAAGTCATTAGATTTTTATACTAGAATACTTGGAATGACGCTAATTCAAAAATTAGATTTTCCTGCTATGAAATTTTCACTCTATTTCTTGGCTTATGAGGATAAAAATGACATCCCCAAAGATAAAGATGAGAAAGTAGCATGGGTATTCTCTAGAAAAGCTACACTTGAGCTGACACACAATTGGGGTACTGAAGATGACTCAACTCAGAGTTACCACAATGGCAATTCTGACCCTCAAGGATTTGGTCACATTGGAATTGCTGTTCCTGATGTGTACGGTGCTTGTAAACGATTTGAGGAATTGGGAGTCAAATTTGTGAAGAAACCTGATGATGGTAAAATGAAAGGCCTCGTATTTATTCAAGATCCTGATAGCTACTGGATTGAAATTTTGAATCCTAACCAAATGATGGCTGTTATTTAGTTCTATGAGAATAGTTCTTTATGATTTCAATAAAGACACTGTAGAAAAAAGGAAACAATGTGATTCAAGATAATCATGTAACAGAAACATTGAGGACTGATGGATCCTTATCCCAATTCAAATTATACTTAAGTCCATTTCCTCTTCCTATTTCACCTAACTGTACTAGCTTTAAAGTAGTACTTTATCTTATGCCCTTGAATATAAGTTATGTTACTTTACTTTGTAAAGTAATAATTAGAACAGTTCCCTTCTGACACTGCATTGGCCTTCATCTGTCTTCTAAATAAGACATCTTTTCAAGCCTGCCTTTGAATCTTCATTTTCAAAGAAACATTTAACATGTTTTTGTTATGGATATCTTCTGGGGTTTCATTCCTCGGAAATAACTTTTCTCAATGAAAAGCACTGAAAACACTGAACAAAAATTAAACCTCATGTGTACTTAAAAAAAAAAAAAAGAAGAAGTGATACAACTGGAGGAGGGAGTCTTGCTGTGACTGCACAGGTTGGTAAGAGGGTGAGATGATGATAACATACCACCTCTTCTAGAGGACCTAGCACTGGGCTTAGGAAGATCTGCCTTAGCTCAGTTAACTGATAATGGACTCAATGGAATTATGAAGGCTTCTACCAGGGTTTTGTGGCCATTCCTGAAGATCTCAGCTGCAAAGAGAGGGGAAAGAGGACACTAAAATGACCACTCAGGCAGGGAATCAGGAGACTTGGATCCAGTCCTGGCTCTTCCCCTCATCAGCTGTGTAAACCTAGACAAGCCAAAGGTACCCTTTTCTGAGTGCAGGTGGTTTGTATACCCAGGCTGGAGTAAGAAGGAGGCTTTTTTGCCTCCATCTCTGAACACTGTCTGTACCACAGTGTGGCCAAATAGAGCAACTAGCAAACAGTGATGGGCTAATGGGTGCCCAAGTTCTCCCCCAGAGCCAGAGCCCTCCCTGAGCCACCTCCCTTTGGGTGGCCTCATGCTCTTCAGTATCCTCCTGCAGGGGCAACTTCAAGGACTGTTGAGCTTAATCCTCAGCCTTTTCCCACCACACATTACCAGTACCACCAGAATTAGAAACTAAAAAGTCCCCAATGGTTTAGGGAGAGATGAAAAGGAAGTAGATTCATAGGTCATAACCTGCTGGAATTTGTAGTAAATTGGAGGTTATCTCACCTATCTGTGGTGCTCTGGGAGTAAACACTCCTTTTGCTAAGTAAAAGGTTTTAATTCCATTGGCATTCAGAAGGGCCTCGAGATCTGTAAGGCTCCAAAGCTTAATGGATGATTCTGATGAATGGAGGAATTGAATACATTGATATAACCCAACCACATCCTTTTACACATGTATTAAATGGTTTCTTGAGTCATGTAGGTAAGGCATGGCATGGAAAAGTGCAGCCTGGTTCTCTGATGCCCTCTAAATCTCTCTAAGCGTGGCGTCTGTAGATCATGTTTCAGTTTGCTAAAACTACTGGAATGCACTATACCAGAAATGGATTGGCTTTTTCAAAAGGGATTTATTAAGTTACAAATGTACAGTTCTAAGGCCATGAAAATGCCCAAATTAAGGCATCAACAAGACGATATCTGAACTCTGAAAAAAGGCCGCTGGCATCTGGAACACTTCTGCAAGTTGGAAAGGCACCTGGCTGGTATCTGCTGGTCCTTGCCCCTGGCTTGTTGCTTTCAGCTTCTGATTCCAGTGGCTTTCTCTGTACCCTGTGTGTCTTCTCTTAAAAGTCTCTGAGGCATTTCTCTCTCTAAGCACCTGCGGGTCCTCTCTTGGCTTCTCCAGGGCAAACTCTGTATTTCTTCTCTTAGTTTAGCATCTCTCAGACCATCTTCTGTCTCCAAGCTTCTGTGCTTTCTCCAAAATGTCTCCCTCTTAAAGGACTCTAGTAAGTGTGTTAAGACCCACCTTGAATGGGCGGGGTCACATTTCCATGGAAGCAACCTACCTAATCAAAAGTTCCCACCCAACAATAGATCTGTCCCTGCAAGACTGGATTAAAAGAACATGGCTTGAAGACAGATTTTGGGCTGTTGGGCCATCTGGTCTCCTACTACACACCTAGTAATACACTCTTTCTTTGTTTGAAACCCCGGTGTCTCAAGAATTGGTTATTGAGTGTGTTGGGCAAAAGAATCCACAGCCTTTGTCTGGTAACAATTTGGGGACCCTCCAGGATGAACGCCTGAATCCCTGGAGTTCCATTAGTGCAGTTAAGCCATGAAACAAAGCCTTTGCAGCCACTGGACTGAATTTAGTCTAGAGGCTTGGCAACTGGGGTTACTCTATACTGCTGGCAGTCCAGAGACTTTTGGTACCTTGAAAAGCTTCAAAGAGAGAAACTATTTCCAGTTCCATGTCTGGATCATCTAACTGGGTGAGTGCATCATCAGGGTAAAAGTGGATCAGGGAATAAATAAGTGATTTCAGCCCCCTTGACCTAGGCCTGGGTCATACTTCCAGAACAATCCCCTTTCCTCTGACCTCTATACCTTCTGATTTGGGTATACTATACCATACAAGGTTTGAAATCCTGACCTAATCCAACAATTAACTGGTGTTTAATGAAATTAAGTAGGCCTATTTAAGTGTTAGCCCATGTATTACCTAGATATTGGTTAATTGTCAAATTGGTACATTAAATGTTTTATGTCTGTTTAATTGGTAATTGATTGGTTTGGTGTGTGTTCTGTACAGGGTTTGAGGCCCTGACCTCAATTTGATGTTAAGTATACTCCTCAAAAATGAGTAATCCAACAATTAATTGGTATTTAATGAAATTAAGTAAGCCTATTTAAATGCTAGCCAGTGTATTACCTTGGTATAGTAAGAGTTCATGCTTATTTAATTGTTAATCAGTGTGTTAAATGTTTAATGCCTGGTTGTTAGCTGGTGTGTTCAGTCTAGCTATTAATTGGTGTGTTCCTGCATTCATATTGGTCAAATGTTGCTAACTGGTTACTAATTATGGAAATTCCTGTAAAAGGGAAGATTTGGGCTGCACTGAAAATTGAAAAGATTTTGGTTATGAGTCTATAAAAAGAAGGTTTTATTTCTGTAATATAATCTGGCCTCAATGTGATTTAAAATGAAAATACTACCATTAAAATTAAAGATATTACAATTAGAATTGTTCTGCAAAAAGGTAGACATGGGATGAGATAATATATTCAATCCTTTATTTGTCCCTCTCAGAAGTATTTGTGTTTTTTTAAAGCTCATAATTTAATAAGACAAGGTCTCAAATTTGAGGTTTGCCATTATGAAACAATTTCTGTAATTGTAAACTGAACCTACTTAAGATTAGTGCCTAAGAGGCATCTCCAGAAAATCTCTGCTGTTGCTCAAATGCGGTCTCTCTCTAAATCAAACTCTGAGCTTCCCCACTACATCAGACATAATTTCCAGGGGTGTAAACCTGGCCCTGGCAGCGTGAAATATAACTGGCCCTGGCATTACTGGACATAAGTAGCCCTGGCATCATGAGATATAAGTTCCAAGAATAAGCCTGGCCCTGGCATCATGGATGAACTGACCAAAAGGGGGTAGAGACATGGAATCTAAGAGATTTCAAATCTCTTTCTCTTTTTGAGAGGTCATTCTGGAAGTTACTCTTAAGAAAGTTTCAGCCAGATGTTGCAAACTGCAACAATATGGCAAATCCCAACCAACAGTGCTCCTGGAAACCCTGAAAGATATCCTGTACTCTATACAATTTTATTTATTAAGTTTATTTTTCAGAGACTTGAAACCTCCAGATTGTTCCAATGCCAGAGAACCTCTGAAACCCAGAGATACTGGACTCTCCAAGAGTAACAGCCGATTTCATCATTTCATCCCGTTGTCCCTTAATAACAATGCCCCATTTCAGCCTTGAGCAATTAGAAAGTCATGACCCAGATATTTCTCAAGATTGAGAGACAATTATCAAATGAGAAGGAGGAATTGTAACCAAGAAGTTAGAATTTAAGGGATGATTTTGATTACTGAATCATTATATAGATAATTCCTTTTTGCTTTCTGATATATTGGAGTAGACAGAGGGAAATTGCTGAAATTTCTAAATTGTAATCCCGCTACCTTGATCTCTGATAATGATTGTATAGCTCTTATCTTCTGCCTCTGTGATTGTAAATACCTTGTTACTAACCTTCATTTGTACCCAATTATCCAGTTTTTCAACTTCAGAGTCTTGTAATTGCTAAAGACAGCCTTAATGTTTATTAATAAAGGGACTTGGGTCAGCCCAGAAATAATCCACCCCAAATCTAAACTTATCTTGATAACTGAGACTGGTTCTAACCAAAATGGGCCTGCCTGACATGCACAGCAGCTTAGACTTTAACCTACAAGTCACCTATACCTCATTCCTCCATTTTCTTACACACGTTCTGTGATTAAGCATGTAATCAATCTGTGCATACTTAATAATTAAATCACATCTAATTACATCATCTGGGGCTACTGTGTTCATTATCCTAAACTCTACCCTAATAAAACTACCCAAATTACTGCACTTTGGGCAGACCAATTTTGGGCTGCTGGACCGTCTGCTCTCCTACTATGCACCTAGTAATAAACTCTTTCTCTTTGAAAAAAAGAACATGGCTTTTCTGGAGTACATAACAGTTTCAGACCAGCACAACCATCTACACTGAATTATCTTGAAGCCTGTTTTGAAGGCAGATTTCTTTCCCATGCATAATCTACTGAATCTGAAACTCTGGTTAGGCCAGGAATATACCTTATACTGCATTAGCTTGAATGTACTCATTTTGAAAGGAAAGTGTCAGGAATCAAGTGTAGTATTATCTTTGGAGAACAGTCTTACACCAGGGTTCAGTTTGAATGTCAGCTAAAGGAGAAAATCACCTCTATTCAAAAACTACTCTAGAAAATAGTGTAAGTCTTTGTGCCAGTTTGACAGGATTTACCCTAGAAAACTATGTTTTAATCCTGAGCCAATCTTTTGGAAGCGGCCATTTCTTTTAATCCCTATTCAGTACTGTATGTTGGAAATTTGATTAGGTTATCTCCACAGAGATGCAACTCACCCAATTGTGGTTATTAGCCTTGGATTAGAGGGAGATGTGACTCCACCCATTCCAGGTGGGTCTTGATTACTTTACTGGAATCCTTTAAAAGAGGAAGCATTTTGGAGAAACCTTCAGAATGGCAGAGCATCAGAGCCACAACAGCCCACAGAGCCAGAGACCTTTGGAGGTGAAGAAGGAAAACACCCTTAGGGGAGCCTCATGAAACAAGAAGCCTGGAGAGAAAGCTAGCAGATATCACCATGGTCGCTATGTGCCTTTCCAGTTGAGAGAGAAACCCTCAATTTCATTGGCCTTTCTTGAGTGAAGGTAACCTCCTGATGGTGCCTTAGTTTGGATATTTTTATAGCCTTGCTTTAATTGGGACATTTTCATAGCCATAGAGCTATAAACTTGCAACTTATTGAATTCCTCTTTTTAAAAGCCATTCTGTTTCTGTAAACTTGCAACTTATTAAATTCCCCCTTTTAAAAGCCATTGTTTCTGGTATATTGCATTCCAGCAGCTAGCAAACTAGAACAGTCTCCCATAAAGTACAGTACAATAGAGCCATATTTCTATGAAACTGAAATAGTATAATAGCAAGACTAATGCCCATTTCACTTTGTGCACAAAATAAAAAATATGCACCTCTTAATTAAAAATATGACAAGAACTGCATATTTTTATTAATTAAAAAAATTAACAACAAACAAAACAATAAGATATCATTCCATTCCACATATATAATCAGTAATTCTTAATATCATCACATAGTTGCATATTCATCATTTCTTAGAACATTTGCATCTATTTAGAAAAAGAAATAAAAAGACAACAGAAAAAGAAATAAAACGATAATAGAGAAAAAAAAGTTATACATACCATACCCCTTACCCCTCGCTTTCATTTACCACTAGCATTTCAAACTAAATTTATTTTAACATTTTTCCCCCTATTATTTATTTTTATTCCATATGTTCTACTCTTTTGTTGATATGGTAGATAAAAGGAGCATCCGACCCAAGGTTTTCACATTCATAGAGTTTCATTGTGAAAGCTATATCATTGCTCAATCTTCATCAAGAAACATGGCTACTGGAACACAGCTCTACATTTTCAGGAAGGACTGCATAATTTTGAAACTACCTGGCTGGCTGAATCCTAAACTATACTCATATGATAGCCCCACTCTAACTGGTTGGTAGAAAACCCAGAATTCTTTGTCAAGATCAGTTTTGAATTGTATAAAGCCTTCAAGAAAAATCCATTTTAAACTTAATTGGTCTGGACAAAACCATCTCTCAAGAATTCTCACACACAATATAAAATGTTGCAGCCATCCCTTCTGTCTCCCTCACCCCTTCCAGAGGTGGCAGTCATTGCCTACCTGCCATCACTGCTTCCCTCAGACCCTTGTAAAACCCAAGATAGTAAATAAGAGAATCAAGATGTTCATTTGTTACCAGTCAGACCAATAAGTCAAAATTAAGTATAACTGGCAAAAACGCAGAATAATTGACAAAAAGGTGCAGAGATTTAAGGGCCCAGTCTTGATATGCAGTGTTGGTTATAGGAGCAACAAATGCAGTGCTTTAGGACTGTATGTAGCCCATAAAATCATATTCTTAAAGCCAATCTGGTCCTGTGTGTGTAATCCTATTTTAGTAGGTTTTCATGAGGTTACTTCAGTTAAGGTGTTGTCATGGTCAGGTTCATGTGTCAACTTGGCCAGGTGGTGGTGCCCATTTGTCTGGTTGGGCAAGTGCTGGCCTGTCTGTTGCTATGAGGACATTTCATGGACTTAAATCATATGTCAGCTGTATCCACAGCTGGTTGCATTTGTAATCAGCTAAGGGGACTGTCTTCTGCAATGAGTGACACTTAATCTAATCATTGGAGGGCTTTTAAGGAGGATTCAGAAGAGACAGTCTCTCTTCCTGCTTCAGCCAGCCAGCCTCTCCTGTGGAGTTCATCTAAACACTTCATTGGAGTCATCAACTTCACAGCCTGCCCTATGGACCTTGGACCCTTACATTCCCATGGTTGCCCAGCCAGCCTCTCCTGAGAGTTCATAGTGGAACTTCATTGGAGTTACCAGCTTGCAGCCTGCCCTACAGACCTTGGACTTTACACTCCCATGTTTATGTGAAACACTTTTATAAATTTTATTCTACAGATACTTCTTGCTGATTCTGCTTGTCTAGAGAACTCTAGCTAATACAGGTATGGACCAGGGTGGATCTTACTCTTCTT
Organism: Tamandua tetradactyla; assembly: GCF_023851605.1. Taxonomy (NCBI): domain Eukaryota; kingdom Metazoa; phylum Chordata; class Mammalia; order Pilosa; family Myrmecophagidae; genus Tamandua; species Tamandua tetradactyla. The sequence goes on from NC_135327.1 coordinate 72,784,336, forward strand.
ATTGGAATCCTTTTTAAACAGGATGAATACAAAGAGAAAGCCCTGAAAGCAGAAAGATGAAAGCAACAAAACATGGAAGAGAAGGGAGAGACCAGCAGACACCACCATGTGCCTTGCCATGTGAAAGAGAAGACAGGATTGCTGGCAGCCAGTCTTTGGGAAGAAAGCATTGTCTTGATGATGCCTTAATTTGAACATTCTCACAGCCTTAAAACTGTATGCTTGAAGGCTATTAAGTTCCCATTGTTAAAAGCAATCCATCTTATGGTAACTGCTTTCAGCAGCCTAGCAAATTAAAACAAGTAAATGAGCACATGCTGTCCAGTGGCTTCTGAGAGTTCCAGGTCCATAATGTCAAGGAGCTGGAAGTACTGCTGGTGTGCAACAAATCTGACTGTGCTGAGATTGCTCACATTTCTTCCAAGAACTGAAAAGCCATTGTGGAAAGAGCAGCCTAGCTGGCCATCAGAGTCACCAGTCCCAATGCCTGGCTACTCTGTGAGGAAAATAAATAGACAACTTATTTGAGAGTTGTATTTGTGTTAAATAAAGCCATTTAAAACTCTTCTAAAAAATAAATAGTGCAGCTGTAGTGGAAAATAGTTTCTCAGTTCCTCAGCCATACCTGGATTCCTCTCTTAGGTATATAACTAAAAGAATTGAAAATTGTGACTCAAACAGATATTTGCACACTGATGTTCATAGTGGCATTATTCACAATAGACAAAAGATAGATGCAACCCTAGTGTCTAATAGACACTATGAATGGATAAACAAAATGTGGTATACATACATTATTCAGCTGTAAAAAGATATGGCCTTCTAATACACGTGGCAGCATGGGTGAACCTTGAAGACATCATCATGAGTAAAATAAGCCAAACCCAAAAGGACAAATAGCTTTAATCTCACTTATGTGAAATGCCTAGAATAAGCAAATTAATGGAGACAGAAAGTAGATTACATGTTATCAGGTCCAGGTTAGAAGAAGAAATGGGTAGTTATTGTTTAATGAGTACAGAGCTTCTATTTGGGTTTGCGCCAGTTTGAAACTATTAAGTACCCCAGAAAAGCCATGTTTTAATCTTGATCCAATCTTGTGGGGCCAGACCTATTGTTGAGGGTGGAAAACTCATTGGATTGTTTCCATGGAAGTGTGACACACCCAGTTGTGGGTGTGACCTTTTGGTTGGATTACTTCCATGGAGATGTGACACACTAATGTGGTGTGGCCTTTTGATTACATGGAGATGTGACTCCACCCATTCAAGGTGCATCTTGATTAGTTTACTAGAGTCCTTTTAAAGGGGAAATATTTTGGAGAAACCTCAGATGCAGATGCTTGGAGTTGCTTCAGAGCTGACAGAAACACTAATGTTTGGAGATTCTTAGAGAGCTGACAGAGCAAGCAGGAGATGTTTGGAAATGCAGAGCCCAGCAGACATTGCCATGTGCTTTCCCATGAGAGCAAAGCAAGCCAGAACCTGGAGAGAGTCAGGGAAAGCCAGGAGATGAAACCCAGCCCTGGAGAAGCCAAGTGACGAACACAAGAAACAAGAGCTGAAAGCAATGGAGCCCAGGAACAAGGGATTACCAGATGCCAGTCATGTACCTTCCCAGCTGACAAATGTGTTCCATATCCATCAGCTTTTCTTAAGTGAATGTAACCTCTTATTGGTGCCTTAATTTGGACATTTTCATGGCCTTAGAACTGTAAACTTATAACTTAATAAATTCCTTTTGTAAAGGCATTCCATTTCTGATATATTGCATTCTGTCAGCTTTAATAAACCAAAACAAGGGTGATGAAAAACTTTTGGTACTGGATGATGCTGATGGTAGGACCACATTGTGAATATAATTAATATCATTAAGTTGTACACTAATAAGTGGTTAAAATATTAAACTTTACATTGTATATATGTTATGGCAATACAAATTAAGAAAGAAAAAAAGACCCACACAGCTCATTTTTTCTCCTGTAGTAAAAGAGATGTCTATTTCTTCAGCTGCCCACCAGAAAAGATGATAGACTTACATTTAGGGGGCTTGTACATAACCACACACTATATATTTAAACTCTAAAAATGTACCCAGTCTGGGGAGATGTTCAAATGGCCATATGATCATAACAATGGTGACTAATTTGGGAAACAAAATTTACATTTTCCACCTCAGTTTCACACCAGGATATTTGCTAAGTGAGTAGGTTGATATCAAATTGGATCCTTTTGGACTTCTGGGAAGATGGGCAAATAGAGTAGCTCGAGATTAGCCCTGCTCCATGGAATAAAGAAGAACAGGAGGGTGACTGAGGTGGTGATTCAGGGGGGCAGCTGACCTGGGAGAGCCTTCTGCACCACATAGGGGAGCCCTTGTTGCAGAGGCTGAGGAACAGAGAGGCAGAAAGCTGGAGCCTGGCAGGGAGGCACGGGGCCTGCGGGAGTGCATGGATGGGAGCTAGGGACTAACGAGTAAGCCAAGCCACATTCCTTGGGTGCGCTACCCTCACCAGCATAGCCCCATGACTGGCGACTCACCCCACATCCCACGCACCCAAACAACGTCACCTGTTCCCATTCCCTGCGCTTCAGGTGCCCCCACCCCACCAGCCCCCAGTGCACATACCTGCTCCACACGCCCACTCCAAGTGCAGCCCAACCCACCTCCCCTGAACCCCTCCAGAGCACTACCTCCCCCTCCCTGTTCCCTGCAGGCTGTTGTCAGCATACAGAATCTGCAGGCACTAACCTCCATACCCAAGCTACCCCTGTCCCCCTGCCCATAGTGTTGCACAGCCTCACCCCCCCAGCTCTGCGTATCAGTTTACAGCACTCCTAGGCCCCCAAATGTGCACAGGCCTCCAATCATGTCATTCAGCTCTGGGAACCACACTTTACAGCAGTTCTAGAACTGTGCATGTGCATGGCCCTCAGCCATACTTCCCAGCTCTAAGAAAGTGCTGACCTGCACAGCCAAGTTATATCTGCCCCCAATCCATAAAGGCATAACACCAACCTGCTGCCACAGCTCTACGCATGTGCACAATGGGCCCATGCTTAGGCCAGCGCACACCAGGGTCACACATCCCAGACCAGTACACCCACACAGCTACATCCTCTCTGGTCATTGGGCACACATATTCACAAGCATCAGTGTAACATCCCAACCTGCACCTATACCTACCCTGAAACAAATCACTGCACTGAGTGCCCCACCCTGTACCCTACTCCCTGCTGTACAACCATCCGGCAAATACAAGACCTTAGACTACTGAAAGAAATCAACTCCCAAAGTAAATCAATCAAGATATTTACATGCCACAAAGACAGCAGAAGATCACTAAGCATATCACAATGAAGACAGATATAGCCCTTCCTAATGACTAAATTAAAACATCAGAGAAGACACAGACTATGGAACAATTAATCAAAAAGGTTCATATAACTCTACTTAATAAAATAAGTGGGATAGTGAATGACCTAAAGGAGATCAAGAAGATAGTAGAATATCATAAAGACGAATTTGAAAGGCTAAATAGAAAAATAGCAGATATCATGGAGATTAAAGACTCTGTTGAGCAAATAAAGAACATACTAGAGGCACACAACACCAGATTTGAAGAGACAGAAGAAAGAATAAGTGATATAGTGGATAGGATAACTGAAGACTCAAATGAACAAATGGCAAAAAAGAGGGAAACAACTGAATTGGATCTCAGGGAAATGATAGACAGAACAAAGTGCACAAATATAAGAATCATTTGTGTCCCAGAAGGAGAAGAGAGGAATGAAGGGCTAGGAAGAGTAGTTGAGGATATAATGGGGGGAAACTTCCCAACCCTTATAAAGGACATAAATAAACAAATCAAAGAAGCCCAATGAACTCCAAACAGAATAAATCCAAACAGGCCTTCTCCAAGGCACCCACTAACCAGTCTGTCAAATGTTGAAGAGAAGCAGAAAATCCTGAAAGCAGGAAGAGTAAAACAATCTACTACATACAAGGGAAACTAAGTAAGACTGAGTTCAGACTACTCAACTAGCACCCTGGAGGTGAGAAGGCAGTGGTATGATATATTCAAGATCCTGAAAGAGAAAGACTTCCAGCCAAGAATTCTGTACCGAGCCAAATTTTCCTTCAAAACTGAGGGAGAGATTAAAGTTTTCACAGGCAGAGAAGTCCTGAAAGAATTTAGTCAACAGGAGACTGGCCCTACAAGAAATACTAAAGGAGTTCTGCTGGCTGAAAAAAGAAAACACAGGAGAGGGAGGTCTGGAGGAAGGCACAGAATTAAGAATACCACTAAAGGTAATTTAAATAATACAAAGAGAAAGAGGGAAAAGAATATATAGATCTGACAAATAAAATAAAAAAGGTAAGATAGTGTATTCAAGAAATGCCTTTTCAATATTAACATTCAATGCTAATGGACTAAATTTACCAATTAAAAGATAAAGATTGGCAGAATAGATTAAGAAACATAATCCAGCTATATGTTGATTACAAGAGACTCATCTTAGACACAAGGATACAAATAGATTGAAAGTGAAAGGATGGAAAAATATTTTCCATGCAAATTGTAACCAAAAGAAAGTAGGAGTAGCTATACTAATATTGGACAAAATAGACTTTAAATGTAAAGACATCATAAGGACACTATATGCTAATTAAAGGGTCAATTCACCAAGAAGCTATAACAATCATAAATGTTTATGCTCCCAATCAAGGAGCTCCAAAGAATATGAGATGGACATTGGCAAAACTGAAGGGAAGGAGCGATAGATGTTTCAACAATAATAGTAAGAGACTTCAATACACCACAGTCTTCTGTAAATAGAACAACCAGACAGAAGATCAACAAGGAAATAGACAAGTTAAATAACTTGATATATGAATTAGACCTAACAGACATATATAGGTCATTGCACCCCAAAGCACAAGGATAAACATTCTTCTCTAGTGCTGATGGAACATTCTCCAAGATAGATCATATGCTGGGGCACAAAGCAGGTCTTTACAAATTTAAAAACACTGAAATTATTCAAAGCACTTTCTCTAATCACAATGGGATGAAGCTGGATTTCAGTAACCACCAAAGAATGAGAACATTCACAAATATATGGAGATTAAATAACAGACTCTTAAAGAACCGGTGGGTGAAAGAAGAAATTGCTAGAGAAATCAATAGCTATCTGGAGATGAATGAAAATGAGAATACAACTTATCAGAACTTATGGGATGCAGCAAAAGCTGTGCTGAGAAGGAAATTAATTGTCCTAAATACCTATGTTAAAAAACAAGAAAGAGCAAAAATTGGGGACTTAACAGCACACCTGGAGGAACTTGTGAAAGAACAGCAAACTAACACCAAACCAAATAGAAGAAGACAAATAACAAAGATTAAAGCAGAGGTGAATGGGAGAAAAATAGAACAATAGAATCAATAAAATCAAATGTTGGTTCTTTGAGAAAATCAACAAAATTGATGGGCCACTAGCAAGACTGACAAAGTAAAAAAGAGAGAAGATGCAAATAAAATCAGAAATGAGAAGGAGTGCATTACCACAGACCCTGAAGAAATAAAAGAAATTGTAAGAGGATACTATGAACAACTATATGCCAACAAACTAGACAACTTAGATGAAATGGATAAATTCCTGGAGACACACAAACAAGCTACACTGACTCAGGAAGAAATAGAAGATCTCAACAAACCAATCACAAACAATGAGATTCAATCAGTCATCAAAAATTTTCCTACAAAGAAAAGCCCAGGGCCAGATGGCTTCACAGGGGAATTTTATCAAACATTCCAAAAAAGAACTAATACCAATCCTGCACAAACTTTTCCAAAAAATTGAGGAAAAAGGAACTCTACCTAACTCATTTTATGATGCTAATATCATTTTAATACCAAAACTGGATAAAGAGGGTATAAGAAAGGAAAACTACAGACCAATCTTCCTAATGAACATAGATTCAAAAATTCTCGACAAAATATTAGCAAAATCAAATCCAACAATACGTTAAAATAATTATACACCATGACCAAGTGGGGTTTATACCAGGAATGCAAGGATGGTTCCACACAAGCAAATCAATTAATGTACTACAGCGCATTAACAGATTGAAAGGGAAAAATTGCATGATCATCTTGATTGATGCTGAAAAAGCATTCAGCAAAATCAGCATCCTTTTCTGATAAAAACACTACAAAAGATATGAATCAAAGGTAACTACCTCAATATGATAAGGGGAATATATGAAAAACTGATAGCTGGCATTGTACTCAATGGAGAGAGACTGAAAGCTTTCCCCCTAAGACAGGAACAAGACAAGGATGCCCACTGTCACCACTATTAATCAACATTGTGCTAGAAATTCTAGCTAGAGCAATCAGGAAGGACAAAGAAATAAAAGATATCCAAATTGGAAAGGAAGAAGTAAAATTCTCATTAGTTGCAGATGATATGATACTATACTTGGAAGATCCTGAGAAATCTACAGCAAAGTTACTTGAGCTAATCAACAAATTCAGCAAGGTGGTGGGCTATGAAATTAATGTGCAAAAACCAGTAATATTTCTATACACAAGCAATGACCTAGCTGAGGAGTCAGTTAAGGAAAAAATTCCATTCAAAATCGCAATTAAAAGAATCAAGTACTTAGGAGTGAATTCAACTAGGGACATAAGGGACATGTATACAGATAACTACATAACATTGCTTAAAGAAATCAAAGGAGATCTAAATAGGTGGAAAGACATTCCCTGCTCATGGATAGGAAGGCTAAATATAGTTATGATGTCAATTCTCCCAAATTGATCTACAGATTCAACACAGTACCAATCAAAATTCCAACAACGTACTTGGCAGATTTGGAAAAGCTAACCACCAAATTCATCTGGAAGGGAAAGAGACCCCAAATAGCTAAAAGCATCCTAAAAAAAGAAGAATGAAGTGGGAAGATTAACACTCCCTGGCTTTAAACCTCCTTAAAGCCACAGTGGTCAAAACAGCATGGTACTGGCACAAAGATAGAAGTATTGACCAATGGAATGGAATTGAAAGTGCAGAAATAGACCACCAAATCTATGATCAATAGATTTTTGACAAGGTCCCCAAATCCTCTGAACTAGGACAAAATAGTCTTTTCAATAATCGGGCATGGAAGAACTGGATATCAATAGCCAAAAGAATGAAAGAGGACCCCTATCTTATACCCTACACAAAAATTAACTCAAAGTGGATCAAAGACTCAGAAGAGCTAAAGCAACAACACAAACAGACGTTTGCACACTGATGTTCATAGGAGCATTATTCAGTCGCCAAAAGATGGAAACAAACCAAATGCCCATCAACAGAGAAGTGGATCAACAAAATGTAGTATATACATATGATGGAATATTATGCAGCAGTAAGATGAAATGACATCCTGAAGCACATGACAAGATGGATGAACCTTGAGGACATAATGCTGAGTGAAATTAGCCAGACACAAAAGCATAGATACTGTATGATTCCACTTCTATGTCCAGCATAAAAGTATAATCAGAGGCTTATAATACAGAATATAGGGGGACTTAGAAATACGTAGAAGCTAGAGAGGGCTGAACTGTTAGCTTATGAAGTTGAACTCTAATTAAGAAAATAGATAGGAGTGAAGGTGGTTCTCTAGTGGGTCTATAAGTGATATTACCATATTGAAGATGAACAAGATTGAAAGGGGTTTTATAGACCTATATGTCCCACTAATTAACACTAGAAATATGAATTAGCTTTCGCAAGAATTATGTCAAAGATATGATTCTTGTACAAAGAGTGTTTAAGTTCAGGGTACAGGGGGAAACTGCTATTGCATGCTATGAGCAGCTATGTTCAAAAGGAAACCATCAGCACTAGCTCAGCAACAGCAGAGGTAAATAATGGTGGGAGGGACAAGAGTTAAGAGGAGGTTCAGATTTCCTATTTGGCGAGGGTGTGTTTCTTGGTTTTCTTTCACTTGGGAACAATGAAATTATCTAAAATTGAGAATGCTGATGGACTGTGGACTTTAGGCCCTATACATGCACCCAATGAGTGCAGGTGGCTGAAGGATACACTGATAGAGAAGTAATTTGGTGATGGTTACTTGTGAATGAAGGTTGTGCTGCTCAAAAAGAACAAAGTTGTGAGGCATGCAAAGATGTTAATGAATATGTGGGACATTTGATGAGACAAAATAAGCCAGAACAAGAATGGTATGGTCACCTTTAGAAAATGCTTATAGGAAAACGGAAGCCTAGACTGTAAGCTTTTAGAGCAGACACATTAAGTCTGGAGTGGTTAAAATTATTTCTGGATTTTGAGACACTGTTTTATATATATAACCTGATATTTAGAGATAAGAATGAAGTCGAACAGGTTGGGATTAAAGTAATTCATAGGGGTAAGGAAGACAATGTCCATATTTTAGAACCACACATACTCTTTGAGACCAATGGAAGAAAGGTTTATTTGGTCTGCCACTGAAATTTTCTTTATTGTTCTAGTTCACTAGCTGCCAGAATGCAATATACCAGAAATGGAATGGCTTTTAAAGGGGGGAGTTTAATGAGTTGCCAGTTTACAGTTTTACGGACAAGAAAATATCCCAATTAAAACAAGTCTGGGGCGGGCCATGGTGGCTCAGCAGGCAAGAATGCTCGCCTGCCATGCCAGAGGACCTGGGTTCGATTCCCAGTGCCTGCCCATGTTAAAAAAAAGAAAAAAAAGAAAAAACAAATCTGTAGAAATGCCCAATCTAAGGCATCCATCCAGGGAAAGATACTTTGGTTCAAGAAGGCCGATGAAGTTCAGAGTTTCTCTCTCAAGTGAGAAGGCACATGGCAAACACAGTCAGGGCTTCTCTCTCGGCTGGAAGGGCACATGGCGAACACGGCGTCATCTGCTAGCTTTATCTCCTGGCTTCCAGTTTCATGACGCTTCCTGGGAGGCGTTTTCCTTCTTCATCTCCAAAGGTCTCTGGCTGGTGAACTCTCTGCTTCGTGGTGCTGTAGCATTCTCTGCTCTCTCTGAATCTCCCATTCTCCAAAATGTTTCCTCTTTTATAGGACTCCAGTAAACCAATCAAGACCCATCCAAATGGGCGGGGACATGTCATCACCTAATCCAGCCTAACAACCACTCTTGACTAAATCACATCATCCAGGGAGATGATCTGATTACAGTTTCAAACATACAGTATTGAATAGGGATTATTCTACCTTTATGAAATGGGATTTTGATTAAAACGTGGCTTTTCTAGGCGGCATACTTCCTTTAAAACCAGCACATGCAAAATCTAATTCAACCTATCTGCATAGCTCATTTGAACAATTGAAACACAGGGAGCACAGAATAAGAAAGAGGTCCTTTAATCCCGTATAGATTATTGTAATGCCTGGATACATCCTAGAGTATATTAAGTAGATAATCAAAAAATATTGGCAAAGTCCCCTGAGGGATGGGAGAAAGACTATGAAACTATTAAACCTCACCATCCGGGAATCCCCTGATACTGTGTCAAACTTTAGGGACACCCAAATCAATAGGCCATGCCCTCGATCATGAGGCTTACTCCTGTGAAGCTTATGTAGGTAACAGAGAAGCTTAGACTACCTATAGGCATGCCTAAGAGTTACTTCTGGAGGACCTCTTTTGTTGCTCAGATGTGGCCTCACTCTCTCTAAGCCCAACTCTGCAAGTGAAATCATTGCCCTCCCCTCTACATGGGACATGACATCCATGGGTAAAAGTCTCCCTGGTGATGTGGGAGATGACTCCCAGGGATGAATCCAGACCTGACACTGTGGGATCAACAATTCCATCCTGACCAAAAGGGGGAAAAGAAGTGTAATAAATAAAGTATCAGTGGCAGAGAGAGTTCAAATAAGAGTCCAGAGTACTCTGGAGGTTGCTCTTATGCAAGCTTCAGGTAGAACTTGCTATCTATCATAACCTGCCAAACCCCTACCAGGACCATTCCTGCCAATCCTAAAGACCACTTAGGGCAATATATTAGATTCCACAGGCACTAGAGTAACTTTCCCTACAACCTCTAGATGGGTCCCTGGTCCAGATAAGTCCTGAAACCTAGCCCTGCCTTTCCAGAACATCAGATAGTTCCATCTCCCTACCCCATATTGGTGACAAACCCTTCCAATATGAAAAATTTAGAATTGCCATAGCCCAAACAACCCTAAAGAGAGGGATGGAAAGATCAAAGGTGATGGTGGAGTTATGCAGAGAAGATAGGATTTAACAAATGACTATGAATGATGAATCAATAAATTGATATCTCTTTTAGTCTCCAGTATTTTAGAGCAACTAGAAGTAAAAACTGAAAATTGTGAAATTGCAACCTGTGTCAAACTCTGAAATATGTTTTATAACTGATTGTGGTGCTGTGCTTTGAAATTACAGCTGTTTTGTATATATGTTGTTTTTCACAAAAAAAGAAGGAAAAAAAGTCGATTGTGATGATAAAAAATATTTAAGCCCTCTAGCCTATATTCTGGAGCAGCTAGAAGGAAACATATGAGAGGATCATATGGTAACCCATGACATACTCTGGGATCTGTCCTATAACTAGTTGTTGAGGAGTGCTTTGTAAAACTATTGCTTTTTTATTTGTTTGCTTTGTATATATGTTATACTATACAATAAAAGATGTAAAAATGAAAACAAAATTGAATCCTTTTTTGTTATTTGTTTTAGGTGGAGTTGTGGAGGAGGGAGCTAAGCAGACACTTGCGTTTTGTATACAATATAGGAATATGATGCAAATCCATGATTACGTAGTTATAAATGGAAACAAAGTGGATCAAAGCAAAACAAAAATAGTGGCCCAGTCTGTTGTAGCAAATATGCCCTTAGTGTACTTTAACTGTGGGATGAGACAGAGATGTCAGTTAAGGGAAGGTAATCTCAGCCTTAAATCTGGAGTCAAGCTTTGCCAATACAGAACATCAGTCAGATATAAGATGACTGACTCACTCAAGTACATCCTTCCTCATTATAATCATTAGTCACCGCTTCTGTAATTTAATTTTGGCCCTAATTATCAGTCCCATAGATCAGCACTGTCCAATAGAACTTTCTGCAATGATAGAAATGTTTTATATAGCTGCACTGTTCAATTTGTAACCACTAGCTACAGGTGGCTGTTGCACACTTGAAATATGGCTAGTCTAACCGAGAAACTAAATTCTTCATTTCATTTTAATTAATAAAATTTAAATAGCCACATGTGACTAGTGGTATCAATTGAACAGCACAGATCTAGATTGTGGCCATACACTCTTTTCCTGCCCTGTGGTCACACTGGCCCCACACTCATCCTTTTCCTTCCAGAAGAATCTCCAAGCTGGACTCTTGAGTCATGCTGTATCTTTGTTCTTCCACTAGCATTTGACACTACAGATCTCATATAGATATCTATTATGTATGTATGTTTATGTATATATTTACAATAGACATCTTATTTTCCAAGATAATTTTTCATAACTTTTATTTCAAACAGCAAAACTCCATAGTTATTCAAAATGACAATTAATTAATTTGCAGTAGAACAACAAGGGTAATTTTTTTTCCAAAATGACTATGACATAGAGCCTAGACATGATCAGGGATGGATCATTAGGTTTGGAATCAGAAGTTAGTTGGGTGATCATCTTAATGGCTTCTGTCATCAAGTTCTTGAACATCAAACACAACTCTGTGTCATCAAGGTTTTTTTCCTTCTGTTCATCTCAAACACAACCCATGTCCTCTTCCCATACAATCTCTCTATAAATGGCTAATCTAAAAACTCATTTGATTAAACAATCAGCTTCTATGAAGATATTCCAAGATAAAAGGAGGAAAAGGTGGTAATAAAGACCACATTATCATGGTGTTCATAAAAATTGCAACCAAACAATGCTATGAACATTAAAAAATACAACGACAAAACCAAGCAATCACATCACAAAGTCTCAGCAGAGATGCAAGAGCTCAGGAATGTACGTGAAAAAAGTGGACATAGATGTGAAAAAAATGTAGTAAAAATAAAGCCTTCCTAGTAGTGAAGTCCACAGTGGAAGCAGCACCAAAGAGAATATGCCTTCCTGAAACACAAAGGACATTGAAAAAAGAAGCAAAAAATCAAATGGAAATGAGAATTAAAAGAGTTCGAGAGAAAATAAAGGTTATGAAAGGTATATAAAAGAAATCCAACACACAGGTAATTGATGTCTTGAAAGAAAAGACCTGAAATAATGGAACAGTAAATATATTTAGATACAATTCAAGAAACACTTCTGGAAATCAAACAAGACTTAGTTCTATCTACAGATTGAAAGTGGACATGGCGTCCCAGAAAAAAAGAAAATATTAATCAGACAATATCAACCATCTATTCTTGTGGTTCCCTGAAGGATTATTAGTTTTCTCCTTCGGGATGCGCCATTTATCTTGGAACAGTGCCCTCTGCTGGCTTTGCTGAGATCTGCGAATACAGGCAACATTGCCCGTATTTTCTGGCTCTCTTCTCAGAAAGAAAGCAACCCCATCACATACATTGCAATTTGGGATGGAAAACGAAGCCTAACTTCATCAAAGATGGATTTTTTTTTCCAGTTCTGTTGCTTGTCTTCTTGTTAATGTTTAATTTCCAAGATGAGAAGGAGTAATACTGAGCCTAACATTTGAAATCCAGAAGTTGTGGAAGATTTTTCTTTTTTACTTTTACGAAGCTACTATTTTTAATCACATACACACAAATCCCTTCTTATAATTGTAGTAATCACTTAAAATATGTTTTAAATTTAATAAAAAATTAACTCATAATGTGATGTAGGCACAGGCCAACTTTAAAATTGTGTTGCAAATGTCTTCTTTTAATTCCATCAGCTTATCTGTGTTACTGCTTGTATGATCTTATTTTGGGGGGGATCATCAAAGTCCACGTTAGACCCTGGTCGAGGGGCTCCTCCCCCCATGCTGATGCAAGCATATGGGCTCTAGAAAGTTTGAAGCACCAAGTTCCTTCCTGGTTTAGTGCCTCTTTATTCTGCACTTTCCACCAAAATAAATAACATTTCCCACATGACCCCTTTTCTCCCACCTGCACAGCTTGTCAATCACACAATCTTCCTCTGTATATGCCTTCAAATGTCCCCACACACCATGCATGCTACTCTACCCAGGTAGCTTCCTTCTCACACTCTCAGCCTCCTCTCCCATGCCTTGTGACACACACAGCACTTGCCAAACATGCACACCATTATGTGATTTCAGACACCAACCCCTTCATGAACACTACACATGCATGCGCACACACACACATGCCTTTCATAGAACTGGGAAGTTTAAAAGTAGTACATCCAGATTATAAGGAGAGAGTCATGAGTTTACCATTATTCATCCTTTAAGGTGTGCTGGCCTTCTAGGGGTGAACTATGAGAATATGAAGATTCAGATTCTGGAGTCGGCTCGACTCCACTTCAAATAGGATTAAGCCAGCGTGTAATTATCACCATGGAGGTGCCGGAAGGAAGAGAGGCAGAGAAGACAACCTGGTGCCGACACAGTGCCAGGATTTGAGTGTTGAGCAGCTTCCTCACCTGGACTGCAGGATTGAGATGGGACACTCAACATGTCCACAGGGCCAAGTGCGCTTGTACACTGCCACCCAGATGATCCAGGGTTAAGGCCTCAACTGTCTAGAATAGCTAGAAATGCCTTGTGCTAGTGTTTAACTAGTGGAAGGAAACACAGGAACCACATTTTTGATATTCCAAGGCACTTCCAAAGGTTTTTAGTGGATGACCACCCATGTTTTAAAATACAGAATTCAAAATACCCACAAAGTACTCTTCCTGGTGGACGAGGCTGGCATGTGACAATACACATACAAGCTCTGAGCAACTGCGGTCAGTAGGGAGGAGGCTTGGGATGATGAGGGAAGCCTAAGAGGCAGGTAAATTGGTCCCTCAGGTAAGGACCTAGGGAAGCAAGGGCAGACAGCAGAGTCCTCCCCATTCCCTTCCATCTTGCTGCTAATTTCTTCTTTTGACTAGAAAAATCCAGGTTCTTGCTACTTTACTTGCTCCTCTGCAGGAGGAAAAATGCTAAAGGACTTGTCAAAGGCTAACTCTTACAAATTTCTGGTTAACCTGAATTTGTATCTATCTTCACAGCATCCATTAGAGAAAGAAACACAAAAAACAACACAATGTAGAAAGAGTTAGAAATGAAAATTTTAGAAGTAGAGCACCGTTGAGAGAAGGAATTTGTAGATTAATTATGCAGGTTAGTGCTAGTGACATCCAGAGGGAATATGGAGGGCAAAAGGAGGCACCTTGATATTCCCCTCAGGAGACACCTTTGATTAGGCCCCTGGAGCTCCTCTCTGGGAGAAAGGGGAGAGGAGGTTCTCCTTTGCCCAGACCAGCACTCACCTGGGACCCTAGGACTCCAGGACCCCAACACGGAGGCCATGTTCATCCCCAGAAGTGAGTGGAGCTGCCCAGCTGAGGCTCAGCCCTCCACAGAGCAGACCTGAAGACACTCCCCACAAGGTCAGACTCATGCTTGGACAAGTGGGATAAGATATTCCCACTTTGTTTTTGCTGTACACGTCTCATGTGTTCATCACACATGAACATGGTCCAGAACCGTTCTGGCCATTGGCGATCATGCTTTTGCAATGCAAAACTAATGAATTAAATTTACATTAAATCTAAACCAATGAACTATGTTGCAAATTAAAAGAATATCATTTACCTGATGGTATGTTTGGAGCCTACCAAATCTTGGATCTGCATGTACAGTGTGGGCCAGTTTCCTAACCTCTCTGCACCTGTTTTCTTATCTAGAAATCAAGAGTAAGACTCTCCTCTTCTGCACATGGTTGGGAGGCTTTGTGATCTTATGTGGAGGTCTAGGTGCAGTGTCCTCTATAGAGGGGTGAGCGGTACATGTGCTCATGTGCAGTCCTGATCAGTGCATTTAATGTGCATCACTAAGTTGATTATGGAAGGCCTGCCTGCTGCCTGCTCAATGTCATTCCACTCTCTGGTCTGACTGGGCACTCAGTGATTGGCACATGATAAAATTCAGTTGATGGGGAATCCTGAGGTAGAGTTCGGGTGAAACAGAAAAATGTATGGGTTTGGAGCTGACAGTAATCTTCCTTGTAAATGGAACCAACAAAGCAGAGTGAGGGATGGCAAAGAGACCAGATACTGGGACAGCTGTGAAGCTCAGTTTACCCTCAGACTATACAGTTATGTGAGCCAGTAAATTTGCTTCTTTGCTGAGGACCCTTTGAAATGCAATTTCTGACACCTGGAACTGAGTGACATGCCCCAGTTATTTTTACCCCTAACAGGCAAGTGTAGATTCTCAGGGACCATGGGATATCCTGGAGTGGTTAAAAGGAGCAGAGATGAATGAAGCTGAGAACCTTTTCTGGGTGATCAGCTCGACTCCACTTCAAATAGGATTAAGCCAGCATGTGATTATCACCATGGAGGTGCCGGAAGGAAGAGAGGCAGAGAAGACAACCTGGTACCGACACAGTGCCAGGATTTGAGTGCTGAGCAGCTTCCTGACCTGGACTGCAGGATTGAGATGGGACACTCAACATGTCCACAGGGCCAAGTACGCTTGTACACTGCCACCCAGATGACCCAGGGTTAAGGCCTCAACTGTCTAGAATGGCTAGAAATGCCTTGTGCTAGTGTTTAACTAGTGGAAGGAAACACAGGAACCACATTTTTGATATTCCAAGGCACTTCCAAAGGTTTTTAGTGGATGACCACCCATGTTTTAAAATACAGAAAGAGACATAACCAGCAATAGAAAATGAAGAACACTGTATTGATGTTTATTTCTAATTACAAGAAACAGAGTATCAGTCCCTTATTTTACAAAAATACCTGAAGGTTTACAATTAGGTTCATGGGCCAAAGAGCTTATGTACAGAATGAAGCAAAGCACATGGAATTAGGTTTTGTCTTTTAAGTTAATACCCTGAAATCTTTTAAACATCAGGCCATTTTGCAGTCCCTACAGCTTGTACTGTGACAACACGATCTACAATGAGCAGGTCTCGCCCCCAGAAAGGTGCACTGATTGGTCAATCTGTCAGGTATTAAGTGAAGAAAAGAGAAGACAAAACATCTAGACTGAGGCACATATTTCTTCAAGGTTAACAAACTTTCTGGAACTCCAATGCCTAATGTAACAGAGCTAGCCTAGTAAACTCTAATCCCAAAGCATTTGGCATTTTCCTTCTCAACTTTGTCCAGGTTGCTACATGGAATATTCACTTAGAAAAAAAAATCACAGGTAGAGATAAAAATTCAACAGGCTCCAAAACAACCCTGAGCTGTCCCCTTTACATTCATGTCATTTAAATACAAAAATAAAAGTCAAATGTCCTTCAGCCCTTGGTTTGCTGAGCCAGAAGCTAGCAGACTCAAAGGATTTGTTCTTTTCGTCTTGTTTTTAGGTGAAATTTCCAGCTACCCAGCACAAAGGCAAGTGAGTGAGGGGCTGCAGGAAGTCTGTTGCCACACTAAGGCGGTTTACATTCTTCAACCATTCACTTAGGCTGGAAAAGTACAAAAGACTACGTCAAACCATCTACGTACAAAATTGGAATCAGAGTCAAACTTTTGATCTCTTTAAACACATATTTATAAATAGGAAATACTGCAAATACTAGCTGTCTATTGGAGAGAGGCGTGAGAGAGGGATTATGCCTTAATGGAACTTGTCTACACAAACAGAAAAGAGAAATCCTGGAGGCTCAAAATTGAAAAGGTATTACTTCAAACCAGTGAAGAGAAACAAAGAATAATGGTGTGATTGAAGTCTCCTTCCTTAAAGTGAAGTTCAGTGGAAGCCTGCAGCCAAGCTCTGAACTCAGCTATTTCCTACTTGTCAATTGTTTAAAAGCTTAACTGGATATAAAAGGAAGAAGACGCAATTTAGCATTTATGGTTAAAAATACATTTTACCAAAAATTCAATTTTATAAATAGACAACATCATGGAAAATACTAGCGTGTGATCAGAAAACTAAAATACAGTGTTTCTATTTCATAGACTGACTTACAGCTGTTATGTTACTGACGCTCCTTATATGTCTGTCCTAAACTAGACATGTCAGTTAAGAGCCATTAAATGTTGTTCCTTTGGGAGCACTTCAGCAGGGCAGGTTTTAAGCAATCCAGTGGCTAGCATATATTCAGAGCAAATGATCAAGTGTTCTACGAGTTATCTCAGAAAAGGAAATAATTTTTTTCACCACAGTAGTCTGTGTTTTTGTCAAGGGAGCCCTTGCTGCTTTGCAGAGATCAAAGGTAAAGAAATAGCCACTCTCATACCTGAAAACTTGGCTAAAGGGAAATGGCAATAGGTGTGGTACCTGTGGGAGAAAGGTGGGGGTGGGAGTCAGAGGGGACCCAAGGGAGCAACTCGAGCCAGCGTCTGACTCATCTTCTAGGTGGGGAGCAAAGTGTTGTGCCGCTAAAACAATTCCATGTCCAAAATCATGGTGAGGTACTTTTGACCCCCCAGCCTCTAGCTGCCTTGCATTTGCTGGCTTATGGGGTTTACAGCAGGATGGAGGTCCTAAAGCAATGACCTTTAAATGTCAGTTGGTGTCTGTGCCCTTTTCAATGTTTGTGTTTCTGTCACCATGGAAACTCACAGGACACTGCAGGGATGCAAACCAGGTACCATTTTCTGTTGAGATCCTGTCAACTCCAGAGGAAGATCAGCTGTGAAATGACTCACACCACTGCACTAGGGGATAAGACAGAGATGATTCTAGAATAGGCCAAATGCTGTGAAAAACGCAAGGCTGAATGTGCCCCCGGCGGAGGATGTGGCACTGTCGGTAGACTGTGGGTACTAGGTATGTCTCAGGAAGGCTGACCTCTGTCCTACCAGAGGCAAGGCCAGCCAGACTTGCTTGTTGTGGACGTGACTCTTCCAGAGAAATAAAATCTCCTGTACTGCGGAGGACAAGACATGTCAATAACAGAATTACTGAACACCCGTGCATAGAGAAATGCTTAATAGCCTGTGGCCTGGGCCCACAAAACATGTCAAATGCCTACCACAGTTGACACCTTTTATTTAAAAAAAAAAAAAGTTTTCAAGTATACCGGGAAGGGGTGGGGGTGCTTTGTTATTTGGGAGCTGAATCCACACCATGGTCATCTGCAGAGGGGGGAACTGCCCTCTGGAAACACTGGGGGACCCACATTCAGTCTTTGAATTCTGCCCTTTCAAAACTGTTTCTATGTCCTGTATGAACTGAAAAGCCACATCTCCTAACAGAGGCTGAATACAATATTGAAAACAAAGAAGGAGTGCAAAAAAGTGATCAATACAAAAAAAGTAAACATATCAGTTTTAATTGTCAAGATTATTCCAGGGCAAGAGTCCATTTTGATTACTTCTCTTCGGTTCTTGTTCCTACGTGGCCCAGCCAAGACGATCATTCCAGTTTATTCTCCAATTTGCACTTGGTGTCCATACCCTGCTTGATTTGGCAAACGCAGAGAGGGAGGCGCTCCTGCTGGATTCCTAAGAGCAAATCGTTTCTAGGTCCAATGAACTAGTCAGTCTTGGTCAGTTGGCACTGAATGAACCCATGTCTCTCCGGGTGAGTTTCAAGGTGCAGTACAGATGTGTATTCTCAGCCGATGTACAGACCTCTCCCCTTCATTCCAGTGTAACTTCCTCCAGTCTTCAGCCAAGAGCAAAGCTGAGGTCATAAGGCCACGCGAATGCAGTGGTGCTTGAGTTTGCAAGGCAGAACTCCTTTGTTCAGCTGGTAAAAGTCAACAAGCTGGATCAGGTCAGAGAACTTGGTGTTCCCATCGTCAAGGCTGAAGAACATCTGTCCATCGTCCTCACACTAGAGAGACAAAAGAACACTTTCCAAGTTAGCGGCCAAACCCTCAAGGAAATGAAAGAGGGCCCATATTCAGTGGCAGCTTGGCCTGCCCACAGTTGGATTCCTAAGGGTTACATATTCACACATGGATGCAGCAAAGTGGGCTCAAAACAAATCAGGATGTTAAAGTCAGAGAGCTGGTTTTGCCCCGGGTGCTGCTAAGTCACTGATGAGTATCACTGGATGAGCCAGCTAGTTCTGCGGCCATGGCTGGCTCACCTGTGACAAAGGAAGCACGCACATGAGCTCAAGTTATATTAGCTTGTTTACTTTTTGAGTATCCACTCCCCACAGCATGCTCCATGGAGGATGCCCAGAAACAGGCTCTCATTATGTAACCTCAGCAACATTTTTACACCATCTGAAGCTTACTTTGCTCAGTTCTGAAGCAATTTTTGGATTATAAGTGAGGGATGAGTAAGATCACGAAAATGAAGCAGCTTTCCCAGGTCCTAGAGTGTTTGGTAGCTATTTTGATTAAAAGTGAGGAACTTTACCAGTATCTCGTGGAGAGCTCGAACTGTATTCTTGACATCTATTTTAACTCAATAAGCTTTAGATTCAATAACTGCAATATGGTACAGAATGGAAAAGGCTCACTACTGTTTTAAACCTTTTAATAAACTTAGAACCACTCCTTAACTCCAAAAACACTCCTAGAGCTAAAAGTCCATCCCAGAGTCTGTTTTTCAAGACAGAGGCTGCAATCTTGTCACCCTAAGTCCCATGTTACTCTTATTCTGAATCGTCTAGGATTCAGGGTTATTTGGAAGAATGGTATTATATACTCTGTCTGCCAAGAAATAATTCTGCATTTTATTTTATACTTTAAGGCTCAGAGAATTCTATATCTTGGGACCATGTCACATCAGTGTCAATATTATGCAACAGGAAAACAAAAATGATTGTGAATAAGGCACCTGCCCTTGAATGACAATTCCCACGTTTGTGTGTAATCTTTCATGGGATCTGGGAAACCTGGCTCAAACCCAAGGTCTCAGTTAATGACAGTTACCAGGACTATGCCCCTCACCCTTCACTAGTCCACAGCTTCCTATAATTGCATGCACTCTGGTGACTGAGTGTTTAATGATCCTGAGGTCAAGAAGGTATGAAAAACGCCAGGGTCAACTAAGTGAAACAGGTGTGTTTATTTACCTCAAGCTTCCTCATATCAGTCTGTTAAGGTGGATAGGGAATCTCTGAGAGGAAAATAAGTACCCATCCTTTTTGGCAAAACATCTCTTGGGTTTGTGCGCCACAGGAAACATTTCATGAAAGTTATTATCATTACTTGCAGAATGCATCAGTTCATTATGTAAAATATTGTATATCTTATCCCCCAATAAATTGTCAATTCTAGGAAGTACTAGGATATAACAGCCAAATCTGAACTAAAATTTGAACTTTGGTACACTAAAGTTAAGTGTTACACTATATTAGACACATTTAACCATAACTATTTTGTTAAAAAGAAGTGGTATTGACTCATATCCCACAACTATGTTTGTGGAATTGTCCAAAGAAGAATCTGTCTTCTGATTCAAGGCTCAAGTGGAATGAGGAACACAATTCCTTATCAGCTGTGAGCCAGTTTTTCTACAACCTTCCAATGTAACCTTGTACACACCAGCACAAATCAGACAATTCCTAGATTCAACTGGCCAACAGTCAATTCTATTGCACAACCCACTCACTCCATTCTTTATCACTGCATGTGCTCATAGCCATCTCCTCTTTAGCTAACAGAGCTCTCCTTTGAGTCTACCCATCATCTGACCTTGCTCCTCCTTCCCTGTTGAGCCAGGATCCAGGTAAACAGGTATGTGGGAGAGCCTTGGCACAATATGTTATTTATAGAGATGTTCCACATTTCCAGTTACAAACTTCTAAAGAAACTCTTGCAAGTCTCTCCTCTGTAAGCTGGGAACAGTCTTAATATTTAAGTTAGTTCCCAACTTGGAAATTGCATTAAAAATTAAACTAGAAATTAAAAAAAAGAAGAAGAGAAAAGGATTAGCATGAAAGCATCAGTACTTACAGGTAAGATCTGGAAATTTTTAATTTTCTGATGATGACACAGTGTGAGTACAAATGCCTTTGGATTACTCTGGCTGTCACGGAGGAGAAAAAGCCTGGGAATGGAAAAGAATCAACTTACTATTCACAATTTTAAAAACTTTATAGAATGCATGTGGGAGACCCGGTTTGATTCCCAGACCATGCACCCCTCCCCGTCCCCCAAAAAAACTTAAGAGTGATATATTTGTATTGTGTATATGTGTGTGCTCACATATGCACATACTATACACATGCATCCTAGCTCCATCTGATAAAAGCTGCACAGGAGGTAGCTTGAAGTGATTCCCACTGGCAAAATCTGGGCATCAACATAAATAGAAGTAAAGCATTATGATCTTCTGAATAAAACCAAAATCCATGAGGCCATTCTGGCATAATCAATAAATGATCAAATTACTAGGGTGGATGGAAAATTTCTTCCTTAAAGTAGAACACCAAGCAAATAAATACAGAAGGAATGACAGACTAGAAAATTACCACTTGGCAATCACCACAGTAAAAACCAATTAAGGAAAAAACCTTCCAAATGGATGCTAAAACCAGCAGGGGAAAGTCTGATGAGAAACAGAATTTTCTCATGGTCTCACTGTCTCCCCACCAATACGTACTGATGTAACTTCACAGTGGAGAAAGTGGATAGATACCAGCATCATCAAGTGTTCAATTAACATCACCAATAATGAGAAAAATCCATGCAGAATGCTGTTGGGGATTGAATCATGCTCCCCAAAAGATATGCTCAAATCCCAACCACAGTCCTGTGGATATGAACTCATTTAAAGAATCTTTGAAGATCTTATTAAAATGAGGCCAAACTGAGTCACGGTGGGCCTGGGAGGAGTCCTTACAAAGAGAGGAAATCTGGGTAGAAACACAGACAACTGAGCAGATGTAGAAGCCACAGGAGGAGAGAGAAGATGGCCATATGTTGGAAGTAGGGATTGAGTTACGGGGATTGCCAGAAAGCCACTACCAGAATGCTACATGAAGAAAGCATGGTTTGTAGATTCCTTGAATTTGGACTTCTAGCCTTCAAAACTATGAGAAAATAAAATCTGGTTATTTAAACCAACCAGCGTGTTATTTATTACAGCAGTCCTGGCCAACCAAGACAAGTGCTTGCTGACACGGTATACTGAAGAGGCTATGACATCACTTCTAGTGTGTTCCTGCCAAAAATGCATATAACTGATTTAATCACAAGGAAAGAAACTAGTCCCCCACACCAAGGGACATTCTACAATGAATGGCCTGTACTTGTTAAACATGTCAAGAATGAAGGACAAGGGAAGACTGAGGAACTGTCTGTCCCAGGATTAAGACCAAGAAGACATGCTAGATTTAAGACTGTATTTAGGAGCAAGATAGTTTATTTCCTTTTGCTATAAAGGATGTAAGTAGCACAACTGGTAAAATCTGAGTAGGTATATATATTGGCTAATATCCATGTTATTTTCCTGATTTTCTGAACTGTACTATGGTTGTATAAAAGAAGTTATAGTTTTTGGAAAATATATACTGAAATAATTAGGATTAAATTGTCACAACTTACTTTCAAATGGTTCAGAAAAAAATAGCAGAGAGAGAGAATGATAAAGCACATTAGCAAGTGGGATACCTGGGTAAAAGATAGACAGAAGAGTTCATTATATTCTTGTAACTTTTCTATAGTCTTGAAATTATTTCAAAATTAAAAAAAAGTTTAAATGAGAAAAGCATAGCATTGTTGTTTTTACTTGAACAAATCTGAAATTAGCTGATAACAAAAAAAGGGGTAAAAGCCCTAAAACCCTAATGCAAATCATGAACAAGAAATGGACTAAGAAAAATGTACTTTAAAGGTATAAGAAATAAAACTACAGGAATCAGCTAGGCCAACAGTTTTAAGATTGTAATGTTAAGAAGTAAAATAGTTAAAGAAGAATGGGAATCCTTACTCTAAAAAGGTAAAAAAGATTTTACTACAAGACTTCTCAGAGACTTTAAAATGCTAATATTCATTGTGACTCTCCAAAGGAGGCCACAGTGTGGAGTGCGTTCCAAACTCACCTGACCCTACCAACTTTTTACAGTATTTCTCAGGACCCACATTCTTTAGAATACACCATGACAAGACCACCTAGAATGGATTCCATGGTTTGGTTCAGGCAGTTTAGAAGGATCAAAGTGAAGAATTTTGGATCAGTAGGTAGACTGTACCCTGCAGGAGAAGAGAAGCTAGGATGACCAGAAAGTCCTGTTCCTTCTCTAGGCAGAAATGCATGCCAAGTTCTTCCTTCTACCTCTAAGATCTGTTTTCTTTCCTCTAAGTAATTTCATTTCAAAATAAGCCATTATTACTAGTAGAAATCTAGAAGTTTATAGGTTCTAGAAGCACACAGAGAAAAAGCCAGTGCTGCTCCCCTTTCTCAACTGTTGTCTTAACTGCTTGCCATTTTCCTTCTGGAAATATTAAGCTGCAGGATGAATGAGCAGCCAGAGGCACAGAGGTGAGAGAGCATACTATCTGTTTTGGAGTTAGGGACTGGAGCTCTTGAGGCTGGGAGTTTATAGGTAGTACTTGAAGGTCATTTCTCTGAAATGCTTCCTAAAGCTGAGAAGCCTAGAGGAGTAAAAAGAGCATGGCTTTGGAGTCAGCAAGAATTCTGGATTTGCTACCTTTTAGCTTCGTGATCATGGGCAAATTACCACCTCAGCCTCAGTCTCTTCATCCACAAAAAGGGAATAACACCTCCCTTGCAAGACGGTTTGGAAGATTATGGCTGTGGCACATAAAGTGCTTTGCACTCCAACACTTGGATGGTAGCTTGAAATAATAATAGTCACAACAGCAAAATATGAAAATCCAGTTCGACAAGAAATTGACAAAAGAAGGATAACCAAGAATGCAAAAGTCAAGTGAGCGTAACAAGGAATGCAATCCATAACAAGGAATGCAATCTGGTGTGCAGAGTTGTAAACTGACCCCAAAAGTGTAAGAGTACCAAACCCTGAGAGTGCAGGAGCAGAAGGAATATAACCATGTGTCCCCTAGTGATGATGATGGGACACCAGAGAATCATCAGCAGAGGGGTTATGGAGCCAGATTTGTCACTTTGTAAAGATAGTTCTCTAGGTTCGGGAATGGGCTGTAGCCAGCAAGGTGAGCAGCAGGAATTCCTGCAGGGATGGTGGGACGTGTGTGCCCACACACTCATATGCTCACACAGATACATACACATGCACACATGTGTGCATTTCATACATACAATCATACACACATATATATGTGCACATATGAGTTCACACACCTAGTTACCTGCACTGGGGGCCACCTGGATATTAGGGATCTCAAAGACCTCTCCCAGGTTTATTCAAGGCTCTGCAGTCCCTTTCTTTCCTGCCCTCTTTCTCTTTCTAAATCCATGTATGACTTGAGGCTAAAGCTATAGGAAACACTGTTTTTATAAAACCTGTCATTTTTGTACCATCTTTGAAAGTTGTTTTCTTTTGGTTTGGCTCCATAAATTGTTTGCCCTTATGAGCTCTACAGGGATTAGTAAAGATTAGAAATTGATTATTACATTGCCTTGTTTTCGAAACACATTTCCTCCCTAAACACAGGAATCAGTGGAAGGTATGGCATTGTTGTTCTGACTCCTTAACTGGTCCTGGTCCTAGTCCCGGTCGCTTAGTTTTTTGTTTCCTACAACTCCTGAGGTGTAACATCTGAAACGACAGTGAGCCTTAGATGCTCCAAGGAGGACAGAGAGAAACTGCTGCTGATACCACCAAGGAGGGTTTACTTGGGGGGACATGATGGTCCTATCTCCCTACCTCTCTTTCCTTTAGACAGTAATCGTAAAAATGGAAATCTGACTAGCTGAATTATATTTTCGGGATTTCAGGTATTCCCCTCTAGCTACTCCAATATATCAGAAAGCAAAAATGAATATTTATATTCAGTAATTAAAATCATCCCTTAAATCCTAATTTATTAGTTACAATCCTTCTGGATCTTTCAGTCAGAGTCACGTAAGCTTTTCCTACTACCCACTTCCTCATACTCACTTCCTCATACTCACTTCCTCTCTGCTCCCCTTTCTTTCTTTATCCTTTTCTCCCTTCTCCCTTTCTTTTTTTTTGTTTGGCTTTAGTCTTTTTTGCATAGACCTCATATGTATTCAGAATTTATCTGTCCTGGTAAACAGTGTAAGGAATGGATCTAATTTTATTTTGTTGCCCATGAGGCTATAAAATTGCCCCTAAATTACTTATTTGAGATATCACTTTTATCATAGAGCAGTAGCTTTAAGGATTAGAAATGACTCCTAAATGTTTAAAAAAAAGAAAAAAAGTTTCTCCTCTAAAGTTTCTAGCATGTCTGGGAGAGAAAAGCCTAACATTGGACATTTTTCCTTCAGGGACATTGTTTGAGTTTATGTATGTGTTCCTGGGGCTTCTTATACAGACTGATTTTCAGTTTACAGCCCTGGAGTAAACGGAAAGTGAGCCTCAAAATGTCCCAGTGATGTCACTGGGACATCAATTTTAAGAAAGATGAGCCGGGTAGCTTGGCAGCTGACATTGTACTGCTGGAAAAGTGAAGGATCCACATCAGACTAAACGTGTCACTGTGGTGCTGTGTGCGCCTCCCAGATCGCATCTGAATCCCTGAAGAGCGCGACATGTCAAAATCTCAGGGAGGAAGGCATGGGGACACGCACATTTTGAAGAAGCTTCCCAAGTGATTCTGAAATAAAATTCCACCCTAGCCCCACTGTTGGGCTAAAATCCATGAAAACCTCAAGCCCTCTAAACTCAGGGAGATAGATTTTGGGCTAAAAGGCTATATATGCTCTCCTGCTACATGCCCAGTAATAAACTTTTTCTCTCTTTGAAACCCTGGTGTCTCAGGAATTGGTCATCTGAGCACATCAGGGAAAGGAATCCACCACCTTTGTCCAGTAACAGGATATGGGACAGAAATAATAAATGTAACCCACAAAATTTATTTTTAAAAACATTTTTGCCCAACCAAACAACAGAGTTAAAACACAAATGACCAACTGGAAAAAAGGATTTGCAACTTTTAAGATATCAATTTGAAAAATGGACAAAAGATATGAAGACAAAGTTAAGAAGTGAAAAATGAAAAAGAAATGCAAATAACCCTTAAACACATGCAAGAGGCTCAGCCCCTCACACAATGAAAGAAGTGCAAATTACAACTATAATATCAGACTGGCTAAAATCCAGCCACAGTGCCTACTCTCTTTCTCTTTAAGAGATTGTGGGAGAAGTCACTTTTGTAAACTTCTGGTGGAGCTACCATGTGTTAGCAAGTTATATCTTACAATACTACATAAGCATTTACTTCCTACCCAACACTCACACTTCTAAGAATTCACCAGTAAATATATGAAGAAGTGGCACTGTTAGTCATAATATAACATAAGCTTGGAAAACAACCCAAATGACCTTCCAGAGGACAGACAGACATTATGTAGATGTTCTATCTACATAAAAGAGAATGTGGCAGCTGAAAAAGAAATGAGGGTGAGCTCCATGTACAGCTATGGAGCTATCCACTGAGCATTGTTATCTAGTTGTAGAGGGTAAGCAGCATCCAAGTCTTCCATCTTTTGCTTAAGGAGGGACAGAATCTGAAAGCAAGTATTTATGTTTTGCTTAAACTTTTCAAAAGAACAACAGAATAATAAATTTAGGGGGAAAAAAGGTTACTTAACAGGGGCACAGAGTAGAATGGATGGGGAACGTGCTTTGTTTTGCAGTTTTGACTTTGGAGCCATGGAAATGATTTACATCATTTAAAAAGCAGCACCGAGCCCACAAGGAAAATAACTGAAAACAAATGATAAATAAATGAAGTTGCCTTTCTAACAGTTTGGTGGCAGGACCACAAAGAGAAATTATTTCACGTGACTTAAAACACAACATTTTTTGGGGGGTGGTGGGGGTGGTGCATGGTCCGGGAATTGAACCCAGGCTTCCCACATAAAAGATGAGCATTCTACCACTGAACCACCTGTGCACCAAACACAACATTTTCAAATAACCTGACTAATGGGAATATTCCTTAAGAATTCAAAGAATTGCAGATAAATCATACCCTGACATAGGTAATCTTATTGTTAGAAGTAATATCAATATTAGTATTTTCAGAATGTTTTACACACACACATGGTAGGATAAAGCAAAGTGATTAAGTAAATTTTCAGAGAAAAAGAGATGCAATAAAATCAAAGAAGTAAAAATCCTGATGAGGCAGTTAGATAGGGAAGGAGGGAGGGGGAAGTGACCCTATGATCCATAACAAGAAGTTCCTTTAGGCGCACGCACACTTAGCCCTCGCTTGTGCCTGTGCCCAAAAAGAACTAATGAAAAGTTCAGCTCATCAGTCCTTTATTAACATAACTAGAAGAGGAAGGGCCCCACCAAGTCCTTATAATGCAAGGATGCCGACGTCAGACGGCTTCTACTCCACTGGAGAACACCCAGGCTCACCACTATTTGAGCATGTACTTTTGCTAAACAGTTTAGACTATACATATTGACTAGTCCTTGAATTCTTTCCTGCGGCTGAGTTAACAACCTTAAAGGCATCAGTCAGCCCCTGGTCGAGGTCTCCACTTTCCTAAGAACCCTCTGGGCTCTCCGGCATCAAGATTATTAGACTTTTTGCTCTACACATTGACTAGTCCTTGAATTCTTTCCTGTGACTGAGTCAAGAACCTCATGGCATCAGCCCCTGGTTGAGGTCTCAATCTCTCTGGCATCACTGTCATCTTAAATTTGAATTGGCAATTATCAATGTGAACCCATGATTAATTTTTCTGTGCATTGAGAAGACTTACAGACTGTGCTTTCTAAATATCATTCTCCACAAAAAAGACTCAGCACTTCTAAGACAAAGGGACCATGTGAGCCATATCCATCTTATTTTATCTGAAGTCAAACATTTTTAGTGAAAAGGATAAAAGGAGCCAACTTGAAAGGACCTCTACTGGCCCAAGAGGAGTCAAACCGAGCATCAAGAAGAATAAGTTTTGACTGAAATAAACCAAACACGTAAAATTTGTGAGTTCACAATGATGGTTAAAAACCAAACCAACCAATCTCATTTGTCTCTAGTGGAAGATAGTAAAGCAACAACTCATTATTCAGACAATTGACAAATAAAGGGGAAGAATCAAGCATTTAGCTGCCTCTTTTGTGCAGATTTTATTTCCAGGAAACCAGTTATGTGACCAGGGAAAAAAATTAGCTAATAAATGAAGGAATGAGAGAATCAAAAAATGACTATTTTGTAACATCTAACAAAGTATCGAACCTGACTATTGAAACCACAAGGGCAATGGCGATGAGGAACTCAAAAAGGAAAAGGTCAGGCTTGTAACAAAGAAATCAGGATTTAAGGGATGATTTTGATTACTGAATTTTTATATAAATATTCCTTTTTGCTTCCTGGTATATTGGAGTAGATAGGGAAATATCTGAAATCTCGGAATTGCAATCCAGCTGCCTTGATCTCTGATAATGGCTGTACAGCCCTTATCTTCTGCCCCTGTGTTTCTAAAAACCTTGTGACTAACCTTAAGCCGTACTAGTTATCCAGTTTTTCAATTTTAGAGCCTTGTAATCACTAAAGACAGCCCCTAATGTTTGTTAATGAAGGGTCTTGGGTCTACCCAGAACTAGTCCATTCCAAGTCCCAAATTATCTTGATGACCAAGACCGGATTTAACCTAAGTGGGCCCTCCTGACAGGCACAATAGCTTAGATTTTAACCTACAAGTCACCTATACCTCATTCTGCCATTTTCTTACACACATTCTGTGACTAAGCATGTAATCAATCTATGCATCCGCAATAATTAGATCACTTCTAATTACATCATCTGGGGTCACGTACTCATTATCCTAAACCCTGCCTACCTTTTCTCTAATAAAACTATCTAATAAATTACTGCAGTTCGGGGAGACAGAGTTTGGGCCACTAGGCCATTTGCCCCATGCCTCGTAATAAACTCTTTCTCTCTTTGAAACCCTGGTGTCTCAGGAATTAGTTATTGAGCATGGGCAAAAGAATCCACAGCCTATGTCTGGTAACAGGCTGGAAGGGTAATCAGATGTTATGTGCTTCTCAACTAAATGCAAGGGGAGAGCACAGCTGTGCCTCTGAAGTACTCTCACCAAAAGATATGAATCTGAAGTTAATTGAGCCTCTAACTACCAGTGTATAGTCAATAAGGGGGGGGGGGGTGGTGAGAGGTAGAGGAACATGTTAAAAGAAACCCCAGGGACATAATTACCCAAATACAGAATGTAGGATAGTCTTCAGAGCATGATGAAACAGCCCATTTCATCAACAAACAAGACATGAAAAATTTTTTAAGAAATTAAAAAAGAAAGTGGTATATGAGAGAGACTATTATATTAAGAGGAAAGAACAGATGTATCAAACAGTTGCAGCTGGTGGATCCTGATTTGAACAAACTAAATTTTTAAAAGCACTTTTTTCCTGTGACAACTGGAGAAACTTGAACACAGACTGGATTTTGATGTTATTAAGGCATTCATGTTTTATTTTGTTAAATGTAATGATATTGTGGATGTGCAATAAGAAAGAAGTCCTCATTTTTTTGAGACACACTGAAATATATTTACTGGTGAAAACTCAAGATGTCTGGGATCTCCTTTAAAATACCCCCCAAAGAACAAGGAAATGGAAAAAAAATGTTCTAAAGAGAATAGATGAAATAAGATTTGCAAGTCCATCCTGGACAATGGGCAAATGTATGCTCCTTATACTATTCTTAATTATGTAAATTTAAAATTTTCCATGATAAAATTATTTCAGATGAAAGACAGAAGGAATGCTCTTTGAGGTCCGCAGCTTCCAAGAACCTACTTTTTGAGCAGAGGTCGCTCTGAAGAGGAAGGGACCAGGGTGCCTAACTCTGCTGGGAAGGAAAGCCAGAAGGTGTCTCTAGGAGCAGCCTGGAAACCAGAGGATACAGGCGGAGCTCTACATTACCGCATTACTGTTGCAGTAACGCCCCCCAATAAATCACATTTCCCTGTATCCACGCTCTCAAGGTAGTCACTTCCCATAGTGATAGTGAGTTTAGCTACAGAATATCAGTTGACTAATGGGATATTACCAATATGATACAAACAGAGACTTGAAAAGTGTTTATGAACTGGGGTTTAACTTCTCTTGCTACTCCTGGGAAGCATGTAACTACTCCCAGGTGAAAAATCCCAAAGCAGCCTGCTGGAAACACGTGGCCCCGTCACTTTGTCACCAAAGCCAGCAACAGTCCACATCAACTACCAGACACGAGTGAAGCCATTTAAGATTGTGCAGCCACAGCCAAGCTGGCCCGATGAGAAAAGTGACCCAACTAACCCTAAGAATTTTGAGACAGAATGCATCGTTGTTGTTTTAAGCCATTAAGGTTTGGGTGGTTTGTTCTCAGCAAAAGCTCACTGATATATAGTAGTGCATATATCAAAAGGTACAGACAAATATATATATATATCTTCTAAAATTACCAAAACTGCTTTATGAAGTAAAAATAGTAGCTTGTATTCTTGGTCTGAATGCCATCAAAGAAGTATTGGATGATTATAGATAAAAGTATAGATGGAAATGGATGGGAGTTGTTGTTCTGCCACTTCCTAGCTGTACAAATCCTGCATAGCACTTAATCCTCCAGGGCTACATTTTCTTCTCTGTAAAATGAGGACAAAATTACTGTCTATCATGCAGGGGTGCTCTGAAAATTAAACAAAATAAATATTCAGCTTAATGCAACCTCAAAAAGTGAGAGCCCTTATTAGTGGTTGTTTCCTTACCCATCCACAAGTCCTTGCTGTTTAATAATTCTGTGTGATTCCTCCCTGGAGATCCTGCCGTGGAACCAGTGTTGTGTCCTATGAATCACTGTTGGGGGAAGGAAAAAGAAGGTTAGGGTCTTGGTACCTCTACAGAGCTGCTTTCTTAAAAGCCCAACTAACTTCTGATAAACTCACAGCCCCTTTATCCCCACCGGTCTACCTTTTGGGTTGTACACAGAGAAGGGATAACCTTGTGAGGCTCTTTAAGGCCACAGAGGGAGGCAAAGGAGTTAGTTTATTTTCTTATGAACAAAAGTATCAGTCAATGTGCCATGTTTACCTGTGCTTAGGGTAGAAGGGTGGAGGGGACTTTGGCTACCTAGGATATTCATCCGTGTGCTTCGCTTCTGCAAAAGAAATTCCCAGGTTAGCACAGATGACAACAAAGGGACATGACTAACAGGTCACCCTTTGAAGACAATCCTGGGGCAGGGAGAAGGGGGGTTTGGCTAGGATAAAAATGACCCTTTACCCACAAAATGAAAGCTGCCTAAAGCCCCTGACTGACTATGAAAAAAAAAGCTTGTAGGGCATAGCTGTTAGGAACAAAAATATAGAAAAAAGCAGCCCCCACTCTGGTGTATTTCTAGCTTTTCAAGTGTTAACACAGAGACTCTTGTTTCTCACACAGAAGATACACAATGAAAATGCCAAGAGCATCCCATTAACGTAAGAGAGAACATGAGCCAACTGCTAAACTCAAGCAGTTCTCCCAACACCACTCAGTTGAATTCCTGGGCTGCAGGGATCTCTTCCTTTTTTTGCAGATCTGAAGCTAAAGTGCAGGGAGCCACACACCCTATTTTGCACATCATCTCGAAATCTCAAAAGCACTTGAAAAGTTGGTTGATGTTCTTCTCCTCTGGAGATTAAGAACTTGAATCTCAGAAATGAAAGAATTCTCTAGGGCCATGGTGCCAGTACTTGTTGACCTGATTCTAAGGTCTGAGTTCTGTCCACTCCACCAACTGATGAACTCATCAGCAGAAACTGGACATGAACCATGGAGGCCAGAGGCCACTGGAAGTGTGGAAGAGCCCAGACGTGCCAGCTGCATCTTACAGTTGTGAACTCAGATGACACCCCAGCCCCTCACCCTCTTGACCAACACCCACAGAGCTGTTCTTCTGGGAGAAGACTCAAGTGGTGGGGATGCCGCAATGGACCTAGGACAACAGCCTTACCCTCCAGGCGTGGCCCTCTTCTAGGGCTGCACTCTGAGCCTCGGCTGGATTCTCTATCACTCTTCCTGTTTGTCCAGAAAAATCCATTGCCACGAGGGAGTTCTCAGAGACGCTGCGCTGGAAAGTAAGGAACATCCTTCCTTAAAATGCAGGAAAACCAACTCAGCATTGCAGAAGGGGATCATGGTATGAAACTATCAAAAGGACAGATGGTCCCGAAAGGGTGAAAGGGAATACCCCTCCTGCCACCTCTAAACTTTCCAACCTGAAATTTCACTGGCTGAAGTCGAAAACTCAGTGACTATAAAAGGGCATTGATTTTTTTAAGAATGAGGAATGTTCCAATCCTCTTGTAGTATTCAAAGGCCCAGCTTAGACAAGTTGGAAGCAGTAAGATTGGGACCATATGGTCTCATACAGGCTGCTTAGCTTACACTAAAACATAAGAAACAGAAATACCAAGAGTGAGCCCAGTACTCTCTAGCCACTAAGCTACCCCCTGAAGAATGTTATTTAGGGAAGCACTAGGACTCTTGCTAGAGAATAATTTGACACCTCACGTGGAATCTTTAAGACTATATTTTGAGAGGATGAACAGTTTCTGTAACTTTGAGCAGCAAAGCGAGTTTCCAAATACACGAAGAGTACACAGAATCTCTAAATTCTCACCATAAAATGACTTTAGCATAAGGGCCAACAGTACCCAGAGATTCCATAAGTTAAAAGAACAAAATTCAAAGCCAGGAAAAGCAGTTCTTCAGTAGAGCTGAATGTTGTGGTTTATGTT
Source organism: Tamandua tetradactyla (assembly GCF_023851605.1). Lineage (NCBI taxonomy): Eukaryota > Metazoa > Chordata > Mammalia > Pilosa > Myrmecophagidae > Tamandua > Tamandua tetradactyla. The sequence goes on from NC_135327.1 coordinate 72,817,277, forward strand.
CTTTGAGGGCTTAGACAGAGTTAGCCACCTAAAGGATCTTGAAGGGAAGATGCAGGGGTGGGAAGATGGGGGAAGAGGAATTTACCCCCAGCATTTACACCACCGAGTCTAAAAAATCATATTGGCTCCCCTGAAAAGGCACATACTCTTTCTGGAGTGTCTCTTGGCTACCCAGGCTGAAACGAGGCATCCAGAACACATTCTCATAAAGCTGGAAAAGGAAACTTGATTTTCAAAGGGAAGCACTTTACTTACCACTGGAGCTGAGAAGGGGGAGAGCAAGGCTTTCCTCTGCTGAGGGATTCTGTAATTCTGGTAAAGAAGCATTCCATACTGAAGGAGAAAAGCTTGAGTCAGTCACCAGTGCTTTGTGAACCCCTAAAACCGTAGGATGTGGCAAATCTCATGAAAGTGAATGGCAATGCCAAGTAAGGTACAGAAAGTCTGTTAACGGTGTCTATAAACTGAAGGACAAACATCCAACATGTTTCTCTTGATCCAGCTGCTATTGTCACCCCATACAAGGCAATGACTGGCTGATTTTGGAATGTGGGGAAGGGAAGGAGGGCAGGAAGACATAATAATTGTAAGATCAAGAACTGCAGTTAACTTTACTGAGTATTGCTAGGGACCAAGCACTCTTCTAAGTGTTTCGTATTATCATTTCATTTAATCTAGTTTATGAGCTATGTAGTATTATGATTCCCATTTTTTAGCCAAGTGAACTGAAGCACAGGGAAACGAAGCAAGATTCCAAGGTCATGTTAAAGTAGGGAGTCAGGATTTGAACATTCACAGCCTGTTCCAAAATCAATACTCTTTCTACCCACCAGCCTCACTTGCTTAACCAGCTCAGCAGTTTAAGCTTTATTGACGCTGACAATAAACAGCAAGGCTCTGCAAAATCTCATATTCTTTCAGCCTCCCAACTTACACTCTCAAATTAACCACCCAAACCACTCAGCAAAGGAAAAAGAAAAAAAAAGAAAAAGAGGATAGAGGTGGGGTCAGAAAGAGAAAGGAAAGTTATCAAGAGGGGGAGTTGTATCTCCCCCTCTTGACTTCCCTTATGGGATGTAAGTTCAGTTCCAGTTCCATGTCCTACAACCATTTGTTTATCTCTGAAATAAAAATATTCAGAATATGATACGAAGGTCTAATTAATATAGGTATAACTGTACTCTCACAAGAATGGAAGCATAAGAATAGGGCAGAAAATATACTTGGAGATTATGATTAAGAATTCCAATTTCCAAAATTGAAAAAAGACATCAAGCTACACAGATTCAAGGAGTAAGATAAATACAAAGAAATGCATATCTAGGAACATATAGCAAGACTGCTAAAAAAAGAAAAGGTTAAAAGCAACCAGAGGAAGACATATTACTTTCACAGGAGCAACTAGAGGATGGACAGCAGAATTTAAAAAAGGTAAACAAATACAAACAGAATTCCTTAAAAGCATAAATGATGAGGTCCAGAAGACAATGCAGGGCTGAAATATAAAAGGACATAACCGCCAACTCAGGATTCTATAGCCAGTGAACAGATCCTTCAGTAATGAATGTGAAATAAAAAAAGATTAGCAGACAGACAAAAAGTGAGAGAATTTTATTGCCAGCAGGTTCACACACAAGAACTACTAAGTGGAGTCCCTCTGCTCCGAGAGAGAAGACTGGAACTTCAGGAATGAATAAAGTGCAAATATGTAATAATTTAAAAATATATAAGTATATAAAGCAACAATCTTATGTCTTAAGAGGTTTAAATACTTAGAGAATTGAAATACATGAAAAAAATGTAAAAGGGGTATGGCATAAATGGGGTCAAAGGTCCTTATTTTGGCCTGGAAGTGGTGGAAGTACTCATTTCTATTAAATTTTAATAAGTTAAAGATACATGTTCTGCTATCTAAGGTAACCACTGAAACATAATAAAAGACAAACAGAGGAGAAAATATAAATAAAATTACTTGACTAGGTCAAAAGAAAGAGGGGGGAGGGGAATATACGGTGGGTAGGACAAATTGAAAATAAATAGCAAATGGTATATTAAACACAAATATTAATGATCATATATTTGACAATTAAATCACAATGAGCATTCTAATTAAAAGAAAATTAGACTAAGATAAAAAGAGAAAACAAAAACCAAACAGCAATTATAGCATTCTTATAAAAGACATACCCTAAATACCTAGTAAGGTAGAAAAAAGACAGCAAAAGAAAAATCATGAAAACAGTAATTGACACAAAGCAGAGGTAACTATATAATATCAGACAAATTAGACTTTAAGACAATTAGGAAGATACGAATACTCTAAATTTGAATGTACCTAATGACATACCTATCTATGTGCTTAACATATATATATATGTATATGTACATATGTGGTAAAATTTAATCACTCTGTTCAGGTTTTCTATATTTTGTTCTGAGAATTATCTTTAAATCTCCCACTATGATTGATTTTTCTGTTCATCATTGTATTTTTGCAGCTATGCGTCATAATTTATATGTACTTATTAAGTACATATAGATGGTGTGTGTGTGTATATGTGTGCATTTTTCCTTTATTTTTTTTTTTTTGGCTTTAATTTCACGACCTTTTTATAGTATTTTGGAAGGGATACTTAGAGGTCATTGATTTTAAGTCTTACTTCCTTTCATACAAACACAACTAGAAATTTGCTTCTTAAGTTTTACTTTAAGTAGCAGTTCTTTTTATGTTATATTTCTATAATCATTCAGTTCAAAATATTTTCTAATTTTCTGCTTTTTTCATCCTTACCCCATTAATGATTTATTTACCTCTTTAAGTAAATGTAAAATAGTACCTTATTTGTATTGTATTTTTAAAATTTATTTTTCCTTTCCTAGAGAAGTTCAATGCTTTTCATTGTTGTCTATTATCTGCAGTTCCACAACTATGAACCCATGCTCTCACCCATTTACATATATTGGGGCCTTCAAAGTAGTGGTTTTATTTGCATAAGCTCTTTATATTGCTTAGACATTAACGCTTTATCAGATATAGTATGAATCATCTTAACCTCTTATTTTCCCGTTTATTTAGTTGTATTGGTTTTCAAGAAATGGTCATAGTCCAATCAATCTATCATTCACTTTTTACTTTCTACTCTTGATTCAAAAGAAGAAATTATGATACAGAAATAGTTCCCCTTCTTTTGCAATATGTATTTCTCACTTCTTATTGACATTAAATTGAATGTGATACTCCCAAGCAATGAAGAAAAAAAGGTGACAGCTGTTGTTTTGCTTCTGTCCGTAATGGGACTGGAGGGATGTTTCCCAGATTTAACAACAATCCTTGGCTGTTCATAGTCAATATTTGCATGTTAAGAAACATCCTTTCTATACAGTAGGTTAAGAATTTAAAATCACAAATGGGGTTGAAGTTTAGAGTCTAATGAAAAGCTTCTATAATTTTTCAATATGCAAGACAACACTCTAATGGAAGGACTCTACGTTGCCATTTATCTATTTGTGCATTAATAGCTTCCTTTTGATGTTTCCTGCTTTTTATTCCTGCAATAAACCCTGATTGATTACAATCCCCCACACTTGTAATAAAATGCTAAATTCCTTTATCTTTTAATTAAACCTTTTACATTTCTATTCTTAAATGAGATAGTATAGGCTTATTTCTCTGTGCTATCTCTATCAAAAGTTAGAGTAAGGGCTAAAGAATGACTTGGGAAGCATCATTAGTGGCAGATATTGGGCTCAGCTCCAGAGATACAAAATTAATTTAAAATGTACTTTCTAATCTGAGGAAGTCAGAATCTTGTAGGAGATACATATACAGACCAAATAAGTGTTATCATAGTGCACACAGTAATGGAGAGGGAATTTTATTTATCCGGTTAGTCTGAGGAAGGAGTCTTCACTTACAAGGCCACATCTGACCAGGTTCTTTTTTTTTAATTAAAAAACTAATTTGAATTTTTATATCACCCTTTATATGCTAACTACAATTTAAAATTATGTTTCATTTACTATTAGGAAAAAACAATCTTAAGCAATTGTTTTAATGCATTGCCAAAAACTGCTAAATTAAAAAGAAACTGACTCCACACATAAGGCTCAGCATCCAGGAAATATCTGTGCTCTGGCTTGTAATCATTAAATTTCAGGAATTCATACTAATATAATCTGGAGATAAAAATGGCAACAGGTTTTGTTTGACTGTGCTTCTGAATCTCTACCAATTTTTCTGAAGAGACCCTCAAATGCTCCTTAAACGCAAAAGGTCTCTGCATCACTTAGTCACTGATGCCAATCTTCATTTTCTTCTTTTTTTAAATGCAATTTGACTGAGATATATTCATATACTATATAACCATTCAAAGTGTACAATCAGTGGCTCACAGTATCATGACCAGATTCTTGAAGAACAGGAGAACCTGAGGCATGTGTGAGCAAAACATCACCAGGCAGCGGTATGCAGATTATGTCTCAGGTCACACAGCACAGAGTTTAAATATTCTTAAATATTCCTGACAATTTAGTAAAACTAATTTTTTGAAAAACGTGGCTCAATTTCTTCTACAATTTTCAGTTTTAAGGTTTTTTCAAAGAATGTTCATTTCATCTTAATTTCAAAATAAAGTTTTAAAGATGCAGATGGGCAGGCATACTATGACTCTACTTTTTCCATCATTAATATGGCTGGTTTTAACGAACCGCCCTCATTTCTAATCTTGATATATTTTTAGGGGAAAATGTATTTTTCCCTTGTTACCATCTGCCATTATATAAGAAAAAAGCTTATATTTTTGTTAATTGCTACAGCATGGTTGAAAAGTCTGCTAATGCATGAAATGGGCCAGCAGGGGGAGCAGGAGGCAGAAGGGACCTGGTAGTCCTGGGTTTTCAAACTGCTTTGCGTACAGGTGCTTCAGAAATGCTGCAAATAGTGACACATTTCTGAGTAAATAAACACTGAAGTGCCCGTGTGTGGCAGTAATCGAGTCTGTTCAGTAAGTATTTCTGTCTCTTAACCCTCTACTCAAGTGGTGTGCTTGTATTTCCTGGGCTATTTGAGGTTGGGTGGCGCTGTGTGACTACTTCAGGCCAATGTGGGAAAAAGTGTAACATGTCACCCACAGACTCAGGCATTTAGCTGTGGATGAGCAATCTTCCATTGCTGTCTTCCTTTTCTTCTATCATAGCAGAGACTAGCTAGGCATGAGATGGTGGCCGCTGTATCAGCCTTGGGCCCCCAAGGCTGGGGACTGTTTGCTGCTTAAGAATAATCTGATATACTGTATTATCTGTTCAACTTTCCATCTGTTTTGCATATTGGAAAATTACAAAATATTCTGCATAGGGGGAAAAAAGATTCCTGCTACAAAAAAATTAAATTTGAGAACCCTATGACTTTAGAGATCATTTTCCAGGGAAGAAAGTGAAAGAAAAGGTCTAAATTAGTGCTTTCTACACACTTTTAGATTTTACAAAGGAATATGATTTTGGAAAAAAATAACTTTTTTGAATGACTTGAGATTGGTAACTCATTTGCAAAGGAAGACGATTTACAGGCACACAAACCAAAATAAGCAATCACCTACTATTTAAATCAACAATATTTTACAAAATGAAGGGCATTTTAACATTAACATAGTAAAAAGGACATAACCTCAGACATGTGTCAGCCACCCCCCTCAATCTGACCTGAGATTCCTAAACATTTCCCATCTTAGGGGTTCCAAATCTTCAGCAGGCCCTGTATCTCAGTAAGCGTCTCTCACCTCATCTGTACTGAGGGCCGCGTCTTCCCCACAGGGTTCTTGGGAGGATTTGATGAGATGAAATACACAAAGCACTTGGCCCAGTGCTTCACCTCCTGCAAGCACTCCAACCATCAGCCCATGTTATGTATTCTTTGTTCTGCATAACTTTTGCACTGCTCTTAGATTACTCTGTTCCCTGAATTTAGCTTTGTGGCTTTCTCAGGGTTACTGAGAACCTTCTCTTTGTTTCACACCCTTTCTTCTGTGGTTCAACAGCATTTGTGTGCAGGAGGTTCGCTATGCTTCTTATAGATCCCCATCTTGCTGAATATCTATTTTCACTGACTTTTCAATGAAAAGTCAGATTTCTGAAAACCAAAACAACCACTCATTTTTCAAATCTTGTGTTGATAAAGCAAAGACCTCCCTCTTGGGAGAGAATGTCTATAGCAGGTTAAGAAACTTCTAGAAGATGGAGGGGTGGAGGGAAGGTGAAAACAGATAACTGTAAACAAGTCTTAATAATTCTTGCCTAACACCATAGTATCCAAGAAACAATGTAATAGGAAGGAATGAGGAAGAGAAGCAGACCTTATCTGCTGTCATAATGCCCTAACAGCATCTTTCTGTAAAGCTGAGTATATTTATAGCCACCCTATGTTTCTCCTGTGCAGGCCCAACCCACAAGATTCTTTTCTCCCCAAAGAAAATGCACCTGTGTGAGTTCTATAAAAAACAGAGAGGTTCTAGGGTCATTCAAAATAATCTAAGCCTTTCTTTTCAAAGAACTCCTGGAGCTTTAAGGCCATAAATTGGACAATTCAATATTGTAAGCAGTGATTCATCATCAAACTACTGAATGGAAGTGGAACCTGGGCAGAATTAGGTATAGTGGAAAGGCAACTCTTTGTGCTCCAGGATTCAGGATCTCCACTTAGATTTCTGTCTTAAAACAAGGCATCATTTACTTCCTCCAGATGAGGACAAAGAACATTGGGGCCACTTTTACAGGACAAGAACTGCTGAGGGGCTAAAGCTTGAAGGGACCTCCTCACCTGTTGCTGCAGACAAGACCTTCATGTCAATGATGAAAAAAGCAGGAAATCTAGTTTATTTAGTCTGTATCAGCAAGACTTCCATGGAGACTTTTAAGGGGAGCCTGCAGATTCTTTAGTCTAAACTCCCCCTCTGGGGATGCTGACAACCCCCACTGGCAGGACCACAGCCTGGCCTCAGCTCCGTCATTGTCTGTCCTCCAGCAAGCAAGTGGGAGATGCAGTTTCAAAACAGGAAAGATCAAACCAGAGATGCAAGTTTGGGTGGCTCCCATTTTCACTTGAAACATACTTATTTTTCTGAGCATCTCCTATATTGTGAGCTCTTTAGGCCCAGACCCCCATCCTCCTATAAGAACATCACCTTTGGACTTTTCCTTAATGTTTTCTCGATCTGTGCGTTATTGGTTAAGGTACAGGGATGCAAAGTGCACCCGCACAGGGCCTGAGGCAAAGGGACCAGATTCAGAATTGGATTTGCAACTTACAGTGGCTCAGGGAGGGCTGGAAAGCTTAGAGATTAAAAAAGGGTTTTGGAGCCAAAATTTGGGGGTTCTAATCCCAGCTTTGCCATATATCTGCAGCCACATATTGGGCAAATGCCTCAATGGGCCCCAGCTTTGCCATGTGTAATGTGAGGTTAACAACATCCCATCATAGCGCTTGTGATGATTAAATGAGGTAACAGGTGGAGAGTGATGAAGAACGTCTGGCCCATAGTCAGTGCTTAAAAGACATTAATATTGCGTTAACGTTGACACATTAAGCCACGTTACCTTGACATTAATAATTGGTTATTATTACCATTGTCAAGCTCTGCCCACTTCCTTTCCTGTGACTAGTTTTGTTACATATCAAAGGAGAGACAGTGCTTCTTTTTATTTGTGAAATACTGGTTATAACTAGCTCAACTTATTACCCAAAGGAATCAAATTTTAGTTTTCTTTTTTAAAGTTTAAAGACTGCACTACCATTTTGCTTTTTTATTTCTCTTTTTATTTTTTCCAAAACATTATATATTTGCAAGACTCAAAAAATCAAATAAATATTATGAAATTTAAAGGTTTCCCTCCCACTTCCTTCCTCCATTTGCATAATTGCATCCACTCTCCCAATAAGTATCCTGGTTATTTCCTCCTGTGGTATTATGGAAATTTATCTCTGCATACCAGCAAAGGTAAATATATATTTCAATCTTCCTCTTTCCCCTCCATTATAAATGTAGCATACTTTATGTATGCTTTTCTGCACTTTAAATTAAAAAAAAAATTTTAATAATATATGCTGGAAATATATCCATAATAGAACACAGAGAGCAACTTCATTCTTTTCACAGCTACAGAATTTTCCTCTGAATGGATATACTGTAACTTATTTAATCAGTCCCATTTGATGGACATTTAGATTTAATATTGGCTTATAAAAGAGTTGTCTATAATATATATATCTTATATTAACACTAATATTTCTCTACTTTTATGAATTAGTACAATTTTTAAAGTTGCTAATGCCTTTTTTTTTCAGGGGCAGCAGCAAAATCAAAACAAAATAAGGTTGCAGGAAAGAGAAGTACAAAGGAGCTTATGTCCTGGAGAACCTCCAAAGGTTTTTCCCCAAAGGAAAAGTTTTGAGCTCCTCCTGCTTGTCCATTTCTTTAACTGACTTCACCTTGAGTCTCCCGACCAGGTGAAAGGCTAGGCTGGGGGCTTTTCATAAAAAGATTCCTCAACCATTTTATCTACTGGTGGCTTCAGTTGAGCATTTTCTTTTCTAGGTTCCTTGATTTTAGTCAAGTTTATCCCAGCAAGCTAACTTTCAAACGCACAAAGACCTCACATAAATAATAATTCAGACAAGTGGTTTATCATACGTGTGAAACAGAACACTGTGTGGGAAACCCAAACTGAGACGTGCTTTACTGCTATGTGCTCAGCTTTTACCAAGGTCATTACAGTAAAGAGCTGTATTAAATGATTTTGGCAATCACAATGAAATTGCTGTCAAGGGCATCATCCCCTAAGAGGTCCCATGCAATAAATCTCTTTTAGAATGCATTGTCAGGAGCCACCTCTCCCTTGAGGAGCTGTGGTGAGCCATACGATTCACATCTCCCTTTTGGTCTCAGCTTTTCGGTAAGTTCAGTCATGGAAATAATCTACCCTTCTGATGAGCTATATATGCCTTCTTCCTCAGGGTGCTGCTCTTTCTATCCCTGTTCTTCTAATCAGTGGTTCTCACCCAGGGGTGACACCCTGATGCCCTCCAGGAGACATCTGGTAATGTCTAGAGACATTTTTGAATTTCTCAACTGGTGGTGGTGATGGGGTGCTATTAGCATCCAGTGGGTAGAGATCAGGTATGCTGCCAAAGACCCTATGATGCACAGGATGCCTTACCCACCCCCCCAAAAAAAAATTACCTAGCCCAAATGTCAATAATGCCAACGCTGTGAAACCCTACTCTCACCTTTTTAATATTAAGCCCTTGATTAAAGCTCCTGAGCTCTTATATGGAAAGAGGTATCACTATACCTGGTAGACAGAATGCTGTGTCAGAACGATGGGAAAGTTATGGGCATTCTATGTCGAAGAGACCTCCCATCCAGGCACCTCCTCCCCTGAAAGGAGTGTGTTGAACTGCTTAATTCAGAGACACCAAGTACCTTGAGGAGTCTGAACGCTGTCATCCAGCACGACCTGCTCTGCTCATCCTCTGCACATAGCAACCTCAGCTCTTTACTTTCATTCCTTACTTTGTTTGGCTAAAGGAAGTAGAAGAAAATTCAGTGAGTATAGCATAGTGAATGAGAAAGACATCGTATTTTCACGTAGGACTTAAGGTTACACAAACTAGGAATAACCAGGTGGCAACCCCCTAAGGAGTGAGCCCAGGCACATTTAAACACTCCTTTTTTGCTAATGCTCACACATTCATTGCCTTGAGAAGTCCTTATTGAGCATCCAGTACGCATGTGCTAACACTGGGTGGTTTGCGGTAACTTTTCACTTTGATGAACAGTAAGCCCTATTCCATCTGGGAACTCAGCACCTTGTGGAGAAGATATACAAGGAACCGATATGGTGAGACAAGGTGGTAAGTGCTGCATGAACAAAGAAGAGGTGGTGTCTACCCTGATCAAGAGAAAGTTGGAGTTAACTGGTGGAGAACCTGCCTCCTGAGCCAAGAAAAAAAGACTTTCCAAGTCGCCTTCCACAGGGCCTGAGGAGGTAACCAGAGACCATCCAGTGTGAGTGTGGGAAGCCCCTTAGGGGATTGGAGCGGCTGTGGGGCATCTGTGTGGACCCAAGGCCAAACCCCAAATAGAAGGAGTGAGTCCAATATCACCCGTGAAAAGGGGAACCAAGGATAGCACGCTGCCCGGGGCAGGGCACCGCCACCCCCATGCTAGCTGCAGCCACGGAGGGAGGACAGGTGCATTCGGGTGTATCCAGTGATATAGAGAACTGTCGCCATAAGTGTATCTGAATCTCCACAGGACTTGTCTACCTCCAGATACTCGGGACAGTGCTGGGGTGAACGCTGACGAACCCCCAGCCTCAGGGATTTGCAGTGGGGAGTGAGACGCTGGTGGCCATCCTGTAAGGGACTTACTCTGAGGCTGAAGCAGAGATAGCCAGTCTGCAGCAAGAAAGGAGTACAGCAAGTGTGCAGGTGGGGGTGAAGGGAGAAAGGCAGGCTGCCTGCCTTGGTGGCCTCCTCCCTCCCACATCTTGCACCTCCTAAGCTGCACTACCAGTATTGGTTTCTAGGTGCACCTGGGCCCTCAGCTGGTTTCAAGTGAATCCCTATTACTTACAACCCAAAGCCTCCTCTCTTCACTAACAGCAGTGTCAATTAGAGGATAGCATTTTCTCCCTGCTGCAGCTTAAGGAGCTACTCCCTGCTCTCTTCTTGGGATCATGGTTAAGAGCGCTGGCTCTAAAGTTAGCCCACTTGGGCTGCAACCCAAGCACAGTTGCTCCCTGGCTACTGACTGGGGCAATGCCATGACTTACTTTCTCCCCCATAAGGGTGCTCCAAAGATTAAGTAAGAAAAAGGATGGAAAACCTTCACAAAAAAGACACAAAAAAGTCTCCGTAAAATATTATGTTACGATATATATGTTGTAACAACTGTTATGATGATCAGCAATGACACACCCTCTCCAGCGGAGAAAAGCAGCCTGCGCAAAGATGTGTGTATGTATATATGGGCACATGCATGTGTACATGTGCATGTTTGTGTAGTACATTTGTGTGTATGCATATGCATGCAAAGAGAGTGAGGAATGCTGTGGCCACTTCTATCCCACAGTCTCAGTGACTAGAAGCCCAGAGGATGTCCACTCATTCAGTACCCAGACACCACCCAGGTGACAGCGACCCCTTCACCTGCCTCCTCCTCTGCTACTGCCAAAGCCCAGCTCAAGAGGCCAACTATCACCCTAGCATTAAGCCACTGAGCACACTGATCAACATTATGCACCATGTACCCTTCTGTTTCTTGCATTTGTGAGCTACTCACAGATAGATTGACATATTGTAAACATGCAATAAATATTTTTACATGAATCAAAAACTCCACTGTGAAACTGTTGTTTTTTGCTCAAAACAACTGCCACCAAATGCTGGCCAAGAGAGGAAGTGACTGTTTTAATTTCAAAGTTTACATAAGGTGAAGCACCTTTATACAGAAGCCGTAGTCAGTCGGGGCACTGCACTGCTTTCTGCCGGCAATCAGAGAGAAGATGTTGCTATCCTCAAGGTCCGCGAGCAACTGCAAGTGTCTTGGCTCCTGTGAAGATGGTTGTCAGCGTTCAGTAAGAAAGAAGAGAATCTCTTTAAGCATGCTGAAAAGCAAATGTTTTACATATTTTCTCCAACAGAGGGTGGCATGCACATACTTAAATGTACTTTCCCCTTCAGCCTTCTACAGGCTATAACCACTATATAAAATAAGCACTAACTTAAAAACTAATTCATCAGTTCACCAAGGACCCTCAACCCCCAAAAATAAACACCTCCCAATTTTAAAATATGATTATTGGAATGCATTTGATAGTTCTGCTCAATCAAAACCCCATAACCAAATATTCAAAGAAGAAAACAGGAGAAAAATGTAATGCAAAAGTCAAAGTTAAGAGTGCACTATCAAACACAGACTCCAATTTCGCCTCCATTTTCCTACAGATAGCTTGGCATATTGTTCTCCTCCTTAACTCTCTAATCTGGTTCTGGTCTAAGGGAGAAACTTCAGGATGGAGGATGATGGCAAGAAAACCATCCATCAGACCTGGAGTGCCGGGGAGGAATGTAGGGCTGGCACCCCTCCTGCTTTTGCATCTGATGATGCTAGATCTACAGAGGAAAGGGGCTCATGGTCTATTTCTCTTCTCCTGGCTAACACCACTGTGAGCAGCTAACTTCTCAAAGCAGTGCTAGGTCAGCCTGAGGCTCAGTAACCTCCCCTGACATCCCCCTCCCTTCTTGCTTCTACAAAGAGCAAGAAAGACCACAGGTCTTAGGACAACCCTTGGGGAAAGGATTCCCAGTATAACTCCTAAGTAAAAAGTACGCAAGCATGAACAGAGAAAACCAAAGGAGACCCCTCTTGCAAAGAATGTCCAGCCATGGCTAACATTCTTTGAGGCCTCCAGCTGTTTTCCATCATTCACCTCTTCCTCCCACTGGAGATATACGCAAAAGCTGCAATTTATTCCATAACATATCTATGACAATGTATATTAGTTTGGCATTAGGGCAGCAATAATTTATCAAACATCCTCATGGCTGCCTTCCATCCTTACAAATTATGAAAATAAAGTCAAGTCCTTGGAAGTGACTGCAGTAGCCAGGAGAGGCTCTATATAGTGGGGGGTGGGGGTTAGATGGGCAGCCTTGGGGGTGATAGTCCAAGCTCTGAGTTATCAATGATTCCTGTTTAATACCAGTAAGCAACTCTGAGATTAGTTATTACACAATAAGTTATTATGACTTGAAGGAGACTAAGTTATATTTAAAAATGAAGCCCACGCTCCCTCTCAACATTCTCAGCCTGGAGTTACTGGCACAGAATTCAGTGCGGGTCGTGGTGAGTTTTGTTATTTTTTTAAAATTACCTTTGAAGTTCCTTTTGTGGAGCAATAAAGTCCTGATCTTCGCAAACACACGTACAGCTTTTTCCATGATTTCTTTCCCAGCTCTTTCACATGCAAAAACCCCTGGATTTCAGGACAACTACTGGAGTTTAAAAAATTCTGTTGAACAGCAAATTTTTAAAGTTAAGAATGTAACATAGAGTAACTAAAGTAGCTATGTGTTTAACATAATAGTATTTTGACATTTACTGAATTATGAAAACACTTTTTATTTTTGTCAACTGAATTTTCAAATGAAATTTTTCTTTTCAAAAGTCTTAAAAATTCCATCTAAATTGGTGCAAAATTGGTGCGTAATTAGTATGTAAGCACATACAGGCAAATGGATCTTCTAACATTGATGATAAAACACAAAATGATCAATTTCTATACAGGGCAGTACATTGTACGATTCAGCCCCTAATCCCTACTCCCCATTCCAATCTTCCCATAAAATATCCAGTCCACTCCAGGACAGATCAGAGAGGAGGTGCCCAGAGCAATTCATTAGGACACTGAACTGAGAGCAAATGTCTAGCAGGTATCTCTCCAGGGGGAAGTGGATAAAAGCTATTCTGGCATTTCTCTCTGCTGGAACAGTTTGGGGAGAACCCACCAGCCCAGTTTAACCTCTAAATCAGCAGGAGAGGCCAGCTTCAAAAACAAAAACAGGTCATTAATTCCCTTACTCTGGCAAAAAAGGGAGGAAGTGGAGCGGTAGAGTGAGGTCAGTGGAAGTGATGGAGGCTGATCCTCTGTACTGGATAGAGGGAAGGTGCAGCTTGTTCTCCAGAGGCGGGATGGGCAGGCCCGAGAGAACTCCGATGCATTGGGCCCAGGCTTTCTATAGCTCTCACCCGAGAACACAAATCTACCTTAAAGTCAACACAATTAGAAAATAAATCAGCCATTCTGCTGTCAGCACACCTTGGCGATGATAGCTGAGTGTGAGCAACTCTTGCTACAGTGGTTTAATGCCATGGAGTCTGGATGGGTGGGGAGGGCTTCTAGAGAGTCCCTCACTCCCAAAACAGAGCTCTGAAACTCATCTTTTAGATAGTGAAAAGAAATGTGGAGAACAATAAAGCAGAAAAAAAAGGGTTCATGGGCAAAATTTTGCCGAACTATTCTTAAGTTGGATATCATTGGTTGCCTTGGGGAACTGTAAATTCTTCCACTTAACAGGTTGTAAACAGAAACATTTCTAGAAGCTCAGCAGTAATTTCCCTGTCTTAGTTCATCATGCCTCTGGAAGAGCATGAGCTGGCAGTTAGCAGAGAAGCTTCTTTAGGTGGTTCCCTTTCCACTGGAAGGGGATGTGGGGTCAAGGCCAGGTTAGTATGGAACAGACTTTAGGAAGCAGCAAAATGATTAAAACAGATTTCCTTATTTTTAATGTATAGTGTTACTTTCAAAAAGGACATTATGGCAACTAAATAATTGTTTACTATAGAGTAGACTTAGTATTTGTGTAGAGATTTAAAACTGCTGGGTGTGTCCTGTCCTGAGACCTGTGCTCAGGGATGAACAGGGAGCTACCACTGGCAGAGCCCACACTTGCCACAGCCTCTCCATTCTGTCTTCCCACCCTCACCCAAGGATTGCGTTACTAGGTTTTCTTCTGAGTCGAAGTAGGTTTATCCTGTATATAAGCGCTTGCTTCAATTTGAAAGATCCTGTTTCAGTTTGTAAGGTCCTGACTACATGTAGATTTCCCAAGTAAACATTTATTTCTGGCTACTCTAAACCACATTAGGTACCAAGGCTATATGGCACAGTTAAGGGTGCAACCTCAAGCTTTTTTTTTTTTAACATGGGCAGGCACCGGGAAGCGAACCTGGGTCCTCTGGCATCGCAGGCAAGCATTCCTGCCTGCTGAGCCACTGTGGCCCGCCCTCTCTTCAAGTTTTTATGATGCCACCATTATAGGTCCATCAGGATGACTTCTAACAACAAACCTTATTTCAGTGAAGTCTGTTTTAACCCCATACCTGCAAAAGCTGTGTTTGGGGAATGCTGCCATTTGACTGCTGACACCAAGTAACCATATGCTCTGGGAAGAAATTCTAAGGGAATGGAGAAAAAACAAAAACATCAAAGGTTAGTGTCAAAGTGAAGGGAAGAACATAGAGTTAGGTCAGTAATAAACTATCCCTACAGGTACTATGATATACTTTCTGATTTAACCTGGCAGACTTTATATTCCATTCTCTCTCAGTGGAAATCTCTATTTCAAAAGGCGAGATTCAGCTTTCTTAAATGTCAAGTTCAAGTTTGGAATCTGGATTATGTTTAATACTGAATTCATGATAATTTGGTGATATCAATGCATGGTATAAAAGAAGGAATTCCTGAAATTAAAAGGTGAACATAGCAATGTGAAAAAGCCTTTTCTGGTACATTAGTCAAATGGCTATCCAAATTCTTACTTAGGAGTAAAAAGGTAGGTAAATTATCAAAGCCAGCTCTTCTCCCAAGCCTCTGCAACTCAGCTTCATAATTCAGGATAAGGAGTCATGCTATGACAAGCATGAGGCTCGCTGTTACGGTATTTCATAAACCACTTGCCCCCCCCCCCCAAAAAAAAAACAGAAAAAGGAAAGAAAAATTGAGGAGATTGGCGCCACAGACCTGGGTATTATGTCGCTACTCGTTCTTCCACAAATAATCCCAAAATAGCATTTGCTCTTTGCAGAGATTATGAGTCTTTTTCATGCTAACTTGTTGATCAATTTATTGCAATTTAACTAAGAACTTTCAAGATATCTGAAAAAAGCCAGGCTTCTCCTCTCTCTACTGCCTCAGAGACCAACCCCCCTTCCCCACTGTTACCAGCCAGAGAAGGTAGCAGTTACCTTTGGCTGGTCATGGAGGCATTTAGTTAAGCATCAGAGATTGAGTTTTGAGCAAGGGTTGCTTAATAAATAGCAACTAGTTGGATTCTCAGACACAGATGCTACTCGGTAAATCTCAAGTTAGTCATTGTAACCTGATACTATTAAACCCGGTATAAATGGCAAGATTTCAGGAGTTCCGAACCCCAAACCCAAAGAGGTTAAGACTTACCATAGGGTTTTTAAAAAATTCGTATTTTGCATAATTCTTCCTGAATAAAAATTTACTTTCACTTGCCATGGTATTCTCTACCTGGACCACAAGTTCATGGTCTTCCAAGCACCTTTCTGCAAAGAGAAAATATCGTGAGTGAGAGACAGAGGAAGCAGATACATCAAGGCAGCTTTACATTTAAATGCAAAATCCTGCTGACTTTCTATTCTTTAAATGTTGTACACCAAGAGAGGGACAGGGAACAGATGAAATTTATACCCCTCTTTCATGCACTACCAAATGCATAAAAGGTCTTAAAATACACAGAAGGAAAAATCCAGGTCCATCTTTACTTTTATATACTTCTTTTGAATTGAGCATCAATAAAAATTAAAGGCAAGAGTCAATAAAGACTCCAAGGAAATTATATTACCCTTCAATTACAAATTTCAACTCTTGGAAAGAGCACAGACTAGAAAACCTGGGAAAATACACAAAGACAGAGGTAAGTGACAGAGTACACTGAGCTAAGGATGCCACCTAGGAGGATGGAGAAGGGTGAGAGGAGGGGGCAGCCGAGGCAGAAAGGTAATCCATGTCTTCACGTCTGTAAAATCTGGTTGCCTGGAACTGTGTTAGGAACATAACATGGGAGGGGGTACAGTTGATGTTAAGTTCAGACTCAAAGTCCATGCACACCCATCATTAACTCTGAAACCCCCAAGAACTGTGTAACAGAGGAGTTCTCATCTACTGAATTATATCTAGGTGAGAAAGAATACACACTCCATTACACAGCACTTGTTGTGTATGCACACACACGCACAAACACTTCGGAATAAACTCTTCAGCAGCATCATCGCCCTGGAAGTTCACACCCCTCATGGTTTTAGCACTACAATTCCTTGGTGCCGCTCAAGGAACTCAGCACACTCCAAAACAGTCCTGCTCAGACACAGCTGCTCTTCTGCCAGAAGTGTGGTTACACACCCTCTTGAATCTGTCCTCAAAAAATGTTAGAATTGTAGGATGGGGGTTGGGGAAGACCAGGAACTGACCATATTAAATAATGGACTAAATAAACTTTCAATCTATTATAAGGAAATCCATGGCACATTCACCATGTGAACTGATGCCAAAATGGAAGAGAATAAAATGATGGCTAACTGACACAACTGGGGTAATTCTGTTTGCATGAGCAGATCACTCTGCACACTCAGCTAGATATGAAGCTTTATGCAAGGCTCACCTTTGAAGGAACGGATGAAGTTTATAGCAGAAGCATTTCTGATTCAAAGTGATCCCAGAACATGAATAAAAGAACTGCATTCTAACAAAGGCTATTTGCCGCATAGGTGCTAAAATTAAATAGGCCAAATTCTGGAGCTTATTTGTCCACTTTGAGGTTTTTTAGTTTGTTTGCTTGTTTGTTTTTTTGCATGGGCAGACACCAGGAATCGAACTTGGGTCTCCAACATGGCAGCTGAGAACTCTGCCTGCTGAGGCACTGTGGCCCGCCCTCTACTGTGTGGTTTTGAAAAAAACAAAGATGAGACTCCATGGTAAAAACAGATTTAAAGTTTGGATTTTTCTCCCCCCAGCTGCCAGGAAGCTTGCAGTATCAGTGAAGGTACCACCCAAAAAACTTGGAACATTTCCCATTTGTCCCTGGCTAGGCAGAGATTTTTGGAGGCAACATGTGAACCAAAACACTACCCTTACTTATCCCTATGACAGAAAAAGAGAGAAACCATTTACAAAACTTAAGCACACCATTAAAACTGTGCCATTCGTTTTTAAAAAAAGAAATTGAACTCAAGGTCATTCACTTAAATGGATTTTCAGAGGGTGTGGGAGGCAACAAATCAATGACTTCTTTGAGATTTTTGTTCAAAGAAAATACTTCTTTCTCTATTTACAGGACAAAAAAACTAAAACCTGTTTGGTGTTTGGTTTATAGGATTAACTTGGGGCTCTGTACACACCTTCCAGGGGGCTGTGGATTCACAGAGACGGCGTCCCGATGAAAACAAGAGATGCTTGCATGCAATTTCCTATTCCCCATTCACAGCAAGTTAGGAAACAGAGCTGGGGAGAATAAATCACCAGACTTGGCCATCAGGAAGACTGTGTTCAAGTTCCCTTTCTCTAGGTCCACGTGCTTTGTGGCCTCAGGCATATCCCTGAACCTCACTGGACACCCACCAGTTCTCACAGTACCAAGTATGTGGATTGGCTGAGTGAGTCCATGCTTTCTCCCAGTTCTGATATTTTCTCTGACACTAAAGCATGTATTTTCAGATGATTTGAGAAGATTATATTAAACACTCACATTTTATCTATCAACTTTATATTATTAGAATTGCCTTTTAAAAAAGTGGAATACTACTCTTCATCAGGTATTCTGAACGTATTTTTTTGTATAAATGGAATAGGGAAAAATTCCTGGAAAGGTACTTGTTCTTTTCAAACTTTAAAAAACTAAGCCCCAGTATCTATTTCAATACCCTATTCCATATGAAAAAATACTTAAAAAGCAGACAATTCAAAAAATATATTTTATATATGAGTCAAACTTAAAGTGTGCAGCCAACACGTGCCTTCTTTTTAAGACCTGGCAGGTAGTGGAGGGCTCAGGGCAGGGCTAGGGGACAGATGCCAGAGCGTGTTTGTGCACAGAGCGCCTAGGCACCACATTGCCTCATCCCGACACCCTGCCACTGCACCGAGTACAGGCAAACCTTTGGCCACCCCCAATCCATCATCACTCAGCACAGCCAACCCATTGAGCAGAACAGAGCTAACTGTCAACATGCATTTTCACAGCTACTCGGGACTTTCTCAGACTGTCAGAGATTGTGAACCAAACCATCAGCGAGATAACACACCCACAAAAAATAACCCTGACATTTGGATAAGTCCTTTAAGCTGCCTTCTATTTATATGTTTCAGTGGGGAAAGGACATCGTTTTGGTGCCTTTCAGATTTAATGAACAGGCAGATGGAAACAGAAAAAAAAGAGGCACCAAAAGTGGAATATAAACCCATCGTTTCTCCTTCAATGTCTTTCAATAATTCTCAAACACCAGCAATCAGATTTGTGGCAGAGGCAGTACTCCTAAAAGTTAGTGCTCTAGCATTTCTTATTTGACCAGAACAAACACAAAGCTATAAAGAGCCCTAGAAATATTTCTTGCTTTTTCCTGAGGTAATTCACCCTACATGGAATTTATCCAACCCTTGTAAGTCAAGGATCTGGCTGCAACTCCCTTTTCTGAGCTATTTCATCTAAGCTCCTGCTTCCCCTTTGATCATCTGACTTTTGGTCTCTCTTGCTGATACATGTGGTCATTCCTTGAAATGTCCACGGGTGGAGTTGATCTACAACCACATTTTAAAGTTCATGGGGCACCAAGACACTGTTTTCCATGTTTATGCTCCTAGTTCTCAAAATGCATTTAAAAAAATCATTTGTTTGCTTGCTAAATCTGCAGGCTGTTTAATATCACTATGGCCTTTATGTGTGAAGGTGTCCTGGCTGCAATGAACATTTGAGCGCCTTGAAGCTCACATGCTCTGGCCAGGTGGTATGGAAAGGACTTCTAAACTGACCTGCCCCCACTCTGGCATCCACCAGTGAACCTGCTGCCTTCTACTGTTGATGGGACTTGTTTAGGGATGCTGTTTCCATGTCTAAGAGCTCTACACTAAAATATTGATGTCAAAATTTCCTAACAGGCAGGATTTGTGCAAAGTGCGTCCATCTTGAGAGATCACTTAAAGGGGCAAACACATGAAACAGGGACCCTTGGAAATCACCACACGTGTAACACACACACTTAAGATCTTCAATCACTAAGGGCTTTGGCTACCAAGACACAGGGTTTCCATCAACTTTTCAAAGCACCTCAAGTGGCAAGTGATCTTAGGAGTTGACACTGGGGATTAAGAAGAGCCATTTGATCTGGGTCTCGAAACATGGCATCCTTTTCCTTCTTTGCTTACCCCCAAGTGCAGTTCAGAGATGGCAGGAAAAAAATTTCCCACCAGCCAGATGCCGCCATGTTGAATGACTGCAGGGTGGTCTGGTCCTGCTCCTCCCCCATCCTGCCAGTGGGATTCTCCTGCCAGCTGTGCTCTATCAGCAAGGGTTAGGGTGGGGGGTGGCGGTCAGAGGCTGCAGATACCATGCCTTATGCCTGGTCTTTTCCTACTGAAAAGGAAGACAGCAAGGAATTGCTATCTTGGAAAAGGCCCCCACTCTTTCTAAATTCATCACTCATTTTCAGGTGTGGAAAGGTTTAATTAAAAAAAATTATTATATATATATATATATATATATATATATATATAATATCTTAAGGTCCTAATATTTTAGCTGCAAAGATCAGTACAGTAACAGTGCTTGAAAACCTTGAATTTCTGCAGCTATATAGAGACTGAAGATGCTTATGCCCTACTTAGGGTGGGGCAATTAACTCCCTTAGGGACCTTCAAGCACTGTCCACCTTTACCCAAGCCCCCAGCCTCTTTCTATATATAAATGCACCTATCATAATACCCAAAATATAATTCAGAAAGTCACTTTCTTAAAGCAGTAAAAGGTAATATATTCCAAATCCAAGTAGCAATGCCTGGGGTTGTGGAGGAGGGAGTGACCTTCCTGAGAATAAATGAGGACTGTCTGCATGTGCCCAAAAGAACCATAGACGCATCATGTCCGCCATGAACATGGCTCATTACTAAGAAGACTTCAGCACAAGGCCACTGGCTCTTATGTCCCATTCAAAAGGGATTGGATCCTGAAATACCCAAAGGACTTCTGTGAAGGGACCTACAGAGCAAGGGCCACAGAGACGGCTCTGAAACAGGGTCTGATACCTTCACCTTTGTCATTAGTGAGCTTCTGACAATCAAATGATGGGAAATAATGGAAGGAATATCATTTTCACCTAAACAGCAACTTAATTGGAAAAAAAATAAATGATAGGAGCTCGCATGGCAAAAAAAGAAGTTAACATGAATGGGAAGACAAGCAGTCCTTTAAAGACAGTTGAGGGCTTTCCCTGGGGTGCTGACATTATAGGATGATGGTTTTAAAAACTCAGAAAAGCCTCTGTGAAATGCAGCCAATAAGAAAATGTGTCCACTTGTTGCTAACGAGAAAGAACCTGGTAAAGAGAAAGAAAACTGACCACAAATGCCCTAAGGGCATTAATTTCTTTTTGTAAAATAAGATGCAAAATTTGACCCAAGTGCTTCTTTTCTTTTTGCTAATTATTTTCACTTGCTCCTTTCACCTTTTCCTCTTTTTCCCCTTTTTTGTTTGATTTTAAAATAAAGCATTATCCCTTTAGAATATTTTACGTCCACGTGTGAATGAGAGAAAGAACAAAGGATAAGTAATATAAATACCATATCGCTAAAAAAACAAGCATGCATGTATATTCCTTTTTTCTACTCAGAATAAATTGTTGTTTAGTTATTTCCAAAGTTTTAATGTATAATTAATTAGTCGACTATATATATTCTGGAAAATTCCTCATATGTTAAAATTTTAGGCACCTCTGTGCCCTTTACTTTTATATATGTACTAAGTGCGTGCAATAATATTCATATATTGTCATATCTGCAGAAGTTCCTTTCCTGGCTCCTATTTCTAAGGCTCAGACTTTCATATACTTTCAACAATGTTCATTATATCTGGTACCAACTAAGCAGGATCGTTTTAGAGTTAATTCTGTATATATATGTACGCACACTGGAGGGTTTCCACCATTGTCTAACTTCCATTGTTTGTGTGTAAACAGATGCTTTTTGTTTTTAAACAGATGCTTTTGAGAGCCTTATCAGACCACTGCAGGATCCTCTCATGGATGTCCCAAACTGGAGTCTGACCAGACAGTAAATCTCCATGGAAGCAACTGTGATGTCACGATCCCTAAACTACACTTCAGTGAATGGAGCTGGTAGGAGAAGGCTGTTCACGACAGAGGAGAAAGTTTTGTTTATACACAGAGATACTGGTGATCAGGAAAGATGGGAAAGAAGCCAGAAAAAGTTCTTAATGGCTCTCTTTAAAAAACACACTTTCCATCGGAAAGTACAGAGGCAGATAGAAAACAATGACTTAAAACTGATCATTTATATTGTATTTCTAGGCTTAAATTGTGCAATATCAGTTGAAAAAAAATGGTACTGAGTTAAATGACTATTCCAGACTTAGAAGCTTTAAGTTCAATGTCTTAAATCTTTCAGAAAGGTTCACAAGAATATCTTAGAACTGCGGGAAGTTTGGAATCTGTGTAGCTTTTCCTTTCTTCAAGAAACTAGAGGCTTTACAACCATTGATTTAGAGAAAATTTTAGTTTTAAGTACTTGCCTATGATTTTTTTATGCTTTGTACTTCATTCAAAATAAATATAAACAAATGAAAGGTAACTATTTACCAACAAAGGGGTCTGAAAAGCTTCTTTACCCTGAAATACACCATCTGAACAAAAATTCTCAATAAATTCTGTTAATAGAACATATTTTCAAATATTCCATGACATGAACAATACACATACACAAACACACATTCTTTCAAAGCTTTACTAACCAGCTCAGTGTGGTTTTATGTTATACCCAAACTAAGATTAATTTTATTTATAAAGTGATTTGATTACCAGTGGACTTTCAGGTACTTTCTTGCAAACTGTCACCATGGCCCCCTTATTTCAGCTAGGAGGATGAACTATTCTATCTGAAGAGTAGGTGCCACTGTTGGTATAAGAGGTGGCCACCCCCCCACCCCCCCCATTCCAGTGGCAGGCTCTCCCAGGGGCACAGGGAGGCTAGGTTGCCTCTCTCCTCCAGAACAAAGACAGGTAAGCAAACCCCACCTTCCTCTCTCTGCCAGGTTTTCCTGCTAGGGAGAAGAGCTAAATCCCAGGGAGATCCTTCTTCATTTGTCTAAGTCCTTTGGAAATTACTGCTTCAACCATCTAAGAACAAGCTTCATCTAGTTACCCAAGGGGAAAGGGTTGGAAGGGAAGAAAAGGAAAGGGAAAATTTGGGAGAAAGTAAGCATGAAGGGGCAGGACAGTTGAGAACAACACACAGAGAGCCTACTGATTTGGCAGAGGAGTCGACAGTGACACACTTGGCAGAGGCAGTCTGGCTGCATGCTGTCCATCCCCAGAGGCAGGTCCCAGAGAAGCCCTGCCGCCCCCCTGAGGGGTCTGCCCCCTACCCAGTCCCAGGTGTGGGTGCTGCTCCACCAACGTCCAGCTGTTGTCGTCCACGCAGTGACTTTTGTAAACCAGCAGCTGGCAGAGGTCCCTGGCTGTCATGTCTGCTAAAATCTCCACCACTTTGCTTGTCCCATCTTCACTAAAGACTTTAACATCCTGCAACATACAAAGGGGACAACTTCCAGGTAAACAACATGAGTTTTTCACAGTAATAAAAAACTGAAACAAAATAAAATCAAAAAGGAAAGAAACAGCAGTGCTCCCACATCTGCATAACCATTTCCAAGTGCACAAGTAGGTCCACTGACCTTCCCCCTTCCTTCCTCCCCTTTCCCATCTCAGTAGGGGCCGAGCTCACAAGATGCCAAGAGAACCTTCTTCAAACACCCAGGGCACTTCGCAGGTATGTCCAGCACGTGACTGAAGCCAGAGCTTACAAGCTGCTTCTCAAATACCTTTCTTAGGAATGGGACAGAATTAATTTTAAACACTGCTGGTGGTATCAGAATTGGACATCTTAACAGTTGAACCAATTGGAGAAAATATTCCACAGGGTCAGTCTTCCTCATCCCATCCCAACTTCTGATGATTCCTCCTGTGTGCTCCCAGGGTGCTGGGTGCAGCAGTGGTGCTCGCCGTGTTCTCCCAATCACACTCCCATCCAACTCACAACCATTCAGGCTTTGCAAGGAGTTAAGATAAATCAGTGTTAATATACTGAAATTGAAAATGAAAAAAAAGGGGGGCTGCTGATAACATAGTCACAAAACTTCTCGGCCCCTTTCCCCTACAAAATTACAAACAAGCTTAATTTTCCAAGTGCTGTTTAATCTATTAACAACGAAGAGCTTGCAGGCAAAGTAACTCGCAAATGGAGTTTCAGATTATTATAGCTATATACTCTGCCCTAGCTGCAAACACCTAGAAAGATGCAATTGTGATGAGAATGTGAGATGCTGCAAAAAAAAAAAAAAGAAATTCTTACCTCAACAGCCTGATAAAGGCAGCAGTCAGAAGAACAAGATGGCATTTTTAAAAAGAGATTGCCTTTCGAAATAAGGGAGTTTGCACCCTGTCTGTCGCCCCTGCCGTTCCCGGCCGGTGGGGCCAGCCTCCCCAGGGTGTAGGGAGCTTCAGTGAGCCTGCGGTAGCCTGAGCAGGAAGTTGTTTTCCGGGCCGGCAGCGAGGACGCTTCCTCAAAGACTGCCTCACACACAGTCCTTTAGGTAGTGAATCAAACCACACTCCGCAGACCAATGGCACCCTTCCCTCGGACTGATGTAATCGCTTCCCAACACACAGGCTCCCACTCCAGCACCGGGCGGGACCGGGAGACGGAGGCGATGAAGAGAATGATAAAGTCAGCACCAACAACAATGAAACCCTGAGACCCACAAGTCAGGAAAAAAAAAAAAAGAAAAACCTTTACTAAATTTTTCCCATCACAGAGAAATAATGTGTGGGGAACCACGAGTCTGGAGCATATGTCTTCTCTGAATTCAGGTTTGTCTACCAAATCTCTTAATAATCCTCGTGCCTGCGAGTGCTGTCGTTGGTTGCAACTTTAGTTCTGGCTCCTTCCTCCCAGCCTGTGAATGTCCCCTTTTCCTGAACAAACTCTCCAACTTTGCCTGCTTTCCCTTGATTCCTTTGCACTTTTTTTTTCTTTTAAACTAAGTGCTTACCGTGTCTGAACTGTTCTCTGAGCTGACAAAGTCTGACAGAAGACGCAGAGCTGCTGGGATTAATTCCCCATTGAATTAGGGATGTGAGCGGAGAAGGAAATTTAACCACCATGTCCCCACCCTCCAATAGCTCCCAGCAAAGAGACTCAAGCCTCCCAGGTCAGGGGGATGTCAGCAGACAGCGGGGAAGGTATCTGGGGTGGGGCGCCAGCCCCAGTCCTGAGGACAGTGTCCTTGGTGAGGCTCTTTGCCCCCACCTGCCACCCCACCTCGGAGAAATCCCCGGGGCTGGGTGAGGACTGAAGGAGCGCCCCTTTCTACTCAGAATTCACTTTTAAAGAAATCCACCCATCTTTTTTCTTATGGCTTAACTCAATGAGAGTATACTCCTCCATAACAAATTAAATGTTTAAATACAGATGGCATTCCTGGATAAATACTATCTATGAATACAATTTAATTTGAACCAAGGAAATGTTTCTGGTCTAAAAGTAAAAAAAAAAAAAGAAAAGAAAAGAAAAGAACTTCATTATCGTAATAGAAATCAGAAACTTAGGAAATACAAATGAATTCAAGTAATTCTTTGTAAATAATATGTTATCAAAACCTGACTTTTGTATCAGTACATGATAGCACAAATCAGAGCATTCCTAATTTTTCTTTCTCTCCCAAGTTTCCAAATTCATTTATGTCACTGCAATAAATATATTCTCCAGGAAATTTAAGTTATGTGGAGGTGCATGTTCCATCTCTCCAAGTTTGTCCACCAGTTTTTCCTGCCCACATCAGCCCTGGGGCCGGTTTTCTTTTTAGTCCTCCTGCATTTTCCTTTAAACTCTGCTCACTTCTCTGTTGCTGTGTGGCCCCATCCCCCCAACGTCTATATATAGTTTGAGTATTAAAAGCTAAGATGTGCTTTGTCATACCTCCACTCTTTTCAGATTCCCACAGAAGCCTGGCTGGGGACACTGAGCCAGGACCATCAATGTGGGGCAGGGGAAGGACACAAAGGAACAGGTTTCTCAGCCGCAGGAGCTCCAATTCTATGTAGCCTACTCTGCCCGACATTGGGCTCCCCAAATCACCTGAGTCTGCTAATGACAAATGAAACACAACCAAGACAGAAAACCAAGAAAGCCAGCTGCATAACAGCAATCTCAAACTGGACAAATATTTGCAGCCAAAGATAAAAATATTTCTAACAAAAAGTAAGACACAAAGGATGACGTTGTTTGGAACAGTCACCCACCTGCCAGGGTGCCCCTTACGCCAGCAGTTCTAGAAAGGCGCTATGTACTGTACCAAATGCCCCTTTACTAACTGCATGGGTGGTCCTAGGGGGCTCACTCCGGAAGCATGTAAGAGTTTGAGATCTCAGTTTTCAGTACAGCAGCCTTGACTGTGAGCTCTTGGCAAGCAGATGTGTGTCTCTCTTGCTCATCATGGCACTCAAGCATCTTGTACGGGGTGAGGCACAGAAGTTTCTTTTAAGCAAACAGAGGCCCCAACCTACAGTGATTTGCAATTCATCAGGGAGAAGGTTTGCACCATGAGCAGTCATTGTTCCAGGGAATATATGAATCAGGGTAATACCAGGGTGGGTGGGAAATTCAGAGTGCATACCTTCATTTCAATCCTGGCTCGACCACTGGCTCACTCTGCGACGTCAGGAAGGTAATTAAATATCTGAGACTCACTTTTCTTATCTGTACAGTGGGGTATTGGTCTGACCAACAATATAAGCAATGTCTGATACATGAGAGCTAAAGCATCATTTATATAGTAAATGACAGGGTACCTGGGATGATGGTGGTAGGAGGGTGGTGAGTTAATGCTTCATGGGTAGAGTTTCTGCTTGGGGTGATGGTGAGGTTTTGGTAATGGATGATGGTGACAGAGGCACAACATTGTGAATGTGATCAACACCACTGAATTACAAATTTGAAAGCAGTTAAAATGGGAAATATGTTCCCACAGTACACAGCATCATCTATGATCTATGTTGGCACTGGGGGTTGGTTATGAGGAAGTGCTCTAGAATCAAACTGGGCTGCAAACCTGCTTCACCACTGACGAGCTCTGGGAACTTGGGAGAATTACTCACCCTCTCTGTGCCTCAGTTTTACTTGTAAGACTGTGAGTGGCTCCAAACACCCAGTGTTGGTATGACATGAGTTAATGAGCTCCTCTCCTGCAGGCTCTCAGCTGCAGGGTGCCTAGCTCTGCTGGGAAGTGCTGGGATGGAACAAGGAGCTGTGTACAAGATGGGCTCCCACTAAACGCCTGCAGCTACGAGGGAAGCAGAGGGAGGGCCCAGGACCCTGAGGACCACTTCCGACCCAGATTCCAATTCTGAGAAAAAAGCCATGTGACCAGGAAGACAGTGGAAGCAAATCCATCAGAAATGCCAACTCCTAAGTCCACAATTTCCTTTTCTCTACTGCAAAGCAAACTAAATAGCTAATTGCCTTTAAAAATAAAACAGTGATATTAAGGAGGGCATAATTATGTCAACAGCAAGAAACTCTTCTCTTTTCAGAGTTAGTTGGGGGAGGAGTGCTTTGCCAGGCTTAACCAGCCTGCCTCCTGGCTTGGCGTGTATCCTGTTATAAAAGCCCTGAAGTGATAATAGAATGTTCCATTGTTCTCAGATTCTCTGTTGTCACTTTTTAAACATTTATTGCGCAGAATAAAAAGCAAGCTTACTTCTTTTCCAATTTGAAGGAGGGAGATGGGGAATAATTGTAGTAGAGTGTACATCGCCTCTATGGCCCAAAGACTTCACTGTGGGGTCCCCCTGCTTGATGGCTCAGTAATCCCCCCAAAAATAGAAGCTGGGGATCAGTTGGGCATCGCAGAGGCCCTTACTCCTGCTGCATGCTCTGGATGGCCCCTGGTGCTGCTGGCTGACTTACTGACTGCACACCTCTCTGCTGGGGTTATAGGCTTCAGGGAATCTCGTCACCAAAATTCAAAAGCCCTCTCTGACTTTGGCTGCAAGCCTTTGCCAAACGCTCAATAATAATCACCTTTTAAAAATAGAAAACGGGGCATTCTGAGCTCTTTGCCCTCCTGAGAGCCATGTGCAGTATAAGATGTCCTTGGATGGGCCTCTGGAGTGTTCCACCAGCACCCCGGTGTGAACACACTGAACACACGGCCTCGCGGAACTCAGCACAGAGACTGAGAGGCCTCGGACACTTTTGCCATCTCCATCTTAGTTCTTCAACTGTGCTCAACCTTGTTCAAAAGCTACCCAAGGTCTCGCTGAAATGTGCTTTAAGAGGTTAGGCTATCAGCTGGGATTTTGGACCAGCCACTTTAAATAGAGGCAGAAATTTCTAGAGGTCAGATTCGCAAGCAAAGGACCAAGAAGAGGCAGCTACAAGGGGAAGATAAATATCAAAAGGCAGGCAAAAGAACTCCAAGACGGTGGTACAACACTAATCAAATCCTTCTCTGGGGTGGGGGGTAACCTGTGGCAGGATTCTCAGGAGGAGAGAAAGAAGGAAAAGCAGCTGTCCCAGGCAGGCAGAGTGTTGCTCTGAGAGGCAGACAGCACTATCCCCACTTTACAGATGAGGAATGTTGAGTCTCAGGAAAGCAAAAGAGCTGGCCCAACACCGAACAGATTAAAAATCTGGGGGCCAACATTTGAAATGATGGCTCTTTGACTCAATTTGCCTTTTTTTGCTCCTTCAGCAGTCTGCTCCCATCACCACATAAGGAATGATAACTGAAACTGCTGCATGTAATTATATGGCTCTATCCGCCATGAGAATATATATAAAAATACTGCGCAATTACACTGACTCAAATTTACTTTCTAAAAAATCCATGTTTATAATTTATGGATTTCAAGTTTTCCGGTGGGTATTAAAATATTTTGAGTTCTTGCAAATCATTTCTAAAGAAGTTAAAATTCTAGAAATAACTTACAAAAATAGCTGCCACTGTTTTCAGAGCCCACAGCATGACTTACCCACATCGAAGAAGTCTTTCAGGCTATGGGGTAAGTAATAAGATTCAAAGCAGCAAGGAACCAGCGTTATCTGTTATGCTTCAGTTTTATATCAAGCAGGCAGACTGATTTGGAACAATTAATTTTGATATGCTATTCTTTTTCCTAAAACTTTCCTAAAATGAATTATGTATTTCCTATTATTTGGAAAAACTCATGTTTTAGAAAGTGACTTAATTTTATAAAACTAAGAGTGATTTTTAAAATAAATAAATAAATAAATAAATAAATAAATAAATAAATAAACTCCTTTGGTGGGAAAGAAAAGGAGCCAAGAGAAGAAAGTACGTTATAAAAGCTATATAGGCTGGGGGTGGGGGGGAGTGGGGTGCAAGGATAGTTCAATGGTGGAATTCTTGCCTGCCATGTAGGAGACCCAGGTTCGATCCCTGGTCCATGCACTTCCCAAAAAACAAACAAGCCAAACAAATAAATAAAAAACAAACAAAAATTCAACAAATGGTGCTGCAATAACAGGATTCTCACATGGAAAAACAATGAAATGTGACCCCACCATATAGCATACACACACAAAAAAGCTATATAGGCTGTGGCTATGAATATATCTGTCCTCACCAGGTACCATCTAGACCCAGCTCTGATCTGCGTGAAAGGCTACTGCAGAGGCCATCGCAAAGAGGGTGCAGGACTGTACTCGTGGTATTATCCTTTGGGACTCAGATTGCCAGAAGGCACACGCACATCTTGCTTTATAGTTAATTAGAAACTTATTGTCAGACCACCCCTCATTCAGTGGGTTGGGGGAAAATTGATATTCAAAGAATGACTTAGCTCTAAAAACTGAAGTGTGCAAATAGTCACGTGTCATTAGGTACATTTTCACTTTAACTTTCCATGATCCCAACAGTGGCAGGTCCAAGTACAGAAGGGGCCACAAGAAACACTGGACTATTGACCATAACCCTTGTGCCTTAACCTTTAAAGGACTTGGTGACTTCCTCCTGGAAACACCTTGGATATTCCCTAACCATCTGGAAACCACATTAGATCTCTTACAAGGCAGAAGAGCCTAGCACTGGCCCCCTTCCACAAAAGCACGTACTGAACTTCAAACGGACACTGTAACCCATGCCTGTGTTTTATTTCTGATTAGAATTTATGCATTTGCCACAAAACTGGACCATACAGGGAATTCTGTAACCTTTATTCTCAAGTCTAAAGAAAACTATCATTTCCTTTTTTTCTCTCTGGCTAATTTGCTGTCTAAATAATTTAACATCTTTAATTCTCCTTTTCTTCTGTTGTCTAACTAACAAGCATCATGCTGAGGTGTATGGGCTGAATTTTTCCCAAGTCAGAAGTAACCCCAGGCCCCTTGCCTCCTACAACCTACTTTTCATACATATGCTCTTGTACTTAATTGTTTTTTACTGTAGGCGGACAGAAAGTCCATGTGGTGGTTATAGGGTAAGGTCTCTGGGGCTTTCCACCTTGGCCTTGCCCATTACCAGCTCTATGCACTTCTCTGTGCTTCAGTCTCCTCCCCTGCATCATGGGCATGGTACCATCGACTTTTTGGGGAGACTCATTGTAGGTACCGAACACCGTTCTTGCCCATCAACAATGAGTTCCTATCACTGTGACTCACATTTATTCCTCTCTTCCTCTCCTGAGCTCCTGGGGAGCAAGGGTCACACCTTGTTCATTCTTACTGCCTCA
The DNA here is from genome assembly GCF_023851605.1 of Tamandua tetradactyla. NCBI lineage: Eukaryota > Metazoa > Chordata > Mammalia > Pilosa > Myrmecophagidae > Tamandua > Tamandua tetradactyla. The sequence goes on from NC_135327.1 coordinate 72,847,894, forward strand.
ATGCCCACTGGTTCATCTGTTCACATCGCTTCAGCTACACTTGAAAATTTTTTTCCTAGTCAGAAAAAATTAGGCTGTGGCCCATTTTAGAAACCACACCTCCTTCCACTAGGCAATTGGAGTGTTTTGCTGGCAATTGTTCAAACATCCCCTTTAGTCTTACACCGAGAGGCTCTTCTCTGGCTTCCAGCCTGTTCTAGGACAAGGGGTCACAGGTTGGGACTGTTCAGCAAGTGCAGAGGGAGCACCAGTTTTCATGAAGGATGTTTAGAACATACAAGGGGAAAGGGCCCTTATTCAGGGAGAGTGGAAGGAGTTGGGGGCTGGGGGATTCACAATGACAGGGCTGGAGAGCCAGAGATCCTCATGCTTCTACAGCTCTGAACAATCCAGTCAGGAGGGGCTGAGCCACCTGTTTCCAACACACAGGAACAGACCTCTTACAAACAGAAATGCGGGAGTGGCGGGAATGTCAAACATAGAGGCCTGATGTCACCCCACCTCCACTCCTACGGCAGCCAGCTGGCCTAACCAAAAACTCTGTGACAAGGGGCGGACACAGGCGACAGAGGGCAGTGGGGACGGTGTGCAGACAGACAGCTCAGTCTATGGGGTTAATGCTCAGAGACCGGGAAGTGGCACTGGAAGCCAAGGATTCCCAGGGGGCATCCTCTTGACTTAGGCTGATGAGTCAAAGGGGGAGGAAGGCTCAACTCTGGACTTTTTTTAGATGAGAAAGTCTAATTTTCAGCTGTTCTGGTGGGGAGAGATGGGGAGTGGGGAGAAGGGAGGGTCCCCTACATGAGGGAGTGGATAGCTTCGCACAAAGGCTCCACAAGGCATGTGAGCCAGGCGCAAGGTGGGCCTGGGAGCTGGCCCTTCCAGCTGGTTCTCGGTCACCTTTCAGGCTGCACTGTGCTCCTATCACCTATCCCGCCCCCTCTAACAGCTCTCCTCTTTAGTCTCAGAAGCTTGAGGCATGAGGCAGAGAAAGGAGAAGAGGACAGCAGAGGATGGTGCCAGGACAGGCAGGAAAGAGGATCACAAGGCTCAGCATCAGGAATTCAGATCATCTAGACCAGGAATCTGCAAGAGGAGTAACTGATGACTCTTTAAGCACAAATGTCTCCCCACTATGTGGGACGTGACTCTCAGGGGCATAAAATCTCCCTGGCAATGTGGGACACGAATCCTGGGGATGAGTCTGGATCTGGTATCATGGGATTGAGAAAGCATTCTTGACCAAAAAGGGGAAGAGACAAAGTTTCAGTGGCTAAGAGATTTCAAATAGAGTTAGAGGTCATTCTGGAGGCTATTCTTATGCATTATATCTCTTTTCAGCTTTTGGTGTATTGGAGTAGCTAGAGGGAAATGGTTGAAATTGCTGTATTCCAATAGCCATGATTCTTGAAGATGACTGAGACCATAGTGTTTTTAAGGGGCAACTGTGATTGTGAAAACCCTGTGACTAATAATCCCTTTATACAAGCGTGTGGACAGATGGGTAAGAAAAAAAAAAGACAAAAAAATAATGGGTGGCAGAGCAGGCAGGGGATGTTTAAGGTGTTCTTTTTTACTTTTATTTTTACATTTATCCTTATTTTTATTTTTTTGGACTGATGAGAATGTTCAAAAATCAATTGTGATAACGACTGCAAAGCTATATGATGACACTGATTGCTCAATCTGAATGATTACATGGCATATGACTATAAGATATCTCAATAAAATTGCATTAAAAAATAATATGTGTATATAAACAAATACACACTGTTTTGGTTTGCTAATGCCGTTATAATGCAATACACCAGAGATGGACCACCTTTTATAAAGGGGATTTATTGTTACAAATTTACAGTTCCTCGGAGGAAAGGCAAACTGGCTTTCCTCTGGCTTTCTCTGTCACATGGGAAGGCACACAGCGACATCTGCTGGCCTTGCCTTCCAGCTTCTGGGTTCAAATGGCTTTCCCTGGGGCGTGTCCTTTCTGCATCTCCAAGCATCTGGGTTTGAGCTGAGTTGCACTGGGCTGTGCTGAGCTCTTCTGGGCTGCACTGAGCCGTTTCTCTTTCTTCTGACCTCTCCATTTAAGCCTTACTTGTCATGGAAGGCTCTTAGTCAATCGCAAACGTAAGCAGCCATAAATGAATTTCATGCTAAAAATTTAAATTCACAGCAACAGAACAAAAGGGCACCATCACCTGGCCAAGCTGACACCTAAACCTAACTATGACACACACATAAACACACATGTGTGCACATGCACACACATATATATTAACTTTTTATCATAAAATTAATGTTTTCATTGCAACATATTTGGAAAACACAGTAAGATGCAAATGGGAAAAAAACCTGACAATCACCCACAATTCCCAGATTTATTGTTAAAAGTCTAGAGAATGATATTCCTTTATGCTTTGAGTATATATTTATAAACAGGCACATTTTCCATAACTGGGATCATGCAGCAAATAGAGTTTTGCAATCAGGCTTGTTTTGCTTTGTACTGCATCCCAAACACCTACCCAAGTCATTCCATTACTTTGAAAGTGATGCTTTAATGCTTACGAGGCATTTCTACACCTAATTGTGTAATGCCCAAATTTCCCAAAGGTGTCCACTCAGGTTATTTCTAGTCTTCACTCCTCACAACAGTGTCATTGTTGAAAGCAACACTTTGTACAGGAGTCTCTGTGGGCATTTCATTATTTCCTCAGGATAAGCTGCTAGAAGTCAAAACTTCTTTAGAGAAAGTCACTATAAGGGAAACATTTCCAAGAACTGAGATGACTGACCATATCTTTGGTGGACTAATATTCCTCAAAATTGAATGTGCTAAGCTGTGGAAAGCTGCTTTCACATCTCTGAATCTTCAGTTCCCCCATTCAATGATCATTTACTGAGCACACTGCATGTGGCAGGCTCCCATTCTCCTCGTATCCTGATTCCCTCCACTGCCCACTCCCCACTCTTAAAGTTGTCTAGAAGCATCCATTATGGGGAGGCATTCTGGCACAACAGTAAGTATTTGGATACAGAACTTGCCAGTTCTGGATTCAAACTCCAGCTATGGCACTTAATACATATCTCACCCTCTCTGATTGTCAACACCCTCAACTGTAACATGGGGAGACTACATCCCAGGTTTATGTTGAGTGCCATTGAGATGATGTATAAAAGCACCTAATGCAAAGCCAACACTCAACAAATGATAATTCAGGCAGATGCACTGTATTTGCCTCCCTTTGCTTTTAGGGGGTCATTTTGTGCCTAAACAAAAACAGTGCGAGCTCCAGTTATCAAGATCTCCAAAGCATCAACTGAGAATGAGAAAGTGCTTGGATAGAAAGAGGATTTCCTGAACTGCTGCTCAGTGGAATTTTATGGGGACTTCAATTATTTTAGGTTTAAAAATTTGAAACTCCTGTACAGTAACTGTGAATTTGTTTTCTATTTAAAGAGTTGAAACCCTTAATGAAAAAGGCTATGATTATCCTTGGAAAAAGAAAGACATCCTCCCAAAAATGGAAAAATGCCGGCTCAGATCATGAATTTCTTGGCAGAGGATGGAAAAGTTGAGGGTGAGCTCCCCATGGGCAGGGTTTATGCTGAAGCTGTAGACCTAGCTGGCAGGAAGGGAAGCTGTAGAGGGATTCCAACCAACTTCAGTGCACAGGTTGACCAGATGATCCTTAAAATGTCAACCTTTCTATGATTGGCAGGTACCAGCCTTTAGTAGACAGGTCTTTTTATGAGTAATATAAGTAGAGCCTGCAGAGCAGCCCCTGCTGGTCTTTCCTTCAGAAAGGGACCTTGGGTGAGGGAGAGCTCCCAAAGTAAGGCCTGTTCTGGATTGAAACACCTGTCTTTTAGAGGAATTCACTGTACTAGGATGACAAAGGTGTAATTTAGATCACAAAGGTGTCATTTAGATACAATTCCTATTTGAATGTTGAGGTTCTTTTTTATGTTATTAAGGAATTACTGAAAAATTATTTCTGGGAGAAATTAAAAAGCCTTGAACTTCTATAGAAATATACAAAATATTTATGGACAAATGATATGATGGCTAGGATGTGCATCAAAACAATATAAAAGAGGGATGTTAATGGGGTGTATATCTAGGGCAAGACTGGCCATGGGCTGATGACTGTGGGGTCTGAATGAGGAGTTCATGAGGGCTTATCACATGATTCTGTCTTTATGGAGGTTCTCAAATTTTCATTTAAAAATGCTTAAAACAATTCTTAATTCTCTCTATTCTCTTGCTGCTAGAATAAATAAAACATATTACAGTATTTTTCCTGCCTAATTTAGCTGAAGAATCAAAGTGGCATTTCTCTTGGTGAACATAAAATTCAATAAAGAAAGCAATTTTTCTTTATTCCTCCCTCCTCTTAGGACAGTGGTTCTTAAATGGGGTGTGGGGTGAGGTAAGAATGTTGCCCCTTACAGACATTTGGCCATGTCTGGAGATATTTTTGGTTGTTACAACTCATGGAGAGGTGCTGGCATCTAGTGGGTAGAGGCCAGGGATGCTGCTAAACATCCTATAGTGCACAGCACCGACCTCACACCAAATAATTGATCAGCCCAAAATGTCAACAGCATCAAGGTTGAGAAACTGTGGACAAGGGTTGCAATGGTGTGAAAGGATTAGGTACCCTAGAAAAGCCATGTTTCAATCCTGACCCATCTGTGGGAGCAGCCGTTTCTTTTAATCCCTATTCAGTACTATAGGTTGAAAATTCGATTAGATTATCTCCAGGGAGAGGTGACTTGCCTAACTGTGGATATCTCCTTTAGAGGGAGATGTGAATCCACCCATTCCAGGTAGGCCTTGATTAGTTTACTGGAATCCTAAAAAGAAGAAGCATTTTGGAGAGAGCAACAGAGCCATGAGAGAGCCATGAGAACCATGAGAAACCACACAGCCAGAGTCCTTTGGAGATGAAAGTAAATGCCCCGAGGGTATCCTCATGAAACAAGAAGCCTGGAGAGAAAGCTAGCAGATGTTGCCATGTTTGCCATGTGCCTTTCCAGTTGAGAGAGAAACCCTGAACTTCACTGGCCTTTCTTGGATGAAGGTAACCTCTTGCTGAAGCCTTAATTTGGATATTTTTATAGACTTGCTTTAATTGGGATATTTTTATGGCCTTGGAACTATAAACTTGCAACTTAATAAATTCCCCCTTTTAAAAATCTGTTTCTGGTATATCGCATTCCAGCAGCTAGCAAACTAGAACAAGGGTGATGCTTCTCTTCTAACCAATCTGTTGAGATATCAAACTAAAAAATATAAAAACATGGACACTACCTTCAACTCCATTCTTCACAGGAAAAGTTACTACATGAAATACTGAAAGAACGTGCGGCAAACTGAATTATGTACCCCAACAAAGACATTCTCCTAATCTTAATTCGGGTTCCCATGGGTGAACCCATTTATAAACAGGACCTTTTGAAGATGTATTATCAGATAAAGTGTGGACTCACTTGTGAACAGGATCTTCTAAGATCTGATGTAAGTGTGTCCCAACTGAATCAGAGAGAGCCTTAATCAGTGTCACTGAAGTCCTCAAGAAGCAGAAGAAAGGTGGACAAAGAAGTCAGAGAAAGACACAGGAACAGATCAAGGACATCACCACATGACGGAGGCAGAGATGCAAGTCAGAGAACCCCAAGGATTGCTGCAAACCAGTGCCAGAACATTACAACTGACTTCGAGGAGAAAGCATGGCCCTGCTGATGAGACTGTAAACCAATGAACTCCTACTGTTAAGCCAACCCACTGTGTGATATTTGTCACAGTAGCACTAGTAGACTAAAGTAGCAACAAACTGATGTCACATCAAATGACTATTTTAAAATCACATTTTATTTAAATTCAGTTTTTCAAAGTCATGCTCTGGTAGAAGCTAAATGTCAAAACCAGGAGATGGCTGTAAAAGTATCTGTGAGTAGAAGGATGAATGAATCTGTGTGATTTCTGGTGGGAAAAGGTCTGGCCCTTCTGGAGAAGTGTCAAGTATAAAGAAACATCCCTTCCTGTTATTCTTCTCATTAGAAAAGGATCATTGCCACCTCTGTGGGGAAAAACTCTGTTTTGTACTCATTTTTCTACAATCATTTTCAAATTTAAAGCCTTAATTTATCTTTGAGGGGTGTGTTTAAGTGTATGGGCTAAAGCATGAATCAAAGCTCATTATTCTTCATCTATTTTACAGATATCCAAAAACTTTTACTAAATAACTTTTCCTTTCCCCCACTGTTTCACTGTTTCCTATTTTACCCCAATCACATGTTCATAATCCTAATTCCTGTTCCTACGAGTATGAACCCATTTGTAAATAGGGCCTTTTAGAGATGTTTAGGTGTGGCCAACTGAGGGTGGCTCTGAATCGTATTACTGGAGGCTCTATAAAGAAAAGCAAAGAGGAGCCAGGAAAGGGAGAAACAAGAGGTCAGAACTCAGCAGAAACCGGAGAAGCAGACCCAAGGGAAAAGACATCTCCGTATGACTGGAGGCAGAGTTGTGAACCAAGGAACCCCAAGGACTTCAACAAGCCAGCACCCAAACCCTACTGACTTTAGGGAGAAACCACGGCCTAGGTGATGCTTTGATTTTGAACTTCTAGATTCTGAAACTGTAAGCCAGCCCATTGTGTGGTATTTGTCACAGCAGCCTGGCAAACTAAGACATCTTTTTAGCATATTCTAAAATCCTATAAAGCCTTTCTGACATTTCTATGTTAAAACTTAGCTATATTTCTCTTTTTCTGAAAAATTGCACATGGTTTCTGATTTCTGAAAATGCTTTATGGTATTTTCTAGGCCCTGACAGGGAGAATATGGTTTTTTTTTCACATGGGCAGGCGCTGCGAATTGAACCCGGGTCTCTGGCATGGCAGGCGAGAATTCTGCCACTGAGCCACCGTCACACCACTCGAGAATATGGTTTTATTGCTTCCATTTCTTTAGAACAATTTCTTGATATTTTTGCTTATTTATTTTTTTCTAAGTTAAAATTATCATTTTATTACATCATAGACTAAAAACCTAATGGAATTTAATTAGCATTTTAATCAATATATGGTACTTTGCAGAAAGCTGTTGTCTTTATAATGGTCAGTTTTCTCACCCCAAAACAGATATATCTCCAATAAATCAAGATTCTTTCTCTCTTCTTCAAAGCTTCCCAGTTTTTCTTTCTTTGGATTTATATATAATCTGCAAGAAATTAATTCACCTATTATTTCTGTTGCTATTATAATGGGGTCACTTGTTCTATTATTCTTTCTAAGAAGTTATATTGGAACACTAATAAATTTTTTAAGTATAGATTACACATTTCTCTAAGAGTTATGATATGATTTCTTTAACTTTTCTTAGGCTAAAAACCCACTGGGTTACAGTTCTAGTTTGCTAGCTGCCAGAATGCAATATACCTGAAATAGAATGGCTTTTAAAAGAGGGAATTTAATAAGTTGCTACTTTACAGTTCTAAGGCCAAGAAAATGTCCCAGGTACAGCAAGTCTATAGAAATGTTCAATCTAAGGCATCCAGGGAAAGATACCTTGATTCAAGATGGCCAATGAAGTTCAGGGTTTTTCTCTCCAGTGGAAATGCACATGGCAAACACAGTCAGAGTTTCTCTCGCATCTGGAAAGGCACATGTTGAACATGGTCAGGGTTCCTCTCTCATCTGGAAGGGAACATGGTGAGAATGGCATCATCTGCTAGCTTTCTCTCCTGGCTTCCTGTTTCATGAAGCTCCCCAGGAGGCACGTTCCTTCTTTATCTCCAAAGGTTGCTGGTTGGTGGACTCTGCTTCTCGTGGCTATGTCATTCTCTGCTCTCTCAGAAATCTCTCATTCTCCAAAATGTTTCCTCTTTCATAAGACTTCAGAAACTAATCAAGGCCCACCCAAATGGGTGGAGATACATCATCACCTAATCCAGTTTAACAACCACTCTTGATTAAATCACACCTCCGGGGAGATGATCTAATTATAGTTTCAAACGTACAGTGTTGAATAGGGATTATTCTGCCTTTATGAAATGGGATTTTGATTAAAACATGGCTTTTCTAGGGGACATACATCCTTTCAAACCATCACTGTTACCCAGATCTTGGTTTCTAAATAACATTCTCCACTGAAAGGAAGCACAACTCTTTGGAGAAACAGCTGACTGCAACGGATGGGAAATCTTGTGTCAGAGAGCAAGGAAGTACTTTGATGGGGCCTGTGATAAAGACACAGGAGCCAGTTCAAAGGATGCCGCCTTGGTCTAAGTGGAGATAATACAAGCATCATAACAAATAATTGTAGTAGTAGATTTTAACGCACTGAATGAAATAGAAATTAATGTATTCTTCCTGAGAAATATACATAAATAATTGGAAGGGAAGGGAATTATTTTCCTTAGGCAGAATGCCAATTACTAAATGTAGAATGACAGAGTGTGAAAAAAATCAGGCAAGAATGATCAATGGAAGACAACACCTTTCGATGACAGTTTGATAGGGAATCGAATGCTAACACAGCTTCAAATTATCTACCCTCAAATTACTTCTTAATTACAAAATGAAAAATGGTAACTTTACAGTGGAGAAACTTAGCAGCCAACACCTTAACCAAGAAATACAAATGAACCTAATTGACAATTAGACTAACCAATATCATGAGCTTCCCAACACTGGTGTTTGAAGGACAGGTACACCCTTCTGAGTCTTCCCACCACCTCTAACCCAACAGAATCACGGGGAAACACCACACAAACCAATTGCAGACATTCAATAGGTGTCCTTGTCATGACAAACAGGGAAAAGTGGAGGAACTGTCGCATGTTAAAAGAAATTAGAGACATTAAAACTAGCATAACAGGGTAATTTTGTTGTGGCTCATGAACAAGAAAAAATGCAATAGAGGGCATTATTGGGACAACTGGTAAAATCAGAAGAGAGGTCGCAGATTGGATAATTCCACTTTCTTGATGTTAAATATCCTGATTTTGATAACTATATTGTACTATATAAGTGAACTTCTCATTTTCAGGGAATATGCACTGAAGTAGTATTTAGGGGTAAAAGAAACTTGGAATGACAGCGCTGAAATCCAGAATGGCTCAGAGATTAAAAAGGGATTGCAATCTTTACATCTTGGACAAAGCAGAAAGTATGAAATGTCATCAAAATTTCATACATGGAACTATCATTTAGGGCTATATATTTATTAAATTACACTCAAGAAATTATTAAGTTACACTCAAGAAAACTTATTTGTAGATGTAACTTTCACCCTCAGAGTTCCAGTCCATCTTTGTAAATGCATCTGCTTTAACACAGTTTAAAGTAATAATACAAAGATTGGTAATACCTTATTTTTTAGAAAATATATTTAAGCACCATTAAAATGAGATTATGCAATTATTAAAATGCTAAATGATAATCAGGAGTTAGTAATTATTGTGGCTTCTTTTAAAAAAGCATAATGCATTTACTGGTACCACTTAGCTTTCCAGTTTGCTGCTTTTTAAGTACTAAAAATCAAGCAACCCATGCAAAAATTATTAGCTAGGAGATACGGATGGAGACTTCTGGCAATGCCATACAGTTAAGCCTGTCGGGCAAGCAGGGCTTTTTAGTTCTACTCACATTAGATGATTGATCCGCAGGGTTAAAAAAAAAAGCTAAAACATGGCAGTGTGGGCAGTAAGTCCTCTAAAACCAAGAGAAACAAAACAAACAAAAAATTCTACTAAATTCAAGCTTGGAAGGTCCAATGCCAGAAAGAATAAGTACCTGAAATGGACTGTATACACCTTGCCCCCCTCCTCCAACCACCCAGAAGTTTTCAAGAGTCAAAGAAATTTCCAGGGCAGATTTGAAAGCAAATGACACAGCATCAAAACTCTCTTTGGATTTGTTCCTTTGCACCCAGACAGGCTCAGTAAACATCTTCTAAAGTTTCCTGAAACAGCCACTCAAAATGATGGATTGCCTGAGAACCTGCCTTCAGTACAGCCCGAGCAAGCCTATGATTGAGTATGCATCTCGGAATTACTCTGCACCTTAAACGAGAATAGCAAGGCTCAGGCAGTGTCAAGTGCTTCACCAAGGCTACTGCTAACTAATGGCAGGGTCCAGGCTAACAGCCCAGTCCCCACCAAGCCACACTGCCTTCCTATCTTATTAATAGGGATAAACAGCACCTTGATGATATTTATTAAAGCGAATTTTATATACATATGTATATACTCATTAACCATCAATTTTTTTGATCCAGCAGCTACACGGCTGGGAATCTATTTATCTATCCATCCATCCACCCACCCACCCATTCACTCACCCACCAGTAAGTGACCAAAGATCTATGTGTAGGAATGTTCATTTCAACTCTGTTTATAACAGGAAAAAACTGAGAATGACGGAGCGCTTCATCAAAATTGGATTTGATTAAATAATCTATGGTACCTCCAAACAATGGAATATCATAAAGCCTGTGGGGAAAATGAGATAAATGCGTGTGAAACCTTAGAAAAGATAAAAAAGCTACTGCCTACATTGTTCACCTTTGGAGAATGAGACTGGTATCTGGAACTGAAAAGGAAGGGAATCTTATTTTTATTATTTATCTTCTTGTAGTGTTTACTTTTTACTTTTTTCTTTTACTAAAACACGTAAGTCTTTTATAATTTTAAAAAACCTTTTTTTTTTTTAATAGAATACAGGAGTTGCTATCCCCTGGTTAGGCATAGAGGACTTGATAATAAATCATGACCAACTTATTCCCATCTCAAGTTTATTTTCAGTGTTGGCTAACATATTTTCAGGTGCCAACTGCGATGTTTTGATTGAAGGAACCAGCTTCTTGAGAAAGAGGTGGGGGAGGATGAGTATGTGTCAATGTGAACACCTATGGAAAAGAAAGCTAGCCTCTAAAGCATTCATTTTACTTGTGATTCTTTTTCCTCCCAGGGTGTAAGTGGCTCTCAGATCAACTAATATAAAGATGCCAAGATCAATACCATATTGAGCCTACAGAGACCCAACAATCAATTTCTTACTGTCCCATTTACTGTTCTACCTTGGCCAGTAGGACAGGGGGGATTCCTACTTCTACTTTCAAAACACATTACAAGGTGCCTTCCTTAATCCTGGCCCCAAAATCAGCAACCTGTGCCATCTATAAGTGGGTTTAAATAAAATGCCACCAATAAAAGATGTAGAAGGGGTGGAGCAGAGGAGTATCTCTTCTCACAAATGGAAGAGAGCTTGGTAGGCAGGAACAGGACAAGATTCCTTCTCCAAACAGGAACCGCAGTAATTTCAGCAAAAAAAAAAACCCAACTCACATGATATGTGTTAGTTTCTAGATTGCAATGTTGGTTATTGATAGGATTTCTAGTCACAATATTTTCTAACTAGAAAAGCAGATCAAAATCATCAATGCTACAGAATTACGAGTGGGATTTCCACGAGGAATCCTAACTTGACAAGTGACCTTAAAAGACATAAAAAGATTTGCTTTTCAGTATTAATCAAGCTTAATATGAAACATTAAACTTTAATTGGAGAGCTAATAATAGAGTGACATAAGATAAAAAATGTACCTATTGCAAACTATGGACTATAATTAACATCAACATCAACATCAACAGTAACAAATGTACTACACAAATAGTAGGGCTTAGCACTATGGGGGATAAGGGGTTTGGGATACTTTGGGTTTTCTTTTTTATGTCTATTATTTGTTTTTCTTTTAGGAGTAATGAAAAAGTTCTAAAACAGACTGTGGTGATGACAGCACAACTATATGATGATATATACTTTGATTACATACTTTGGATGGACTATATGATGTGTGACTCTATTTAAAAAATTCACATAAAAAATTTAAATCAGTAATTACAAACATGAAAATGTACATTTCAGGTATACTTGTGGGAGAGGAATGATCAGATTAATTCAATAAAGGTTCCCTGAGACCTATCTTCTCTGTGCGAGGCATACAGGTCCTAGAATAAAAGCCCCTGACCTCAAAGAACCTTGCTGCAGTGGGGGGAGACAGACAATAAACAAATAAGCAGGACAAAGAGAGCACCAGATGCTGGCATGTGGGGCACAGAAGTTCAACAGAGAGCTTGGAAAAAAAGGCTGTCCTTGCAGGCAAATTGAGGACTTTGGCTTGTATTCCAATGGAAATAAAAAGTCATTGTGCAAAAGATGACGTGACATGACACAGGTTTTTAAAAGGGTTGCTCTGGCTTACATGCTGGGAATGGTACACAGTGGATGGTGGTGTCAAGCTGAAGCTGGAAGACACTTCAGTTAGGAGGTTTCTGGAATAGTACAGGAAGGAAGCATGGCATCTTAGACCTGAATTACCATGGTGGAGGTTGTGTGAGCGGCCCAATTCTAGAGAAGATTTGCTGATGTGCTGTGAAATGTGAAAGAAACCAGAGGGAGGAAGGAATTCACAGTTGCTGCCCTGCCTGGCAACCATTCACCAAGACAGGAATTCCATGAAAAAGCAGGGTTTAATGGGAGGATCAGAAGCCAATTTTGGACATTTTGAGCTTGAAATGCCAGTGAGACCTTGTACTGTTTTGAAACTGTTGTGCACCTCAGAGAAATTATATTCTTTAATCTTCATTCAGTAATGCTGAGTGGGATTTTTTTTATTAAGTTCTTTCCATGGAGATGTAACCCACCTAATTATAGGTGGGACATTTTGATTAGGAGGCTTCCATGGAGATGTGTCTCCACCTACTCAAGGTGGGGTCACTTACTGGAGCCCTTTAAGAGGGGACCATTTTGGAAACAGATTCAGTGCTGACAGAGTCCACACAGCCAGAGACCTTAGAGATGAAGAAAGAAAACAGGGAAGCTATTTGAAATCAGAAGACAAAGACCATAGCAGATGCCGGTCACGTGCCTTCCCAGTTGACAGGTGTTGCAGACCCAACAGCCTTTCTTGAATGAAAGTATCTTTACCTGGACGCCTAAGTTTGGACATTTTTATAGCCTTAGAATGGCAAACTTGCAACTTAATAAATTCCATTTTTAAAAGCCGTTCCATTTCTGGTGTATTGCATTCTGGCAGCTTTAGCAAATCAAAACAGCCTTCACATGAAGATAGCAAGGAGGCAGCTGACAACAGGAGCCTGGGGTTTGGGGAAGAGTCTGGGCGAGAGAAATAATCCTGGCAGTTATCAATACATGGATGGTATATAAAGCTGACTGGGGCCACCCAGAAAGTAAATGCAGAGAAGAGAAGTGACCCAAAGACCAGGCCCTGGGTGGACAAATGCCTCATAGGATGTTAAGAAATCAAGGATATTTATCATGTTCCTCTCAAAACAGTAATTTTAGCCACTGTGGCCTGATTTGTAAGAATAAGGCAAGTAGAATCACGCCCCAAAGACTATCAGAAACACTGTGTCCTCAAACTTCTGTGGAAGGGGATTAAATGCCTTCAAAAACTCCTTTGCACAGCCCAGAGGAAGGCAAAGGCTTAGGGAGGAAAGGTACATTGTCCATTCCTGAGGCTGCTTGACTCTCCAACCCTCTGACTCCACTTTTTTTAAGCTTCTAGAGTACTCACTAAAGGCAACACTAACTTCTCCAGTGCTAAAATGCTGTAAAGCCTCAACATATTAGTTCTGCAGGCCATAAAGATACCAACAACGGATTTGTTTTCAACGCTGCCAGAGCCCTACTTTCTTGGCACGGAGTGCCCTCCTCGTCTCTGCTATTCCTCTAGACCCAAGCTAGAGGGGAAGTTGAATAGAATTTTCAGAGTATGAATCCCAGGCCTCAGATCTACTCAGCATGGTTTGGTCAGAGAAGTATCAGTTAAGAAGACCAAGATTTTAAGGAGGGGCTGTATACTTTTGTTCCTGCTGTTGAGTAGCAACAGGAATAGGTATAAAAAAACCCCTGGTGTTGGAGACCTGTCGCTGTCAAAATGAGAGGGCAGCCATCCCACCAGAGCAGCACATGGGCATTTCTAGTGAAAACCAGGCCAATTGCTTATGTTCACCTCCCCATAATATGCCAGGTTCTGTTCTCAGCTATGCAGACAGAGCAAAGAACAAGAGAGACTGTTCCTGTCCTTGAGGGGCTTACGCTCTAGTGGATAAAGGACTTCTAGCCACAATATTCAAAGAACTCTTAAAAGTCAATAATAAGAAAACAAACAACCCAATCTAAAAATGGGCAAAAGATCTGAACAGATATCTTACCAAAGATACAAAGAGGATGAATAACCATACAAAAAGATGCTCACCATCCTATTTATTAGGGAACTGCAAATTAAAAACAGTAAATTAAAAACCCAACTATCAAAATGGCTAAAATCCAAAGAACTAATACAAATGCTAACAAGGACACAGAGCAACAGGAACTCTCATTCATCCCTGGTGGAATGCAAAATTGCACAGCCACTTGGGAAAACAGGCTGGCAGTTTTTTACAAAGCTAAATATAGACCCACATAAAAACCTGATATGGACATGTACAGCAGCTTTACTCATAATAGTCAAAAACTGGAAGCAACCAAAATATCATTTTTTTCATGGCTATCAAGCCATGAAAACACATGGAGGAATGGTAAATGCATATTGCTAAGTGAAAGAAGTCAGTCTGAAAAGACTACATATGTATGATTCCAAATATACAACATTTATGAAAAGGCAAAACTAATGAGTAGTAAAAAGATCAGTAGGTGCCAGAGGCTCAGGGGGAGGCAAAGGACGAAAAGGTAGAGCATGGGGGCATTTTTAAGGCAGTGAAACTCTTTTGTGCAAAATAGTAATGTGGATACAGTACATTATGTGGATAATGTACAGCACAGAGTGAGCCCTCATGCAACTGTTTCAGTTTGCTAATGCTGCTAGAAATGCAATATATCAGAAACAGGGTGGCTTTTATAAAGGGAATTAATTACAAGTTTACAGTCCTAACACCATAAATACGTCCAAACTAAGGCATTCAGAGAAAGCTACCTTGACTCAAGAAAGTCCAATGGTGTTTGGAACACCTCTGTCAGCTGGGAAGGCATGCAGCTGGCATCTGCTGGTCCCTTGGCTCCTTGTTTCAAACAGCTTCCCTGGGGACGTTTTCTTTCTGCTTCTTCAAACATCGCTGTCTGTACTGACTTTGGCTCCTGTGTAGCTTCTGTTGGCTCTCTCGGCAACTGGCGTCTCCTGGGGCTTCTGCATTTCCACATATCTTTGTTTATATCTGCCTCTGAGGTGTCTCCATAATATTTTCCCTTTTAAAAGATTCCAGTAAACTAATCAAGACTCACCTTGAATGGCAAGGCACATTTCCATCTAATCAAAAGGTCACACCCACAATTGGGTGTGTCACATCTCCAAGAAAACAACCTAATCAAGAGGTTCTACTCTACAATACTGAACCAAAATAACAGAACATGCTGCCCCCATAAGACTGGACCAGGATTGAAAGAACACAGCTTTTCTGGGGTACATAAACAGTTTCAAATTAGCATATAAACAACGGATTTTTTTTCACTAACAATGGATCAACACTGGTCATCAATTATAATAAACTGGGAGGTTTACTAATGAGGGGAAATGTGTGAGGCGCAGAGGGGCCAAATGCAAACTTTGCACTATATACTCAATTTTCTGTACACCTAAAACTGTTATAAAAAATAAAGTCTATTAATTTTTAAAAAGCTTAAGAGACACTAATGTGCCCTCCTAATTATAAGTAAAAGTTCTGGATGATTTAATATGTGAGACTAAATTAAAATTAAATTATAACCAAAACTCCCTCTATAAAAGTTTAAGTAAAATAGCCTCTATGATAAAGAGGAAACAAGGCCCAGTAAATCCACTATTTCATAGACAGCCATTAAGTATCTGAGACCTGGCCCAGTGGGTAGTAAGCTATCACATTCTCCATCAGGAATATATTTACAGTGGGAAGGTGTCTGGGATCCTCTAGTCTCTGACATAAAAATAGCTCACCGCTGGTCTCTATAAAAGGCACTTGCCCATTTAGTAGGGCAACTCCAAATCATACCCAAGAGGATGCATGCAGGGTAAGAAGAAAGGGCCTCGAGGGGTTGTGGGTCACAAACCTGGCTGCAGGTAAAATCAAAATGCTTTTGGGTATAGGAGAGCAATTAGCATCAACCAAGACCCAGAGACAAAGTACATTCATGGAACGTGCCTCTGGAGGTAAGTAATTCTACAATGGGAGGAGATGCACTCTGAGACTTCCTCTGTTTATCAAAAGCCAGTGTCCTCCTGGAAGATAACTGAACACCGTGATAGTACAATATTGATCAAAACTGTTTAGAAGGAAGATTTTTCTAGCACAATGTTTTTGTTTTTTCATCCATTGCCTTCATTTTCGTTGCTTCCTATTTTGGGTTACTGCGAAATTACCAGCACTGAGATTTTACCCTTGATTCTCAAATGACTCAGTGTTTTTCGATTCCTTCACTCGACAACCCAATTTATAGTTTTCAGAATCGCTCATTTCGAAAGCTGTTCTCTAATTCTACTCTTGGAACATACTGTAGTCTTAGTAGAATAAAATAAAGATTTTTTTTTCCTCTTCATGTAACTTTCATGAAAGAAGGAAGAAAATGTTGAGCTCAATCTACTTGGAAATCCACCCCAACGGGACCGTCTCCTCCAGTGACACGTGTCCGAATGTCTAGAAGCTGGGTCCAAGGGGTCTCTTCAGGTACTAGACCCAAAGGCTCTGCCTTTGATTCGCAACCTCCAGTCACCATCAGCCCGAGGTCGTGAACTCCCCTGTACCCCTCTGCGATGAGAACTTGTTTCCAGCAGGAGTAAGAGGTGAGGGAAGAGGTGTCCATGGCAGGACACAGAAATTCACACGACCGAGGCTCATCACTGACCTCACACCAGAAATAGTGAGTCTAAAGGCCAGGGGCGCATTACCTAACACTTTACATAGCCTTCAAACAATATTCCACTTAAAACCTGTTTGCTGTCACCCATCTCACCAGCTGCAAGTGGCACAGCCAAAAGTAGTGGTGTCTCGGGGAAGGATTTCAGGATTGATATTTTCATTTTGTAGGAAAAGACACGCTCACACACACAGACACAGCTTGGGCTCTGCACAATTGCCAGCTACTTCAAGGCACAAGTCCCCACAAGAAGGAAATGCAATCCCTGGCTTGCTGAAGTCTTCTCATATTCCTTCCCCTGAAAACCACTGGAGACCACACATGCTGTCAGCTTAACCAGGCTTGTGCAAGATGCACCGGGAAGGGACTGATATTTTAGTTCTGCACACTTCACCATTGTTTACAGAGCCCATTTATCAAAACTCCCAATGACTGCCCTGAATCTACCCAAACAAATTAAACAGATCAAAAAAAAAAAAAGGGAATCTGAACTCCAGGCTTAGAGGTACAAATGTAATTAATTACACCAAGATCTTCCTCATGTGGGTTCTTACAGCATAAGTGGATGCAGATTTTAACATAAATCTAACCAAAAGTGTAATTAAGAGGCTGGCACAGCCTTTGAGAAAATGAGCTTTTTATTCCTTCATATTTTATCTCCTTGGGAGCCTTTCATAGTTTGTTGGGGCTTAAGGACAAGAGCCTCAGAAATTTATTTCCCTTGAATGAAGTTTATATGCAATTGAAGCTGAAAACTGAAGAGAAAAACCATTTGGCACCTCATGTTATGGCAACATAATTATGGATATACAGTTTCCTTTGAAAAGAAAAAAGGAAAACAACATATTCTTCTCTTAGAAAAGAATGGGAAGAGCCACATTCTCCCATGGTTAGCAGCTGTGAATGTTTTCATTTTGTCAGTTGTATCCATTTAAGTGTACGCTCAGAAAACCAGCAACTGATGGTGACTGTTCTAGTTTGCTAGCTGCTGGAATGCAACATACCAGAAACAGAATGGCTTTTAAAAGGGGAATTTAATAAATTACAAGTTTATAGTTCTAAGATTGAAAATGTCCTAATTAAAGCAAGTCTATAAAAATGTCCAAACCGAGGCACCATCAAGACGTTACCTTCACTCAAGAAAGGCCGACGAGTTCAGCATTTCTCTCTCAACTGGGAAGGCATGTGGAGAACATGATGACATCTACTAGCTTTCTCTCCTGGCTTCCTGCTTCATGAAGCTCCCTGGCAGTGTTCTCCATCTTCATCTCCAAAGGTCGCTGGCTGGTGGACGCTGTGGTCTCTCATCATTCTGTAATGGTTCTGTGGTCTCTCCTTGTTCTCAAAAAAAGGAACTCCTCAAAATGTCTCCTCTTTCATAGGACTCCAGTAAACTAATCAAGGCCCATGTAGAATGGGCAAAGACATGTCTCCATCTAATCAAGTTTAATACCCACAACTGACCGAGTCATGTCTGTGGAGATGACCTAATCAAGTTTCCAACCAACAGTACTGAATAGGGATTAGAAGAAACTGTTACCCCCACAAGACTGAATAGGATTAAAACATGGCTTTTCTAGGGTACATAAATCCTTTCAAACCAGCACAGTGACCAGTGTACTTCTGCCTTTTGGTGGCTAGGGCTGACCCTAACATAATACCTGGTAAAAAGCAGGCCTGGGCAAGGGGGCCTCTCTTAAATGCAGAAAATTAACATGGCATGCTCTTATGATTTATGTTTTCCAAGTTCTCCTCATAATGAAAGATTTGTGCATAAAAGAGGAATATTTTTGGTTTAAATAAGGACTTTTCTTTGCATTTTATTTTGAACTAATTTCAGAATTTCAGAAAGTTTGCAAAAGTAGTACAAAGATTTCTCATATTAGCCTTCATTGAGATTAGCCAAATGTAATGCTTTATCATATTCTCCTTCTCCTTCTCTCCCTATACACCTGTAAGAGCAAGCTAGAAAAACCTTGCCCTTTTATCTCTAAAATAGTTCAGTGTGAATTTCCTAAAATTGAGAACACTCTCTTACATAACCACAGTATAAAGATCAAAATCAGGAAATTAAACTTGATACACTACCATAGCTAATTTACAGACCAAAATCAAATTTAGCCAATTGTGGAAGTAATGTCCTTTTTAGAAAAGGCAAGAAAAAAGTCTTTTCCTAGTCCAGAATCTAGTCTTTTAGTTGTAATGTCCTTTAGTCTCCTTTCATCTAGAAGTCATTCAGTTTTTGTGGGGGGTGGGAGGTGATGGTCTTCTACAACCTTGACATTTTTGAAGAGTCCAAGCCAGTTATTTTGTAGACTGTCCCTCTTTCTACAAAATGAAGGACATTTGGTCTTTGGTTTGTCTGATGTTTCCTAAGGATTAGATGTGGTTGTGAGTTTTTGGCAGGAACACTGCAGAAGAGAAGTTGTGTCCTTCTGGGTACACACTATCAGGGGTACCTATTGTTGACTAGCCCAAAGCAGACATAGCCCCCTGGCCTATTGGAGCTCATAATCTAGTGCGACTTTAGTCACTTGGTGAAGGTCGTATCTGCCAGGTTTCTCCCCTGGATGTATTTTCCCTTGTTTTGCAAGCTGGCTCCTGTGTCTTTTTGACATGTCTCCATTCTTGAAGCATTTCCCAGGTAGCTCTTGCTCTTCATTTTAGTGGAGAATGGAAATCAAGATCTGGGCATGCGGTTGCATATATTTTTGAAGAAGGAGAAAAAAAAGGACTGCAAGTTGTTTTCAAAACTGAAAACTATAAGCGAGATAATGAATACTGAATCCTGTCAATTTTGCTCAAATCCACCCAGCTCTCTCTCTCACTTTCCCACCACCACCCCAGTGCAGACCGACTGTGAGTTCTTGCTGTACCAGCATTTTCGCTGGCCACCTGTGATTTACTACGCAGCCCCATTTCACCTCCACACTGCATTATACATGGCAAAACAGAGGACTCTTTTAAAAATGCAAATGCATTTTGTATTCCTGTTTACACTCTTTCCATAATTTCCCTCATACTTACGTATAAATTTTGACCAAGGCTCTGAGGCCTGACTTCACAGGTTCCCAGACCTTCCTTACCATCTAGCCACCTCTACCCCGCTGTCTGTGCTCCTTCTCCCAGCTTGTCCTCTCTGCCTCTTTCTGGAACACTCCCCATCCCCCAATCCAATTCACATCTTCTCATTCTTCAGTGCCACAGAAGACAGCACACTAGTTGCTCTCTTTTCATGCTGCAATGTCCATGCAGCGCATATGAAACTGTTAGTACATCTTTTTCTCTATGGACTGATTCCTGTTTGTCTCTTGCACTAGATTATGAGCTCCAAGAGGGCAGGGGCTATGTCTGCTTTGCTTACCCCAGACCTCCGGCACATTCCAGACAATGCCCGTACACAGAAGCCACCTGTTGGGGATTAAATCTTATATCCCACAAAAAATACGTTCAAGTCTTAGTCCTTGTGGTAGTTTGGGGGCTGTATGCACACCCAGAAAGGCTCATGTTCTTTCAAACCATCTTTGTAGGTATAGACCTATTGTGGGTGGGACCTTTTGATTAGGTTGCTTCAACTGAGGCCTGTCCCAGGGTGGGTCTTGGTCTTCTCACTCAAGTCGTTTTTAAGAGGATAAAAGACAGAAAAAGCCCAGAAAAGTTTACAGAAAGCTCCAGAGAAGCTGAGAGAGCACACATAGGAAACAGAGAGAAAACCACTGCAGCTAGAAGCTGAAAGCAATGAAACCCAGGAGAGAAGGACCAGTAGATGCAGGCCAAGAAACTTCCCATGTGACAGAGATGTCCCTGATGCTAATCTTTAGAGTCCAGACAGGTCCTATTGAGGCCTTGAGTAGGACATTTTCATGGCCTAAGAACTGTAAATTGTAAGTTAATAAATCCCCTTTGTCAAGACCAACCCATTTCCGGCATACTACATTCTGGCATCTTTAGCAAGCCAAAACAGTCCTCCATGCTGCTGTGTATAGGAACCCATTTGTAAACAGGACCTCTGAAGATGCAATTATTGTTAAGGTGAGGCCAAACTGAATGAGGGTGGGCCTTAATCCAATCTGGCTTTAGTCTTACTCAGCAAAGAAAACTGGACATGGAAGTAGAAGAAAGAGAACAAGACAGGCTACCGTGTCATGGTGGAACTCCACGGAGTGCAGCAAGCCAGCATCAGAACACTATGACTCTCAGAGAAAGCAGGACCAATCGAGGCCCTGATTTTGGCTTTCTAGCCTCCAAAACCATAAAACGATAAATTCTTGTTAAGTCAACCCATACTTGTTAAGTATGGCGTTTGTCACAGCTGCCTTGGCAAACCAAGATACCACCCAAGAATATTAGTGAATGAGTGCATGAGAGGAACAGAGAACAGCAATGACTTCATCTCCTTGTTATGATCTGCCAGGAGACACTGGATCTGTGCAGGAGTGCTGGACGAATGGTGGAGCACGTAAGTCCTTGCATACAGATGTGGAATTACCATCTTGTGTAATTTGTAGTTATTTGTCACTCTGATGTTTTGCCCTGGGACAGTCTTTCCAGGTTGCAAAGGACAGTGGCAGAGGAGACAAGGGTCAGTGTGGGGACAGTGAGCTGATTCATGCATTTGCAGAATATGGGCGTGCAAAAGGAAGACACAGAGTCTGAAGACCTGAGTCCCAAGTCCAGTGTCTGACTTGAGTGGCCTGGATGGGAGCAGAACTCACTGGGTTTTGGGATGGATAAACTTGACCCCACTCTCTCCAAAAACCTAGAATCTAGTAAAGGTTTTATGTTCTCATCCGGAGTGCAGCACTCCCTCCACTACACTATGCCCAACAGAGATCAGTGAGTTCCCAACTGCAGGGACTCCAAAGAGAGCAGCATGCGGTACCTTATGTGCAAGTACAATTAGAATGTCTGCCTCCCTCATCTGCCGTGACCACAAGGCTGCACAGGGTGAACTTGAGATGCAATCACTGTACACTTCGGGAGGAAAAAAGCAGAAGACTTGCTAAGTTTGCACCAACACTATAAAGAATGAAAAGGCTGCACATTCAACCCCATTAAGGCAGAACAGGCTTGACTGGGCATTCCATGGAGTGAACACAAACTGTGGAGTCACTGCAAACAACAAACAGTCGGCCACTTGGGCATACAAAGCTACCCCAGCCCACGAGAGCAGGCTTCCCATGAGGGAGCTCTCTAGAATCTACCATAAGGAAAGTTGTTCAAACTCTGTCAAAAGCTATAACACAGGTACCCAACAGAGCCTTAATTATAGCCCAGAAAACATGAAAACTTTGCATATATCCAGCCACAGCAAAGTAGACAAATATGGCACAGACACTCAATATAGTCATAGCTATTAAAATTATCCTTGCGGCCCATGTAAAAGATACAGAAAATATTTACAGGGTATTAAGTAAATAATAACCCATAAAATTTTCTCTGTAAAATATAGGACATATATGGGCACCAAATTATTGGCAAATGGAAATAACTGACTTTGCTTTTTAATATCACTAAATATTATTTGTGTGAATCCAGCTCTGAAGGCTCAGTGGGCAAGGTTCAAAGAGTGATTGTACCAATATTCCAATATTACATTGCTATCCTCTTCCTCGTGGATCTGTCATTTTTACAGCACCTTTCAGAGGGCCATCGCTACCTCACCTTAAATCACTTTCCAGGATTCTGTTGAGGAGGCCAGAGATGGCATGACCACAAGTCTTATGTGAAATAAATAAATAAATAAAACAAAGGGAATGGGGGTGCAAGGATAGTTCCATGGTATAATTCTCACCTGCCATGCAGGAGACCCAGGTTAGATTCTCAGTCTGTGCACTTCCCAAAAAACAAACAAACACGCAAAAGCAAAAAACAAACAAAATTCAACAAATGGTGTTGTAATAATGGGATACTCACATGGAAAAATAATAAAATGTGACCCCGCCACACAGCATACAAAAAAAAGGGGGAGGATGATACTTTCAATTATATCTTTTCGGGAATTCCTTTACATAAATGAATCTTGAAGAATCAGAACTCTATTTTTAAAAAAAGCTGAAAAGTGCTGCTTTGATTCAAGAGGAAGTCTGTTGTGGAACTGCAACAAGAAAATTATCGTGGGTAAGGAAAGTGCAAACCTTTTTTGCAACTAGCATTTGGTTCACTAACAGGGGACAAAAAAAAAATCAGTAGCAAGGGCATGTACTTATAAACCTTCCAAAGCAGGGTCATAGCCTGTGTTCTCTTTCCTAGAAACCCAGAGAGTTGGCACCAGAGAGACTGGGCAGTGGGAGTGATGGATAATGTTTACCAAACTCTCTTTTCCTAAGGCACTCCAAGCTCTCAATTTGGCTTCTTCCAGTGACCATTTTTTCACATTTTGTTACTCAAGCTGCTGTTCCTTCAGGCATGTTAAAAAGAAAAAGAGCTGAAATGAGACCCAAGAAAAGGAGAAAAGGAGAAAGAAGGCCAAAAGCCAGGCAGTTACCACACAGGGAATAGCCAATGGCGGGGGCCACTGAGGCAGACAAAGAGGAGTTCGGCCAGGAAGGCGTGGCCTGGTGCAGAGATACGCTGACAGGCCACACATGGTCTCAGAGACACTTTTTTTTTTAAGGTCCTGACTAGAGTGAAAAAAGGTTTTGAGGCAACACTTAAGAAGAGTGGCAAAGAGATCACCGCTTCATGAAATCCCCATAACCAAGACCCAAAGACCCTCTAAAAAAACTTCTCACTCTGATTTCATAATTCACTTTATCTTAACCCATGAGTCACTGAAACTGCTAAAGACGGCAAAATGGAACAGAAGTTGCTCTGTGGCTATTAATAGATATAACTCAAGTTCAGAATCAATAAAGCCATGTTCAATGGACGTAACAGGTTTCTTCTGTATTGGACCAATTGTGGTTTTGAAACATATACAAATCAAAGAGATGAGGGTGTTTAATTACGTGTTTATTACAGAAGCTGCCATGTAGTTAATTGGGGGAAAAGTTTCTATTCTAGTTACTTACATTTTCCTAATGAAATTTCAAGTTAAGCCAGCATCAAGAATTAGCAAATTAGTTTGCCAAGGAAAATCATTTCTTGTTCTTAGCAAAAGAGGCAGTCCTCTCTGAAACCATCTATGCCCACAGGGAAGTGATAACTGTTTGTGCTCCCCTGGCCTTTGATTCTATAGCAGGACCTGATCACATACTTCTGCAAAGCCCACCAATGTAGATTTTTAGCAAAAATACAGTGACTCTTCCTGTGAGAGGTATGGATATTTTAAATGCTCCCTTTTTCAATGTTCTTAATGGCTACAGATATTCAGAGATATCCAATGCTGTAATGAAGGATCAGTTTTAGTGTCCTTGAATTGAGATAATCTATATTTAAAAAGATATTTATAGTCCAAAAGAAACATGAGTGGTTGGGATTTCACACAAGATTCCCGAGACGATTTCCTGTCTCAGATTTAGCTAAGCAAGTGCCCTGCTCCAAGTCACGACTGTCCACTTGTTCAGAACCAGACACAAACACGGTGACCGTCACTGCACAGAGCTTTGAGGGAATATTCTTAGGCTGTGGGGGCTGGAATTCTCAGGGCTCTGAGGGGCTTTGAGTTGGCAATTTTGGCAGAGAAATCTGAAAAAGAAGGGTGAGTCTTCACCATTTATTTTAAAAATGATACTGCAAAATTCAAGACTCCTTTCCCAAAGTGGATTCTATAATAAGTCTACAGGTTCTATGTTTAAAGCAGATCTCTGCTTCAAATAAGTTTGAGAAAGTCTGGGTTAGCTCAAGTTAAATGGGGGCCTGTTCCCTGCAGAATGGTTAAGATGCCCCCAAATCAAAATGAAATGTGCCTTTCCGAGAAGGTGATGGGAGTTTGCAAAATTTCCCAACTTACTGGATTCCATGTACTTTTTTCTCTTAAAACAACTCAAATAATTTGGGTTCTACAAGGTGAGCCCAACGTGAGAAGTATGGGGATAGAGCTTTCAATCAACTCGACAAAGCCAAGGGATAGAGAAGAGACAGGAAGTGTCAGAAGCGACTCCATCACTAATCACACCACCCTAGGAGGGCTGAAGAAGCAACCCATTCAAGCACCAGCCCACAAACCTTGTTGTTACCTCTAAGATGACCAAACAACCAAAACAGAGCAGCTACCAGAAGCTCTGACATCTGGCTCAGGGTAACTCACAGCCTCCATGGGGTTGCTCTAGTTTTCATACATATTCCTGTTTCCTATGCTGAGTTCAACCAATAATCTGTTAACATCTTTTTCTCCCCTGGTGGATCATAACTCCTCAAAGGCAGATTTCTATCTGCATGAAACTTGAGACTCAGAGTTAGAGCTCTGCAGCTATAAAAGTCAGCATTACCCCACACAACAACTGTTAAAGAATCTAAAAAGTGATCAGGCTTCAATCAGAGATATGAATGAAGCTGGTCTAGCTAGGACTACGGTAACTCAAAAAGGTAAAGGATCATATTGACTGTGTTTTAAACTTCAACTTCCATGGGAGACCAAAGGAAGAGGTATTTGTATGGCACAAAATTTGTATTTTCAGTAGCACACTACACTATTCAATTTAACTTGTACAGTCAGTTTATTTGAACGCCCTAATTACATGGAACCTTGAATAGGGTGTGAGATCTTGTTGGTTTGTACAGGTTAATGTGATGTCCTGATACATCCAAGTAATATGGGTAGAGAATAAAAGTATTTGAAAGTTCCTTTGAGAGACTCAGGAAGACTGTGGAAATATTAAACTTTCCCAGCTGGGGAAGTCCTGATATTCTCACTAGCATTGGGGACTCCCAGTTTAATAGGCCAAGCCCTCATTCTTGGGGCTTGCCCTTATGAAACTCATTCCGCAAAGAAGCAGCTATAATTATGCCTAACAGTCACCCCCAGAAAACCTCTTTTAATGCTCAGATGTGGCCACTCTCTCTAAGCCAACTCCAAAGGTGAAATGACTGTCCTCCCCACTTATGCATTATATAGATACTCCTTTTTAGTTTTTGTTGTATTGGAGTAGCTAGAGGGAAATGCCTGAAACCACTAAACTGTAATCCAGTATACTTGATTCTTGAAGATGACCAAGTAACTACAGAGCTTTTAAATTGTGACTGTGTGACTGTGAAAACCTGTGACTGACACTCCCTTTATCCAGTATTTGGACAGATAAGTAAGAAAACAAGGACAAAAATAAATAAATAATAGGGGGTAAATAGGGCAATGGGATGTTCTGGGCATTCTTTTTAATTTTATTTTTACTCATATTTTAATTTTTTTTGGAGTATTGAAAATGTCCAAAAATTGACTGTGATGAATGCACAAACGTATGACACTGTGACCCACTGATAGTATACTCTGGATAATTATATGGTATGTGAATTTATCTTAATAAAATTGTGTTAAAAAAAAAAAAAAGGCAGACCTCTCCAGAGTATACACATCTCCATCTCCAGAACCTGCCAGAGGGGTACTCTGGGGACACGTGCTGAATGGAGTGTCACCAGCTCATGGCACAGCGTGTCAGAAAATTCATCATTTAACGTGGGCAGAGCGCAACAACAAAACGGATGGTCAGCTATGGAATATATTTACCTCAGTGGTTTCTGCTTCCATGGTGTTGGTGGGTTCACATGTCCTCTCATAAGCAATAAAATGTTATATAAACGTTAACTCTGATTTATTGGGCAGCACTTCTCTCTATTTGGAATGTGACTGTGGCATATTGGGAAGACAATGGACTTGAAGTCCTGGGACTGGGTTTAACCCTACATCTTTGAATTTGGGAAAGTTACTTCCTCCTTCCTTATTAGCCCATCTCCAATGGCCACTACCACTCCACACAGCAATGACACGGGACCTATGGCATCTGGTATGAAGCCCATCACACGGTGGCTGATGTAGTGCAGTGATGATGAGAGAAACAGCTGCTCCCTTTCCCATGTGCTCACGGAGCATCGAGCTCAGTGCAGAACCAACCATCACAACCACCCTATGAGATCAGCATTAATAACATCCTCCTTTGACAGGTGAAGCACTTGCAGCTAACTGAGAGGACCACACCCTTAATGCCAGCACGGGGATTCCAACCCAGTCCCTTAGGGCCCAGCACCAGAGCTAACCCGCCACCTTGGGCCTCAGCATAAGGGCAAGGCAGGTTCCCAGACAGGGGCCCTCTGCCTTAGAAACAGGGCTTTGTTGGTTGAATTAACTTCTTCAGAGAGATGGTAACTAAATGCTCCATTTTCATTTTTCTTTTCCTTTTTAATTTATTGTGCTAACACCAACATAACATTTCCCATTTTAGCCACTTTCAAGTTTGCAATTCAGTGCTGTGAATTACATCCACAATATTGTGCTACCATCACCACCACCCACTGCTGAAACTTTTCCATCACCCCAAACAGAAGCTCTGTGCCCATGAAGCATGAACTCCATATTTCCTACTCCCACTCTGTCCCTGGTGACTGGTAATCTACTTTCTGTCTCTGTGAATGTGTGTATTTTAGTTATTTCATATCCATGAGATCATATAAAATTTGCCTTTAGAATCTAGTCCATTTCACGCAACATAATATCTTCGAGGTTCATCTATGTTGATGCATGTAGCATAGTATCATAATTTAAAACACTAAACAAGATGTTTGGCATTTCTCTAGAAAAATTTCTAGTGCAGTTACACAGTTGGCTGAGGGTGGTTGAAGTGGGCATAAATAAAGGAAGGTCACCTCTCCAAACTCAAGAAAAAGTGGGACAGAGAGGGAAGGAGGCAGGGCTCACATAGCGAAACAGTGGGTTTAGTGAGGGAATGCAGTGGATGGGAACTGGGGCTGGCACTGCAGAGAAACCAGTCCTGGCACACAAGCCCATGGAAGTCCTTTGCATGGAGACCATGGTGATGGGCATACATACTTCCTCAGGGTACAGAGGGAGCAACAGAATGAGGAGAGAGATGTTCAACTCTGCAGCTTGTGGGAAAGAAGGGATAAGTGAAGAAGCTGTGGGGCTACCTACCTCTGGACTTCCTGGTAGCCAAAACTACATTTCCTTACTATTGAAGCCAACTGAGTTTTTTGGTTTCTTGCAGTCAAATGCCATCTTCATAGAGCAAGTTAAAGCACAGAGTATGGGATGTGCCATGATAAGTACTCCACAAACACCCACAGTTGGTGAGATTTTGGTTACTTACCAATGGTGCAAAGCTGACCTTAACTACCCCATCCCCCACCCTCTCTTCTTTAGGCAGCTTTTCTGGCAGTCTGAGCGTTAGATTGAGACCATGTGGGTTCTAGGTCACTCACACTCCATCCCCTTCCCGGAGGGCACAGGCTGCAGCAGGCAAGGGCGGGCCACGGCGGCTCAGCAGGCAAGAATGCTCGCCTGCCATGCCAGAGGACCTCTTTCTCCCTTGAGGGAGAAACAGCCATTGCCCTACTGAGGAAGCTGTCTCCCTGAGCTCCTGGGCTCACTTCCTTAAAGAGGCTTTTCTCACCAATACTCAACCCTGGGGACGTGGGGAGCAAAGAAGAAGCTCAGGCTTAAGTGGAACAAAAGCATTCCAAAGATTCCTTTGGAATCTCTCTAATCTGTATCTCTCTAATCTCCAATGAATGAACAGCTACTCAAAAACATGTACTGAGGTCCCAACATTTCTTATGAAAATACTTCTCTTTGCAGTAGCAGATGCCACTCTGCTGGCATTTTGGAATGATGCTTCAGCCCCATGCAAGAGGCCTCCAGACTCCAAGAGTTGTTTCCAAACCTAGGTAAGTGATAACACTGGGATACTGTGAGGGGCAATGAAAATTTATGGGCTTTAGCGTCATCCAGACACAAGTTCATTGCCTGGCCCTGCCTCTAACTGGCCCTGCCTCTAACTGGCAAGTTCATTACCAGGCCTCAGTTTCCCCATACAGAAACATTTTCTTCTTTGCAGTGCACAGAAAAACATTTTCTTCTTTACAGTGCATAAAAGTGCTATGAGAATTAAATGTGCAGTAACTACCATGAAGTTATGACAAAAAAATAAGTTAAGGTCCTTCCTGGTGGACTCTCTAGGGGCCCGACTATCAGTTCAACATTATCCATCCATTTCAAGTCTTCTCCTTGTCTATCCCATAGTGTAGAGAGGTTGTTCTTATACTTCTGGTGACTCTCTTACAAACAAGTGAGTTAAGATGTGCTCAAAGGACTCTAATCCAACCCTTACTCATTTCACAAACTCCTTCCATAATCTACATTCATTTATTGACTTCTCATTCATTTATGTAAAATTTTCATTTTAACTGCCTCCTCAATGTCCTTGCTCTGAGGGTAAGAGTATACAAAGAAGAGGACCAGGATGTGTCCTCAGGGGCTATCAAGAGGAAACACACACAGCACAGCCAGGAGAAGGACAGGAGTGGGGATATATGGAGATGTCTCTGTTGGGATACCGAGAGACCAAATGATTGTCCCTCACAAGGAGCTGAAATGTCACCTCCCTGCACGTCTGCTACCTGTTGCATCCCCTGGATCCACAGAGAGTACAAACTCATCATCCATGTGTGTTGTTAAGAAATAGTCACGCGATCCGGATCCCAGGTCATCTTCACCATTTCTCATTTTCTCCTTTCACTGTTTCCAAGGCTTACTCCATCTGGTCACTCCACTCAGGATGAGCTCCAGGTTTTCAGAGTCCTTCTTGGGGAGACAGGAGCATTCAATACAGAATATTTCCAGAAAATCTACCATTAGTGTTGAGGTAAAACCAGCTGTCCTGGAAAGGCCATGTTGAACTTCTGACTGAAACAGTTTTTAATTAACCAAATCCTTCTCTCTCACACAAGGAGCCAAACGGCCACATCTGTCCTTCACTTGAGGCTTTTCAAGTCACATGTGCAAAGCTTCATTTTTAAACACTATTGAATGGAGTCCTTTTGAAATTTGGACCATTGTTCTACTTTGTTAAGCCTTTTTTTTAGGGTACTGATTCCAGTAACACATTATTTATTGCCTACTGTTCTAGACAATAAATAACATAGTCTCACCTAGCAATGAGCCCACCCATGGTCTTGGTGTTTTCACCTGAACCCAGACTATGAGTCTGCAGGCCAAAATCTGCAACAAAGGGAGGCACTCTCTAGGAATTGAGGCTGTGGCAGGTGCAGGCTCACCCAATCAGTACATCCCCTAAAGGCAAGAGTTGCTGAGCTAGCCTCCTAATACCTAGAACCTCAGGTATCTCTTTCTGCCCCCTCCAAACCTCTCTCAGCAGCCTGGGCCCACTGTGACTGAGCACTCAGGACATCTCTTTCCGGAGTAAATGGTTATATTCACAACATGTAAGACCTGGCCAGAAGAACAGTGTGCCTGGCCCAGGCCCCATGTCCCTTTAGCCAAGAACACTGTGCTAATCACTCTCCTGTTTCAGTGTTTAGAGAAGCTCCAGGGGATACCCCCGATTTCTGAAGTCAAGAGGGCAGAGCCACACACCTTGGATTCCCTGCTGCATACCAGGCACTGGGCCAGGTGCACCGTATGTGCTCATAGCTGCTGTCAGATAAGAGAATGTCTCTACCACACATACCCTGCTGAGATGTGGGAAGGCACTAACACAGAGCTGAGCCTTAGGCAGAGAAGATCCCAGTGGGATTGACATGCACTTAGCAAGATAGAAAGAAGTGCCAACGTGACCTGTGCTATTGGGGCACCGAGGGTGTATTAATCAGGGTTCTCCAGGAAAACAGAACCAACCAGAAATATATAATGTGTGCATCGGGGGTGGGGGTAAATATTATGGAATTTATTATAGGAATTGGCTCACATGATCATGAGGATTGAAAATTCAAATTCTACAGGGCAGGCCCAAAGCTGGGAACTCTGATGAAGGTTTCACTGAATTCCTCAGGAGAAGGTGAAGGGCTGAAGGACAGTGAGAAATTCTTCCCCTCTACTGAAATCATCAGCTCTTCCTTTAAGGCCTTCAACTGATTGGATGAGAATTCTTTTATTGCTAAAGGCAAACCCATTTGTTGATTGTAGATGTAATCAGTCATAGATGCAATCAACTGACCGATGATTTAAATCTATAAAACATTCTCACAGAAACAATGAGACCAGTGCTTGCTTAACAAGCCAAGGTCACATATGAACTTAAGCATCAAAAAGGGGGAAAAGGAAACCCCTCTATGGATCCAGTGGACCATAGTTTCCATACACTCCAAACCAGAATCTATGCCAGGCACTGAAGCTCAGTCTCATGACTCAGAAATCTTCTTTGATACATTTCTACCACTCTTATCCATGTGACATCTGTCTTTCTCAGGTGATTTACAAAGTAATTTAAAACACCTTCTTGATTTTTATCACAATCACTTTCCTGATACTGAATAATTTAATTTCACTACTCTCTGGGGGGAAGAACATTATCCTACTCAGGAAGAAATTCTTAAGCATTTGTGTTTCTGGTTAAATAAATGATGAGAATCTGTGACGGAATGATGATCTTTACAGAAGGTCTAATTTCAAGTAAGATCTGCTAATCTGTTTAAAAAGATTTTTTAAATATTATAATCTCTAACAGAAACTATATAAAATTATGTTTTTACTATTTTAGATCCACTTTCATGGGCAAAGGGGGTATTTCTTCTAATATTAACTATATTTTGTAATTTCATTTTACTTTCCATGGATAAGTAGGCTTGCATGTGCTTTCTCTCAACTAACTGGTGAAGCCATATAGAGTACAACCTAGCTAACTGCAATCTCAGTAGACCCTGATTCAAAACTATTAACAAACAACTCAAAACTCGCTTTTGTAAAGCCATTTAATACAACAGAACAAAATAGAGAACCCAAGAAGACTTCATCAAAGACATCCTGTCTTTTTGGGCATCACCCAAAATGACAAGTAAGACTCGTGAAGAAAGTGGCAAATGTGACTGTCTCTGGGGCTTAGAAATGCTTCAAGTTTGTGGGGCTCTGGATTCTTGTAAGTTCCCAGAGACTTCCACTGGGGTCTGGTTTTACAGGTCACCAAATCAACAGAGCACTGGGCAAGTTTTACTCTGGGCTCACAATGTACAAATAGGAGCATCTGGAGGGCGGGTACTGGCCCCGGTGGGGCAGGTGACACACCAAGGCAGGGGTGGGGAGGTCAGACTCTTCCTATGATGCTTCTCTAGAATCTGTCCCAGGCAGGCACTGGAGCAGCAGCCTCCTTATGGGTTAGAGCCAGGGGAACCATCAAAACAGGGAGAGGCTGGCAGGACCCCAGATCCAGGGGAGGAAGCAAAGCCTGTGAGGTCCAAGGAGGTCGATCCAAAGTGGACAAAGGTTAACTGGGCAGGAAGGAACAAGGGATCATCACGTGGCCCCAGCACAGTGAGCTCTGATCCAAGGTCAGAAGTTGTTTCTTTTCACTCCACTTAAGACTTCCCCAGCTTGGGGGATGGAAATGCATGGATTAAAATGCAGCTACTTGGCGGGCCACACTGGCTCAGCAGGCAGAATTCTCGCCTGCCATGCTGGAGACCCGGGTTCAGTTTCCGGTATCTGTTCCCCCCCCGCCCCCCCCCAACACACACACAAAATACAGCTAGTTCCCCAGACCATGGAGGCTGGACTGACTCAGACAAATTCCATGAATACCTCTAGGTGGTAACACAACTTCAGGCAAGGACATGGCCACAGTGAGGATACCAATCAGGGGCTGGGTCAGTGTGGAGAGACTGATTAGAGCCCACTCAGGGGCTTCTCTACTTTCTGGGGATCCTGGTACAGAGGAGGCTGGGTAGCCAGACACTTTCCCCATCCTTCTAGGTGGAATTAATGCTCCTTTCAACACATCACTTTCACCTCTTATATACATTGAATACTTCATTACGCCTTCATTATAGACAGCTCATCTCTCTGAGTCACTATCATCTAAAATTCCGTGAGTAGGGTCCATGCTTTAGCCAACTTTCTAGCCCACCTCTGGCACATGATAGGGCTCAATAAATAACAGGTAATGGCAGAGAGGTTGGGAGAGAGGCAGGCTCCAGACTAATTTAGAGGGTTGTGGGGGACAATAGAGCTGAGGGTTTCCTCTCCGGTGACCGTTCCCTTAAAGGATTGTCCCTTTCCCTAGCTGAGTCCCATCAGACAACCAGCCTTTGCAAGGAGAGACATCTTCCATATTTACCAAGAAGCCAACTGGGGCTGCAGTGGGAGCTCAGACCATGTGTGCTTGAAGCCTTGATGATGTAAAAACGAACACTGCTTAAAGCAGACAGCTCATCCCCACATTTAATTTTGCAGAGCTGACAGGTCTGCTTCAGTATTTCCCTTGCAGACACAGCAGGTGTTTCAAGAGACTGTCTCACACACATAGATTTAGATCCTGAGATGCAGGGGGTATCAGTGGTATTTCCCACCATGCCCAGGGGAATCAGACATGGTGAGGAACACAGCAACAGTGGTCAGCAATCCAATGTCTACCACTCTTGCATCGTTAAGCAGTCACCAACGGCTCATTGAAAAAAGGAAATTCAGAAAGAGATGAAGAAAGGGTACTAACTCATCTAAGAGGGGATCTTATGTTTTAAAATGTCTTAGGCAATAATAATTTTTTCCTTTCATGTGGCTGTATAAATATCGCTTTGCTTTTTCTTCCATACCTACCCCTACCTCCTAATGATGTGCTCACTAAAGAGGCTCGTGATTGTCTCACTGTCCCCAAGATATAATCCTTTCCATCATACGTTGACTGAGTTATTCCCAGGGAATGAGGAAGTCTTAGGAAAACACAATGCATCAAACATACTTCATCCATTTTTATACCACTTCCAACTCCTGTCTGCATGCTGACTCCAATGTTATTTCTTCTGACTTTGTAGGAAAGGAAAAAGATTCCTCTTTGCCTCAGATAAGTTGACAAAAAACGGAACCCAAACACTTCTGGACATCAGCAACTCCTACATCATTCACATTTCAAGAACTTACCCAGAATCCAGAGGTAGCCTGGCAATTGTTACCTGGAGTACCAGTGAGCAACACACTTTGACTGAGCTCACGTGATTATCCAGCAGGTTGAAAAAAGAATAGCGTGTTTGTACAGATAGTGCTAAGTGTGAAGAACCCCTCCTGGTCTTGCTTACTCTGGGAGGTTTGATTTTAGTTAACAGAAGCTCAGATCCTTGGCAGTGATATTATAAAGAACTAATTCTGAGCCAAAGAAAAACACACACAGGCAAAATTCCCAGGTTTTCTTATTCTGCTTACAAAGTAGGAGAATCCCTGGGACAGATGCCAATTTTCTTTCCAATAGCTGAGAGGGTCAGATGATATTTTTATGGTCTTATTTTAGGATGTGCAACTTTGTAAACAACCGCAGTGACAAATCCATAGACAGCTTGTCTGGATCTTTATTTGAAGCAGAAGGTCACCAGCGAGGTAGACATCCCAGAAGTACTTCAGCATGTGACTTGGTGCACAAGTCCAGTCAGCCTGGCTCCCGGACAGGGAATGCTGAGCTCACCTTCTAAGTTTTGATGGTGCTGTCATGTGGCCTGTTGTGGAGGCAAGAGGGCTGAATGGGAGCAACACTGGGGACTGGGAGGATATGAAAAAAGGGCCCATCTCCTAAGTGTGGGAGACCCTACGGAGAGCATGGTACACTGATCTGTAGGAGAGGAATTGTGGCATATCATGTTTGAGAACAATGACATGGAGACATGGGGAAAGGAGTAGGGAGTAGAGAATGACTTTCATAGAAAAGGCAAAAAAACCTTGTGAACCATCCTTGCTTAAAGAGAGCTGGCATCCCAAGAAGCACATTGAGCCTAATGGCTATGATCATGCACCCTCGATTCTGAAGCCTGGGCCATGCTCCAGCTCCACCACTTACACCAGGACACATCCCAGCTTTATTCCTTACACAGGGTCATGCTCCAACTCCACCACTTTCACCAGAATATGCCCAGTTTCACTCCTTACACCGAGTCACGCCCCAGCTCTACCACCTACACAGGGCTATGCCCTAGCTCCACCACCTATATCAGATCAAGCTCCAGTTATGCACTTACACCAGGACATGTCCCATCCCTACTACTCACACAGGCACATGCCCCAGCTTCATCACTCACACACGAACATGCCCCATCTCTACCACCCACAGAGGGACATGCCCTAGTGCCACCACTCACAAACGAACAAAGCCCCAGTCCTACCACTTATACCAGATCATGCCCTAGTTTCATCACTTAGACTGGATCATGCCCCAGCTCCACCACTTACAGCTGTGCCTCAATTTCCTCAACTGCAGAGTGGAGAAAATTTGTACCTAACTCTAAAGGGTGATTGTGAATAAATTAACTCATACATATAACCAGTTAGAACAGTGCCTGGCATGTAGAAATAATTCAATAAATCTTAGGAATTGCAGTTGTTGAAGCTGTACCACCCTTACCATCCCACACTGGAGCACAACTGGGGCTCTCTCCAGAGCCTTTAGCCATCCCAGCACTAGGCTCCTCTGAGGAAGAGCGGAGGAAGTGCTGGCCTGTTTCTCTACCCAGGAGCCTGGTGTGTTGACTCAATGGCTATTTCACCTTGCACAAGTGGCATAAACTCTCTGTACCTAGGTTTCCTCACGTGGGGATACCAGTCGTACAATAACTACTTTATGGTTCTACTTTAAAGTCAAAAGTACTAGTTGAAAAAGGTGATTAGTACTGGGAGAAGTCTTCCCCTTTGAGCAGACTACATTTGGTGGGGAGTACAATATGGAAACACTTGAATTCCCCTGTTCCAAGGACCACAGTATATTTGTACATTTTCTCTTGCTTCAAAAAGTCCAGAGTTATATCACTGCCTGTATCCAGAATTATTAGATAATGAAATTGAACCACTGGTAAAAATTTTTTAAGAGAACTAAAATTCACCTTTAAGCACTCTTCCTAAAACATATCAATACACCTCTGCCTTAATAACAGGAATTTTGGCTAATAAGATGCAAATCTTTTCAAGACAGCTTTAGCAGCTTAACAAGAAGAGAACAAAGATAAAAGATTCAACATTTTTCCTCCCTTCCTTCCCAAGTAACCAGCTAGCACGTCCCTCCAGCCAAGCCACACTCACCTGCTTAGCTGTGGACTGGCTCGGAGGTAGGGAGCCTGGCTTGAGCACAGGGGAGCTCCTGGGGCCACAGAGCTCAGGGAAAGGGTTGGGGATGGCTGGCAGTGAGGAGGTTCTAAACTGCTGGTCTTCTTCCTTAAGGCGCCTGGGGGGAAAGAGACAACTGTTCATTAAAAGCTACCATGCTCACACCCTCAGGGAACACATGTTCCCTCATTCATTACCGATTCCTGGGATAAGGAAGCCATGATATTTTAGTAGTGTGTGCACTCAAATCTCAAATGGTGGCCGGCATATGGAGTGGCTGCCATTTGCTCCAAATGCCTAGTCAGAGTTTTGTTCAATGAATGACTGTTATGTGAAAGGCTTTGCGCCAACAGCATTTGTGTGAGATGAGAACTATTTTCCAATGACCTTGAAATAAACATTTGTTTAACCAAATAAAAATGCCAGGAGAGGCATCATGTATCTTCCTCTGAATTTTTTGTGGAATGGATGCTTTGTTATATAAAAGGGTTACTGATACTGAATTCATTGGAAAGAAATGCTTCATCTATCTGCCCTCTCCAGAGCACAAAAATCTGTCACCTCTGAAGCACCCCACTACTGTTTCCTGCTCAATAACACTGAAAGCCATTTCTGAATCCTACACCATCTTTCCTTCATGACTTGACATTTCTCCCAAGAATTACTCCCAACAATGTAAAACTCACTTGCCACACAATTAAGCAAAACACACACTGGGTGATGAATCAATCAGATTCAACTATGAAAACAGCCAAAAAGTCAAATTCAAAGTCTAAGTAAGAATAATGGAAAGCACCCCATGCTTCACTTGCTGACGGTCATCCCTGGCAAGACCCATGACATACACAGAGCCTTCCTCAAACTGGGCCTTCTCCATCCACAAGGAAGATTCAGCCCTCACTAGGACTCATCTAGAGCCTCCCCCTTTCTAGGAGAGAGGAGAGCAAACCCCGAGCCACCCCTTATCATTGCTTAGGATTCCCCACCTGCTTCCTTGTTTTAATAGATCTCGTAAGTGCTCTGTAGAGGCTAGGTCTTCAAACCAATGTTTTAACAATTTGACTAATCAATGATACAGTAACTTTCTTCAGAGGTTTGCCACCCAACAGAGAAATAGACTTTGTGATGACTTCACTTTTTTTTTTTTTTTTTTACCAACTTACCCTGATTTTAAAGAAGGGCTGGTCTTGCATTTCCATGGGGACCAGGAAATGATTCCCTGATTTAAAAATACAAGTACTTGCATGGAATGAAGGAAATCAGCATTTTAAATATATGAAAGCCATCCCTGTAATGGCTTGATGATATGCCAGAAAGTTAATTTTTATTGTTAACAAATCCCACTCTTCCCATAACAGCTACTGCCTTGGCAAGGTGTCCAACCCAAGTGTCTGACCCTTGTTATATAGAAGAGAAGAAGGACATGCAGTCAATACCACTTTCTGTATATTTTATAGCTCACAACCTCTAACCAGTGACTTTGAACCTCAAAGAATCAAAAGAGTACTTTCTTGTTTTTTTTTAACTATTATAATACCAGATGATGACATTCTCTTGGATGTGCTTGCTCACCACAAAAGCTATTTTGAACATCGTACCAAGTCACATATTGACTTTACAGTCATTCACAGGCAATGCCCAAAGCAAAACTAATGGGCATTACACAAAGCTGAAAAAAATTCCTTTAAAAGAGGCCTACTACCAAAGGATATATCCCTTTATAATTACAAAAGGAAAAATGAATGTGAAAAGGGAACTAAGGTTTAGGGGCACCAGAGAGTTAGGGGTGGTCACAATTTGAGGCCCTGGGGGTGGGGCAGAGGATGGCTCCCTCCCATCTCTGTCTCTGCCCCGGAGGTCCCATTAGTCTTGATTAGAGCACACCCAGTGCCCTGCTGCTTTCCCCTTGACCCACTGCTACCTCTTCAAGAATCAACTCAACATTTATCTTGCCTGTGAAGCCTTCCTTCTCCAAGCTTCTACTCTGTCCCGGACCGGCCTCCATATTAGCTCTCTCAGAGTGCATGACGATACTGAGAAAAACTTGGGAATCCAGACGACATACCATGTTTCCTGGGGACAATGCTCAATCTGTTTCTTAAATGGGCTCTAGCCCATCAGTTGTATGTGTTTATGGGCTTTCCTGCAAATTAGGTATGGACCAAGTAACAGCACCTCTGTGCCTCGGTTTCCTCACTGCGCACTGCAGATACGCCCCACTACCTACCTCATAGGGTTGTTGGGATAATCACCTCAGATGACAACTGAGAAGCTTAACAGAGACTCACACACAGCAAGAGCCCAACAATTGTCCTGACTTTAATAATCCATTATATTGGTCTCGCCATCTCTTTGGCTTAGCCATCTGAAGGTAAAAGACAACACTTATCTGAGAATATTGGTGAGAGTTGCCTGAGCCCCACCTGCTGAACTTGCAGGGAGTGTGTCTTACTTGCCTGTAAAGAAGACCTGCCCTGCGCCATCTTTTGGAATTCAGTACATGTAGCCAAGAGGCATAGTACAGAAAAGCCAGTTAAAACTCTAGACTTAAGGGTCCTGGGCAACTAACTCTGGAAAGAAGACAGGCTTTCGGGAACTACAGTCCTCCCCCACAACCCAGCCTTGGGTATCTTCACTGTCCAGGCTACAATCCTGTCTTCCTATGGGTGACCAACAGATACCCAGATTCAGAGAAGCTCGCAAGAGAGCAATGACCTCTCCCTGCAGACCTAACTCATTAGGAGCTGAGAGGAAGGGGATGATGCTCTAGAAAGCAAGGTAGGACAATCAGAGGGAGAGTGATCAATTCACAACAGATGAACATGACAATAACCTGGAGAGCCTGCAAAGCAGCAGATCACAACTTGGAACATACACCACCTCTCTGAGAAAGAGCAACCTACCTTGGGAGCAAGAGGAATATCTGGGCTGCGTAAGCAGAGAGGTCAGACCTAAATGAAATCTCATAGAAGTTAGCAGAAAACGAGATCCCAGGGAAATCTCTGTTGAGAAAGGGGCAGCCTCCAGATTCCTGGAGGGGGGGGTGGAGGTGGGGGGCAAAGATACAACCCATTAATCTATCCCCATTTTCCCACCAGAAAGCTCAGAGGAGAGAAAAGGGAGCAGGGGGAGGCATTATCTCAATCTCTCACCCCCTCCAACCCCAAACCATCTTTACCTAAAAACCCATCAAAGTCAACGTGGATCTGGGAGTGGTGGGTGGGGGTATAAGGATTGGACAGTGTCTCGGTAGCTATCCCTGCTTCTTAGCTTGATTTCACAAAGATCTCTACTCAGTATGTCTAAAATGGTCTCTACATCTTCCCCTACAAAACTACAACCTTATCTACCACCAACTTCCCAGGCACTCAAAACAAATTCTCTACTAACCAACCTCCCAGGCACTCAAAACAAATTCCTAGCCACTCTCAACATTCTTTGCCCCTTCTCCTTACATTCAAAATTCAACTGCTTGCAAAATCTCACTGATTCTTACATCAGAAATAGCCCTCAAATTCTACCGTCCTCTTTATTCTTGGTCAGGACCACATCATTTCCAGTAAGGAGTCCTGAATTGCTTCCAAAGTAGTCTCTGCTTCGTCAAACTCAGTGTCTTCCATTCCATCATTCCCTAAGCAGTCAGAGTTCTCTTGCCAAAAACCCACATTCACCCTTGTCACACCCTGCTCAAAATCCTTCCCTGCCTTCCGCCTCAGAATACAAGGGAAGTCCTTCTTGATCCTGGCCTCGATCTTTGCTGAGACTATCTCTTCTGCCTGAAATATCTCTTCCATCACCTATCAGCTTCCATCATTTTTGAACATCCCATTCAGAGATGTGCCAAGGAAACGTCCTCCCTTTCCCAACAAGTATCTCCTTGTGCCCTCTACGTTTGAACATGGAGGATGGATTTCACACCCTAAACCCCCTGGGTGGAAGTACAGGTTCTGGAGTGGGGGCTGAAACTCCACATTCGTAACAAGCTCCCAGTAGATGCCATCACTATTGCTGTCCATGGGCTGCACTTTGTGTAGTGAGACCTTGGAACTCATTTTGGTCTGCATGGCCATTATTTCACTATTTCCAGAGCAGAGATTTGCCTCTGATGGTTCTTCCAATCCTCACAGTGCCTGACACATATTGGGGGCTTAATCAAATATCTGAAGTGAACCAGGTACCAAATTCAACCCAAGTACTGCAAAGTTGGATGAGATGCCCAAACCCTTTCCATCTGTCAGCTCCCCAAACAGAACAAATAAGTCTACCTCTTGATTTTACTCAGTCAACACTGCTGTCTCCCATAACCATCTAGGCCTTACAGTGCTGTACCTCTGTCTATGCCCCTCAACTTGGAGGCTCTGTCAGCAGGGCCCCAGGTCCTACCTGACAGCGAGGATGTGCACAGGCTGCGAGCGCTGCACCTTTGGCTGCGGGGATGCCTGCGACTGGAGGCATCTTGTTCCTGAGCTGGGCAGCTGGCCATGGCTGTGCTCGCCATTCTGAAGGAGTGGCACCGTCTCAGACTGCATGCCGCAGGCCGAGTGCACACTCTCGAAGGATGCATTCATGTCGTTTACCAGGGCCTCCAAGTCCACATCATCCTCTGCACAGGCACAACGGGAGCGAAAGAAAAAGAAAAACAAAACAAGAGACTTAGCAATAGCAGGGACATGCACCCAGACATGCACCTTGGGGGTCAGGGGCGGAGGAGCAAAATCAAGATATGTATACATTGGTGTAAGGAACAGTATTATTAAATCTATTAATATTACAGAGGCAATGCAATTATTATATCCCAACTGCACGTCTCCCTGACTCTGCAGGAGACATTTTACAGCATCTATTCAGCTCCTGTTGGTGAATGACTCACAGACCCCTCTAAAGATGTGTTCAAGTCTTAGTCTGCATTCCTGCAGGTGCAAATCCACTTGTAAACAGGACCTCTGAAGATGTCATTATTAAATAAGGTGTGGCCAAACTGAATCAGGTTGGGTCTTCATCGGAGGGACTGGAAGCCTTGTAATGAGAGGAAATGTGGATACAGTCAACCAGAAGTCAGCAGAAACCAGAAGAGAAGACCTGAGAGCAAGAATGCCGAGTTAAAGAAAACTATTATCACCAGAATGCTACTGACTCTGGGAGAGAGCATGGCCTTGCTGACAACTTGATTTTAGACTTCTGGGCTTCAAAACCATGAGACAGTAAATTGTCGTTTAAGCCAACTCACAGTGTGGTATTTGTCATAGCAGCCCTAGCAAACTAAGACAGTTCACAAACCCTCCTTTAATGGCCCTTCTCTCCCTCCCCACTGCCACCAGATTCCCCGCCTGGCACTGGGATGGACTACACAAAGCCATGTTTGCCTAACAGGACCCCAATGGCTGGACACAGCTGAATGGATCATAGACAGACAAGGGTCTTACTTAGGACAATCACAACTTCCCCTTTTCTGAGATTCTAGAAGTGATGCAGAGAAAGAATAGCACCCAATGTCAACACCAGCTCTGGTCCCCAAGTGCCCCCCAAGACAGCTGCACGGTGGCAGAAACAGTGGCAGAGAGGCTTACTGGGTGGCTCCTGCTAACACGCGCACCTGGGGATCCTTCAGGTGCCCATCCTCTGCCCTTGCCTGGTCTGAATACTGCAGAAAGGCAGCCTTCATGGAAGAAAGGGTGCAGCCGATGCAGAGAGAAAAGCAATGATGACACAGAAGAGGGAAGGACAGAAAACACACAGAAAGAAACACACACATATATGGAGATGGAAAGCTGTGATCCAGCACAGAGAGACCTCCTGTGCACACAGAGAGCCCTGTGCACACCTGCAGACCCCTGTGCACACTCGGAGACACAGGAGAGTGAGGAGAGGAGCAAAGCCAGAGTGCCAACACGTGGAATATGTAGCCAGCTCCCACCACCTTGCAGGGACTATAACTCTGCTCCTATCCAAGGCCTGGCTTGTCTCCTGCTGGGAGACCTCCTTCAACCATTCTACCCCATCAGAATCATGTTGCTGTGGGTGGTAGTGTACTTAAATCCATTTGTGTCGATTTGTGTTACTTGCAACCCAATATGTTCTATTAACATCTGTCTCTACTTTTTGCTGCCTTTTCAGATGTGTCATTTCTTAACAACATGTCAAATAATGACTGAGGCTTCCTTTAATGCAGCACTTTGCAATACATGCAATTTATCATGTCCATTGCTACTGAAGTAGCCCCCACTGACACCCATTCAAACATCCAAGAGTCAGAGAACAGGATCCTTGCCCTCCCAAAGTTTACAGAAATCCTAACTGGAAGGGCACACAGAGCCACATCTGTGGAGATCTGCTTCATGGGAGACAGGAGGAACGGAATGGTTCTGCAGGGCCCTCGAACAGCTGGGGAGCTTGCCCCAGCCTGTTCCTACCAGCTCGAGGGCCAAGGCGAGCACTCAGCTGTTCTATCTCTTGGTTTCTGGATCTCTAACATGGGATTAACAATAGTATCGGCCTTCTACGATTGTTGTACATTTAAACTAGTTAATATCTGCTTTATAATAGGGCCTGGCACAGGGTGAGCCCTCCATAAAATGTCATTCATGAGCTTCATTTCATTTACTCATTTATTCCTTACAAAATAATAAAGCAGTCAAATTGACCTGGCTTTACAAATGAGGAAATAGGCCTACGGAAACCAAAGCTTAGGCAAGATCACACAAGCTGTAAGTAGAAAACCTTGAAATGGAAAATCAGTTTTGCAGCCACCTCTGTGACCTCACTAGGTTCATGCTGAATAAATGAGCCCACAGATCTTTCCAGAACACTCTGCCCTCCCTGCCTTTCCTGCTTCCCACACAAAAGTCTCAGGTGAGCTTTGTTTCAACTTTCCTTATTTTTCAAGGCTAAAGGGCATAATCAAACAACAAAGATGACAACAAAACCAGCCTGAAAAAAGGCATGGATGCAAAAGTTGGGCAGAGAGTGTCCCTGTGTAGGGAACTGGGGCACCTGGTTGGGTGGAGACGAGGACCCAGTACAACTATAAAGAGGTTTAGGCAGAAGCAGATAGGACTCTCCTAGCTTCGATCTTCACCCTCCAGGAAGTGGTGCTGGGAAGAGGGGATGTGGGTGGAAGGCCTGGGAGAGGGAAATTACAGGTGGTGGGCTGGAGTAGATCACACCCAGGGCCATGAGATAGGAGGGACGGGACAGACAGGAGACAAGCAGGCCTGACTTGAATGCAATCGCTGCTGCAATGAGGACCAAAGGCCAGGTGCAGGAGGTGTGCAGGGAACAGGAATTGGGCAGAACTAGAATGGGGTGGGATGCTGAGAAGGATGGGGGAGTACAGATAGGCCCTGGAAACCCCAACTTGGAGAAAATCAGGTGAGGGTTGATTTGGAAAGGGCAAACCTAGAGTTGGCAGGGCTCGTAAAGCAGATAATAGGGTCCTGCATTTCTAAGGTCTGTATGGATTAGAGGGAAGAAAAAAGGTGCTGTTATAGCTACAGTCAAAAGTGGTCAAGTATTAATCCAGTGGCCAGATATTAAATGGGCAAAAGTGCTGATTGATAATT
Source organism: Tamandua tetradactyla (assembly GCF_023851605.1). Taxonomy (NCBI): domain Eukaryota; kingdom Metazoa; phylum Chordata; class Mammalia; order Pilosa; family Myrmecophagidae; genus Tamandua; species Tamandua tetradactyla. The sequence goes on from NC_135327.1 coordinate 72,891,513, forward strand.
GATAATTATCATATAATCAATAATGAATCTCTATTCAGTCAAAAGGACAGAATTCTTGCACACAGTTTGAGAGAATAGGGGCAAATGCAGAAGAGTTGGGTGACAGAATATCAAGTCCCTGGAAGGTTGAGCGTGAACACGCCTGTCTCTCAATGGATGTGCAGTCTTAGACGAGTCCTCTTCTGAAAACCGAGAACCCATCAACAATAAAAACTTTGGCAAGCAGCTGTCCAAAGAAAGCCAACCCTAAATAAGGAACTCTGACTCCATATTTACTGAGACCTCAGGGTATTAATCTTGATGAAATGTGTAAATTATGCTGGAATTCACAAATCTGGGGTTCAGGAAAATTCTTGAACATATCCATCATGAATGCTTCTCATCTACTATACTTGTATTTAGCAGAGATATAATAGTTGCTGAATTTAAGCTCTGTAAAACAATTAAGTACATATGTCACTCTAACTCACCATATTAACAACTCAATATTTCTCTTAATGGACCATTTAAGAATTAATATTGGGTGGAACCCAAAGTTCACTGTGACAATAGGATCAATCTTTGGGAATGCACAATGTTGGCGTGGAGGCCACCTACAGCCTGACTAAGAAAGCACATCACTAGATTCAATGGTTTTTCATATAGCAGTATAATTACCTATGAAAAAAAGGGAAAAAATCTGTTAATATGATGACCACTACCTTCATTGCTTTCATCCTGCTATAGAAATCAAGCATTAATGCCATTCTTGTTCTCTGACAGATTTCTTTCAAGAAGATAACATGTCTGGAGTCCCTCACATGAATTTTCATGTACATTTGGTTTTTTCTAAGCATTTCTGAAAGTCCTTAGCTATGCTCAAAGCAGCCCCTGGATCTCCTGTCCTTCTCCTCCAATTCTTCTCTCAATCAACCAGGTTGGCTCAGGGTAACTTCTCTCTGCAGTCATGCCACTATGGTTTCAGGTACACAGAGAAATTTTAATATTATTCATAATATATATAGAGATAAACTAGATGATGTAATATAAATGCAATACATGCCCTCAACATGCCTTCACTCTCTTCTGATATGGATTATTTCTAAACCTACTTCTATTTTTAAATATTCAGTTGTGCAATTGTTAAAAAAAAAAACAAAAACAGGTGAATCTGAGAACATTCACTTGATAGGTTATAATTTTCATGAATTTCATCCAACTACTATATCTGGATGCTTCAAACCTGGATACTCTTTGTAGCTGTTAGAGCAAAATTAACTTTTACAAGAAGCTAAAAATGCCCTACCCTAGAATAAAGTTAGGTGTTTCGTATAGAGTTAATTAAATATTTAATCTGTTAAGATTATAAAATTCCTTATGGTTTTATGAATTTATTTAAACTTATTTTCTAATGAGGACCAATAATGGAATCCCTTGAACAAGGTTTTTAAAGAACTGATCCTAACAAAGACATATCTTCATAACTTAAAGTTTTTCTAAAATAATTGCTACACTAAGATATTAGTAAATTACATTCAATTCTTGCAAACCTTCTATATGGCTTAATGTCCTGTAAGCTACTCTGTCATGGTGAGGACTCTGTGAGACATTTCTATGCCTACATTTGACTGCGAAATTCTTTCCTAGTTCTGTGAACCTATGTGGTTCCATAATCACCCATATGTGAAAGCCTCCTTGCACGGTAATATAAGTGGGAGAACCCAATAAACCAACTTTAACAAGACAAATGTACTGGAAATGAATGTTAAGATTGCATGTCCATTCAGTGCCAACTTGATGCCCAAATATTTTCTATGAGGCTTAGCTAGGAAAGGAAATCTGGAAGGTATAAAAGGGAAAAGAATTTTACATGTAAAAACTCACTTGGGACTAATATATAAGAATTTATTTGCTGCACAAACATGGGTCAAACGACATGGTTGAGAATCAAGTTATTAATAGTTATCTTCTAGCCTTAAATAACCCAATCCAAAATTGGACCACTGACTTTGTCTCAACTGTCCATGTAGTTCACTAGATTTCAAATTCACATCTGCATCTAGTTCATTGTTCTCTGCAAATTGAGGACAGTTGGGTATTAAAATGTATGTATATAATTCCAGCAAAATAAATTCACATTTGTATCATAAATTATTGCGAGTGAAAGTCTTCGTAAACTAAATAAATGGGGCTTGCTGACCAGGAAAGAGCCAAAAACCAAATACCAAAGCTATGGCAAAGAAGAGGAATAAGTTAACAGAGGACAATTTGATTTAACTTCCAGGCAGCCACACCTTAATTCCTGAATTGTTAGTATATTACTTAGTTTATAGCACCATCTACTGTCTTCTTTATATTAACTGGCTATTAAAGATAACATCAGATACACTTGATGAAATTATTTCGGCATCTTAAAGAAATGCTAATTACACTATGTTTTTCTACATTACTTACTGCCCTTTCCTCACAGACCCATATAAGCATCTTGAACGTATACTGTTTTCTCCATTATCACCGTCCTTTTTCTTCCATTTTTAAACCTACGGTGCATTCCGTTAAGTGACGAACCACTTGAGGGCAGGCTGTGGGAGGCTCACTTAAAATGTTAAAACCCTCAGGGGTGAGAAATTATTAAGTAAGAGAAGATTCAGTCCCTAAATGGTGCTACACATGACAGTCCTCAAACACACAGACAAAGGCCAAGATTCTCATAAGCTTCTGTCTGTAAAAGAACTAAAACCCCAGCCTGCAAAAGTGTTATCAACCCAGACATATTTACATGGAAAGCAATTTTTGCTGACCTGCAAGCAATTAAAACTTTGTGCAAATATAACTTAACATTCTATTGAAATCTCTTTTTGCACAGCAATTAATTTTCTATTCTACTATATTCGAAACACATGTATTTAATTTTAAGTATCTAGAGTTGTTTTGACATAAGTAAGCAGAATAAGAAAATCAAGTATTATACTATGGAATATTCTCTATTCTAATTGACAGTATTTATTCAAAGATATTCACAGCATATCACACAACCACAATTCCAAACAGAAATATAAATGCAAATTCCAAATCATGTTATGAAAAGAATGGAATCAGTGCTTTATCTCAGTGGCCATTTCAGGCAGGGAGGATTTGAGGTAAAAAATAAAAACCTTAGAATCTCGTCTCTCCAGCATATTTACATATAAATCATTCACAGATACAGCATTTCATCCTAGTCATCTCTCCTGACTTTTCAGTGTTCACTGGGGAAATTTGTCCCCAAATTTTGTGAAAATGGCATCCTTTCCTCTCAACCCAACTCACACAGAAAACTGTAATTGCTATTTTCAGTAGCTATTAGTTGAGAAATTATAGATCGACAAACTGTTGAATCTAACAATATGCAAGCATTTGTGATTTTTTTCAGTGCAATCATATTCTGTACCCTACCCTACACTGATGGAGCAGTTCCTTGGTTCCCATCACTACTTTATTGCATAAGTAGCCCCACAAGACCCCATACCACACCCAAGATCCACAGGACCATGGTGGGAGCCACCCATGAAAAGCATCTTCACTATCAGCTGGAGACATCGAAGTGGGTAAAAATAAATCCATAGCCTGGGTGCAATACAGTGAGACAAAGCTCAACTTAAGCTGTCTTCTCCACTTGCTTAGGCCAGGCCAAATTTGTTGGAACCACTGCATTAACAGGTGGTATCTATTTTAATTTTTCTTGGAATGCTTTCCCCTTTTCTAATACAAATAGTGGACTGAGAATCCAGGAAGGCTGTGTATGTATTCAGTTATACATCCAGGTCCTCACAGGCATAGGCCATTTTATTCGTCATCTGGGAACTCCACCCGTGTCCCTCCAAGAACAGATAACTTCATCCAGATGAAGTTATAGATGAAGTTACAGAGCCTATTTATGTTTCAGGATCCCAATAAACAAACTTTGTGAATAAAACAAAATATGTAAGACCTCGACTGCCTTCTTCAGAAATGTATAAGCTGTGCTCATTAAAACTACATTTAGATATCCACATTCTTTCTTAATGAGGTACCACCCTCTATGATTATCTAAATACATATAGCTGCTACTTAGATTGAGAGCCATCGAAAACTGACATAGAATCAAAAGCTTGTCTATGCAAATGAGAAACAAGGTAGGCACTGTTTAGCCACCCAAACCTCCTTGCTATTTGTTTTCCTTGTACACAAGAGCTTTAAACAATATGTGGGGAAAAAGCAATACTTTAGAAATGAGTTGCTAAAATTAAATCTTCCCCATGGAAGGAGACGATTCATACAATTTCCCAAACCCCAATATCAGCAATTATTCAGTTACATTCCAGGTTTATTATTTCCCTTGTGTAGTTCACACAAAAATCATTATAAGAGTATTAAAAAGATTGTCTGTGCATCTGAACATAATTCAAGTTCACGTGACTCTTTCAAAACTTTAAAGCAACCATTTTATGTGTATTATGCAAGTTTCTATTTGCACTTTTAATCTGCTTCAGGGAGCAAAGCAACCTTTCCATCTGTGTCTATGAGGGTGTAATTTCCTCATTAAATCACTTACGTTTGTCCTCCTGCTGGACATGAGGTGAAGGACCTTTTGCATCCGGCAGGAACAAAACACCCTTCTGAGTCTGGGTGAGCAAAGTACTTTGGGCAGTGTCAAGAGAGACGCTAAATGATTGGCAAAATTCTCATTCCAGCCCCGGTCATAGAGCAAGAGTTCAACATAGGGACAACTTCTTGCTACAAACTGAGAAGCATGACAAGTTCATGGACTAGAAGGGTCTTAGAAATTAAGAGGTAAAGACTTCAAATTTCACTTAGCCAAAGTAAGCCCCAGAGAAGTAGTAATTCAACGTGTCACACAGTGAGCAGGTAGCCTTGTTAAGGTGTCCTGATACCCAGATTCCATGTCCCATTGCAAAGTAGCTAAAAGTTTCCTAGAGCATGATAACCATTAGTAGCTACAATTACCCAATACTTACCATGTATCCTCCAAAATACACTCCGTTTAGTCTAACTGTCAAAATAATTATTTGTAATAGGTATTATTATTATTATACCCACCATGGTATATCAAATCATATACCTAAATAAAATACATGTTCTCCTTGATCTTATTCTGGGCTCCTGTGGGTATGAAAGGAGGACCTTTTGAAGATGCTGTCAGGCAAGGTGTGGACTTGTTTGTGAATAGGATATTCAAAGAGCCTGTTCATCTGGGGCCAAGTGAATTAGAGGGAGGTCCTAATCTACATTATTGGAGACCTGGATGTTTAGGTTATGTGTCAACTTGGCCAGGTAATGGTGCCTATTCAACTGGGACCAAATGAACTAGGGGAGGCCCTAATCCATATTACTGGAGTCCTGGATGGTCAGGTTCATGTGTCAACTTGGCCCAGGTAATGTGTCTGGTCAAGCAAGTACTAGCCTATCTGTGGCTGTGAGGACAGTTCATGGACTTAAATCATGAGCATGTTGGTTACATCCATGGCTGATTACATCTGCAGTCAACTAAGGGGCGTGTCTTCTGCAATGAGCGATGCTTAATTAAATCACCCAGAGACATTCAAGGAGAATTCAGAAGAAACAATCTCTCTTTCCACTTCAGCCAGCCTCTCCTGGGAGACACTGAGGACTGTCACAGGAGCTGTCATTGTGGCCTACCCTACAATTCATGAACTCTGACATTCCCATGGTTGCATGAGGCACTTTCATAAAACTCATATTTATGGATATATCCTATTGGTTCTGTTTCCCTAGAGAACCTTGACTAATACAAGGCCTAATAAACAGAAGCCACAGCAGCAACCCAAGGACATCACTGTATGATGGAGAAGTGAAGCAACTCCAGGAACTCCAAGGAGGATGACAAGTCTTCACCCAACACTACAGACCAAGAGAAAGCACGGCCTGGCTGGCACACTTATTGGGAATTCTGGCCTCTACATAGTGAGCCAGTAAATTCTTTTCATTGTGTGGTATTTGTCATAGCAGCCCTGGCAAACTAAGATTCCCATTTAGCATTTAAAAAAAAAACCAATCTCTCCCAGTCCATGCACTTCCAAAAAAACAAACAAACAGGCAAAGTAAACAATCAAAAAATAAGCGAACAAAAATTCAACAAACGTTGCTGCAATAACAGAATACTCAGACGGAAAAATAATGAACCGTGACCCCGCCATATAGAATACAAAAAAAAAATCTCATGTTCAAGGATCAGGGTCATACAGCTGCAGCAAAGCCAGGATTAGACCTCTGATTTCTAGAACATCTTCACTACTCTCAATCACCTCTTGTATTCTGATCACAGTTCTCTTTCAAAAAGGTCAAACTGCTTATATCGGATCACAATGAGACAGTTGTGCAGAGAACACCAGGGACTCTGTGACTGGGCTCTATGAGGTTCCTTTCCATGACAGATCTTTCAACCACCTCCATGTTTTCCTGAGTCCACGCTGTGCATCCTGAGTTTCCCAGCACTCCCACCTTCTCTGGAACTGGAACCCAAAGAAGAGAAGCAAAGGTAGATGAGACACCAAGGTCATGGGCAAAGGAGAGGGCAGGTGCATGTAGAGCTGCAGAACGCCTGGGCAGAGGGATCCCTGTGTGTCCAAAGTTGGACCTTCCCAAACCCTCCTACACCATGCTCTCCAAAAGGAGAGCCTGTTCCATAAGGGAAATTTCACTAACAAGTGCTATTGGCCTTGCCACTGAATTCCACAGCCTGGTGGGGTAATTACAGAGGCCACCTGTTCTGATTTGAATCTTTTATATATCCCAGAAAAGACTACTTTTTTTTTTATTATCTTGTTTTTCAATAGGAAAACCTTTTACCCAGGGTAAAAGTAAGATTTTCTTTTCCCATTGTCTTTCTTTGGTACAAGTTCAAGCATAAATTTTTAAGTTAATTTTCAGTGTCAGCATCAGAAAATCAGTACAACAAGAGGATGTCTGTTTGGGAGGATCTCTTTCTTTCTGACTGGCCCTTTCATTGTATTCTTTTTTTTTTTTTTTGCTTGTTTTGTTTTTTAATACAGTTTTATTGAGATACACTCAAACGCCATACAAACCATCTGAAGAATACAATCACTGGTTCACAGTATCATCACATAGTTGTGCATACATCCCCATGATCAATTCTGGAACATTTTCATTACACCAGAAAGGAAATAAAAATAAAAAATAAAACCCAAATCCACGCATACCCTTTATAGCTCCCCTGTCAACCACTGACCATAGTATTCGAGTGGTACATTTGTTAACTGTTAATGAGAGAATATTAAAATATTACTGTTAACCATAACCAATAGTTTGCAATAGGTACATTTTCCCCTGTGTATCCATTATTATCTTTTTAACATTTGTTAGACATTTATTTATTTTTAATTTATATGTTTTACTCATCTATCTATATCTTAGATAAAAGAAGCATCAGATGCAAGTTTCCACAATCACATAGTCATATTGTGAAAGCTATATCATTATAAAATCATCATCAAGAAACATGGCTATTGGAACACAGCTCTACAGTTTCAGGCACTTCCCTCTACCTTCTCTAATAGACCTTGGACTAAAAAGGGGATGTGTAAGAATAATCTCCAGGATAACCTCTCCACTCTGTTTGAAATCACTCAGCCATTGACACTTTATTTTGTCTCATTTCTCTCTTTCCCCTTTCAGACAAGAAGGTTTTCTCAATCCCTCAATGCTGAGTCCCAGCTCATTTTAGGATTTCTGTCCCACGTTGTCAAGGTTTACACCCCTGGGAATCATGTCCCATGTAGAGACAGGGAGGGCTGTGAGTTTGCTTGCCATGTTGGCTGAGAGAAAGAGAGACAGGCCACATCTGAGCAACAAAAGAGGTTCTCTGGGGGGTGATTTTGAGGCCTAATTTTAAGTAGACTTAGCTTATCCTTTGAGGGGATAAGTTTCATATGAACAAACCCTAAGATTGAGTGCTTGGCCTATTGATTTGGTTGTCCTCACTGCTTGAAAGAATGTCAGGAATTCTCCAAATGGGGAAGTTGAGTTTCCCCCCTTTATCACCATTCCCTCAAAGGGATTTTGCAAATACTGTTTTATTCACTGTTCAAATCATTCTGGGGTTTATCAGGGCATCACACTGGACAAACCTACAAAATCGCATGCCCTATTCAAGGTTCCATGTACTTACGGTGTTCAGTTAACCTGTCCATATAAGTTATATTCGGAAATGCACTAGTCAGAATATAAATTTTGTACCCAATAAACATTTCTTGCTTTTGTCTCACACAGAAGTTGAAGTTTTAAAATATGAATGAACATCTGTTTTCAACACCCTATAATACTGACATTCCTTTGTTCTTCCTCATGAAAAAAACATTTTTTAATTTGTACATTTAGTCATTATCATTGTATACTCTAGGTATTCCTAGATTATACCATCTCACTCTTAATCATCTATTTTTCCTTCTGGTTTCGTATGTGGCCCCAGCCCTCCTCTCTCTATCATTATCACATTCAGCTTCATTCAATGTACTTACATTCTTGTGCTACAATCAGGTGGTATTGTGCTATTCATTTCTGAATTTTTACAATCAGTCCTGTTGCACAATCTGTCCCTTCAGCTCCAATTACCCAGTATCTACCCTATTTCTATCTCCTGATAGCCTCTGTTGTAAACTGAAATTCTCCAAGTTCATTCATTAATGTTAGTTCATATCAGTGAGACCATACAGTATTTGTCCTTTTGTTTCTGGCTAATCATACTCAGCATAATAACTTCAAGGTCCATCCACATTGTTACATGTTTCATGACTTTACTCTGTCTTACAGCTGCATAATATTCCAGCATATGTATATACCACAGTTTGTTTAGCCACTTGTCTGTTGATGGACATTTGAGCTGTTTCCATCTCTTGGCAATTGTAAATAATGCTGCTATAAACACTGGTGTGCAAATGTCCATTTGTGTCCTTGCCCTCTTACCCTCTGAATAGATACCAAGCAACGGTATTGCTAGATCATAGGGAAATTCTATACTTAGGTTCCCAAGGAATCGCCACACTAACCTTCCACAACAATTGTACCATTTTACATTTCCACGAACAGTGGATAAGCGTGCCTTTTGCTCCACATCCTCTCCAGCACTTGTCATTTTCTATTTTATTGATAATGGCCATTCTGATGGGTGTGAGATAATATCTCCTGTGGTTTTGATTTGCATTTCCCGAAGAGACAGGGAAGTAGAGCATCTATTCATGTGCCTTTTAGCTGTCTGTATTTCCTCTTCTGAAAAAGTCTGTTCATGTCCTTTGCACATTTTGTAACTGGGTTGCCTTTCTGTGTTGAGTTGAACAATCTCTTTATATATTCCGGATAATAGAACCTTATTTGGTATGTCATTTTCAAATATTGTCTCCCATTGGGTAGGCTGTCTTTTAAAATTCTTGACCAAGTTCTTTGATGTGCAAAAGTGTTTAATTTTGAGGAGTTTCCACTTACCTATTTCTTTCTTCAATGCTCATGCTTTGGGTATAAGATCTAGAAAATCACTTCCTATTACAAGTTTAGTAAGATATTTCCCTGTATTTTCTTCTAAAAGTTTTATGATCTTAAATCTAATGTTTAGGTCTTTGATCCATTTTGTGTTAGTTTTTGTATATGGTGTGAGGTATGAATCCCCTTTCATTCTTTGCACGTGGATATCCAATTCTCCAAGCACCATTTATTGAAGAGATTGTTTTATGCCAGGTGACTTGGCCTGACTGCTTTATCAAAGATCAATTGTCCATAGATGACAAGGTCTATATCTGAACAGTCTATTTGATTCCAATGGTCAGTATATCTATCTTTACGCCAGTACCATGCTGTTTTGACCACTGCAGCTTTGTAATACACCTTAAAGTTAGGTAGTGTGAGACCTCCGACTTCATTTTCCTTCTCAGGATATTTTTAGCTATTCAGGGCACCCTGACCTTCCAGATGAATTTGGTTTTTGGTTTTTCTATTTCTGCAAAGAAAGTTTTTGGGATTTTAATTGGTATTGCATTGACTCTATAAATCAATTTAGATAGAACTGACATCTTAACTATATTCAGTCTTCCAATCCATGAATACAGTATGCTTTCCATTTATTTAGGTCTTCTGTGATTTCTTTTAGTAATTTCTTATAGTTTTCTTTGTATAGGTCTTTCATATCCTTAGTTAAATTTATTCCTAAATATTTTGTTCTCTTGGTTGCAATTGCAAATGGAATTTTTTTCTTGATTTCCCCCTGAAATTGCTCATTACTAGTGTATAGAAACACTACATATTTTTGAGTTGTTGATCTTGTAACCTGTCACATTCTTGTACTCATTTATTAGCTCTAGTAGTTTTGTTGGGGATTTTTCAGGGTTTTCGACATGTAGTATCATATCATATATGATACATATGATACAGTGGGGGTTTTACTTCTTCCTTTCTAATTTTGATTCCTAGTATTTCTTTTTCTTGTCTAATTGTTCTGGCTAGAACATCTTACTCAATGTTGAATAACAATGGTGATGGTGGACATCTTTTTCTTGTTCCTGATCTTAGGAGGAAAACTTTCAGGTTTTTCCCCACTGAGGATGATGTTAGCTGTGGGTTTTTCATATATTCCCTTTACCATGTTGAGGAAGTTCCCTTCTATTCCTATCCTTTGAAGTGTTTTCAACAAGAAAGGATGCTGAATTTCGCCAGATGCTTTTCTTCATCAACTGAGATCATCATGAGTTTTTTCTGCTTTGATTTGTTGATATGGTGCATTACATTAATTGATTTTATGTTGAACCATCCTTGTATACCCGGGATGAATCCTACTTGGTCATGGCGTGTAATTCTTTTAATGTGTTGTTGGATTTGATTTGCAAGAATTTGTTGAGGATTTTTGCATTTATATTCATTAGAGAGATTAGTCTGTAATTTTCTTTTCCTGTAATAGCTTTGTCTGGCTTTTGTATGAGGGTGATGTTGGCTTCATAGAATAAGTTAAGTAGCCTTCCCTCCTCTTTAATTTTTTTGGAGAGTTTGAGCAGGATTGGTACTAATTCTTTCTTGAATATTGTGGTAGAATTCACATGTGAAGCCATCTGGTCCGGGACTTTTCTTTTTTGGGAACTTCTTAATGATCCTCCTCTTTAATTTTTTTGGAGAGTTTGAGCAGGATTGGTACTAATTCTTTCTTGAATGTTGTGGTAGAATTCACATGTGAAGCCATCTGGTCCGGGACTTTTCTTTTTTGGGAACTTCTTAATGATTGATTCAATTTGTTTACTTGTGATTGGTTTGTTGAGGTCGTCTATTTCTTCTTGAGTCAATGTTGGTTGTTCGTGCCTTTCTAGGAAGTTGTCCATTTCATCCACATTGTCTAGTTTATTAGCATAAAATTGTTCATAGTATCTTCTCATTATCTCGTTTATTTCTTCAGGGTCAGTGGTTATATCTCCTTTTCCATTTCTGATTTTATTTATTTGCATCCTCTCTATTCTTCTTTTTGTCAACCTTGCTAAGGGTTCATCAATTTTATTAATTTTCTCACAGAAGCAACTTCTGGTTTTGTTGATTTTCTCAATTGTTTTCATGTTCTCAATTTCATTTACTTCTGTTCTAATCTTCGTTATTTCTTACCTCTCGCTTGCCTGTAGTTAGTTTGCTGTTCTTTCTCTAGTTCTTCCAAGTGAACAATTAATTCCTTGATTTTTGCTCTTTTTTGTTTTTTGATATAGGCATTCAGGGCAATAAATTTCCCTCTTAGCACTGCCTTTGTTGCATCCCATAAATTTTGATTATGTTATGTTTTCATTTTCATTTGCCTTGACATATTTACTGATATCTCTTGTAATTTCTTCCTTGACCCACTGGTTGTTTAAGAGTGTACTGTTGAGCCTCCATATATTTGTGAATTTTCTGGCCCTTTGCCTGTTATTTATATCCAACTTCATTCCTTTATAATCCAAGAAAGTGTTTTGTGTGATTTCAGTCTTTTTAAAATTTATTGAGACTTGCTTTGTGACACAGCATATTGTCTATCCTTGAGAATGATTCATGAGGACTTGAGAAAAGGGTGTATTCTGCTATTGTGAGGTATAATGTTCTATAAATGTCTGTTAAGTCTAGTTTGTTTATTATATTATTCAAATTCTGTTTCTTTATTGGTCCTCTGTCTAGATGTTCTGTCCATTGATGAGAGTGGGGAATTGAAGTCTCCAACTTCAATTATTATCAATCTATTATGGTAGATATGTCTATTTCTCTTTTCAGTATTTGTCTCATGTATTTGGAGTTCAGTGCATAAATATTTATGGTTATTATGTCTTCTTGTTAAAATGTTCCTTTTATTAATACAGTGTCCTTCTTTGTCTCTTTTAATTGTTTTACATTTGAAGTCTAATTTGTTGGTTATTAGTATAGCTATTCCTGCTCTTTTCTAATTGTTGTTCGAATGAAATATCTTTTCCCAACTGTTCACTTTCAATCTATGTTTGTCCTTGGTCTAAAATGCGTCCCCTGTGGACAGCATATAGATAGGTCCTGTTTTTTAATCCATTCTGCCAGTCTATGTCTTTTGATTGGGGAGTTTAATCCATTAACATTTAGTGTTATTACTGTCAGGGCAGTACCTTCCTCTAACATTTTGCCTTCTGGATTTTATATGTCATACCTAATTTTTCCTCTTTTTACCTTTACTGATAGTCTTCATTTCCACACACTTCTCTACACCTCTCTCTCCTGTGTTTCCTATCTGTCTCTAGTATTCCCTTTAGTATTTCTTGCAGAGCTGGTCTCTTGGTCACAAATTTTCTCACTGACTTTTGTTTGAAAATGTTTTAATTTCCCCCTCATTTTTGAAGGATGATTTTGCTGGATATAGAATTCTTGGTTGGCAGTTTTTCTCTTTTAGAATCTTAAACATATACCACTGTCTTCTTGCCTCCACGGTTTCTGCTGAGAAATCTACACATAGCCTCAATGGGCTTCACTGGCATGTGATGGATTGCTTTAATCTTGCTGCTTTCAAAATTCTTTTTCTCTTTGACATCTGACATTCTGATTAGTAAGTGTCTTGGAGTATGTCTATTTGGATCTATTCTGTTTGGATTTGCTGCACTTCTTGGATCTATAATTCTAAGTCTTTCATAAGAGTTGGGAAATTTTCAGTCTTTCTCTTCCTTTCCCCTTCTCTTCTTCTAGGACACCCAGAACATGTATATCCGTGTGCTTCATGTTGCCATTCAACTCCCTGAGTCCCTGCTCATATTTTTCCATTCTTTTCTCTATATTTTCTTTTGTTTGTCAGATTTCAGATGTCTCGTCCTCTAGTTCACTAAACCTATCTTCTGCCTTTTGAAATCTAACATTGTAGGTGCCCATTGTTTTTCTCATCTCTTCTTCTGTGCTTTTCATTCTCATAAGTTCTGTGATTTGTTTTTTTCAGACTTTGGATTTCTTCTTTTTGTTCCTCCCTTGCCTTTCTATATCCTCCCTCAATTCTTTGATTTGATTTTTGATGAGATTTTCCATGTCTGTTCAAACATCCTAAACTGCTGTTAGTAGGGTCTCTTTCCTTTCTCCTCTGAGAACCAACCTGTGGCAGAGGGACACCAGTCTCTGCATATTGGGGGACTCATGGTTCTGGGTGGGATCACAGCTGGTCCAGCTCGTCCAGACTGGTGTATGCTGTGTGTCCTGTCACTGATGGGCCCCAGCAGTGGTTCTGTACTGTTCCTGGCTATTTTATGAGTTGCTCTGGAGGACAAACTAAATTCCACACCTCACTAAGCCACCATCTTGGACCTCTCCTCTCAACTATGTTATTTTAATCCATTCTTGTAGGTACAGACCTATTGTGAATGGGACATTTTGGTTAGGTTGTTTCAACTGAGATGTGACCCAACCCATTCAAGGTGGGTCTTATTCCTTTACTAGAATCCTTTAAGAGAGCTCATAAAGAGAGAGAAAGAGCTTAGAAAGAAAATGCCCCAAGAAGAAGCTAAGAGAGAAAGGGAACACCCCAGGAGAAGCCAGAAGGACTCACAAGAGCTGAGAGAGCTGTTTTGAATCCAGAATCCAGGAGAGAAGGACCAGCAACCATCGTCATGTGCCTTCCCATATGACAGAGGAATGCCAGATGCCTGGAGCCTTTCCTCAGAGAAGGTAACTCCCTCGTGATGTCTTAATTTAGACATTTTCATGGCTTTAGAACTGTAAATTTCTAACTTAATGAATCCCCTTTGAAAAAGCCAACCCATTTCTGGTATACTGCATTCCCGCAGCTTTAGCAAACCAAAACACCACCCATGGCATCTTAAAACCCTGAAATCAGGAAAGGAAGTACTGTGCTCTAAACTTAAAGGACATCCGCAGTCCTTTAACAGACTCAAGAGGTACCAGCCACTGACCAGCGGTGGAATGGAAATATCTTGCTCGTTTTCTCTGTCCTCCCCCTTACTGACCCTTATCCATCATTGCAACATTATCTTGAAGACAAATGCAGTATCAGGGATGAACTTCTCAGGCTAATCATGACAGTGGGGCTCTTCATTAACCACCCAGAACTTTAACACAGTTCCTCAAGGACACCTCCCTTGTTTCTGGGACCCAAGAAAATGGTTCACAAACCTACCTGCCTGGACCCCTCGTGCTCTGTAAGCCCCAGCCAGGAAGCAGGCTACCCAATAGGACCTCTCCTTACAACTGGGGACTTTGCAAAGTCCTATAAACCATACATTGATATTCTGATACAGTGTTTTTATTTGGGGTAAATGTGAACGCTAGAAACCTGGTGAAGCCAGCAGCAGATGAAATTAATCCATGAGATGAAAATTCCATCAAGTGAACATAGAGGTAGTTATAGAACAATCTCCTCCCACCTGATGTTATCCAAAGCCTAATAGCCTAAACAGTTTTTCTTTTAAAAACCACTGCTAGGAAATGGGAAATTAAGAAGTGCCAAAACATGGGAGCATATATACTGACTTTATAACTCTGAAAACTTTTCTGGATGCAAGAAAGGCCTGAAAGGTAAAAAGCAAAAGTTGAACACTGCCCTTTTATTAGGGTGAGACCAAGCTGATGGAGATCATGGTTTTTTTTAATGTTGTTACAAGTCCTTTTCACACATTTAACTCAAAAGACTAAATGACAGATATACTGCCTGTGACCCTGCCCAAGGGGACATAAATGACCCAATTCCTACTCCAGGCCCTAAACCCTGAGGAACATTTTAGTAAAGCTATAGGCCCCAAATTAACAGCTTAGTGATCAACCAAAACAGATACAGTATTTGTCTAATACATGTCAAACACCACACATAAATGTATAATTCTTACCACACACTGGGCAAAACGGTCAATGGTTCCTACAAAATTATTCTAATTAGCATTCCTATCATCCAACTGGCCCCAGCATTTCTGGGCTTAGCTATGATCTTTTCTGAAGAGCCTCAGGATTCTCTCAAGTGCTTTGGGTCCATTTTCACCCACTTGGCCATGAGGATACTCAGCGCTAGAGAAGAGAGAAGGGAGGAATCTCTCAAGGGCCCTTGCCTCCAGCTGACCGAAAGCAGAGTCCTCCACCCTCTTCCTCAGGCCATTATATTCTAGGGCCATCTGACTTATTTTGGATCCATCCACTCAGCCCAATTTGGACACACCCAGTGTCAGAAATTTAACTAATTTGGAGATCCTGACTTGTGAAACTAAGCACAGTATTGTCATTTAAGATAGTGATTTTTTAACCTCTTTTGAGTCATAGAAACCTTTTATAATCGGCTTTCTTGTTCCTTCTAGTTCATCTGTAGCAAATTTTCTACAACGAGCACGTTACTTCAGATGAGAAACATTTTGGGACATATATCTGCATCCAAGAAAATGTGGTCTAAGGAGCCAAATTTCAGTGTACAAAATGATTTTTGCTCATTAGCAACTGTCTTATAATTTCTGGTCCAACTAAAAGGAAAGGGAAACTTAAATCAGTTAAACATTGATGCTCATTTTAAAACTATGCAAAGGCTTTTGCTATTTTAATATTCATTATTAAATATCTTCAATAGTTAGACTAGAGAATTGAGTCTATCTGGTTTGCCTTACCTTGCTTCATTAAAAAACATGAAAGCAGTTTTAAAATCAGAACATTTAGTGTTCTGAATACTCTCTCATATAGTCGATTAAGATCTCCATCTGGGGGCAGGCTTAGTGGCAGAGTTCTTGCCTGCCATGCCAGAGACCTGGGTACACTTCCCACTGCCTGCCCATGTTAAAAAAATTAAAAAAAAAAACCCTCCATCTGGCTAATGTATTTGAGTTCCTTTCCCACAAATGTGCCTCAAAGAGAATCAATGTAGATTCTGCTCAGACTCTGTAGACCTGGCTTGCTGGACCTAACCCCAGGAGCTCCCTTAGCAAGCCTACAACTACTCACTCGCTGTCTGTCCACCATCCACTTCACCAACCCTTCTGCAGGACAAACATTTGAGCCCCTCCTCCTTGATTCTGCAAAACCCTGGAGCCTTTGGATCAACCTCCTTCCTGGCACGAAGTCACCCTCCCATCCACTCCACTTCCTTCTGAATGGGGCCAACAAGCCCACTCTAATTTGGCTTTCTCCATTACCCGAGTTGAAGATGGCCAGACAGAGATGGCACTTCCATTGACCCACACAGGGGAGGGCTCCACAGGGCTAGTCCAAGTCAGAATGGAATGCTACAGAGGGTGAATAGTGGTGACATAGGCTCTTACACAAGGTTCATTTGAATAAGAGAAATCTAAGAGACGAATGCAAGGACCTAGTTGGAAGGCAAATAATATACTAGGAAATGGAGGCTGAGGGGGCTCAAAGCAAAGGCTAAAAGTTGAGGGAGGATAGCAGGGACTCGTTTCTCCAGGTTACTCTCAAAGTGATGGGGAACAGGTTGGCCTGTTGAATGATGGTTAAGATAGTTCATTTCCCATCCATGTAGATGCACTACACATGGATTCCTCTTTCTAACAAAAATAAGAATTTTTAAGAACAAGTATCTGTGTTTCTCCACCAGCCTCCAGACTGTGGCAGATAGGGTTTATTCAAACTATTAATCTTCTAATGGCTCAAGGGAAGCACAACCACCAAGGGCAGCTCAATAAACAGAACTTAAGAAATAAAGTAAGTTAACCTACTCAGGCAAACAGCTGTGCCAAAAGCTCTTTACCCATTTCCCCTGCAAGGCTAGAAACACTGAGAACATCGACTGCAGTGATTCTCAAGTCTCCTCTCAAAGGAACAGCAGGCTGGGTTGGGTCTTCCTGTCCTAACAAACTCCTCATTTTTACTGCTGGGGTGAAATGACAGCTCACAAGACTCAGACGCACAGAGCAGAAAAGTACGTCACAAAGTTCAGGGCAAATCTTAGAATCAAGTGCAGATATTTTGGCAGCCAGAAACCCTACCTCTACCCCCCAAAAAGAAGAAGAATGATCAGTCACTGATACTCTGTTTCCAGTGAGATTTATTTATTATGTTTTAGAATTATGGAATAATTCTATCCCACCCACCAAAAGAAAAGAAAATTACTCCCTTTATGTAGTGATCCCACTCATTAAAATGAAAGCACTGGCATCCAATGTTCAGTGACCAGCACCCAGAAAATAGCGTAAATTATCCTTCATTCCTGGATTTATCCAGTCACACTGGGCATGGAAACACCTGGGCATTACCTAAGCCTCTCTGAGGTCTTTCAAGATTGCTTGTACTCTACACAGCTAAGCACAGACAACCCCAGAAAGGAATTTTCCATTACCAAAATGTTACCGCCTGCCAAACTAGGCATCCAGGAGGCAATGAATTACCTTAAGTCACAAAACACTTGCAAAAAGTATGAATTCTGCTGTGCAATTTCTATTTGGACTATTAGAGGACACTTAGAGGGGAATAAAGAAAAGAGGCACATGCACAAAATATTCAATAAGAGCAAAAGGTTCATTGCATTCTACTTAGGTCTTCTTTAGCAATCTAACCTGTTTCCTCCCAACTTCTTCATTCAATTACTAATTCTATTACATCAGAAATCAGGCATGAGCCTGGGTGCTATAAGAAACCATATAAATAACCTATTTTTCTGGAAGGTTCTCATTTTCCATCCACCCAAAAAATATTAGTTCAAGAGCACCAGAATGAAAAGAGGGAAAATCCACATTACAGTCTAAAATTCTGCCAAACATTAAGCACTGTGCTCTCAAAAAGTCATATTTTTTTAAGGTCAAATTAGATGGTGGAGGGTGGTGGGATGGTGGTTCAGTGGCAGAATTCTCACCTGCCATGCCGGAGACCTGGGTTCGATTCCCAGTGCCTGCCCGTGTAAAAAAAAAAAAAAATAGATGGTGGAATAATCTTTCCCTCATTCAACTTTCTTTGACACATTATGATTCTGTGAATTGATCTCCATGGATTTTAAATCCATTCATTTAGCCAATAACTCTTCAGTCAATAAATATTTACTGAATACCATACATATGATGGAATATTACACAGCTGTAAGACAGAATAAAGTCATGAAACATGTAACAACATGGATGGACCTTGAGGATATTATGCAGAGTGAAATTAGCCAAAACAAAAGAACAAATACTGTATGGTCTCACTGATATGAATTAGCATTTATGAATGAACCTGAAGAATTTCAGTTAAGAACACAGATTATCAGGAGATAGAAATAGGATAGGGTAGTTACAGGGTAATTGGAGCTGAAGGGACACAGATTGCGCAACAGGACTGATTGTAAAAATTCAGAAATGGATAGCACAATACCACCTGATTGTAGCACAATAATATAAGTACACTGAATGAAACTGAATGGATAATGATAGAGAGAGGAGGGCTGGGGCCACATACGAAACCAGAAGGAAAAATAGATGATTAAGAATGAGATGGCATAATCTACGAATACCTAGAGTATACAATGATAATGACTAAATGTACAAATTAAAAGATATTTTTGCATGAGGAAGAATGAAGGAATGTCAATATTACAGGGTGTTGAAAACAGATGGTCATTCATATTTTAAAATTTCAACTTCTGTGTGAGACTAAAGCAAGAAATGTTTATTTGGTACAAAATTTATATTCTAACTAGTGCATTTCCTAATATAACTTATATAGACAGGTTAACTGAACACCATAAGTACATAGAACCTTGAATAGGGCATGCAATTTTGTAGGTTTGTCCAGTGTGATGCCCTGATAAATCCCAGAGTGATTTGAACAGTGAATAAAGAAGAATTTGCAAAGTCCCCTTGGGGGAATGGCAAGAAAGGGGAAAAATTCAACTTCCCCATTTGGAGAATTTCTGACATTCTTGTAAGCAGTGAAGACAACCAAATCAATAGGCCAAGTCCTCAGTCTTGGGGTTTATTCATATGAAACTTATGCCCTCAAAGGATAGGCTAAGCCTACTTTAAATTAGGTCTAAGAATCACCCCCCAGAGAACCTCTTTTGTTGCTCAGATATGGCCTATCTCTCTCTCTCAGCCAACACAGCAAGCAAACTACTGCCCTCCCCAACACGACTTCCAAGGGTGTAAAACCTCCCTGGCAACATTGGACAGAAATCCAAGAACGAGCTGGGACTCAGCCTCAAGGGATTGGAAAACCTTCTTGAATGAAGGGGAAAGAGAAAAATGAGACAAAATAAAGTGTCAGTGCCTGAGTGATTTCAAACAGTCAAGAGATTATCCTGAAGGTTATTCTTACTCATTATATAGATTTTCCCCTTTTTAGTTTAAGGTGTATTAGAGAGGCTAGAGGGAAGTGCTTGAAACTATAGAGCTATGTTTCAGTAGCCATGTTTCTTGAAGATGATTGTATAATGATACAGCTGCCATGTTTCTTGAAGATAATTGTATAATGATATAGCTTTCACAATGTGACTGTGCGATTGTGAAAACCTGTGTCTGATGCTTCTTTTATCTAAAGTATGGACAGACGAGTAAAACATAAGGATTAAAAATAAACAATAGGGGAACAAATGTTAAAATAAATTGAGTAGTTTGCAATAGTAGTGATGAATGAAAGGGAGTGAGTGGTAAGGGGTATAGGAAAAAAATATATTGGGTAGATGGAAATACTAGTAGTCAATGAGAGGGAGGGGTAAGGGGTATGGTATGTATGAGTTTTTTCTTTTTTCTTTTTATTTCTTTTTCTGGAGTGATGCAAATGTTCTAAGAAATGATCACGGTGATGAATATACAACTATGTGATGATATTGTGAGTCACTGATTATATACCAAAAATAGAAAAATCCATATGTTAAGAATGTTCATGCTTGTATGTTGTTATGTTCTGTCAATTAAAAAATATATATTTACTGAATACCAACTAGATATCCAACATTGTCCTAGATAGTGGAAATACAGATATATTCAAAAGACAAAAATCCCCTCTACCTAAAATGAAATGAAGTCATTAGCAAAACCTTTGGGAAAGAGTTACAATGTTCAAACTACAGCATCAAGGAAAGTTAGGAAACTTCTTTTACTACCTTGGGGAAAAAAGTCACTTGATGGAGAAGTCTATAAAAGTCTCCAGAAGCCAGAAATTCTCCTAGAACAGTTATACTTGGCAGGGGAGAAGCATGTAAAAATGAGACTGCTGTTTACAGACAAGACAGGCAAGGAGAGGGCATTCAGCTTCAGAAGAGCCCAAATTCTAAGGCATCAGTTTGGAGAAAGTGATTCTAGGAGAACAGATTCAGGCTATTTCAAGAAATAGCATACCTCCCATAACTGAAATGCCCAGGGAGAGGAGTTGGCTTTCTAGGATGTGGTTGGAAATACAGTACAACCTGTAAGATAGAATATTCTGGATGGGGCAGGAGGTGCAAGGATTAATTAGATCTGTCCCTCACAAACTTGTCTGATAAGCACAATCAGCTGGGAACCTTTTCTGGGACCCACCTCAACATTCAGATCAGAATCTCCTGGCTGGAGTTAGGACATTTTATGATAAATATTTTTCAATGAGGGGAAATAAAAACGCACATATAAGTGGGACCTGCTGAATAACGCCATTAGGAGATGGGATGTTCACAGGGCAGTCCCTCCCAGAATTTATGTTTGGATGGACACTACTTAGTCCAGTAGAACAAGCCCAGATGTAGTGTTTTCATAGGCTAGATTCATGAGAGGGGAAGTGGCATCACCAGTGCATTGTTATTTGCAATCATGATGATAGATGACAGGTCCAAGGCTAGGAACTCCTAGTAAGCTATTTCTAATGATCCATCAAACTTGGAAATAGGCATTTTTATGTACTTCTGATGAGGAAATCCAGGCACAGATTCATTCAGCTATTGAAATAGCTTTGGTCTCACAGAGTAGATGAAGTTCTAAACTACAATCTCCTTCCTTATCGCTGTATTTTGATTTACCTTATGTGCTGGTTTGAAAGGATGTATGGACCCTAGAAAAGCCATGTTTTAATCAAAACCCCATTTCACAAAGGCAGAATAATCCTATTCAATGCTGTATGTTTGAAACTGTAATCAGATCATCTCCCTGGAGATGTGATTTAATCAGGAGTGGTTGTTAAGCTAGATTAGGTGATGACATGTCTCCCTCCACTCATTTGGGTGGGTCTTGATAAGTTTCTGGAGTCCTATAAAGGAGGAAAAATTTTGGAGAATGAAGAGATTCATAGACAGCAGAGCAGAACGACATAGCCACAAGAAACAGAGTCCGCCAGCCAGTGACCTTTGGAGATGAAGAAGGAAAATGTCCCACAGGGAGCTTCATGAAATAGGAAACCAGGAGAAGAAGGTAGCAGATGACACCGTGTTCGCCATGTGCCCTTCCAGATGAGGGAGAAACCCTGACCATGTTCATCATGTGCCTTTCCAGATGAGAGAGAAACTGTGACCATGTTTGCCATGTGCCCTTCCACTTGAGAGAGGAACCGTGAACTTCATCAGCCTTCTTGAACCAAGGTATCTCTCCCTGGATACCTTTGATTGGACATTTCTACAGACTAGTTTTAACTGGGACATTTTATCGGCCTTAGAACTGTAAACTAACAACTCATTAAATTCCTTTTTTTAAAAGCCATTCCATTTCTGGTATATTGCATGCCGGCAGCTAGCAAACTAGAACACCTTAGTCCCAACCCAACTGGCTTCGTTCTTTTCTCTAACTGAAGCCTGATCTCTTTTTCAGTTTCTTTAATTGAAAAAGCTATATGCGGCAATGCTGACTTTCAGACCTGCAGAACTCTTACTCTGAGTCTTAAGTGTCACAAAGTACCCAAAGTTTCAAGGAAATACCAGGTTATACATATAAAGCCTCTCAAAATCTAGATAAAACCATTATAGCTCCGGACTAAATGTGATGGCTGTAAGAGCTTACAATCTAGGCCCCAGTTTTCTTATAAGTATTTTCTAAATGAGACCATAGAATATTTGCTCATTTGTTTCTGGCTTATTTTTTATCACATAATGTCCCACAGGTTCATTCACAATGTTGCATGCCTCACGATTTCATTTCTTTCTGGAGCAGCACAATATCCAATCATATGTGTATGTCACAATTTACTATTCTACTTCTAGGCAGTGTATCCTTCAGCCACCTCCATCCACTGGGCATCATCTATAATGTCCAAAGGGAACAATTCATATTTCACATTATCCTCACTTGGTTGTACAATCATCAATTTTGGACAATTTTCATCACTCCCTAGAGAAGAATAACTGATAAACACATCCTCACCAAATAGAAAACCCAAACTACCCCTTAACTCTTGTCCTTCCCACCCCCACCCCAGTTATTTATCCCTGGTATTGCTGTGGTACTGTTGACACTTTTCAATACTTTTTAAACGCAAAGTACGAAGCGTTAGTAAGCTAATTTCCTCACTTCCACCACCCTAGAAAAGGTCAGGGCAATTACTGAAGTATTTTTTGGCCAGAACTGAATCTAGAATTGAACAGGTGCTGATTACTAGGCCCCAAATATTTCTAAGGGAAATAGCTGGACATTGTTCAACACTGATTGTTAACGTCACTGAACCTGTAGCTTTTCAGAGAGTCATTAGAAGGATTAAAAGAAATGTGTGTGTATGTTGGCCGCCCCCAGGCATGGAATTAACGTTACTGAGAACCTACCTAGGCATGGGATTACCATAACAGAGGGTAATAGAATATTAGCCATATTAAAATAAGTGCTCCAGTACCTTGCTAAATTATTTCTGAAGGCAATAGTACAACTATACTGAAGGACAGAGGGTTCCTCTTCCTTGGTTATACCTCTACCTTGAGATATCCTTTAGGGACAGAATTAAAAATTATTTAAGAAAAGCAAAACCAAGAAGCATCCTATTTATCAGGCTTGGCTGGAGACTGATTAGTCCTGCTTAATTGTTGTTTATGAAAATAAGTTTTTTAGGTAGAGTATAGTATAATGGGAAAAGTAAATGTTAGATTTAGGAGA
Source organism: Tamandua tetradactyla (assembly GCF_023851605.1). Lineage (NCBI taxonomy): Eukaryota > Metazoa > Chordata > Mammalia > Pilosa > Myrmecophagidae > Tamandua > Tamandua tetradactyla. The sequence continues at coordinate 72,914,957 of NC_135327.1, forward strand.
TTCAGTACTCTTGCTTGCTAAGTAAGAGACATCTGGAAATGTTCTTTCATTATTGGACATCAAATTTTTTATTTCTAAGTTGTGCTCTGCCACTTCCAAAAAAGGATCTGCAGTGCTTAAGACTAAAAGATCCAAATGTTATAGGACCATTAAATTTGAAAGGATTCACTGCTCCCTGGTGTATCCCTTGGCTCTATACGCTAGTATATCCTTGACAAGCAAGAGATATTTGTTGGTTGAATGAATGAAAGAATGAATGAATGAAACAGGAAAACTACAGAGCAAGATGATGAAATGTGAACACACCAAAAAAATGAGAGGCACTGGGATAAAGCCCTCTATTGAACTGCGAGCATCCTGACAGCTAAAGGAAACATGAAACATTAATGGAGACCAATTATCTGCTAAAAGGAAGCAGACAAAAGAGTGCCGTGAACCTGTCAGAGCATCAGGAAAGCGAAGGCCCAGAATAGCTGAGACTCGAAAAATTGAAAAGGATGACAATGGCTTTTTCAGTTCTGCTCCAAATAAGAACCAGGAAGAGAGAAGTAGATGGCTCGCCTAACATTGGGAAAAGACAAAGGGAAAGCAGGCTATTCAATACCTTTTTGTTCCTATCTTCCTTGTTAAGATAAATGATCTTCAGAGTGGAAAGGATGGAGCAAAATAATTAAAAGGAAAGCGCTATCCAAGAGCGGGGAGCTGACTGCAGGGATCCAATCTTCTGGGCTGCTTTCAAGGGCAAGGAAAATTCAATCCCTATAGCTGAAACCTCAGTGTGAGCCACTGAAAAAATCGAAGCGTCAACAAGAATGGAAAATATGAACTGCACTTTGATAAGGAGCCAGAGCAACCCTAAGAGGCAGAATTACACAGTTCTCGCGACACAGGAGCCCAGCCAGGGTTCAAATCCTAACTTGGTATGAGAGGTATGACCTGGACAGTTTTCTTAACCTTTGTGCCTCAGTTTCCTCTTCTATAAACATGGGGATAACAACAATGTGTATCTTGTCGGTCAGTTACGTGGATTAAAAACGGGTTAAAATAGAAACCCCAGGTTCTTGATAGGTAAGGAATTTTTCTAACAGGGAAGTCGCATAAACATGTGAAAAACAGAAGACTGAGGCAAGAAATCATGACACATCTTTCTAACATAAATTTAAATGGAAGCTTTAGAAGAATCATTAATGACACGGGCAAATTTAGTTATTAGGTATGGCATGAGGTTCATTTCATATGGCATAAGGTGGAAAGAAAGCGAACATTGGTTATTTTGGGAGATACTGTATACAGATTATTTTTCCCCCAGCTTTTCTGCATCTCAGACCTAATAGAAGGTATTTATTTAGGCATGGTGTGGAGGTGTGGGGGTGTGGGGGTATGGTAAGAGAAATTAAAATTACAATAAACTTTGGCATCAATGTCCAACAGGATGCCAATTTCATTACTACTCAAGGTTTTGTTGAACATTTTGGAAAACAGTACATTATCATTAGAAAACAGCATAGTTTCCCCATTAGGAAATGATACTAAGAAAACCTAAGTTTTATATATATATATATATATAAATAAGCAAAAACATGGGTAAAATTCTATATCCAGTTAAAAAAAAAGGGTGAAGTTATTCTTGTGTATACGAAAGATGAACTCAGATGAGAAGACATTAGATAACCACAATGTAATTTGGTTCCAAAGCAACAATTACCAGTAACCACCATATTGTTTTCTTAGCTGACTTTTATATTCACTTGTCTGTCACCATCTTCCAAACTGCTCTGGATAGGAAGGTATTTCTTAATGGGTTTTGATCTTTGCTTACCTGGAATTACCAGAACCTCCCACACGGAGGGCAGTGGCAGAGTCTAAGGATCTTACTGGAACTGACAAGTCTATTTATGGGATGTGAATTGAGGAATTCATTAAACAAATACTTAATATTTAGTACCACTATGGGCAGGGCATAATAGAGGAAACTCTAAGACAGCAAGGCATAGTGCTTGCTCTCAAGAAACCAGTGATCTTGGAGAAAGGCAAAATCATGATGTGTAAATTTACATTCGTGGGGTAGCTTATACACACAGACGTATGCTAGGTGGTTTACCTAAATTATCTCAAAGCAAGAAGTCAGATCAACTTTGGTTTAATTCCAATTCCACTACTGTATGACTTCTAGGCAATTTACTTAATGTCTCAGCCTCAGTTTCCCTATCTGTAGCTCTGATGGTTAAATGAGAAGATGTAAGACATACTGGAGGCTTTAGCTTAGGACTCCAAGTTATTGTCATAAATACAAACACATAATCTGAAGTGCAAAGTGGTTACTAATTTGTCCAGGCACAAAGCATTGCTAAAATAGACACAAGACATAAAAATGGCCAGCCCAAAGCCTACCCCTCCCCCAACATCTGATGACATTCAGAATGACTCCTTGAAAAGGAAAAACAAAACAACAAATAAACAAAACCTCACTTTCATGATTTCTTTTACCTTCCCTAGTAACCGATGTTCTTTCCTAATTTTGGTCTTTTCATCTTGGCTAACATACCATCCACCGGGAGATACTGAAACTTCTGAAAGTATTCAGTTTTGCAGTCTCTTTCCTCTACATGTTCACTGTTACTAGAAAGGAAAAGCATCCCACTCAAGATGCTTTTGAAAATAAAAACCACATACCATGACATTTTGGTTAAAAAAATAAAAATAAAAAGAGAGGGGAGAAAATTAAGCCAGAACACAGCTGTGGCAAGTTTGACAGGACTGTGCAACATCTGGGTCTGAAAGGCATTCCTCAACTCCGGGAGCCAAGCTGTTTGAATTGGATGTCCCCATCTGAGCGAGTGGACTGCATTTCTGGGGTTTTGCAGCTCCAGGGATCACAGGAGATATTGTGACTATAGCTCAGGAGGCTTTGCTGTAATACTCACATGAAAGCCTGTTCCCAACACGAATAAAGTCATGACTGTGGATGGGTGTGGGCCCTTGGCAGGGGTGCTGATCTGAAACTGCAGTGCGCCCCAGAAAAGCCATGTTCTTTAATCCTAATTCAATATTGCTGGGTGGAATCTTTTTTATTGTTTCCATGGAGATGTGACACAATTGGGTGGGACCTTTTGATTAGATGGTTTCCATGGAAATGTGTCTCTACCCATTCAAGTTGGGGTTACTTACTGGAGTCCTTTTAAGAGGGAACCATTTTGGAAAAAGCAACAGAGACCACACAGCCAGAGACTTTTGGAGATGTAGAAAGAAAATGCCCTTGGGGGAGGCATTTGTAGAAGTCAGTAGCCGTCTCCTTTCCCAGAGGAGAGAAACCCTGAACTTCATGTGCCCTTCTTTGGAATTAAGATACCTATCTTTCTCTGGATGCCTTAGTTTGGACATTTCTATGGCCTTAGAACTGTAACTTTGCAACTTAATACATTCTCTTTTTAAAAGTCATTCCACTTCTGGTATGTTAAATTCTGGTAGCTTTAGCAAACTATAACAGTAGGTAAGCTCCAGATCCAGGCCGAACAGTAGAGGCCCAGCCTAAAGGACACAGAGCCTGGGTTCAATTGTTACAGCTTCCCTCAGCTGCACCAGCAAGGAGAAAGGGAGACCAGAGGGACCTAGAGCTCCCCAAGGGAGATTGATCACCTAGAGCAAGAAAGTGCTTCTGGTCCAAGAGAAGAAAGGAAAACTGAGGCCATTAACCTGGAAGGCCTCTACTTTGGAAGGAAAGACCAGCAGAAGGCCAGAGGGAAATAAGAAGCTCAAATTTAGTTATTAGGCTTCTATCCAATAACTAGTCAAGGGCAGGGGAGGGGGAAGGGCAACCTCGGACACGATTTTTGGAGTGGCATAAGGACACACTGGAAATGAGATCCGGGTTCTCTGCCAAGCTCCACCACTTATTAGCTGAATGACCCTGGCCAAGTAACTTAAATTCTCAGATCCTGACTGGACCAAGACTGGCCTCTGGGTGTGACCAGAGATGGCAAATCCGTGGAGTGAGTGTGGCTATCCGTCCATCCCCATCCGCAGTGAGGGCAATGGCAACTGCAAAGCCGTTACTGCCCTATGAGCAGACACACCTTCAACCTGCCTTCAGTGCTGGACTCTGGAAACCTTCTAGCTGAAATTTTCTGCAGTTCAGTGGGTGCAATGTAAAGGCACAACCATTAATTCTGAATGATAGTTTTCATGATTTTTTTTCTATTTTAAGAATAACCTCACTTGACAGAAAAACTCAGATGCTGGAGAAAAGCAAAAACCAAAGTCCGGAGAAGATGGCGGCTTAGTAAGACGCGCGGGTCTTAGTCCCTCCTTCAGAACAGCTACTAGAGAAGTAGAAACGATTCAGAACAGCTCCCGGAGCCACGACAGAGACCAAGAAGACAGCGTACCCCATTCTGGAAGGGCTGACTGGCTGGGAGAACCCGCTGCGGTGAGATCACCGAGGGGCGCGGGCTTCCACGGGCCGGGGCGGCAGGCGGCCGGAGTCCCTCCCTCCCTCCTTCCCGGGCTGGCTGGGAGAACTGGACAGGCGATCCCCTCAAGCCGCGGCGGCTGGAGCCCCCCCCCCACGCGGCCCCCCGGACCAGCTGGGAGAACTGGATCGGAGATACCCAAGCCACGGAGAACAGCAACCGGGGTCCCTTCCAAACACGTGGCTTCCCGGTCTGGCTGGGAACGGTGGACAGACACTTCCCCAAGCCGCAGCGGCTGATGCCCGGCTGGGAAATTTGGACCCTCCCCAAGCGCGGACCCCTGGGCCGGCTGGGAGATTCGGATTGGCACTCCCCCAAGCCGCTTCGGCTGGTGACCCCTCCCACAGCGAGAGTTTTCCAGTTAAAGGAACCACAGCATCTTGTACTGGTGGGACCCGCAGACAGATGAGCGCCACAAGCGCCACCTACTGGGCAGGATAAGAAAAACAGAGCCCAAAGATTTCACAGAAAAATCTTTCAACCTGCAGGGTCTTACACCCAGGGAAATCTGATTAAATGCCCAGACGCCAGCAGAAGATAACAGATCATGCTCAGAAAATTGAAAATATGGCCCAGTCAAAGGAACAAACCAATAGGTCAAATGAGATACAGGAGCTGAGACAACTAATGCTGAATATACGAACAGAAATGGAAAACCTCTTCAAAAACCAAATCAATAAATTGAAGGAGGACATGAAGAAGACATGGTCTAAACAAAAAGAAGAAATAGAAAATCTGAAAAAACAAATCACAGAACTTATGGGAGTGAAGGACAAAGTAGAAAAGCTGGAAAAAACAATGGATACCTGCAATGGTAGATTTAAAGAGACAGAAGCTAGAATTAGTGAATTGGAGGATGGAACATCTGAATTCCAAAAAGAAACAGAAACTATAGGGAAAAGAATGGAAAAATTTGAGCAGGGGATCAGGGAACTGAATGACAATATGAAGCGCACAAATATACGTGTTGTGGGAGTCCCAGAAGGAGAAGAGAAGGGAAAAGGAGGAGAAAAAGTAACGGAAGAAATTATCACTGAAAATTTCGCAACTCTTATGAAAGACCTAAAATTACAGATCCAAGAAGTGCAGCGCACCCCAAAGAGAATAGACCCAAATAGGCGTTCTCCAAGACACTTACTAGTTAGAATGTCAGAGGTCAAAGAGAAAGAGAGGATCTTGAAAGCAGCAAGAGAAAAACAATCCATCACATACAACGGAAACCCAATAAGACTATGTGTAGATTTCTCAGCAGAAACCATGGAAACTAGAAGACAATGGGATGACATATTTAAATTACTAAAAGAGAAAAACTGTCAACCAAGACTCCTATATCCAGCAAAATTGTCCTTCAAAAATGAGGGAGAAATTAAAACATTCTCAGACAAAAAGTCACTGAGAGAATTTGTGACCAAGAGACCAGCTCTGCAAGAAATACTAAAGGGAGCACTAGAGTCAGATACGAAAAGACAGAAGAGAGAGGTATGGAGAAGAGTGTAGAAAGAAGGAAAATCAGATATGATATATATAATACAAAAGGCAAAATGGTAGAGGAAAATATTATCCAAACAGTAATAACACTACATGTTAATGGACTGAATTCCCCAATCAAAAGACATAGACTAGCAGAATGGATTAAAAAACAGGATTCTTCTATATGCTGTCTACAGGAAACACATCTTAGACCCAAAGATAAACATAGGTTGAAAGTGATAGGTTGGGAAAAGATATTTCATGCAAATAACAACCATAAAAGAGCAGGAGTAGCTATACTAATATTCAACAAATTAGACTTCAAATGTAAAACAGTTAAAAGAGACAAAGAAGGACACTATCTACTAATAAAAGGGACAATTAAACAAGAAGACATAACAATCATAAATATTTATGCACCGAACCAGAATGCCCCAAAATACGTGAGGAATACACTACAAACACTGAAAAGGGAAACAGACACATATACCATAATAGTTGGAGACTTCAATTCACCACTCTCATCAATGGACAGAACATCTAGACAGAGGATCAATAAAGAAATAGAGAATCTGAATTTTACTATAAATGAGCTAGACTTAACAGACATTTATAGGACATTACACCCCACAACAGCAGGATACACCTTTTTCTCAAGTGCTCATGGATCATTCTCAAAGATAGACCATACACTGGGTCACAAAGCAAGTCTTAACAAATTTAAAAAGATTGAAATCATACACAACACTTTCTCGGATCATAAAGGAATGAAGTTTGGAAATCAATAATAGACGGAGTGCCAGAAAATTCACAAATACGTGGAGGCTCAACAACACACTCTTAAACAACGAGTGGGTCAAAGAAGAAATTGCAAGAGAAATTAGTAAATACCTCGAGGCGAATGAAAACGAAAACACAACATATCAAAACCTATGGGACGCAGCAAAGGCAGTGCTAAGAGGGAAATTTATTGCCCTAAATGCCTAAATCAGAAAAGAAGAAAAGGCAAAAATTCAGGAATTAACTGTCCACTTGGAAGAACTGGAGAAAGAACAGCAAACTAATCTCAAAGCAAGCAAAAGGAAAGAAATAACAAAGATTAGAGCAGAAATAAATGAAATTGAAAACATGAAAACAATAGAGAAAATCAATAAGACCAGAAGTTGGTTCTATGAGAAAATCAATAAGATTAATGGGCCCTTAGCAAGACTGACAAAAAGAAGAAGAGAGAGGATGCAAATAAATAAGATCAGAAATGGAAGAGGAGACATAACCACTGACCTCACAGAAATAAAGGAGGTAATAACAGGATACTATGAACAACCTTACACTAATAAATACAATTTAGAAGAAATGGACGGGTTCCTGGAAAGACATGAACAACCAACTTTGACTCTAGAAGAAATAGATGACCTCAACAAACCAATCACAAGTAAAGAAATTGAATCAGTCATTCAAAAGCTTCCTAAAAAGAAAAATCCAGGACCAGACGGCTTCACATGTGAATTTTATCAAACATTCCAGAAAGAATTAGTACCAACTCTCCTCAAACTCTTCAAAAATATCGAAGTGGAGGGAAAGCTACCTAATTCATTCTATGAAGCCAACATCATCCTCATACCAAAACCAGGCAAAGATATTACAAAAAAAGAAAACTACAGACCAATCTCTCTAATGAATATAGATGCAAAAATCCTCAACAAAATTCTAGCAAATCGTATCCAACAACATATTAAAAGAATTATACATCATGATCAAGTAGGATTCATCCCAGGTATGCAAGGATGGTTCAACATAAGAAAATCAATTAATGTAATACACCATATCAACAAATCAAAGCAGAAAAATCACATGATCATCTCAATTGATGCAGAGAAGGCATTTGACAAGATTCAACATCCTTTCCTGTTGAAAACACTTCAAAAGATAGGAATACAAGGGAACTTCCTTAAAATGATAGAGGGAATATATGAAAAACCCACAGCTAATATCATCCTCAATGGGGAAAAATTGAAAACTTTCCCCCTAAGGTCAGGAACAAGACAAGGATGTCCATTATCACCACTATTATTCAACATCGTGTTGGAGGTTCTAGACAGAGCAATTAGACAAGAAAAAGAAATACAAGGCATCAAAATTGGAAAGGAAGAAGTAAAACTATCACTGTTTGCAGACGATATGATACTATACGTCGAAAACCCGGAAAAATCCACAACAAAACTACTAGAGCTAATAAATGAGTACAGCAAGTAGCAGGTTACAAGATCAACATTCAAAAATCTGTAGCATTTCTATACACGAGCAATGAACAAGCTGAGGGTACACGAGCAATGAACAAGCTGAGGGGGAAATCAAGAAACGAATCCCATTTACAATTGCAACTAAAAGAATAAAATACCTAGGAACAAATTTAACTAAAGAGACAAAAAACCTATACAAAGAAAACTACAAAAAACTGTTAAAAGGAATCACAGAAGACCTAAATAGATGGAAGGGCATACCGTGTTCATGGATTGGAAGACTAAATATAGTTAAGATGTCAATCCTACCTAAATTGATTTACAGATTCAATGCAATATCAATCAAAATCCCAACAACTTATTTTTCAGAAATAGAAAAACCAATAAGCAAATTTATCTGAAAGGGCAGGGTGCCCCGAATTGCTAAAAATATCTTGAGGAAAAAAAACGAAGCTGGAGGTCTCACGCTGCCGGACTTTAAGGCATATTATGAAGCCACAGTGGTCAAAACAGCATGGTATTGGCATAAAGATAGATATATCGACCAATGGAATCGAATAGAGTGCTCAGATATAGACCCTCTCATCTATGGACATTTGATCTTTGATAAGGCAGTCAAGCCAACTCACCTGGGACAGAACAGTCTCTTCAATAAATGGTGCCTAGAGAACTGGATATCCATATGCAAAAGAATGAAAGAAGACCCGTATCTCACACCCAATACAAAAGTTAACTCAAAATGGATCAAAGATCTAAACATTAGGTCTAAGACCATAAAACAGTTAGAGGAAAATGTAGGGAGATATCTTATGAAACTTACAATTGGAGGCAGTTTTATGGACCTTAAACCTAAAGCAAGAGCACTGAAGAAAGAAAGAAATAAATGGGAGCTCCTCAAAATTAAACACTTCTGTGCATCAAAGAACTTCATCAAGAAAGTAGAAAGACAGCCTACACAATGGGAGACAATATTTGGAAACGACATATCAGATAAAGGTCTAGTATCCAGAATTTATAAATAGATTGTCCAACTCAACAACAAAAAGACAGCCAACCCAATTACAAAATGGGAAAAAGACTTGAACAGACACCTCTCAGAAGAGGAAATACAAATGGCCAAAAGGCACATGAAGAGATGCTCAATGTCCCTGGCCATTAGAGAAATGCAAATCAAAACCACAATGAGATATCATCTCACACCCACCAGAATGGCCATTATCAACAAAACAGAAAATGACAAGTGCTGGAGAGGATGTGGAGAAAGAGGCACACTTATCCACTGTTGGTGGGAATGTCAAATGGTGCAACCAATGTGGAAGGCAGTTTGGCGGTTCCTCAAAAAACTGAATATAGAATTGCCATACGACCCAGCAATACCATTGCTAGGTATCTACTCAAAGGACTTAAGGGCAAAGACACAAATGGACATTTGCACACCAATGTTTATAGCAGCGTTATTTACAATTGCAAAGAGATGGAAACAGCCAAAATGTCCATCAACAGACGAGTGGCTAAACAAACTGTGGTATATACATACGATGGAATATTATGCAGCTTTAAGACAGAATAAACTTATGAAGCATGTAATAAAATGGATGGACCTAGAGAACAGTATGCTGAGTGAGTCCAGCCAAAAACTAAAGGACAGATACTGTATGGTCCCACTGATGTGAACCGACATTCGAGAATAAACTTGGAATATGTCATTGGTAACAGAAACCAACAGGACTTAGAAACAGGGTAAGATAATGGGTAATTGGAGCTGAAGGGATACAGACTGTGCAACAGGACTAGATACAAAAACTCAAAAATGGACAGCACAGTAATACCTAATTGTAAAGTAATCATGTTAAAACACTGAATGAAGCTGCATCTGAGCTATAGGTTTTTTTTTGTTTGTCTGTGTCTTTTTTTTTTTTACTATTATTATTATTTTTATTCTTTTCTCTATATTAACATTCTATTTCTTTTTCTGTTGTTTTGCTAGTTCTTTTCCTAAATCAATGCAAATGTACTAAGAAATGATGATCGTGCATCTATGTGATGAAGTTAAGAATTACTGATTGCATATGTAGAATGGAATGATTTCTAAATGTGTTAATTTTTTTCTTTAATTAATAAAATATATATATATAAATAAAAAAAAAAAAAAGCAAAAACCAAAAACAGGTAGCTTGTCAATCTCTAAAAACTTGAAAGTATACTATCATCCTCCCTCCCTCAGTTCTAACCTGCTCACTCCAACCTTCTCTTTGCTCTCAGAAAGCACATAAGACATCAGAAGCTCTGCGCACCCTCTGTTCCCTCAGTCTGGAGCATCCTTCTCCTCCTTTCACTGTCACCTAGCCAGGATCACTTGGATGTGTCCTTGACTTTACCCTTTAAAAGGCACTTTCTGTCCACCCCACATGTGCCAGGCCTTCTCTGGACCATGAGTGTCTCCCTAGCATCCAGAACTCTGCCTCATCTCTAAAAGGTGTTCAGTGAACATCCCCTTTGAGAATAAATCAGGAAAATAAGAGTGAAACCATTTTATTCCAGAACTGCCAATGCCTCTAGGTGCTCCAGGGGGAAACATGATGTCTCATCATCTCTGCTTTAGTTTCCTGGGCTGCTCAAGCAAATATCATGCAATGGAAGAGCTTATGCAATGGGAATTTATTCACTCACAGTTTTGAGGTGTGAAAAAAGTCCAAATCAAGGCATCATCAAGGCAATGCTTTCCCTGCAAGGACTGTGGCATTTTGGGACTGGCTGCTGGTGGTCACCGGTCCTCAGCTTATTGTATGGCATGGCACAGAGTGGCATCTCCTTCTCTTCCAGTTCCGCTGATGTTCAGCTTCTGACTACTCCATCTGGATTGCTTTCTGTCTGTCTGAATTTCATTCCACTTACAAAGGACTCTAGTAACAGGATTAAGACCTATTCTGACTGAACTGGGCCATGCTTAACTGAAGTAACCTCATCAAAAAGTTCTACTTATAATGGTTCACACCCATGGGAATGGACTGGATTTAAGAACAAGTTTTTCTGGGGGGTATAAACAGTTCCAAGCCACCATCATCATAAACAAAAATCTGTGATAACACAACAAGCTATGTCTGAACAACTACAAAACCCTTGAGGCATGCATGATCCTGGTCAGTAAGTTTTCTAGATAGTGAACATACTACTTTAACTTTAGCGCACTCAAGCTTATTTTCATGTTCCCTCCTTTGAATATATATCAAAGATTATATTCTTCATTGCTTTCTTAAAAGAGGGGATAAAGTACATAATGTAACTTTTTCTTAATGACTTTGGTCATTGGTGCCCAGGGAACATAAAGAGGGTAATGCTAGTTGTTACTAGGTTAAATGGACTTTTCACTGACATATTTTTTTAGTTCTAACACCTCCTTTTTTTATGACTTTTCTCCTGTGCTGTGATACTGTCAAAGTCATCACTCATGAATAAAAATTTAGAAGAATTAGTAGGCCCTTCTGACCCTTACTAAACTGTTATAGGTTTGGATAATAAACATCTGAGATTCTTGGCAAAGTGCTTTAAAAACAAGACCAAAAAATAATAATAATTGTTCATTTATTTTCATTATGACATTTTTAGCATCTTTGTTCAAAATTTTAAAAGGCAGAAAATTATAAAGAAAATTAAAATTGCCTGTAATTCTACTACCCAGAAATAAGCATCATTATATTTAAAATATATATCATGGATCTGTTAACAAATTTGGATTTGGGGTCATATGGTTTTATAATATACCTTCCAACTTTTTTTACCTAATAGATCTGAGTATTTGTTTCAAATTACTGAATATATTTTCACCTACTTAAAGAGGGCAAAACAGTCCATCAAATGAATATAACATTATTTATTTAATTAGTCTTCTCTTTCTGTTATTTCCCCTATTCTGGGGGAATATGCTATTCAAAGAATTGAAATGAAGGCTTTAAATATATACACACACATATATATATGCTTAAATACTTATTTCCTTAAAATAAATTCCCACAAGTAGAACTGATGGATCACTAGCAAACTGCAGTCCAGATTTCTACCCATTTGCTTACAAGCCCACCAAAACTGATTGCTTATTAAATGCCCACTGTGCCAGGCATGGTATCATGTACCTTAAATATACTTCTTTCCAATCCTTCAATAACTCTGCAAGGAAGGCACTATTATCCCCATTTTATAGACGGGAAAACTGAGGCTCAGTCACCCAAGAAAGCACAGTTTTTACATCCCAAAGCAGACTTTCCAGGCTTTAGCCATACCACCCTGCCACCAAGCTCAGAATGGTTTGGAGGCTCTCTTCTGAGTCAACTCTATATACTTCAGTACATGAAGTTTGAAACTGCTCTTTCAGCTCCTTAGCAAATCTCTGCTCAACTGTGCATCTTATGGCAGACACAGCTAGACAGCCCAGCTACCATTGTGAGCCATCAGGATAATCTAAAACAACTTGGTTAAAATGAGAAAAGGCCAAGTCTTCCAAACTGCCAACTTCTAAAAATCACAATTTGCTAAAACTTCCTATTTCAAAAATACCAAGAGTAATTCCAGCTACTGCAAAACTACCCCATTTCACATGAAAATATATCTCTTTCCGCAGCATGCTAAGTAATGCGTGAAGCATTTTTTAGCAAGTGTCACGCAAAAATAAGCTGCTTACCTTAGGAACAAGGTAATGAAATGAGAGCAATAAATCCTCTTTGCCAGACAGAAGTAACGGGTCAAGGAAAGTCACAGCTAATCTTTTATTCTTAATACCAGATGCCTTGCAGGGAACCAGCAGAATCCCCATCACACACACCACATAAACCTAGGGCCTGATAATCATAGCATCTAATTACCACTTGGAAATTAGGAAGCAAGACAGAACAGAAATGCATCTTTGTCAGATTCTTTCATGGGTCCCAAGGAGTCTTGTTAAAAAGAATCTTTCTTGTTTAACATCCTGTCAGGCACAAAGTTGATCCGGGAAGGGCTGGGGGTGCCCAGCAGAAAGTAAGGACAAGGTGAGCAATGGGATGCCCCCATGCTGGGCTAAGCTGGGGGCTGGGCGATGGGCAGGACAATCCCCGGGAGAGGGAAGAGGCCTTTTCACTGCACCTGCCTGAGAGCTGCTAAGCCAAGCCCACTTGTGACAGATGCTCAGGGCTTGAGTATGCCATGAGGAAAGAACAATATGCAGCACTTGGATATACTTAAAAGATGGATTTGGGCCTTTCTATTCAATACAACAAATCCCATAGCACCAGTGTCCACAATTTCCAGCTCAGATGGTTTCCACATTTTTCATGTGAAATCAATGCCCAGAATTAGAAACATTCACATCACACTTTCCTTTTTAGCAAGTTGCCTGCTCATGCTCTTGGGCAGTTTTGATTGCCTCTCTCTTATTGATATATAGGTATTTTTAATAAACTGAGGGATCCTAATACCACATGTTGTAAAATTGCGAATATATTTTTCTAGGCTGCAGTGCACCTTTTCACATGTTTAATGTTGACTACTGTATTTGTGTAAAATTTTATATTTACAATATGTCCAAACTTATCAGTCTTCTTCATTATGCTTGTGGTTTTTAAGCCTTGTGTAGGAAATCTTTTCTTAGTTTAAAATGACACTCTCCTTATTCATTAATCATTGCTATTTTAAAAAAAGACATTTTGTTTTTACTTTTAATTCTTTAACTTACAATAACCATGTATAGTTTGACTCACTAAGAGTCTATTTCTATTTTGATATTCTGGCAATAAACAATCCATTTCCTCCATATTTTCACATTTATGACATAAAATTGCTCACAAAGCTGTTCATTGCTTTTTCTTTTTAAGCTCTGTAACATGTTCCTAATGTATTTTCTGGTGCCTCTACTTTCCCTGAATGACATGTTAGAGGTTTAGTACCGAGGCAGTCTTTACAAATACTGGTTTTGGTGTTAGTTCCTCCCTGTCGATTCTTTATTATTCTAATAATCTCTGATCTGAATTCTATTATTCCTTTCCTTCTATGTTTCTTAAGATTTTTCAATTTTTCTCCATTCAATTTTTCTTCCTTCTAAATTTTAGAAATACACTCTTCCACACCACCTCTGCAATATCACACAACTTTAACCTGTAGCACATTTCCATTCAGTTCCAAATATCTGATATTCTCACTGTGATTTCCTCTTTAACCCATAGGTGAAATCGGAGTAAGTTTTAAAATTTCCACACACGTGTTTATGTGATTTGTTCTGAACTTTTCATGTGGACTTCTGATTTAATCACACTGGGTTAAAGAACGTGGCTTGCCTGAAATAGACTGCTCAAAATGCAGTGCAACTTTCCATAAATGGGCGACTTCTGAAAAAGTTACACAGGTTTTAGAAAGGAAAACAAAAGTCTCTGTTGGGTACAGGCTTCTACGCACATCTACTAATTTAAGCCCATTGCTACTATTAGCAAAGATATATTTCAAGTTATTCTTACCCTCTTATTTTATATATTCTGTTTGACATCCTTTTTCATTCACATATTGTTTTCCTTCCTTTTCTATCTTTGACTGGACTGATGATTTTTAAAGGTATTCTATCTTTTTCTACCGGGTTAGAAGCTATAAATTCTCTGCACATTATTTTAGTAATTACAGTTAATACTTCAATTGCACCTAATATTTTAAAATACATACTTAAGTATAATTGTTTCTAATAATGTCTCAAGTTCTTCCACATTTTGCTTCTCCTAGCCAGGGCTTTATTATGTTTTAACCACTCACTGAACAACCCCCCAATCCCAACAGAAACACACATATATTTCCAATATCTTATTATCTGGAGTTTCAGTTTTACCTTCTTTTCACTACTTATATGGAATTAAACTTACAAATTGTGTCAATTTCTCTGCACATTATTATTCTTATACCCTTACGTTCACCTCGGCATTCACATTTCATCTTCTTGGAGTACAAACGTCAAAAATTCTTAAAGGAAAACTTGCTGGTAATAAGTTTTCTAGGTCTTTGTCTGAAAAGTTTTATTTTGCCTTCACTACTAAATAATATGGTAGTATAAAATTCTGGGCTGACATAGGTTGGCAGTTATTTTATTGTCAGCTCATTGATAATATAACTGCATTGTCTTCTAGCATCTACTATGCCTTCCTGTGCTAAAAATCTGTTCTTCCCCTCATGGAGAAAAAACTTAACAATTTTCTCTCTCTCTGGTTTTCTGGAATTATGCTAAATGTTTCTAGACACAGATGATTATTTTCCTGTTTAGTACTCTGAGGATAGTTTGGGGACTTGTGTCTTTCTCCAATTCTGGACAATTTCTCAGCTATTATCTCTTCTCTGCCATCCCCTATATCCTCCTCTTCCCAGGATCCTAGAAGTATCTGTGCCTCACTGCCCACCTGCATTTCCCTCTTGTCTCTCTGTGCCAAATGAAGGAGACTGCCACTGTCCTACCTTCCAACTGATTAACCCTCTGTAGATTGAATCCAACATTTTCTAAAATGTCAATCACTATACATTTCATCTCCCAAATTTTTAGTGGACTCTTTCTCACATCCTGCTTTCTCATCTCAAAAGTTTCTCAAATATCTTTCATTCTTCCAAGCATCACAAACACACTTACTGTAAAGCCTCTGTCAGACTTATTTTTATCACATGGGATCTAAGATGATAATCTGTTAATTCTGTTAGCCAAATTTCTTATTATGAGATGGCTCTGTGTGTGTTGGAATGCTGGTTCGCAGACTCACTTTAAGTGCACTGTTTTGTTTTTCCTTCTGCTATTCTTCTTTCCAGTCCCTCCCTGTCTAGGGGACAAGTAGAGGCAGTCTGGGGCTGCTTGCCTCTTGGAAGACTGTGAAGGCTGCCAACTGAGACACTCCAGCATGAGGCTGCTTGGTTTAGACCTGGGTGGCAAGACTGTGCCAGCTTTCCTGGCTTCACACACACTGTAGTTCCAGCAACAGTCTTTTTCCAGCGTCTTTGAAGAGCAGGGGAGCCACACCCCAGCTCCTGGCTAGACACAGTGAACTTGGTTCTGGCCCTGCTCCCCAGTCTTGGAGGGAAGCGAGTGACCTTAGACCTTGTTATTCCAGGGGGACCTGAACTCCCAGCTGTCAGGAGCCACTTTGGTTCTGCAGTTCAGCAGAGGCAAGCTTCAGCACTGCACGCTGCTTTGTGGAGATGTTTATCCTGGGTGCACGCCAGCCTGAGCCCTTTCAGGTTTCCTGTCTTATATGCTGTGTGTGTAGAATCACCAAGGATTGGAGGGGAAAGCAGCCAATGTCAGGGGTGGGGTGCCTGAATGTATAAACTCGCTGGGCCATTGAGCAGAAGTTGAATTCACCATGCAGACAAGTTCATTCATTCCTTTAACGCTGCTAGGCCCTGTTTCAGGTTCTGGAGAGGCAGGCACACAACTTCACCTGACACTGTGCAACTCCATTCTAGAAAAAAGATCTGACCCTCTTCCACACCAAGCCTCATCCCACCTTCTGTTGGTTTGCTATCAATAAAGCAAATGACTATACAAAAAGGATAAGGGATGAGCTTTAAAGTCTTTTCAGTATAATTTTATTGAACTCTCTTTTTAAAGTACTAACACACAGAATTTTATTATGAACATTAATACCAAGATTTAGATGATTTCAGTTTAAATGAGATAATTTGTAAATAACAAAATGAAATAAGTTTAAACTTTTCCAAGTTTCAAAGCCAATATTAATGAACTGGTACTCTTTCCCTTGCATCATCTCATTTCAAAGTTTCTTGTAAAAGTTTTCTAAAAGGTGACCCTATAATTATGCCATACAGAATATCCTGGCTGGTTTCACTAATCTTCTACTACTTGAGAAAACACTTCTTTGACCTCACGGTCAGACCCCAGCTTTTGAGTTTGTTGAATTTTATCCTCATTCTCATTAATCAACTTTAAAAAAATATCTCCAATTATTCAAATTCCTGCCAGTTTTAAACACTATGATTTCTTGCACCTAAACTTCCAAATATTCCAAATAATCAGCCACATACATTTTCCTGGTTCCGCCTCATAACTGGACCCATTCCCTTTCTAGTACCGGATCTGTTCCCTTTCTAGTTTTCCCATCTGATTTTAAAGCTTAACCCTTGCATCCTTTCTGTCTTTCTTCTCTTTCCCACGACAATCCCATCAAAAATGAAAGAGAGTAGAAGGAATTACAGACGAGACAGGGAAGGGCATACATAGCAAAAATCAACTTAATTGCAAAAATAAAAAGGGCAAAATTAAGAAGATTGTACTATGGTAGAGCCTACAAAATACTACCTCAAGTTGCCTCTCGGTTTAATCCTGAAATAATGCATAAGAAACAGATTTTAAGGTTCTGCTCATTGAAGTCTATTAACTGAAAGGAAATATATGAAGAAATCACAACCAAGTATTTTTCCACTTTTTTAGAATTTGTTTTCCTTAAAAGGGAAACGAAGAGCTGAAGCTAGCATCTTTGTTATAAAAGTACCAACACACAATAAAAGTACACAATTCTGTATTCTGGAATACAGAATACTAGCCTTACTGACCAGCTAGACATTAAGAGTAACTGCACCTACATGCAGGTGGATGAGGAAGACACCCATAGCCTTCAGCACCCTTACCTTGCTGAGTCACGAGTCGGTTAGGCTGTGCCAAGAACCTACGTTCTCCCAGGTCTCTTTGACTGGGAGGAGAAGTCTGCTTGACCTTATCCTAAAAAAAGAAAGAACAGCAGAAAGCTTCCTGTCAAATAAGCATTTCACACTTTCCAACACCCCCAGCACATCCTCCATTTCTCAAAGCCTTACTCCCTTTCAATTTATTTGCTTCTTTTCATTTTAAATGACAGGTGCTTAAAATATGCCATATAAAGGGAGGTTAATCATGAAAAGGTACAAACCTATCTGGCAAGCCAGTGAGAAGAAAAACTACTTGAGTCTTTTGGCCAAAATAGCTTTCCCTGAATAGCAATTCTAAAAGAATTATTGCCAACTCAACTGCTCAGTTTAGGCAATGAATATAAATAATTAACATTCACAGGGCACATGCATATCCCTAACAATTACTGGTAATCAAGATTTAGGCGATTTGTTACCTGGTACAGAAACATTCAGAAAGTTGTTCTGTAAATGGCTCCCTACACATAGACCAAGGAGCCTGGTGACATTTTTTCAGGCATCAGGGTGAGGGTGAACATTTTAGCAAAAATGAAAATACAATTATTATGAGCAAGGCCAGAACTCCAGAAAAAAACTCATGAGAATACAACGAAGCCACTGAAAGCTACATTAAAATGTGGGACACATTTTATACTCTTTTACCAAAATATTAGGCGGGGATTAACTTGGTGGTGGGGTGGGGGGAGGAATGTCAATTTGCTGTTGTAGAATTACAAAATGTTTGAAATTTTTATAGTGCACATGCATTTTAAAAAGGTTTTACAAGTACACAAAAAAAGTACAAGATCTGCAGTAAAACCTCCTATTGATATTAATTATACATTGTCACAAATATAGTAATTAACTCCTGCAACCTTATCCTATCTGTGCAAAAGGTCTTCAAATTGCTGCCTAGGAAATGTTCGTGGGTGTCCACACAGTTCTGGCAACAGCAACACCTGCCTAGTGCTTACTCTTCTAGCCTGGATTGCAAATGAGGAAACTAAGGCCCAGGAAGGTGGTGCAAATCCACACTACCAGACAGACTAGGATGGGAACACAGGCAGTTCCACTCCAGGACCCAGGCTCCTTTCCATCACATTACAGCTGCACAAGTGGCCCAGGAAACTCAAAACCTACATTGTGCCGAGGGCAGGGCTTGGAACCGTGCCCTGCTGTTTACTGCCTGCCTGCTTCCCAGGAAATGTTAACCTCCCAGAGTCTTCATCCACCTGTTCACAGGTGAGCCGTTACCTGTGTAAAAAGTGGGCCCAATGACAGCATTAACTCCATTACCTATATTGTGTGAGCGCCAACCTGCCTGTACACAGGCTCAGAACTGGTCAATGCCATGTCATGGGGCCCATTTTGCCAGAAGCAGGCAAGGTTGAAAAGTGGGTTAGCACCAGCACCAGGGAGAGATTCAGACAGGGCCAGCTCCCCTATAGCTACTAATTCAAGTAGAGTATTTTACTTTACTTGCTCCCTGAGAAGGCAAAGCTGTCTTCACACCTTCCTCCAGAAAAACCAGGGAAAACAAAACAAAGCTCTAAGCCATAAGAGATATTTTCACTTGAAATAGCTTTCTTTCTTTTTTTGTAATTATAGATGTAAGACTAGCTAATTATGAAAATCTGGATGCTAAAGAAAAAAATTAAAATGAACTTCTCTCTACTCTTACCACCCAGGTATCTTATCCTATTATTTTCTGGTATGTTCTTTTAGAAAAAGGAAAAAAAAAAAATACATGCACATCATAATGTATGTTTGTGCTGTCTGAATTATTTATAGAGATCATGTAGACTGTATGTGTCATCTGGAGCTTACAAATAATCCTGATTTTTAAAATGCAATCATAATTGTAGTACATATTTTTATATTTTAATAAACTTTTTTTTTTTAATTTTCCATGTCAATAAACATAGATTCCATCAGCACTCTCCCAGAGATCTAGCATAAGCCACTGAGGAGATGTGTGCTATGATAAATTTAGTTAACAGTCTACCAATGAACTTGGAAGTTGTTAAGAATCTAATGAGGGAAGTAGGGAAGCCTTAGTTTGGGGGGCAGCGTGCCTGGGAGGCAAGGGGAGTCATCACAAATCCCACCTGAAGAGTTGAAGAGTTGGGTCCTTGAGGCTAGCTTAGAAAACAGATCCTCCCCATCCCCCCAATTCAGTGGTGCCCCACCATCTGGGGCCACCCAGTATAGTTTCTGCAGTTCCACAGCCAATATTTCTCCATCCAGTATACTCTTTCACATCTGAGAGAAATAAATTTTTCTCTTTTCCTAATTTTAAACAATCAATACACTTTTTATAATGCTGTGAAGAAATAAGAAGAGAAAAATGAGAAATAAAAATCAACCTAAATACCATGACACTAGAATAACTCAGCATTTTCATGGCCCTTCTATGTTTCAGATGTACAGGCAGATTCTGCTGACATTATGGTATGTAATCGCTTCTGTGTTTTGCTTTTTTCCCCAATTAATATAATAGGAGAATATATTAAAACCTTGGCAAATACTATTTTTACAGTTTCTAAGTACTCTAGTAGACATGTCAATTGTTTGCAACTTTCAGAGAGAAGAAACACCTTTGTGTGTGAAACTGTCAACTCTTCTGATTATATTACTAGTACCCCTACACAAAGAATGCCTAGTGAAAGGTTACATGCATTTTTTTAAGACTCTAGATACATAGTTTCAAACTCCTCTTCATCACACAATTTCCCCTTCCACCCCAAACAGAGGCTGCCGATCTCCTAATACACAGCTGGCAGAACAACCTGTTATTTTTGTGGAAATTTTTCCTGCCAGTTCCACAGGTAAGTAACAGTCTTACCCTGTGGTTTTAATACTAATGAGGATGAAATTTTTTTTCATATGCTTATTAGTCCTCTGTATTTCTTCTTTTGGACCATCCTTTGACAAGTCAGCAAGACTAGTGCCTGAGAGCCTGTGGGCTTTGGAATCAAAAAGGTCCACAAATGAATCAAAGCTCTGTAACTTGGTAGCTGAGAGCTTTGGGCCAGCTACCTGGACTCAGTCAATTTCCTTGTCTGTACAATGGGTTACAGAACCTCTTACAGAACTGTTGGGAGGGTTTGTTTACAACACAAGGCACAAAGCTGGGTCTAACACTTGGTAATCTCACCCAAGAAGTGGAGGCTTAGAGATGTCATTGTCCCACTAGGCATTTGGTTTTGTCTTTCACCTTTCCAACAAGCTCTTTATGGGATGGAAATTAATTTGAGTCATATTTGTAGAAAATACTCTTCCCACCTTGTTTATCTCTAGATTAAATTATATTTCTGATTCTCAGAAGTTTAATTTGATATAGTCAGGTTAGTTGAACTTTTCTTTTTAATTTCATCATTTTAAGATTAAAAAGTATCTTTCATCTCCTATTAATAAATTTGAAAAGCATTCGTTTGTGATTTATTCTAATCGCTTAACCATTTGAGGTTCTACTCTTTAATCTCTGGAACATTCATCTTGGTGGGGAGTAAGAGGTAAGTATATAAATTGGCACCCCCATGGTTGACCAGTTTATCCAGGCCCACTGTTATCTCTGATTTAGGAGATCACCTTCATTATGTGTTATAACATACATACGCATGATTTCTCAGCCACCTACTCGGTTCCACAGATCTGTCCATCCCCAGGCCGATTTTATATATTTTCAACTATCACTGCTTGCCAACAATATTTTACCTTCAGCAGTACATTTCCCCTCTTGCTTCTTTGACATGAATCCCCTAGTCATTTTCCTCCAAGCAAACATCAGAATAGTTTCAAAGTTTGATGAAATTATTAGAACGTCTCTGGAATGTTTACCTATACATAAATGAGGAAGAACTATACATTACAAATACGAAGGTTTTGCTAGTGGATTATCTTATTGAAATCAGACTACACAACATATTTTTCAAAGGCTAAGTAGGAACCAACTTCCAGAATGCCACGGCCCCATACTGCCCTGCCTTGAAAACCTGGGAAAGACTGTTCGGATTAACAACCACCCTGGGTGTTCATGTGTGCACTCGAGTTTGAGGTCCACAGGACGGAAGTTTTCCGTGAGAAGGACTCTTTTCAGAGACAAGAAACCAGACTCCATTGAGATGCCCACTTAGAAAAGGAACTTTCAAACCTATTTAGAGCAACCTCACCTAGACAGGCAACCAGTTAGCAAATAAAATCACAGGATGTCCAGTTAAATTTGAATTTCAGATCATTAATTATTCAATTTTTAGCATGGCTCAAGTCCCATGCAATATTTGAGACATAATTATACTAAAGAATAATTAGCTGTTGATGTGAAAATCAAATTTAACTGGACACCTCATATTTTATCTGGCAACTCTGTGGCTCAAGTATTGTTCAAAATCCGACAGGCTTGCGTGACAAATTAGAGCAGTAAGAACAGCGTCTCCACAAACGGCTAATTTGTGTAAATAAAAGAGAAAAAAAAAAAACTTCCAGGTCAGTAAAGAAATGTTCCTTTTGTTGTAAACAAATAGAAGCTTCAGACAAGAATTTCGTTATCATGAGAAACCAAGAGAGATTTAATGGTAATGAAAAATGACCATTTTTTTTTAACACAAAAGGCAGAAGGGGAAAGTGAACCAACCATGGCATTAAACAAAAAAGTTCCTGACAGTCCTACAAGGCCAGGTAGAAACGTCTATCCACCACTGAAAGATAAACAATGGTCCTTTGCCAGGTGCAGGGTAACAAAAACGCAGACAAGAATAAAGGGTTTTCTATTGTGCTAACTTGGTTTCCTCTCAAAGCTAGTTTTTCTTTGTCTGTGTGTCTATTTTCTTTTCCACACTGTTAAGCCTTCCCATTAGGGTTAGGATCGGCCGGGGTCACTGTGCTGTCAACTCAGGGTCAGCCCCTTCAATGCCTCCTCTGTTAACTTTCTCCTCCACGGGGGGCCAAGGCCCCTGGACAGGAGACCTGAGTATTCTTCTCTGACAGTGGCTGGGAGCAGCAAATGCTTTTTAAAACCAGAGCCCTTAATTACCATGCTGTCCATAGGTGGAAGGAGGGAAAAGTGAAGGCTTGAGGCGCCTAATTAAAGCTTCACGGGTCACTTCACTCTTCAGTGCTGGACTTTCCCCAATCCATGTGGCATTAAAAATACTTTCTGAAGTCAGAAGCAGTTCTGCCCAGTGGAGGGGGTGGGCTGGGGGGAGGGGCAGAAGCACTGCTTTCATAAAAAGTAAACAACAAAAACAAAAAGGCAGCATTCCACACCGGGTAAGTAATCACAGGCCAGGCCCAGGGCTAATGATTCTGCATTTAATGCACACAAAGCCCCTCTAAGTCAGCAGGAGGAATATTCTCCATCTGCACCTCTCACATGTGCCAGGAACAGAATTCAGGGACATGAATGGCTTCTCTCCTCATCCACTGGTTCTCAGTAGGGTTCAGGCAGGAGATGGGGGAAGAGGGATGGTGAGGTTGGGAGTCTACTCTCAGGTTGGGCAGTGCTGCTTCTCCCTGGAAGACCAAACTTCCACGGGGTTCCATGAATGCCCACCACCCCTGCAAGCCTCTTGCTGGCCCGGGGCCAGGACACACACAATGGCTGATTTCCCTTGAGGGTTCAGGTACCTCCACTAAACTCTCCGTCATCCTCTGGGTGTGCCTGCTGCATGGTGCTGAGATCCCAGGCAATGGAGGTGGACATTTTTATTTTCCTCGATTGCTGATGAAAAACCTACAAAATGTAAAAATGGAGCCGGAGAGGGAAAAAAAGCAGCTGAGCCAGGACTCAGAGCTGCCTGACCACCTGCCTACAAGGACAGTAGTTCTCAAAAGTGTAGTTCTGACGAGCAGCATCAGCCACAATGGGAAGAACCTGTTATAAAAATGCAGACTCCGGGTGGGCCACGGTGGCTCAGCAGGCAAGAACGCTTGCCTGCCATGCCAGAGGACCCGGGTTCAATTCCCAGTGCCTGCCCATGTTAAAAAAAAAAAAAAAAAAGCAGACTCCCAGGCCCCAGCCAGAAATGCTAAATCAGGATCACTGGTGAGGGGGCCCATGAGTGTGTTTTAATAGCCCTTCCGGAGATGCTAATGAATGCTGATGCTGGAGAACCTCTGCCATTGGTTAATCACTTCTATGAGAATTATGAAACCCATCTTTCCAGCTCTATTTTCTTCTAATGCAAATGAGCTGCCTGACAGCTCCTGACTGCCTCCCATCCTGCTTTGCTCATGGACTTCTCATTCTCTGGAATGCTTTTACCTCTCCCTCCATCAACTCATCATCCCAGGCCATGTCAATTTAAAGCTGTTATGTACCTCCAGAAAAGCCATGTCCCTTTAA
This sequence comes from Tamandua tetradactyla, assembly GCF_023851605.1. Classification (NCBI taxonomy): domain Eukaryota; kingdom Metazoa; phylum Chordata; class Mammalia; order Pilosa; family Myrmecophagidae; genus Tamandua; species Tamandua tetradactyla. Next base: position 72,939,148 of record NC_135327.1, read on the forward strand.
TCCTGATTTAATATTGTGGGGTAGAAACTTTGACTGGATTGTTTCCATGGAGATGTGACACATCCAATTGTGGGTGGATTAGAGGGATTAGATGGTGGATTGATTAGATGGAGATGTGACTCCGCCCATTCAAGGTAGGTCTTGATTAGTTTATGGGAGTCCTTTAAAAGGGGGAACATATGGGGGAAAGCTCAGAGCCAACAGAGACACAGACATTTGAAGATCCTGGAGTGCTCACAGAGAGCAGATGCCTAGATATGGACTGTTAGAGATGCAGAGCCCAGCAGACAACACCATATGCTTCCCATAAGATTCTAAGCAAGCCAGAGCCCAGAGCTGTGTCCCAAAGGAGCTAAGTGAGGACCCACAGATGCTTACAGAGGAAACCACTGGCATCAGAAGCTGGAAGCAACAGAATCAGGAACAAAAACCAGCAAGCCCCAGCCACGTGCCTTCCCATGTGACAGACATGGGTCTTCCTTGAGTCAAGGTATCTTTTTCTGGATGCCTTGGCTTGGACATTTTTATGGCCTTAGAAATGTAAACTTATAACTTAATAAATTTCCTTTTAAAAGTTATTCCATTTCTGCTATATTGTATTCTGGCAGCATTTTGCAAACTAAAAAAGGCCTCTCTGAAAATCCATCTCTTTCTGGAGCATTCTCTGCCTCCTCTTACCACTTTCTCTTACCCCTCCTATATTTCGAAGTAGAAAGGTATGAGGGAGAATTTATTAGTGCACATACATGTCCACTAGAGAATGAGTTCACACGGACTGGTCCTTATACCTCCCGGTGCATGGCCCAGCCTCACCCTGAGACGTGAGCACCCCTGTGGGGCAGTGAACGGGAAAGCCTGGAGTACAGATGGGTAAGATGGAGAGGAAAGAATTGAACATGGTACAGTTCCCGGGCACAGCACCAAGGACAGGAGGGGCCACTTTCCACTGAAAAAGATCACGAGGTCTGTGGGTATGCAGACAAAGAGAAACAGTGGATGGCCACCAATACAAGATGGTCAAGAGGAACACGGTTCAAGAGAACCAAAGAAATGTTTCCTTATCTGAAGAACAGGAGTAACACATGCCTGGGAAAGGAGCTGGGGGAATTCAACGAGATCTGGGTATAAAATTCTGCACAGAAACAGTGTGAAAGCACTGAAGGCCAGAATTTGGGGTCAAATCCTAGTTACTCAAAAACCAGTTCAACAGATGACTTTAGGCAACTTCCTGGACCTTTGCAGTTCCCCAGAGTCAGAATAGTTGCTTCATAGGCCAGTTATAAGGATTAAATTTGAACGATGCAAATAAAGGGTTTGCAAGGGACTAATCTCTATTAGGTGTTTCTTAAACAGCTAGTATTAACACTATTAACTAAACCCCTGGCTAAGAAGTTTGCGTCCGTCTCAAGTGGGGCATTAGTAGGCTAGATCTTTGACCCTGTTCTGTGTACAATATTTTCAGGAACCTAAATAAAGACACAAAAGACATGCTTACTATTTCTGCTAACATAAACAAAGGTGACTATCAACAGCACACAGAACAAAATGAGGGGGATTCAAAATGTCTTTAACCAGCTAGGATGCAAGATCAAAATCTACAAGCTGAAATCTTAATAGGGTAAATATTAAATACTTTAGTTAAACACAAAGAAATGAAATAACAACAACAAAAAAACTCCACACACAAGAAACCAACCCAAAGCATGCGAATGGCCTGAGGAGAAAAGCAGAGGTCCTGGAAGTCCACCTGAAGATATACGTGGTTTAGCCAAGGGGCCAGAGGGATCTGTCAGCCCTCAATAAGCCTTTCCTACCACTACCTGGTTCCCTAATTTCCATTGGTAATGCAGACAGAAAGAGCATGAATAACACAGGATCCTTGTCCTCTACCTGCTGGAACTTTCTGGGACCTTTCTCCAGTCCTTTCCTCAAGCCCCTGCAAAGCACAGTCCCCCTGCAAAGCAGACCCCTCCTGCCCTGGCTGGACACATCAGATGAGGCTGCTTTGTGAATTCACTGTGCTTTTTTCAGAGGTACTGTAGCAAGCAAGCTCCTGGCAGCAAGCAGACCCCTCCCCCTATAACTCAGCTTTTGCAACCCTTCCTGGTTCTGGCCACCAGTAAGCAGCCAATCACCTCCCTCAAGTGTAACCAACTGCCATATTAGGAAACCCCCAGCAGCCATTCTGTCTATAAATACCTTGTACCAGCCCCTGGTCAGGGCTCAGACTTTCAGAGGCTACCCAGCTGAGCTCTATGGCCATAGACTAATAAAACCTACTTCCTGAAACTTCGGAGCCTCAATCCCAGTTCATTCTGTTTCTGTGTAACGTTCCTGAAGGCTTGTAGTCTCATTTCTGCTTACACACTCCAGTCCTGCTTTTGCGTAATGTTCCTGGAGACTCTAGCCGACCCTTGTTCCTGGTTTTGCGCTCTATTTCTGGGGGCTCATCTGGGATGGAGAGGCTGGTGACATTCTCATACCCCTCGTCCACAGCAGCGATGTCACCCAAACCGGGGACTCAATGGAATCCAGTGCTGGCAACGGGGCTTCTCCTCATCTTTTGGACTCCTGACCTCCCCAGCCTGGGCACTCGTCACCACCACCAAAGTGGCAACGGATCTGGAGCAGTTTCAGGAACGAGGTACCAGGGAGCACCACCTGTCTGACTGGTAAGTAGCCGGGTGTGTTCACTATCAGCCCACTTATAAAAGTCCAGGGGAGCCTGAGTGCAAGGGGAGACTGATCACCTCCCAAGACCATCCGAGTACTGGTCTCCATCTGGAGGACCAGGGGAAACGGAAGTCTTCAGGTTTGGTTTCGGGAAGGGAAGTACACGAGGAGTGCTGGAGTGTGTGTGTGACTGTGACCGTGTGAGTGAAAGGAAGTCCTGGGCCATGGGAGCCATGTTCCAGGCCACGACTGAGCTCAGACCCTGTGATTCCTGCATCCACACTGGGGTGGCCAGACGGAACGAAGCGACTGTTTGTATGAAATCCTCTGTTGTACGATTAGTAATCCAGCCCTATCTATTGGCTCCAGTGATATGGGAGGGGAGGTCAGCCCAACACCGTTATGATGCATGATGTCCAACTCTAAGAATGGTTTTTACTGATGAATGGGGAGTCAAGCTGACCCCTGGCCGACTTAGGAAGCTGTGTGAATTCGAATGGAACAACTTTGGGGTAGCCTGGCCATCCGAGGGAACTTTTGAACTAGAAAAGGTGCAGGCAGTTTATAGTGTAGTGGCAGGGGTGCCTGGACACCCAAATCAGTTTCTCTACGTTGCCACATGGCTGGAAGTCTCAAAGAAGAATCCAGGGTGGATAAAGTGTTTCTCGCCCAAGTGGCAGACGAGCCACACAAGAAACCGAAGGGCAAGCCCAAGTTCCCGGCTCTATCCAGTACACCAGAAGAAGACACCCCCCCCCCCCCCCGCCTTACTTCATGCCACCAACACCCACAGCCCTGCCAAGTTCCTCCATGGCAAGCCCAGACTCCCCCAGTAGTCCAGAAACATCGCCTGAGGTCCCGCTGAGTCTGGCCACTCCTGAGCCCCCCACGCCATAGGACCTGTGGCCCTGACCAGGAACAACAAATGAGACAAAGGACCCTGGCCAGAAAAAAAAAAACAGCGAGCCCAAGTGCCCCTGGGATAGAACCAGTGTGCCTACTGCAGAGGAGAAGGGCATTGGAAGAGGTACCCCAACAAACATACCCCGCCAGCACATAGGAAAAGGCAGGACACCAGCTCTAGACCTCACTCTGATCCTGCCGCCATTTCCCTGGCCAGTGATGAGCTTTCCGACTAGGACAGACTAGGTTCTATTTTTCTAGCCCCCAGGAACCCATGGTCAAGGTGAAGTTAGGGGGCCAAGCACTGGACTTTATGGCAGATAGTGGTGCCAAGCATTCAGTAGTAACTCAGCCCCCGGGGAGCTCAGCTATTTTTAGGCTGAATGGTAGACAAAGTCAGCACAGCTGGTGTGGTATGAAAGAAGCCATTCCTGAAGGCCAGAGAGTGCAGTATTGGGGGCCACTCTGTGTCATACCAGTTCCTGTATATGCCAGAGTGCCCGTTGCCACTATTGGGATGGGACCTCATCAGGAAACTGCATGCCCAGATTACTTTTGGCCCCAAAGGGGAAGACTGTTTCAAAACTGATAGACCACAGAAAATCCTACTTCTGACCACACCAGTGGGCAAAGAGTGGCGGCTGCACAAGGAGCCCAAACCAGGAGAGGAGGTCTGCTCTAGCCTGCCATTTCCAGACATTCCAAGTGTCTGGGCTGAACACAACCCACCAGGCTTAGCCAAACACTGCCCCCCAGTGGTAAATGCCCTGAAGCCCACGGCATGCCCTATGGCAGTACAACAATACCCAATCCCTCAAAAGGCCCTCAAGGGGATCCAAGGCCATTTGGCACAGCTAGAATCCCACCAGATTATCTAGCCCTGCAACTCCCCATGGAACACTCCACTGCTACCTGTGAAGAAAGCTCAAACAGGAATTCCACCCAGTCCAAGACCTGGGAGCAGTCAATGCAGCCGTGGAAACCATTCACCCTGTGGTCCCAACCCATATACCCTCCTCAGCTTGGTCCCTTGGAAAGCCAAGTGGTTCTCATGCTTGGACTTGAAGGATACCGTCTTCTGCATCCAGGTAGCCCTAGTCAGCCAGGAAATAATTGCCTCTGAATGGGAAAGGCCCTCCGTGGGAACCAGAAGACAGTATACCTGGACTTGGTTGCCTCAGGGGTTCAAAAACTCACCCACTATTTTTGGACAAGCACTAGGGAAGGACCTGCAATCGTTCCCAGCTGAAGATTACAACTGTACTGTCCTACAATATGCAGATGACCTCCTGCTTGCCAGTGAACCCCTCAGTGACTGCGAGCGAGGGACAGAGTGCCTTCTCCATCACCTGGACCAGGCAGGCTACCGTCTGTCCTGGAGAAAGTCTCAAATATGCCAGCAGCACGTCAAATATCTGGGCCTCTACAGCAAGGGACCCGAAGCCTAGAGCCAGAGCATAAGCGGGTAGTCTGTGCCATCATCCCCACACCAACTTCCAGAAAACAAGTTAGGGAGCTTTATAGGAGCAACCAGGTTCTGCAGAGTCTGGATCCTGAACTCTGCGCTTTTAGCAAAACCCCTCTAGAAAGTCACAAAGGGGGGTGACAGAGACCCATTCCAGTGGGAACTGAGCAAGAGCACGACTTCCAGCATCACAGGACAGCACTCATGCAGGCCCCGAGTCTAGGCCTCCTGGACTTGGAGAAACCCTTCACCCTGTCCATGCACAAGTGGGAAGGGACAACCATCAGGGTCTTAACCCAGACCCTTGGAGCATGGGAAAGGCCTGTAGCCTACCTCTCCAGGCAACTGGACGATATAGCACTAGGATGGCCTTCCTGCCTAAGAGCTGTTGCCACCACTGCCCTCCTAGTCCATGAGATCAGAAAGCTCACATTTGGGCTGGAACTGATGTGCTGGTTTCCCATTCAGTCACCAGCCTTATAGAGCAAAAGAGGCACCTCTGGTTGTCAAATGCAAGGCTCACCAAGTACCAGGCTGCCTTGGGCGAAACTCCAACTTTGAGGAAAAGGCCCGCACTGCTAGTCTGAACACTTACCTCTACATACCCAAGCTCCCTGGATAAAGCTAGCATGTAAAAGACGTGTTACCTGCCAAAGAAACAACACCAAACAACCTAGCACCAGGATGGGAGGACTACACAACCAGTTAGCAGGTCTGAGCCCATTTGAACACCTACAGGTCAACCTCACCAAACTGCTGCGGGCACAAGGATATATCTACACTTTCTCAGGATGGGTGGAGGTATACCCCACCTGCTTGGAAACTACTCAGAAGGTGGTGCGGGCCCTCTTAAAGGACATCATTCCTCGGTATGGAATGCCACTCACCATCGGCTCTGACAACAGCCCTTTTGTAGCCGAAACCCTCCAAAAGCTAGCAAAAGCTTTACAGATTACTTGGAAACTCCACACTGCTTACTGGCCACAAAGCAGTGGGAAGGTGGAACGAATGAACCAGACTCTAAAGGGAAAACTGAAGAAAATCTGCCAGGAAATAAAACTGACCTGGACATGCGTGCTCCCTATAGCTCTGTTTAGAATTAGATCTGCCTCTACAAAGAAAACAGGCTTCTCCCCTTCTGAACTAGTGTACGGGAGGCCACCATCCCTCACCAGAATCTTGCAGGGAACTCTCAGGGAAATTGGAAACTTAAGTCTAACACAGCATTTAGTTCAGCTAAGAAAAGTTTTAAGTGAGCTGAAAGGGAAAACATTAGAAGCAGTGCCTGAGCCTTTCAGCATCTATGCCCCCATACATGAATCTGAACCAGGGGATTTGGTATGGGTAAAGGACTGGAAGAAAGGCTCCCTCCAACCTCGATGGAGAAGCCCTTGCCATGTTGTTTTGGCAACCCCAACAGCTGTCAGAGTTGCGGAGATCATCTCGTGGATTCACCATTCTCAGGTCAAGAGGGACACCAGAGACGACCCCTAGGAGTGCACTCCTGATCCTGAACACCCGACACAAATCATTCTCTGGAAGCCACTGTGCCCCCCTCCACTCCTCCACTGCCACCAAAGTCAACTGACCAGCCTACGGCTGAAGCCTGAGTAATTGTCACTGCCCTGCTCTAGCTCACCAGAAGCAGCTGGTCAATTCACGGCTCAAGCCTGAGGAGACCTTCAAGCCCTGCTTTAGTAACCCCTGGAAGATGACTGATCTACCCACGGCCGAAGCTTAAGGAGCTGCAAACCAGTCTAAGTATCCCTTTTCCCTTCCCTCTAAGTGCTCCTGTGCGGCAGGTGCTCCTTTTAGCCCCCTGCTCTTGCTAATCGGGTTCCTGATCCTCCTGGTTTCCCTAGCCACTGCCCAGAGAGTGTGTGTCTCCATTCCTTTCCTAAGGCTAATTGTACATTCATGTGGTGGCATTTCCCATAGCCAGCATCATGCGCCTCACTCCTCTGTTTCTGCTTGGCATGGTCATAAGCCCTTCCAAGGGGAACAACACATGCCAGGCATGCCTCAAGACCACCTATGTTAAGAAAAAGGTGGAAACTACCGTAGTTTTCTATAACCAGTATTCATGCCAGGGTAGTTCTCAGACCTGCTATTATTAATGGAACCCGGTATTCTGTATCCACTCGAAAGGAAGGTCCCCCAGTATGTTATAACCCCACCTCACTGGGTCAAGTAATGCTATACTCATTGGTCTACCAAGGAAAAACTGTCGTTACTGCCCCTGAAGGAAGCCCCACAGTCTGTCTAACCTGCAACACATGTATGACGCTGGACTTCACACACCTGATTGTAAACTTGCAGGACCACAGTAGAGAGCTTGGCAGTCAGCTCCAGCCGCCAGCACAGGTTTCAGGGACATTCAGGACAGTTCCCCCTTGCACCCAGGTTCAGTACGGTTTTAACCCTGCTGGCTTAAGGAACTCACCTCTCCCAGTCCTCCTGGTAAACGGTGTACACAGTTCTGGGGATTCCCTAACTGAGAGTCGGGGCCAACATGCCAACAAATGGCATAGGTTCCCATCCTGCTATACCAGGAAACACGGGCCCACCCACCGCTTCTAAGCAGGGCCCCTTACTCCACTTATTTCAGACAAGAACCTATTTGTACAGCTGGCTGAGCAAATAGCTTCCTCTCTCAATATCACCTCATGTTATGTCTGTGGAGAAACAGGAATAGGAAATCTGTGGCCATGGGAAGCCCAAGAATGGGAAGTGCCTGCAAACCTAAGTAAGCATCATTCTCCTGGAATTCCCTGAGCCTCAGGGCAGCAGGCGGAGAACACTGCGTGGTGCGACAGGCTCCTCATTCACCACACCAGTCAGTGAGCTCCCATGTCTAGGACAGCAGGTATACAACACCAGCACCAGGAAAACTACCTGGAAAGGGTATGAACACAACAGCCTATCATCCCCTTTTCCTGAACTTAATCTGGTTGAATACTGAGAGGATGTGAGCAACCCCCGCCCTTGGCTGGCTCCCGCAGAACTCTACTGAATATGTGGGCAGACAGCCCAGAGGCAGTTCCACCAGGTAGATTGGGTCTTGAGCAATAGGAACCATCAGACCAGCCTTTTTCCTAGCCCCTCTGGTGTGGGGGGGACAGCTAGGATACCCTATGCGAGTGAGTCCCAGACAGAAGAGAAGTGTACGTGCAGGAATAACCATTGAGAATTGGAAGGAAAATAAGTGGCCCCCAGAACGAATAATCCACTATTATGGACCTACAATCTGGACTGAAGATGGTTCCTAAGGCTACAGAACTCCCATTTGCATGCTCAACCGCATCTCCGTGTTGAAGTTAACGACCAACAGGACCTCAATAGCCCTAAACGCCCTGGCTGAAAATCAGGACAAAATGCGAACCACAATCTATCAGAACAGGCTGGCTCTAGCAGATGAGGGAGGGGTTTACAGGAAATTTAATTTGACTAACTGTTGCCCCCAAATAAACCAACAAAGGAAAGTCATCAGGGAGCTAACCAATCAGATGAGGGAACTAGCCCATGTGCCTGCGGGGGGATTCAAAACCTGATCATCGGTGTCCCAGACCTGCTAGCCATACCTCCTTGTGCCATGCGTCTTACCGGGCCTCACAGTCTGTGGCACTCCATAGAGGCTCTGATAGAAAAGAAAACAATGGCCCAGGTCCTGGCTGTGAGGAAATACCAGTACCTAACGCAACAGGAAAATAAGATAAAAGTGAGGCAACTGCTCACTGATGTGAGCAAGCATCAAACGGGGGAACATAGCAAGGAAGATCCTGGCAGCAAGCAGGCCCCTTCCCACCATAATTCAGCTTTCGCAACCCTTCCTGGGTCTAGTCACCAGCGAGCAGCCAATCACCTCCCACCAGCCCGCAGCCAATCACCTCCCTCAAGTGTAGCCAGTTACCATATTAGGAACTGCTGCCAACAGCCAATCACCTCCCTCGAGTGTAACCAACTGCCATATTAGGAACAGCTACCAGTCATTCTGTCTAGAAATACCTTGTACCAGACCCTGGTGGGAGCTCAGACTTTCAGAGGCTTTTTGGCTGAGCCCTATGGTCACAGACTAATAAAACCTACTTCCTGAAACTTCACAGCCTCATCCCAGTTCATTCTGTTTCCAAGTAACATTCCTAGGGGCTTGCAGCCTCCTTTCTGGTTCCATGCTCCAGTTCTGTTTTCGTGTAGTGTTCCTGGATGTTCTTGCAGACCCTCGTTCCTGGTTTCGCACTACAGTACAATGGAGTGATGCTTCAGAGGATACATATTTGAAGTACATTAGGCATGGGTTTTCCCCTTTCACACAGAATGCAGTTTGAGTTGTAAAATGATTCACATTGAAAATCCATTAAACGTTGAGACTTGCTGGCCGCAGTGAAGAATAAATGACTATATTACCTACTCTTCAGTATTTATCTGCAATTCTAAAGGTTGGATGCATCCTACAATTTCACAAGCTCACTTCTTATTTGCCTGGCACCTGCTTTTGTCAGCTGTATGTATACATGTTCCTGAACTTTCAAAGATATACAATGGGTCAGAGATGGTATAGATAAGGGCAGCACAACATTGCCTGACCCCCTCACATCCAACCATATAGACAGTAGCTAATTTTTATCAAAAATGAGTGTAAAAACATCAGGGTTACTATTACAATTATTTCGTACAAGGTATGGTTCTGCACAATTTACATACATTCTCATTTAAATTCTTTGTTTGATAGGTACTGTTTTGGGGAGAATGAAACTTACCCAAGGTATCCCAGTTAGAAATGTGTGTATGATCCACACACAGAATGGGTGCGACTCAGAAAACACATTCACGTTCTTAACCACTACTGAGCGACAAGTAACTAAGACATCTGTCATTACACTAACTGCCAAACTGTGCAAAACATCAGAGAATTTGGTAGAGGCTGCAATATCAGCATTCCACTGGTAAGGTGTGTGAAATTAGCCCCCCAAAATGGAAGCAACACTCATAATAAATACACAAGAGCCAGTCTTTTGACCAAAATGGCACTGCCTCTTTAGATACAACTCTTTATGTCGATGGAAGAGCAAAGGGACTAAAAGATTCCAAACACACTCTAAAATCAAGATATGAACTTGGCATCAGCTACTTCAAAGAAGCCTGAGATCAGACAAGGGGAAAACCTCACTATGAGCAGCTTCCTGTGTCTAGGAGTGAGGGTAATTCTTTTTACTATGTATTGATGATAGCTGTTGACTCTGACATGAAAATACCTGGACTACTTCTGGTCATAGAAGGAAAAACTTTTTCCTAAAATAAATGAGGAATCCAATCCTAACAGGAGCAATTCTACTATATAAAAAACAATTACATTTTCACTAAAATATTACTGTATCCAACCAGTATATCTAAACACATAGAATAGTCACATCTATTCTATACTCAGTCATTTCCTTCTCCATAATTACCTCAAAGTGCAGCTATACACAAGAATAGTATATGAGTTGCCTAACTTTATAAATCACCCATTCTGCTCCACTGGGCACAGAAACATCAATCTCCCATTTTTCAATGGGGAGAGAGAAGGTGGTTAATCTTACATATTTTTAAACTGCTTTATTGACATATAATTCACAAAGCATAAAATTCATCTATTTTAAGTATATAATCCAATGAATCTTAGTATATTCACAGATTTGAATAACTACCATCACAATCTAATTTTAGAATTATTTCCATCACCTTAGAAAAATACCTTGTGCTCAGAGTAAGCCAAACTAGACAAATGTTTTTCCCAAAATAAAATGCCTTTGCCAAGTCAATTTTGGTACATTTTTTACTTAGAATTCTAAAGGTTAAGAACACCAGTTCTAGAATTTCTACACAGAAGCACCTATGTAACCTTGCAGAAGACATTTACCCTACCTACCCAGGATAACCTTGTAGGACTATCGTATAGGTTTGGGGTAATCACGTATGTAAAGCACTTACACAGTAGATCTCAGCTGCTTGCCATTTTTATCACTACCACTACTACTCCCGCTGGTGCCACCACCACTGCCATCACCTCTGCCTCCACCAACTCCAACTCCCCCACAGTGTTCACCTCCACTACTTCCATCATCAGCTCCATTTTCATCATTTTACCACCTCTATCTCTACCTCCACTATTTCAATCTCTCCTCCTCCACCATCTCCACTTACTCCATCACCACCTGCACACCACCTCATTCATCACCTTTAACATCCAGGATCAGAAAGTGGTGATCAGTTGTGAAAGACTGGTAATGGTATAGCAAACCTAATATATGTATATAATTATATTATGGGAACTCAGTCAATACCTTCTCTGATTTCAGGTCTGTTTTTTCTCAAGCAAATAGAAAAAGATTTTTCTCAGAAATAGATGCTAAAAGAACAATTTTAGACACTGGGCCACAGAGAGCAGGTGAAGACATGTCAATCAAAGATGTTTATAACTAAAACTGACACCTAAAGGAATTTCAAGACTTTTTATTTACTCACTGAATGTTATTTAAATAAAAAATAATAGCTAAGGGGGAAAATGAACTCCACAAAGAGTTCAAAAAGTAAAACTTAAAAAGGATAAAGTGACCTCCTTCACACACATACACACTCACAAATTTACTGCCAAAGTGGAAATATTTAGCAGACAAAAATACACGAGCCCTTTATTCTGTCCACAAGCTTTGAGAAGTGTTTGCATCGAAAGTTTCAAATCCACCCTACAGCAAACACAAAAATTAAAATTCACAAATTCCCTAAAGTCTGAGCAAGTTGCTATATCTCTTTTTATTATACTCCTGAAACCCACCACTGGTGACACTTCAGGTCCCCAGTGACTCACAGGCAAAAAGGAAACAGAGGAAGGAAAATAAGACTGAAAGTGAACACAGTTATCAGGCTGATGACTTAGGCTGACATGTTTATACCAGTTAACCTTGCTAAACTGGGGCCCCATTTCTCGGCGTTACATTCCTGGTAGGGTTCTGGGAGAAAACTTCTCTAAGGGGAGTCAGTACAATTTGGAGGGGGCAGCCGCTAGTGCAATTGCACATGTCACTGGCACGGACATCACACACAGGTGCAGAGCATCTCCGCTTCCATGTGACTTCCTCTTTCAAGTTCTGAGTCCTCCCTGCACGAAATGCCAGTGTGGCTTCATCACCCTTATCACTGAGTTGGAGGTGGCAAGAGATAGACAGGGGTTCCCGCCTGTCCCCACTGCCCTTGCTTTGCTTGTAGCCTCTCTTTCCCTGGCCACATCAGCTGCAAAGGCAGCTCCTCTGCCAAATGCCGCCCCAAAGCCATTTAAGGCTAGTCCCATCCCATTTCATCCTCAGAGGCTCTCCTCCCTACTCAACCTCACATGTAGCCCTTCCCAGTTCCATGCTATCCTCCAGGTCTGTAATTAGAGATGCAACATAAAATGCAAATAACACTGGGAGAGGTAACACACTGACTAAAATCAGAATTGGACATAAATGACTGTTACCTCAAAGGCCAGGTTTTGATGTAAGGAAGAATGGCTGACTTGGGCCACAAAGAAAGGAGAAGATATTAGTAGACATAGGGCTGGAGGTCACAGGTTAGTAATGTCAACAATTTTACCATTTTGCCCATAGCCTGTGTTGCAGGAACTCTAGGGAGAAGGTGGGAAATTCCTGCCAATTTAATTACCTGTCTCAAAAGAGAAGCTAAATATTTCACTAACGGGGAATTCTAAAGAATAAGCACAGTGTTAAGTACACACACACCACATTTAGTAAGTGACCGTACAGTCTCTTGTTCTACTAATTCTACTGTCCATTCTTACTTTCATCTAAAGCTGAAGATTTTCCAAAGTTAACTGACTTGGTGATTTTAAGCAAAGCCTGTGGTTCTAGTCAAAATACAAAGCCATCATACATTCTGTAACAGATGTTCTGGTTCTACCATGAGATCTACAAAACTCTCTAGAGAATGGTCAGGATGCAGACTCCAACAGGTTGCCTGAAATCTTCTCAGGTCCTTTCAGAAGAGAACCCTCCAGCTCTGGATACTGATTCTCACCTGGCATTGCTGAATATTATTCTGGCTGGGTGGGAAGTCAGAGGCCAGGTCTTCCCTTCCCTCCCAGGGAGGAAACCCGCTGAATCAAATTCAGTCACCTACACTCACTAGTTAACAAAACAGAGTAAGATACACCCAATCAATTCAGTTTCTATGCATGACAGAAAAGGCCAAGTACCAAAGGCCTCACCACCAATTGTAATACTTGCCTTCCAGGTCCCTCCTCCCAACAACCATCCTGGAGACAGGAATCACTATTGTGTCCATTTAGAAGAGGACTGTGAGGTCTGGTAGTTTGAAGAGCCCATAAGCAGCCAAAGAAGGCCATAAAAGCTTTGAGCATGACATCATACATTTTTCCACTACCCACATTGTGTTTTGGGATAGCCCCCTCCTCCTTTGTATAAGGGTAAAACAACAGAGACCAATATTCATATATATTAATATAATACTAATGTATTAAAACAGTCAGCGAGAAGCACCTTAATCGACCATGACCTCTTCAGAAACTTAACAGTCGAGGAATTTAGATGCTGTAACAGCAAATCTCTAAACTATTCAATAAATAATGCTGACAACTACAATCTTTAAAGTGCCCTGGAGTATCCATTGAAATGCAAACTCCAGCATGGAATAATCTGATAGACAAACAAGCTTTTAAAACTGTATTTTTGATTCTGGCCACAGGGAATTCTGGCCAATCATTAGAGATGGAGGCTCAGATTGATTGGGAAATCTGGAAAAAATGGGAATGATTTCAGGTTCTCCCTTCTGTGTTTCCTACCCCTTTCCTGGGTCTCTCCCCAAGTCACTGAAGATCTCTGGATCCAGGGGACTTCTAGAAGTCTGAAATCACCAGGTCTAAAGGCCCTCAATGGGTCAAATCCCTCAGAGAGTACCCAACTAGCTCACCAATTCACATGTATATCCAAAGAGCACAAATAAAGAGGACCTGGGGTGGAGGTGTGGGGAGGGAGCACTAAATACAAAAAAAAGAAAAGAAAAAAACAGTGTGGCATGATAATAAGAATACAGCTTTGAAGGTGGGAGACAGGGTTTGAAATCCAAGCTTACTAGCTGAAAGGACAATCTCTTACCATCTCTTAGCCTCAGCTTCCTTGTCTAAAATGGGGATAATAATACTGAAAATCCCCTAGTGGGGCCCAAAGACCCAGTGCAATCAAGCCAAGCCCTACTTCTTCAGCTAGAAGTTTCCCTTTTTCTTTCTTGGCATTGCTCCATCTGCAACATGGACACAAAATCCAGGGGACCAAACTGCATTCAGTGTGGTGGTGAACCAAGACAGGGTATCTTCCGAGCAGGGTCCCTGGCACACGGTAGGTATGCAAGATGCATGTCCTCTATGCCCCCAGTTAGCAGAAAGAGGAGAGGCATCTCTTCCTTGAACGTCCTCGACAATAATTTCAGGAGGTGGAATTGGTTCTCGTTGTCCTGGTTGACCGGGAAAAGGCCCTGGGGCTTTGTTATGAAGTAATCCTCCGTGGTGCCATTTCCTCATTTCTATGTCCCTCCAGCAGGCAGAGGGGCAGAGGGCCAAGGGTAAATGTTTGCCCACGGCCAAGTCTCTGGAGTCAGTGGGAGATGAGCTCAATCTTGTCCCAGAGACTCAGCCTGGGTCCCCGTACCCACCTGGGACCTAGATGATGTCTGTCTTCAGAGGGCTGATACAAGGCAGGTCAGAGAAGGGCAGAAAGCAGCTTCTGGAGCCGAGGTGAAGGACATGGTTGGAAGGTCAAAGTGGCAGCAGTATTGAGACTCACTTGAGGTATACCTGCTATGGAGTGTTGCACAAAGCAAGGGGCCAGGAAAAAATGAATGAATGGCATATATCCCAGAGTAAAGCTCAGTCTGTTTGCCAAAGAGATACTCTCCCCCTGTGTGACAAAACTCAGTCAACTCTTATAGCAGGAAGAAACTGCTGGATCCTGACAGGGTGTGGGTATGAAACTGCTCATTTTGTCTTTCATGTATGAAAAATCTTATTCTGACTTCAGGCTAAATGTTTATTAAATTGCCAGTGGGGCAAACTTGATGATTTTGAGCCAACTACTTCATTCTCTAAGCCTTTTTCCTCAATTATAAAATGAGGTATTTGGGCCATGTGCTCTCCGCTCTCCTTTCAGCTCTAAAGCTGATCCTGTATGTTACACAAAAACTTTCAGAAGCTAATCTATTCCTAGAACCGTGGTTGAAATTCTAAGGGAAATCATGCTTCTGGCAAAGATGTGCTATCGAAAACTGACTGGACTTTCTTTCCTTAAACAACTGGAAAATTGAAATAATTTTCAGACCTTGGACAATCAGCAGCACAGGGCAATGAGGGGGAAACAAATGAGGAAACTCTACCCATGCCCCACCTCACTGCCTAGAGGGAATTCCCAAGCTACAGTACAAAAGAGGGATCCCAAACAAAGTCTGGTTTTCTTCCTAAGGAAACAGAGTTCAGATTTCAGGGAAACCAAGGCAGCTAGAAATCATGGGGCAGAGTGCAAAAGTATAATAGAACTACTCAGAGAGCGAGTTCTGGAGATCTGTAAAGAGTTCCCTCAAATATTTAGCTAAGTGATAATTAGTGCCTACCTATTAGAAAAATATTAAGGCCAGGGAAAGAACCACCAGAAGGAAGTAGGCAGAACAATCCCCAGAGCTCATATAGGGATGGGAAAATTTTGTGTTCCCACCAGCCAGAGTGAAAAACCTCCTAACACTTGTGCATAGAGTAGAGTTCTTAGAAGAGTATTTCCTTAATAGGAGGGAAAATCAGCCTGAATGAAAGACAATTCCAGGCCCAGATAACAAAGACTAAAAGCAAGTGTCAAAAGGATCAAACTGTTTCCAAGGAGCCGAACTATTCCCAGAACAAAGCCCAAAAATATTTAAAGGCATAAGACACAAAATACCAGGAATCATAGTCCAGCACCCACTCATATGAACTCCACAAGGTTTAGCATCCAATAAAGAACCACCAGGCAGGGGGAGGGGGGTGGGAGTGGAGAATACACACATACACATACACAAACACAACATATTATATATATACCCCATAATGAACAGGAAAATCAACCAATAGAAACAGACCTAGAAATGCCAGATGATAGAATCAGAGACAAGTATGTTAAAACAACTTATACAAATATATCCCATATGTGATATCCTGATAAGGAGAGAAATGGAAGATATGAAAAAGACCAGAAATAATTTTACAGAAATAAAAATATAATACGTGAGATGCAAAATGCTGTGGATGGGATTAACCATAAATTATATACTATGCTTCTTCTCCATTCTCCCCTCATCCCCAATAACTAATCTCTGAGGACACATCCTCGATGTTTCCTCTCTCTTGAAGTGTGGCATGGCCTTGGAAGGTCTGGGGATAGAAAGCACCCTAAGACGCCATAGTAATTTAAATGGTACAAAATGAGGGGAAAAACGCTGGGAAAAATTATCATCAGCGCCTCCACATTATGCCAAATCAGGGAAAAGAGAGAAGGGGCTTGGGTTTGGGGCCAGACTGTATTGGGGCTGAATCCAACACTTTCCACTTACTAGCTATTTGAGCTGAGCTAGGAAGTCAACAACTCTGAACTTGAGTTTCATCACAGATTAATTTAGGTAATAGTACCCATTTCAAATTGTTTGCTGGGAAGACCGAGTGAGATCAGATATAAAAAGTAGCTGGCACAAAATAAATGCTAGTTCCTTTCCCAAATCCCATGAAGACAGCATCCCATATTATTACAGCCTAATATGGGGGTGGGGAGGTTACATGGGGAAGAAACTTCAAGCATCTTCAAGTTCTTTTCAGTAGTTAAGAAGCTCTTACATACTTGAAGAGCAGTGATAAATGACAATAGCTTGGTTATTGACAGAGCTACTCCAGCTTCAGCAAACACCTAGGGAGCGAACACCAACTAGTCTATGTCCCAGGCTAAGTGCTTCCAGCCTTGTCACTGGAGGGAATCACACTTGCAAGAGAATATCGCAAAATGTGTGTATGTGTATGTGTATATATATATACACACACACGCATACATACATAGGTGCAAACTATACAATTTGTACCATGTGTGGAAATACAAGTAACATAAAACTTGTAGATAACGTTCCGCAGCAGTTATTTCCATCACTGAAATAAAGCATTTCTTAATCCAACAACTTGTTCTTCTAAATTGTGTACCTTGTTCATTATCAGTAAGTCTCAAGAGTATATCTTACTGTATTAGTATATTTCAACCAAGTGTTTAGCTGAAAATTGCTTTTTAGAACCTCTATGAAGGTCTCGTTCTTTAAGACGAGGTTCATAGGCTAATACTTTCCTGGATTCATTAATATAAGACCAAATACATGTTATCCATTAACCCTTCAAATGGTACCAGTTCCTGGAAGGAACTGTGAAGAGCAAAAATAAGGCCCAAAGAAGAAACAATAAGGAGTGTTTCACACTGAATGGCTAAGAAAGGAGGCCAACTATTGCTACCCCAGGGCACGGACTCCTGGTCACTCCAGGAAAGACCTGAAGCTCTAAGTATCCCAGGGGAATGTTGAGGCCAGGGGGTTGGTGGGCAACATCTATCACAGCTTAGAATGATAGGCACCAGATTCCAGATGGAAAAGGGATTCAAAGCCAAGAACCTGAGGCAAGTGGAAAAGAAGATAATTTGACTTCATGTAAAAGGATAAAGGGAAAAAAAAAAAAAGAATCCAAGATTGCTCCGACGGTAGAAGCCTGAGTGTCTAGGAGAATGCTGAATTAACCAAGAAAGGGAACTTGTGAGGAAAGGCAGGTGTGGGTAATCTGAAGATGAATTTGATTTGCTAAGCTCTTTATTATGAAATGCTGGAATTACACTGGTTCCCTGAAATACTTCACTCAGCTGCTTCCTAAATGTCAACAGGCAATCCTTCATTTACCTGAGTCAGAAATAAGGGTCAGCCTCAAACTCTTCCTTATCTACATTCTAACTGGTTAACAAATCCTGTTTTTGCTTTCTGAATCTATTTCAACACGTTTCTTCCCTATGGCCACAGAGGCTTTTCTGGCTCATGCCACCTGTGCTAGTTTGAAGTCTTACGTAACCCAGAAAATGTTATTTTAATCCATTCCTGCGGGCGCAGACCACTGTGGCTGGGACCCTTTGGTTAGGTTATTCAATTAAGATGTTACCTACCCAAGTAAAAGGTGGGTCTTAATCCTTTACTGGAATCCTTTATGAGATGATAAAAGGCAGAAAAGGCAGAAAGGTCAGAGAGAAAAACACCAGGAGAAGCAACCAAGGACCCACAGAAGCTGAGTGCCAGAACCTGAAAGCAACGAAACCTGAGAGAGAAGGACAAGCAGATGCCAGCCATGTGCCTTCCCATGTGACAGCGGAACCAGAGATGTAAGCAGTCTTTCTTCAGAGAAGCTATCCTGGTGATACCTTAACTTGAACATTTTCATGGCCTTAGAACTAACTGCAAATTTGTAAACTAATAAACCACCTTTGTGAAAGTCAACCTATTTCTGGTATATCACATTCCAGCCGCCTTATCAAACCAAAACACCACCCCATCTCTTACCCTGAGCACTACTGAGCAAACTTCTAGACACCAACGAGCAGACTGCCCTGCCGGAGTCACATTCCCACGTGCAGGAGACCCATGCTTCTACGTCTTAAGTTCCTATACCACACTTAATATTCCAATCTTTGAGGAACAGAGATCTAAATTTACTCCAAACAAGTCTGCACGTTAGTAGTAGGTTTCATAAATAAATTAATACCCTAGTTAACTAGAAACCTTAGGTATATCCAACCTAACCTGAAATTTCAATAATCTAAACCCTGAAAGCAGAAAGAAGAATGGGTAGGAGAAAGCTTTATTAGCCAATGAAAAAGAGTTTGCAATTATTACTTAGAAGTATTATAGAATCTTAACCAAAGGCGAAATGACAGTTATAAGTTAATCAATCATTCAGCTTCATAAATTTGAAGAATCTGATCTCTTAGTCACCTAAGAAGGAGAAATAGAATGAATCTTCAAAGAGACTCACTCTTTCAACAAATATTGCCAAGTACTTATTATCTGCCAGGCACTGGAGACCATGAATAAAGCCAAGTTTCTGACCTTATGGAGCTTTTGTCTTATCTGGGAGAAAACAGATGGCAGGTTGGGTATAGGATGCGATTTAAATAGAACACAAGGGAATGATTCACTGAGGAGGAGATATGGCCCATATGTATCAGAGGGTGACACAGGCAGTGAGAAAGGACTCGAGTCCCAGACAGAGGCCAGGACAAGGAAACATTAAGACCTTCATTCTAATCATGACTATTTCTTAACAATTATACTAGATTCCAGCTTTCCTATGACTTGGCAAAAGTAGCTTTTTACATTTCTTATCACACTTTGAAATTTTCTGCCAAGAATGAAAAGTTTGGTTTCTCCTATTTAGTCTATTCTCCTCTCTTAGTTTTCTTTTCTTTTCAAAGCTTTACTGTCAAGACCTCAATCCCTTTATCCTAAGCAGGTTCTCAGGTACCTAGAAGGTGAAGACATATTCTTCTCCCTTTCCCATTTGGGAGCTTCAGAAGTCAAAGCTAAGTGCTACCAGGGAACTCAGAGGGCAGGGCCTTTATAAACTTCAATACCCACAGAAAAGACCATGCTCTTTTAATACAGTCCTGTGGATGGGACCTTTTGGTTAAGTTATTTCAACTGAGATGTGACCCACCCCATTCAAGATGGGTATCTGAATCCTTTACAAGAGGACAAAGGGCACAAAGAAAAAGTCAAGAGACTTCAGAGAAGTCCCAGAGAAGATAAGACATAAAATTCAGTGAAGCACCCAGAGAAGCTAAGAGAGAAGGAGTATCCAGAAGGTGAAAGCAGGAAACCTAGGAGAGAAGGATCAGCAGACACTGGACCATGTCTCGTTCCATGTGACAGAGGTATCCCATTTCCGGTATATATTGCATTTCAGCAGCTTTGGCAAACTGAAACACCTCCCAGCAAGCCCAAGGGAAGCCTAGCAGAGCTGGAAGCAGAGAAAAGGAATCCATCTTCAGAAAATGAAAAGTTGGATGTCCTATCACTTTTCCAGGAAAACTAACAAACATCAAAGCAGAGTGACAGAAGATTCAGTAGGAGGAAAAACTAAATGTGAGCTAAATATTTATTCTTTCCTTCAGGATTTTAAGAAAATTTTAGGAATATCTCACAGCAGTTAAAAACAATGTTCATCTTCAAATACTTTATATAATATTGATAAATAACTTCAAACACTGTTTTTTTTTTTTATTTGCTTTCTCCACTGTTTAAAAAAGGAAAAAAAGGTACCAATAGCCACTTTGTCAGTGTCTCCCTCCAACCATGCATAAATATTTAACATGTTCTGGGAAAACTGCCAGAGTGAGTGTGTTTGCTACACGACTAAGAAACAACCATGAAGCACAAATAGCCATCTCTCTGCTGGGTCAATACAAACATTATCAAGAGCAGGAGAGGAGGACCTGTCTCCTGCCACTGTGAGAAAGAAGCAGCAAGAGCAGAGGACACCACCAGTCCAGGAGAGAGGCACCTGTCAATCAGTCACTACTTGCCCAAGAAGCAGCAGAAAGTAACGATAAGAGGATTCACACGTGCCATTACGAAATTCAAAATGAACAAAATAGGGTCCAGAAATATAAAAATACAATTTATACACATTTACTACGTTAAAGACCCAGCACTTCAATAGGAAAATTAGGTAGGATAAAAAATGGCTCATGTTTAAATTACCCTACATGCTTTAATAAAAAGAGTAATTGAAAGATTCCTCTCCCTGCAAAAAAATGTACTAGTTTTTTAAAAATGGCCTGGATTTTGTCAATCGGAACATTTACTGCTTGTTTAAAAGACATCCTTTTTCTCTCTCTGGCTGCTTAATGCACTTACAGTAAGTGTACAGCCGTTTAGCACTTCTGTAATTGAATCAATACAGAAGTTTTATAGCATCCAAACCAACCGAGTGAAACTGGCATAGCAAACAACCACGTCTCTTGTGAAACAAAGGGAAATAAACTATCTTTTTATTGAAAGTTTTAATAAACCAGCAACATGGATACCACATGTCATATATGCCACATCCAAACGATTATAACAATACAAAATGCACCCAATGATGACACAACTGCTTGCTTTAAACTTCCTTAGAGAATTCAGAAATTGCTATGGGACCTGCTTGTGGCCAGGAGGCCCCAGCCCTAGACAAAGCTGCTCTCCAACAGAGACCACCCAGGGGCAGGAAGCAGGAGACCTAGTAAGGCATCAGCCCTTGGAATGTGTTTTGTGCTCTTCAGCTCCCAAAGAAACCCCCATTTAACAAAGTTCTCCAGCAGCCAGAGCAAGCCTGCAAAACCCAGATCTCTTGTTGTCAGCCACCCCCGACCGGGACCCCAGCTGGAAGCACTGCAATGCCTAGTCTTGAGGGAAAAATGCAAAATCCTAAACATGTATTAATGAGCAGGGGGATGGAGAACTTGGTGCCGAAATGGGGACACTGGTGAGAGTGAAAGCAGCACTACCACTAATTGCACCAGAACAAGAAGGTGGTATCTGGGATACTGCCAGGTGGCACATACCAACGTCCCTTGAGGCCTGCTCGTTCTCCCACGAAGGGATAACTCAAACTAAGGCTGGCTTTCTCTCAGTCTCACAAATGTCTGGGGACTTGGAGCCCTGCTGGTCAAAGGCAGAACCCAGTGGCCACGTACAGGAGTAAGTTATGCTGAGGACCAGATGGTCGGGTGTAAGACCATGGTGAGAAACTGAGATGACCCGAGAGGCACTCAGCAGGCAGATGGCAATCAGACCACACAGGATCTTGCAACCAGAGAGCCAGTGAACACAGCGGTGACTACAAGCAGGTATGTAGTACCCACCAGGTGCTGGAGATGTTTGCATTCTCCAAGCCACCCTAAGAAGCAGGTGCAACCATATCCCCAGCATTGTGCAGAATACCTCACACAAAGTACTTCTAGAAATAGGTCTTGGGTGGACAGGTTTGTGAAGGGATGAAGGAAATCCCAAAGCTCCTGTGACTCCACACCTTCTTGTTCTGCCTGGTCCTAGGACACCCACACACCACCCCTCCCCTCCAGCTGTGGTGTCCCAATATTCACACTGGTCTGCCATTGCCGCACCACTAGCCCGGCTCACCTGCCTGCAGGATATGGCCTGAGCATTGACCTCGTATCCGTGCACAGTGGTGGGATGGGATCGCATCTCACCATGTGCTAGGGACACCATGACCCCCGCCCCCACCTGGAGGGTCGACCCAGCCACGGTACTTCAGGACCATAACTGCCATCAAGGTGGCAAGGTGGACATGACCCCATCCTGTCCTCAAGGAGCAACTGAGGAAGTAGGACAAACAGACATACATGTGCCTCGCTTCAACAGCAGGAGAAAAGAGCTCAGCAGAAGGGATGCAAGAGAAAAAAGCATTCGTCGTGGGGTACGAGCAGGGAACGCAACATGGAGAGAAGACTAACAGAGGAGTCAGCAGGAAGGTCAGGGCAACACAGCAGCCTAGCACTGCTGGTGGCTAATGTCCAGAGCCAGGCCTGGCCAAGGAGAGCTGAGGCTGGAGAGAGGCAGGGCAGGACCCCATACACACAGAGGGGGCAAGTCCTGCCCAGTCCTTTACCCCTTCCTTGCCCTGCTCTCCCCTCCTCTTGAGGACAGGCCCAGGCCAGTGACCCACGAAGGGGCCTGCACTTCCCGGCTCCCCTTGCTGCCTCTCTGTATCACACCACGGCCCCTCTCGCCACCCGACCCTCCCGGCCCACTTGAAACAGGCTGGCACACAGCCCAAGCATACTGGGTACATCTGGCCAGGATGGAAACATGGGCCAAGATGGCAGGGACAAGAGTCTTTCAAAGGTCAGGAACAGTTCCCTATAAAAGAAGGGAGAACGTTCCCACAGATGGTCCCAAAATAATGAAACCTGTGAAGACCAAGACCTTGGGTGACAAAAGAACTGAAAACAGGCACTCAAGTATTTGCTCACTGATGTTCACAGCAGCATTACTCACAATTGTCCAAAGCTGGAAGCAACCCACCAACCAATGCATGAACAAATAGAGCATGGTATACATACAATGGAATATCACTCAGCTGTAAAAAGGAAGTTCTAATGCATACAACAACATGGATGAACATGGATGAATCTCGAGTATATGTTGCATGAAATAAGCCAGACACAAAAAGACAAATACCAAGTGATCTGATGTAGATGCAAAACCTAGATTATGAAGATTCATAGAAACAGAAAGACAGTTACAGGGTACCAGGTGCAGGGGAGAGGGGAAGGTGGAGTTAATGCGGGGTTTCTGTGTGAGGTGACAGAAGAGTTTTGGTCACGGGTGGTGGTGAGGGGAGCACAGCATCATGAACTGACCAACACCACTGAATCGGGCACTTGCAAGCAGCTAAAATGGGAACTGTTGTGTTGTACATATGTCAGCACAATACAAACTAATAAATCAATAAAAGAAGCCTGGTGACCACAGTGGAGGACACAAATGGGCTGCATTTGCTGTGGTATTTGCTGTGCCTGGACATCCAGGAGCATTTAGAAGAGTCTAGCACTCTAAGATCTCACAGTAGAGAGAGCATTTCCCAGTTACAAGGAGGGCACAGGGCCTAGGGCGGGGAAGCACTTACGAAGCACTATGAGGAACACTCGCACAGGGGGACTGCCGGGGAGGGGGACCCCCGGGGGGCCACACTCCCACTCTGTCCCCACATTATTCAGTCTCACCTCTCATGACTAGAGGGAAGTACCTGAAACTGCTGAGCTGTGTCCCAGTAGTCTCAATTCTTGAAGACAACTGTGTAACAATATAGCTTTCACAATGTGACCATGTGATTGTGAAAACCTTGTGTCCGATGCTCCTTTTATCCACGGTGTGGACAGATGAGTAAAAAACAAGGATAAAAAATATATAATAGGGTAAATAAGGGATAAAAAAAATTGAGTAAAAAACAAGGATAAAAATATATAATAGGGTAAATAAGGGATAAAAAAATTGAGTAGACTGAAACACTGGTGGTCAATGGGAGGAAGGGGTAAGGGATATGGGATATAAGAGTTTTTTCTTTTTACTTCTTTTTCTGGAGTGATGCAAATGTTTTAAAAATGATCACGGTGGTGAATACACAACCATGTGAGGATATTGTGAGGTACCAACTGTATATTTTGAATGGAATATATAAGTGTGAAGACAACTTCAATAAAAAAAATACATTTTTTGAACCTCACCTCTGCACAATGGGGGGGCACATTTTTTTAATAAAGTGCTTATAGCATCTGCCAGCTTCAACTCTCAGAGATGACCTACATGTCCCCAGGGTGCAGCATTTTAATTTTGTTCCCTGGATCTCAGGTAAAAAGAGCTCTCTTAGGATTAAGTTGTATCTCTGGGTTCC
Source organism: Tamandua tetradactyla (assembly GCF_023851605.1). Classification (NCBI taxonomy): domain Eukaryota; kingdom Metazoa; phylum Chordata; class Mammalia; order Pilosa; family Myrmecophagidae; genus Tamandua; species Tamandua tetradactyla. Next base: position 72,963,717 of record NC_135327.1, read on the forward strand.
TGTGGTCACTTACCCCACATATGGCACGAGCCAGAGAGGCTACATTCATTCTTTGTGAAGGTTCAAAATATACTCACCCTGCACACTCCAAGAACCCAACTCAAAAATTAATTTAAATATATAGGCTATCTTCACAACACAGGAAATAAATAGGTACATTTATTCAAAATGTATTTGTCCTTAAAGAAATTTTGAAGATACAAGAAAAGCAAACTATAACTTGCAAATACGTATACTTTTTTAACACTATCAAACAGTTTTATTCTCTTTACAGACTATAGTTTCTATGTTAGCAATGGTCTCAGTTCTCATCTCTGGACTCACAGGAAACATGGTCTCATGCTTCCTATTCATTGTAAAGCAGGTCTCCACTACAGAGCACTTGGCTCCAACGTCCTCTGCAGTGGAAGCTGCTCAGTGGTGTTCTCAATATTTTTTTCCTTCCTTTATTACCTGCACTCGCCTTTCAATCCCAGGCTATGTCATAAGCACTTCCGTAGTCCCATAATGAGGGACAGTAAAAAAAAGTCCCATTATTTCCTCATTGCTTGAAAAATAAAACACAATATTCTACTGTTAATTAAGCTGGGATGCAGCTGGGCTGCAAATGGATGAGGAACTCCTTGGGCTCAGCCACCCAGAGCCTAGTGAGCCAGATATCTGGGGCAGAAGGAAGCTGAGGTGGTGCCTCCAGTGACCCCAGGCCCCAGGACTCCAACACAGAGGCCACGAGTGTTCCCAGCTAGGGTCTTAGCACCCCAGCCCATGGGGCTCCCGGTCACCCAGCAATTCCCAAGGTACCATTTGTTCTAGTTTGCAAACTGCCAGAATGCAATATACCTGAAATGGATTGGCTTTTTAAAAAGGGAATTTTTATTAAGTTGCAAGTTTCAGTTCTAAGGCTGTGAAAACGTCCAAATTAAGGCACCCAAGGAAAGATGCTTTGTTTCAAGAAGGCCAATGATGTTCAGGGTCTCTCTCTCAGCTGGAAAGGCGCATGGCAATGTCTGCTAGCTTTCTCTCCTCATGTCATAAGCCTTCACCAGGGGTATTCTCCTTCTGCTCTAAAGGTCTCTGGTTGTGTGGGTTCTGTCTATTCTGTAGCTCTAAAGCTTTTTCCAAAATCGTTCCCTCTTAAAGTGCTCCCGTAAGCAATCCCATCTTGAATTGGTAGAGACACATCTCCATGGAAACCATGTAATCAAAAGTTATCACCCACAATTGGGTGGGTTCACATCTCCATGGAAACAATAAAAAAGATTCCACCCAGCAAAATACTGAATGAGGATTAAAGGACATGGCTTATCTGGGGTACGTATTAGCTTCAAAACAGCACACCATTCATTTGAGCCCGATGGCTCCCATTTTACAAAAGGGCAAACTAGGCATGAGAGTGTAATGCCCGAGTCCCAGACATCGAGGTGGCAGCACTGGCATGAGAACCCGGTCAGCCTGGCTCCCAAGTTGGCTCGCTTCCCACTTGCCACATGGCCTCCCATGATGAACACATAGCCTCAGTGGCATTGGGGGACAGGTCTAGAAAACCACTCAAAATAAAAAACAAAGGTGGAAAAGGGTCACACTGAAAGCCACAAAGGGGTACCCCAAACCTTCAGACCCAGGGAAGTGGCAACCACACAGTCAAGGGTGTTGGCAAAAGGACAGGGGTCACACAGTCTCTTGGAAGGGGTGGATGACACACACTGGAAGGTACAAGATGGTCCACCTACATACAGTTCCCCATCAGCTGAAGGTAGTGAATTTGGGAAGTTCTAGCATTGCCTTATGAATTCTCAAATACAAAGGACCTGCCAAGGCCAGAAAGGGCAATACATGCAAAACTCAAACTTCAGCTCAAAGTTCTAAGCGCCCAAGGATATTCGGTAGTGAGATGTTTTAGAGCTGCTCTTCTCTAACCACCTGGGGGTGAGAAGCAGTGTTTGCTGTTGTTACTTACACTGAGCTGGCATGGACAGACAGCTTATAACACACCAGAAAAATGAATTGCTAAATACACGACCGTGGACTGAATCTAATAAGAGAGGAGACATTATTGGGACAACAGAAAAAATTGGAATATAAGCTGCATGCTGCGTATCAGTGTTACATTTCTTCAACTTGATACATTTACTTTATGTGGTTGCCTAACTGAACATTCTTGTTCTTAGGAAATACATATGTAAGTAGTATTAAAAGAGTATGATGTATGTAACCTACTCTCAAATGCTTAGAAAACAGACAGATGAAAAGAAAGGAAAAAAAAATGTGGCAGAATGTTAAAAGCTGATAAATCTGGGTATCTGGGTAAAGGATTTAGTGGAGTTCCCTGCACTGTTTTCATACTGTTTTTGTAGTTTTCCTGTAAGGTCGAAATTATTTCAAAATAAAAATCGTAAAAAATCAATTACTAGAAAAATTAAATTAAAAAACAAAGACAGAATACACTCCTCCAATATTTTAAAAATTAAATATAACAGTCAAATTGCTGTAAAAGGTTCTAAACATGTTTTCTCAATTTCTACACTTATGCAGAGTGCCAAACAGGTGGGGACTGGGCCCCTCCCTCCAGGCTGAGCATGGGAGGCACCTGCAGGAACAACAGCTCCACCTCCCCCCCCCTGAAAACTTCAGTCCTAGGCTAAAATGACTGATGGAATTTTTGTGAGTAGAGAGATGAATGTGCTAGCCATCCCAATTCATCTCATCAGACCCACCACCTCAAATGCTGATTAATTGCGGACACTTCCCTGTAAGAGGGAAGAGACAAAAGAGGAGAACAGGAATATGAAAAAGTGCCAGAAATCAAGACAAAAGAAGGATGCCTCAGGAAACTGAGGAGGTTGGGTGTATAAAGATCCATGACGCAAGAATTCAAACGTTTACAGGGAAAGACAGAACTGAAGTGCTCCATGTTACTGAAAAGGCCAGAATGGAACACAAAGAGGGGGTGTTACAGAAAGGTCAATTTCAATTCACTCTTTGTCCGCAAATGAATAGGCCGTCCAAGTAGGTAATGAGGCCCCCCCATCACTGTTGGTAATCAAACAATAGAAAATGACCACTTGCAGAGGAAACACAATTGAATCAAGCATTCACGCTTCAACCAGTTACACCACGGAGCCTTTCCCAAATCTCAGCATCTAGGCCACCACTGGCTGTTGTGGAGTTCAGGTACGTTAACTCACAAGACAGCCACTGCCTACCTGCCTGTTTTTGAGGTCTGAGGCTGCCTACCCTGATGACAATACATCACCAGGGTGGGCTATATTTTTTATTGACACATTAACTTTGAAACTCTATAACTCAAGAGGCATGCATCGGGTGATTCATGATATGTGACTTCGTGATTATCTGGCCCATGGGCAGAGAATCAAGAGAAAGTTGACTACTTACATTTAACGTTCATAGGGCAACTTAAAATAACATGGATTTCCTGTGGGGATTTAACCCCCAAAATAAGTACAAGGAATAACAAAAAAAATAAAAGGAAAAAAAAATGAGCACAAGGCAAACAGAAGCAGGATACAGGTATTTATGATTAGATCTGTCTTTCTCAAAAGTAGTACGAACATTGACCAGCCACAACTCTCTGTTCCTCTGCTGCTTATGAAATCTTACTACAGAGAAAATTCATTCTGCCCCCCTCAATCAATCCAGCGGCGTGCAGGCAGGGGTCTCCTGCATCTGCCCCCCTCAATCAATCCAGCGGCGTGCAGGCAGGGGTCTCCTGCATGCCTGGCTAGGTGTATGGGGAGGCAGAGGGGCAGGGTCAAGCATGACCTTTAAGGGCCAAGGGTACAGGCTTTGGACTCAGCCCACACCGGATCAAGTGCGACTTTGGGTGATTTACCAAAATTTGTAAGCCTTGGTCTCTTTGAATGTCAAATAGATAAAACAACACCTGCAAAGTATCAGACAGAGAATAAAAATAACACATAGGAAGCATCTGATAAACATAACTATTTGTATTATTCAGAAGAAATCTAAGACCTGTAGCTATTTCAAGAAGTTGAGATTTAGGTAGAAAAAAAGCATACATAATAGAACAAGAATAAATAAATATATATATATATATATATATTTAAATTTACTTACTGCATTTTATTGATTTTAAACACTCCCAATCCCTTATTTTAACATTTCTGAAACTTTAACATCTTATGATCCATACATACTTAATGATTATACAAGATTATCTTTCTTTTGTCCTACTGAAAATCTGTCGTTAAAATTGGCTTTGTCTTGTGGTATTTTAGGATTACCAGAATAAAAATTTAAGAAATAAACAAAAACCTGCATAGGATTGTACTATGCAAACAGTGAACCCAATGGTAAATGATGGACTATAAAATATTCCTTTTTTGGAATACATTTGTGTTAAAATAGGATGGTATATGGGAACCCTGCATTTCATGCAATGATTTTTCTGTAGACCTATGACTTCTCTAATTAAAGAAAAGAAATTCAGTAAATGTAAAATCACAGGATACAAACTAAATATTTTATCAGAAAAACTCTGAGGAAAACGAGATCCATTTCTTCTGGGCAATAACTTATTTGCCTCAGTCTCACCAACACACACACGCTTTATAGATACAAACATTAAGAAAAACACAATTCCTTTACTCAATAGGGGGAAATGGCCTCTCCCTGCCTCAAAATCTTCATCTGTAAAGGGGACATTACCAGAGGATTGGTGGAAGAATTAAATAGGAAATCCTAGTGAAGCCCCTGGTACAATGACCTGTAAGCAGCAAATGTCTTAATTTTCTCATCTGTGAAATGGGGATCATGAAAATACCCATCTGTTAGGATTGTGGGAAGGTTTTAACTAGGAAATCCGAGCCAAGTACATAGGAAATGCTTCCTCTTTTCCCCACTGTTTCCTCTTCCAATGAGTGTTCAGTTTCTAGGTCGTTGAATATCCAGGTTTCTAGTTCTATCAGGATATGGCATTTGTCCTCAGTTTATTCATACAAAGCTCGCTGTGGTTGCTGATGCCGATCATGGTGAACCACATTAGTATGGGACCTGTCTTGTTCTATTGGGCTATGAAGTCTTTGAAGACAGTATTGGATCCTTTTTCTTTTAGATTCCTCCTACCTAGCCATGGCCTGCATTTCATAGGCATTCAAAAAAATGGTGACTGGCCATATTTTAAAACTTCAACTTCTGTGTGAGACTAAAGGAAGAGACGTTTGTTTGGTATGAAATTTATATTTTGGGTAGTGCATTTCTTAACTTAACTTGTAGGGTCAGTTTGTTAACACCATAAGTACATGGAATCTTGAATAGGGCATGAGATTGTGTTGGTTTGTTCAGGTTAGTGTGATGCCCCGATAAATCCCACAGTGATTTGGAAAGTGAATAAAGAAGTATTTGCAAATTCCCTTGGGGGAATGGGGAGAAAGGGGGCAAATTCAACTTCCCCATTTGAAGAATTTCTGATATCTAGCAAGCAGTGTGGGCAACCAAATCAATAGACCAGGCCCTTGATCTTGGGGTTGGCCCCTATGAAATGTATTCCTGCAAAGGATAGGCTACGCCTACTTAAAATTAGGCCTAAGATTTGATTCAATTAATTAATTAATTTTTTAAAAAATTAGGCCTAAGGCTCACCTCCACAAAAACCTCTTTGGTTGCTCAGATGTGGCCTCTCTCTCTCTCTAAACCGACACAACAAGTAAACTCACTGCCCAGCTCCCTCTACAGAGGACATGATTTCCAGGGGTGTAAAGCTCCCTGGCCACATAGGACTGAAATCTCAGGATGAGACACGACCTAGCATCAAGGGACTAAGAGAAATAAGAAAAAATAGTGTCAGTAACTAAGAAATTTCAAAGTCAAGAGGTTATCCTGGAGGTTATTCTTATGCATTATATAGATATCCCCCTTTTTAGTTTATGGTGTATTGAAGTGGCTAGAGGGAAGTACCCGAAACTGTTGAGGTATGTTCTAGTAGCCTTGTTTCTCGAAGATGATTGTATAATGATACAACTTTTACAATGTGACTGTGTGGGTGGATTGTGAAAACCTTGTGAATGATGCTTCTTTTATCCAGGGTATGGATAAATGAGTAAAAAAAAAAAAGTGGATAAAAAAATAAATAAATAACGGGGGGGATAAGGGATAAAATAAACTGGGTAGATAGAAATACTATTGGTCAATGAGAGGGAGGGGTAAGGGGTATAGTGCATATGAGTTTTTTCTTTTTTCTTTATTATTTCTTTTTCTGGAGTGATGTAAATGTTTAAAAAAAATGATCATGGGGATGAATACACAACTATGTGATGATGTTATGTGCCACTGATTGTACACCACGCATGGAATGTTTGTATGTTAAGAATATTTTTATGTTGTTTTATCAATAAAAATATTTTTTAAATGGTGATTGAAGGAACAAATTAGCCAAAGCTACTCAGAACATTTCAGTTGACTGAGTAAGTTACCAAAACTATAAAAACAAGTACTATTTGCTAACCCATGCTAACAACTAACTAGGATTCCAACCAATAAAATCAGTGAACAGCAATTTGTCATATCAATGAAAAAATGTTTTTCCAAGCAAGTACCATCTATGTTTTAAGTGAATCGTCTACGATTTCAGAAGAAATGAAAATAAAGAGTTGAAAAGAATGTAATTTCAAACTTACATAGGTATCATGAAAGTCACTTAAATTCTATATTTTTTAAAAAAGAATCCTTCATTCTTAAAAGAATCAGACATCGTTTCCCAGAGCCTGCCCATGCCAAAAAAAAAAAAAAATCAGACAGTCAGTTCACGCTGCAGACCTGATGAAAATAATGGTTCCACCAAATGAGGGTCTTCTCTGTGTCAAGCAAGATGCCAAGAACTTTATATTAATTAGCTCTCACTATGACCTTGTAAATTTCCTCACTTTACAAGGAATTTAAACAAAGCATCTGTGCCAGTTTGAAAAGATTATGTACCCTAGAAAAGCCATGTTTTAATCCTGATCTGTCTTGTGCAGGCAGTCATTTCTTTTAATCCCTATTCAGCACTGTAAGGTGGAAAACTTGATTAGGTTATCTCCAGAGACGTGGCACATCCAATTGTGGTTATTAACCTTTGATTAGAGGGAGATGTGACTCCACCCATTCCAGATGGGTCTTGATTAGCTTTAAAGATGGAATCCTTTAAAAGAGGAAGCATTGTTGGAAAAAAAGCTTGAGAGCCACAAGAACTATGCCAGCCCAAACAGCCAGAGATCTTTGGAGATAAACAAGGAATACGCCCGTGAGGGAGCTTCGTGAAACAAGAAGCCGGGAGAGAAAACTAGCAGATGCGGCCATGTTTACCATGTGCTCTCCCAGCTAAGAGAGAAACCTTCACTGACCTTCCTGACCCATGCCGTAGATTGGACATTTCTATAGCCTTGCTTTAGCTGGGACATTTTCATGGCCTTAGAACAGTGGACTTGCAATTTATTAAATTCCTCTTTTAAAAAGCCATTCCATTTCTGGTATATCACATTCTAGCAGCTAGCAAACTAGAACAGTATCTATAGTCATGCAGCTGAATAAGTCAACACAATTATAAATTTCCTGCTTTACCTCACAAAACACCTCTATTAATATAGTCACTATAACCACAGAATCACAATTTTAAATAATTTTCAAAGCCTTTTAAATAAAAGCCCAATCAGATGCAACAGTCTCATAAAATAAAAATAAGGATTGTTTCAAATGATCTTTGTATCCTCCCACCTCAAGTGTAAAAACCATGACAAGCAGAAGTTACTGTCCACAAATTTCTTAAAGGTAATTTAATCCACTAAAAAATTTCCCTTTACCAAAGCATGGGGTATGTGGGATTGAAAAAGGAAAAGCTACAGAACTACTATCTGGCTAAAAAAATAATGAAAAATAAGAGTGACAAGACTTTGGGTATGGAGTTCATTTCATTCCCAAATTAAAAATATAAGGGACAGTTTCATCCTTCAGATCCTCTAGACACTGCCAAAGGATTGAAGAGTCCAGATCTCCAGGACACCAAAATGGAGAAAATCCAAAGATGTGTGTGATTTGCAAGGGAAGGCTCACCTTAGGGCTGTGAATCTTGGCCCTCTTCCCAAAAGTAATGATGAGGAAACAAGCTGATACAAGGAGGCGCACTCTGGTTTCTGTCTACCCGAAGAGACTTATTCTAGCAATCAATAGCTTAGAATTAGGGCTGGGCAGACTTTTTCTGTCAGAGGCCGGACACTACTATGACAAATTAAACAGATGAGTGTGGCTATGTACCAATAAAACTTTATTTACAAAAGCAAGCAGCAGCCAGACTGGATTTGATTCACAGGTCGTAGTTTGCCAAACTCTTGCTCTATTAAAGCAGATGTCCTAACTGCAGTTTCAGGGACACAGGCACAGAAAATGGAATCAAGAGAAGCAACCTGTGCTAAGTTGGGGGGTGGGGAGCACTCTGCTTGAATGCTGTTTCCCAAACCTGCTCATGGTGTAAGTACATTCCTTCACCTGGATGCTGAATCCCTGGAAGGCAGGATTATAAGGAGTTCCTAAGAGGCTTCATTTTTTTAATAAAAGCATGTTTATTTCTAATTCCACAATCAGGAAAAAAAATAATAATTCAACAGTAAAAGTAACCTTAAAAGCCTTTATCAAACTTGCATTCAAGAGCTTTATTTCTAAACCCTGGTTCAACATGTAGTGTAGCTGTTTTTACCTGAACCCATTTTATTTTGTATTTCTCAGTTTTCTGAAGGGTAACAGATGTTGCTTTTATTTGCTACAAGTCTTCCAATAGGTGCATAATCCCTTCTTTAAAACCTTAAGGCTAGATATGGATGCAATTTAAGAATTTTTCAGAATTTGGGAAGAGAATATAGTGGATACACTCATGAATACAGACACAGGTACGGGCTTTGGGTGGTTCCCGCATCAGCCACATTTCACTTCTACCACTGGTGCTCTGCCCCATCCTACCTGGGGAGCTGCCTCCCCAGCACCACTCCGTCAGTTCAGATGGAGGTGTGATGGTTAGGTTCCTCTGGTGTCAACTTGGCCAAGGGATGAGGCCCAGCTGTCTGGTCAGGCAAGCACTGGGCTGACCATTGCTGCAAGGATATTTTGTGGCTGGCTGATAAACTGGAAGGCTGGTGTATTAAACCGTCAGTCAGTTGATCTGTGATCAACTAAGGAGAGTCTCCCACAACGAGATAATCCAACCAGGTGAAGGCTTTCAAGGAAGAAGAGAGACTCTTTCACTGCTTCTTCAGCCTCTCCTGTGGAGTTTGTCCAGACCCTTCATTGAACTGCCAGCTTCACAGCCTGACCTAAGGATTTTGGACTCTTCTATTCCCACGGTTGTGCGAGACACTTTTATAGATCTCGTATTTATAGATCTCTGCTGTATGGTTCTTTTTCTTAGAGAACCCTGACTAACACAGGAGACCTTGTCTGTCCTCACAATCACCACAACCTCCTCCCCCCATGTCTTATTTCATTTCCTTCTCTTATTTACCAGTTGTTTACCACCTGCCTACTGAGCCCCAGGGCTTGGTTTGGCTAGTTCAAAGCTGTATCCTCAGCAATGAAACTGTGAAACTGTGCCTGGCATTTAGTTGGCACTCAATCAGTACAAAAGGAATTAGAGATAACAACCCTTTATAGGGTTTAAAAGATGTGGCTAGCCATGTGCAGGGGTGATTTCCATGCATTCAATCCTGACATCGTTAACCCATTTAACCAACAAAGAAACGGAAGTACAGGAACGCCACCCAATTTCCCGCAGGTCAGAGAGGTAACTAGTAAAACTTGCAACAATGGCACATTTTGAAGGAGCAAGCTATGCCTTAAGGGTGAACTGGCCCATTCCCCCACCCTGCCAGCTCTCATCATGCCAATCTGTTGACTTCCATCACTAAAGGAGAAAGCAGAATAATTAAATGGAAACAACTCTGGCAGTTGTGTCCATATAAAACCCTCCACAGCAGTGACTCTGCGACTAAACAGTGTATCTTCTCCAAGCCATGGCTGACAGTGAACAGTTAGAATCAGAAAATTATTTGTCCATCAAAGGTCTTAAGAAGATTTTTTTTTCTATAAAAATATGGAGATTTATCTAATTGCTGTGATTGCAGATTTCTCAAGACTGCAACTCATTGTAAATCATCCCATTTTCTGAGAAATTCTGGAACTGTCATCTAATTTTCCAGGAACAGACAACAAGGCTGCCAAGTCATGCTGTTGGATTTTTACAAGAGCAAGACAGTGACTTTAAAAGCCACTGAAGAACATTATTGAGCATTTCCTCAAAGGATGAAAGAATACCCAAGAGAATGGCCAGTGTTCCTAACTTTCCAGCTCCTGGGAAAACAGTCTTCAGCCACTGGGACGATAAAAACACCTAACACACACACGAAGTTAGGCACTGCCTTTAGATCACACATCTGCCACCTCTGTATGAACCACTAGGAAATCAGAAAATGCTAGTGGGAAGGCTGGGGGAAACTATGAGTGCTTCTGTTTCGTCACTCTTCCCTTACATCATCATTCTGCCCTTCTAAGTCTCTGTGTACCCAGCTAAAGATGACACTACTAAAACAATTTCCATTGCAACTCCTGGTGGAGGATGTTTTGCTTTTAGTTTGCCAAACCTGTTCTCTTGGGACTAATGGTACAAAATGCAAGGCAGCAGGCTGGGGTCAGGCATGCAATCTGGGCCCAGCGAACTGGCCACTCGAGAACTGAACCCATGACCCAAGGGTGAAGCACAGAACTTGAAACAACAGGGTGAGGCAATCGCAGCCTCTTAAGGCACAAGAAAGCAATGATTTATGAAGCAGAGGGCAACGCCTTAGCTGGGGCTCACGCTCAGAACAGGCCTTTGGGTCACCACCAAACTTCATAGTTCTCCTAACCTCTTTCCTGGCTAGTAACCAATGTTGGTTTTTGTGTCAAAGTCGAGGATTAAGATTAATTGTATTTCAGAATCTTCAGCCCTTTTTCAGAGGCCTGCTGTATTTTGTCACCCCCAAAATTAAACAGACTATTTAAGACTATCTGTCTGCAGCTATAATGCTGTAGGTAAATCATCATCACTGTAGCTAAAAAGAGACTTCACAGACTAAGGGTGGAAAAACAAGTACAGAGAAGTACAAACATCTGATCGAGGGCAGGGCATATGAAAGGACTTCAAAACTCCAAGTACTTTGATGAAACTGTTGAGTTGTGTTGCAGTAGCCTTGATTCTTGAAGACAACAGTATAACTATATGGCTTTTACAATGTGACCATGTGATTGTGAAAACCTTGTGTCTGATGCTCCCTTTATCCAGGGTATGGACAGATGAGCAAACAAATAAGGAAAAATAAATTAATATATAATGGGGGAGGGGATAAGAGATAAAATTGGGTAGACAGAAATACTAGGTCAATGAGAGGGAGGGGCATGGATATGGGATGTGTGAGGTTTTTTTTTTTAATTTTTTTTCTTATTCTGGAGTGATGCAAATGTTTTCAAAACGATTATGGTGATGAACACTCAACTATGTGATACCGTGAGCCACTGACTATATGCCATGTATGGACTCTATGTGTGCGAAGACATCTCAATAAAAATATTCTAAAAACTCCAAGTGATTAAAGGTTTAGATAAGGGCACCTGGGATTCAATTATCAAATCCAAAAAAAAGAAGGACTCACCCTTAAATATGTATCCCTCTACATAATACAGTAAAAATTTTAGTTATCTGTTTCAGAAAATGCAAGAAATTTGCAGATGAAAAGTTTCCTGCCACCTGTGAAGAACTAGAGAAACTAAAGGAACAGAAATGAACTTCTTCTCCCAAAAACCCCTGTGGGAGCTATCAGAGCAGGTGAGACAAAGGGAAGAGCCAATCTGGAAGAAGGCTTCCATCTGTGAAGAGCAGGCTACACCCAGGCCACCACGCCCCACTAAGGAGCCATCCCCTTCTTCTTTCCCACTTCCTTGCCATGTAAGCTCAGGTCTCCAACTCAACGTCCCAACACTCACCATCACTCCCACTACCCATCTGGAGTTGGGCACTCACTAAGTGGAAACACAGTGCCCGCTTCATTTCAAACCTCTAATCAAGCAGGCAAGTTTGTACTACAATAAAACAACTTTTAGGAAAGGATACCAGGGATGATAGAAATACGATGATGAAAAAGAATGTGCCCTGAGGGACTTATCAGTGCTCCCTGCTCAGGCATCTCCTTGGTGACCTGACTGGTAACGGAGCAGGTTCATAGTTATTAGCTACACATGTGCCGAGGCCCTCAGCTGACACCGTTTTGCTAGAATTGGACATCCATGCTCACCCATACCTGGTAGTACGGATGGTGCAAAAAGGAATCTGGGCAGCCAGCTAAAGCCATTGGCTCCTTCTTGCCTTCTTCAAATTACTTTTACTGTGTTGCAGCACCTGTAATAAAGACAGACTGTGAGAAGCCAAGCCAAAGAAAACAATCACTACTAAAAACTTGTTCAAGAATAGCATCTCTAAGTGGATAACTTGCAGACACTATCTGCAGATTTGGTTAGAATGTGTGCTCCAGGGATACCAGCTTTTCTTCCAATACAGTGAGACTGTCGCCAGTTAGCAAACTTTGACAAGTGGCCTGTTAATCACAAGTCTGTGGGTGGAAGGGTGCCTAGTCAGGCCAGAGTGACTTTGGGTCCACTACATTTAACTCATACATCTCAGCATTTCCCCTGAGTCACAGGACCCCTTTTCTTCTTATGACATCTACTAACCCCCTGGAGAGTTTATTATACTTTGGGAAATACAGATTCAGCCTAATTCTAAAGAAGTCTTGAAGTGATATATGTGTATTGTTGGGGAGCTGGGGAGACCACTGAGGTCCACTTGCATAAATGCTGGCTCTACCTGCCAAAGCCAAGACTAAACCCCCAGGTCTCCATGTAAACCAAAGCACGATACAGGTATTTCACTTTCTCCCCAGCATTCTAATTTTCTAATACAATCTTTGTAAACAGCATTCACAGGCATGGCCTCCTGAATCTACATAACACTTCCCAGATCCCTTCCCTCCCCCAGCCCATGTGTGACATTCCTGATACTAAATGTACATTTAGGTCCTGCAATGAGCTCCCAATGAGCAGCAAGCAGAGCCTATCTTTTTCTTCTCTTTCATCGGCTGTGGCAGCACCAACCACTTGTCTGATGTGTGCACACTAATGACAGAAAGATTTGGAGTTGAATCTAACACAGCCTCCCTCTCCATGATGGCAGAGGGCTGGATGGGGCAAACACCAGTTTGGCCCAGACCTGTTCACTGCTGAACACCAAGACATGCTATGCCGATCGGATGACATACAAAGAGATTGCATGGGATGGGAATTTCTCAAGATGCGCCTTTTCTTCTAAATTATAATCGGAAATTGAAGCTTATTCCTGAGTAGACAGAAGACTGTATAATAAATCATACTTACAAATGCTGAGGGTAGATTCCACAAAGATAAAGGAATCAGTGTACCAAAGCCACAAACCTCACTCAGCGCCATTCTCCTCATTCAAAAAGCACTGGAAACAAAAATGTTTTCAGGAAGAGCAGCGACAGAACTCACAAAAGATCCTCTGTCATAATCCACTCGTGGGGTGCTCTGGACCCTCAGCTCCTCTCTGGACCTTAGATCCTGCCTCAGGCCAGCCTGAATAATGCATCATTCCCGGTCATAACAGGCTTTCTCCTGTGTCTGCACCTGTGTGTTTCTGTCAGCAGCTAATGCTTACTATCCTGTGGGCTGAGCTCAGGAATCACCTCCTCCAGGAAGCCCTCTCAATCCCCCCACCACCACCACTACCGAGACGGGTTCAGCCAGCTTCCACCCTGGGCTTATGGACCATGTTCTGTGCTTACACCTACTCTTCCATTTACCAATTCTCTTATTGGGCTCACGCACCCCCAGTCAACAATAATCTCAAGGGTAGCAGAGGCGCTCTGTGTCCCCAGCTCCCAATTTTGATTTTCGATGCTTAAGGAGTACTTAAGGAACCCATTTCCCTGAGCTCTGGTGATTGTCACTATAAGCCACTATAATCCAGAGAAAATAAAACACCACGAAGAGGCTCAACCCCATCTACCACTCTCCTCTCAGCCTGAGATGCTAAGCCCCCATGCCCTGCCCTTTCCACCCAGGGTGGGGATGCCCAACAAGCCAGGCAGACTGGCTCCCCTCTGAGGCTGATTTCCAGAGAAAAGCATCAACAGTGAACAATAACAGAGCATGTCAAAGATAAGTCAAGAGCCAAGAGAAGGGCTTAAAACGATTTCCAATCTTTATATTTAAAGGTGTGGCAGAGTTTATTTCCCCAAAGCAGTTTTATTAAGAAAAAGAAGAAAAATTAAAAAGTGGTTCTCTTCTTTCAGTGAAGAAAAGGCAAAACAGGAAACAAGGAGAATGGAACCAAAAACAAACAACAGCAACAAAAATGCCCAGTACAAAACTGACTGGATGCTATAGGCAATAAAATCAGAATCAATGCTGCAGAAAACTAAATTTATGGGAGAGAAGATCAATTTGAGAAACAATGAAACAAGATAGAGAGAATAAACAAAGCTGAACACAATGACAAAAGGGTAACATGGAAGCCAGAACAGAACTCAGGGTATAAGAGATAAAGGTCAAGGATGCTTCAGAAGTGAAAAAGATGAGAAATCGCCAAAAGACAGGGCTCCCCACATTTCAGATACCCTAAGCAAAGCCCAGACCCCATCGAGTCACAGTCTGATTTTTCTTTTTTAATTAATAAATAAAGACTCACAGAAGCTTCTGCAGAAAAAAGTAAAAGAAAACCCCAGATAGGGCATAAAATTAGGGATATACCTATTAATTCCTCTAAGCAAAATAGCAATAACTACCAAAAAAAATCAAGGTTAAACCCAAGAAATTAAAACACTACTAAATTGTCATGATAGCTAAAAAAAAAAGCAAGTGTTGTAAATCTGTAACATTTACCATCAACTAGTTATATGCTCTGAGTGCCTCTTCAGAGTGCTTCAAATCACCAGTTTAAGAGTAAGAGAAGGACCTCAGAACCAACCAGCTTAGGCTGAAGTGATCTCGCGACGCCAAAGAAACAAGTTATCCAGAAATCAGGCAGTTGAAATTTAAAGTATGCATGTGACACCTGACACTCAGCATTGGTACTTTGAAGCTTTCAAAGACAGCACTACACCCTATAGCAACTGTTTAAAAAGTTGAAAAACTTCGACTAGAGATATGAAGGAAGCTGACCTAGATAGGACTAAGGTAAATCAGAATATAGGGTAAAAAATGATATGGTCCATATTTTAAAACTTCAGCTTCTGTGTGACCCCAAAGGGAGAAATGTTTATTCGGTGCAAAATTTATATTTTGGTTAGCGGATTATCTAATTTAACTTGTATGGTCAGTTTATTCAAACACGATAATTACCTGGAATCTTGAATAGGGTGTGAGATCTTATGGGTTTGTACAGGTTAATTGTGATGCCCCCATAACATCCCAGAATAATTTGGGCAGAGAATAAAAAAGTACTGCAAAGTCCCTATTGGGGATTGGGGAGAAAGGAGGAAATTAAACTTCCCCATCTGGGAAATTCCTGATGTTCTCACAAGCAGTGGGAACACAAATTCAAAAACCTGAGCCTTCAATTGTGGGGTATGCCCCTATTAAACATATTCCTGCAAAGAAGAAGCTAAGCCTAGTTGTAATTATGCATGAGTCACCCCTAGAGAACCTCTTTTATTGCTCAGATGTGGCCTCTCTCTCTCAGCCAACTTGGCAGATGAACTCACTGCCATACCCCCTACATGGGGCATGACTCCCAAGGGTGTAAATCTCCCTGGGAACGTGGGACAGAAATCCCAGGATGGGACAGGACCTAGCATCAAGGGACTGAGAAAACCTTCTTGACCAAAACAGGGAAGAGAGAAGCGAGAAAAAATGAAGTGTCAGTGACTGGAAGATTTCAAAGAGAGTTGAGAGGTTCATCCTGGAGGTTATTCTTACGCATTATATACTAATGCGTAAGAATATATAAACTGATCCTATACTATGGATGGACTGTATGTGTGAAGATTTCACAATAAAAATAAAAATAAAAGAAGTAAGCAGTGTTTCAATGCATTAAATCACTCGTCAAGGCTGTGGCTGGTAATCTCCCTCAAGCCACTGGCAAAGACCAGTAGCCTCACGCCCTTCACTGTTCTCTGGCTCTTGTTATGGGCTGAATTGTGACCCTCAAAAGTTCAAATCTGAACTCCTGGACCCATGAATGCAACCTTATTTGGAAATAGGGTTTTTGATGATGCAATTAGTTAGTATGAGGTCATAATGGAGTAGAGTGCACCCTATGGTGTCCATATAAGAAGGACACACAGACACAAGGTAAAAGACAACCATGCAAAGGCACATGCAGAAACTAGAATGATGCAGCTATAAGCCAAGGACTGCCAAGGATTCTGGAAATACCAGGAATTGGAATAGGCAAGGAAGGAGTCTCCCCTACAGATTACAGAGAGAGCAAGGCCTTTCTAACACCTTTATTTCAGACTTCTGGCTTCTAAAGCTAGGAGACACATTTCTGTTGTATTAATTACCTATGATGAAGATGGCAGCCCTAGGAAACTAATAAAACACCCATCCTCCCAAACCTCTGCAGGTGGATAAGTACCCAGCCATTTGCTGCAAGATCCCAGGATAACACTGTGATGCCCACGGTGGGATGCCAGAAAGTACTCTTAGCCTCCCACTCACCCATAAGCACACAGCTCTGCAGGCTTCAGAGTTCTACATATAGCTCCCTCCTCCCACCCTCCCAGCATGCCCTCCCCAAGTCTGGGCTCCTCCTCCGAACAATCCTTCCACCTTCTACCTTGACTGTACCCTGGCTCTAACCCTGGGGAGCACTGCTGTCCTGCAGCCTTCTCAAGGAAGGTTGTTTCCCCTCCACCCCCACCCCTTGGCCCACATCTCTAAGGCTGAGTGGGTGTGTCTAGTGTCCTCCTTGCTCTTCTCAGTCCCTGAAGAATCCTCCCCTCCCGCGCAGGCCCCACCCCTCCCCTACCACGCAGGCCCCACCCCTCCCCTACCGCGCAGGCCCCACCCCTCCCCTACCTCGCAGGCTCCACCCCTCCCCTACCGCGCAGGCCCCACCCCTCCCTGTCGCTCTCATTTCCCGGTTCCGCCACCACCACCACCAGCTCACTGCACTCCTATTTGCTGGCTCTAATGTCTATGCCCTTTGGAACATATTGAATTATATTGTTATTTCCCCCACGAAGTTTCAAATTTAATGGGTTTAGAGTACTGAAAACATCATTAAATATGCCAATTGTACTTCCTAAATATCATCTTTGAAAATAATTTGTGAAATGAAATGGCTTCTCAATCAGAAAAGCATGCCCCTCTGTCATGTGTTTCTCCTAGGTACAGTAACCAATTTCAGTAAATGGACTGGATTAGCTTTGGTCTCTCATAAACTATATCAAAAAAACAACTATTCAGTGAGCTTTTAGTAAAATTTACATCTGCTAATATTTTCTACATAAGCAGGAGATTCTGCAAGATTTCTTAGAATGCCAAAGCTTGGGGACAGATGATTAGCGCAGTGTACCCAAAAAGTACTTTCACAGGTGCAAACTTCTGGTTTTTGACATATCATGAAGTTTTCTGATCATACTGGTTATTCTATCACTTGTTAATGTCTTCAGTCTTTCAACTTTGAATTATCTTGACAAACAATGTACTTTTCCAGCTCTGTAAATCTATCTAACCCAGTTGTCCAGGAGGTTAAATTTAAGCCCACAGAGCAAGCCTTGTGCACAATTATCTCGCCACACATACCTGACAAAAATTAAAAGCACCGTCATCATTGGTGCCCTGAAAAAAACAGAAAAACTATACCACATATGAACCAAAAATCCGACTTCTGCATGTTCCACAATAGTACAGACTAGGCAATATAGTGTGCTAACTTTAAAGTTGTGAATTTATCAGCTGATTCCTCAAAAACACATATTTCATACTGAGAGATGCTGAGAGAATAGTTTCATAAGCAGCTAGATCTATAGCTGCTTTATACCTATAATGATAAAATTTTCTTATTAACAATCGCAGAATGACTAAGAAAATGTGCCAATCAATCTCACTTCTTTCTTCCTTTGATTACGGGAGTTTATTGACAAATTCAGCCTGCTGTGTTTGGTTTAACATATCCTTTTAATTTTAAAGTTAATCCTTCTTTTGAAAGAATACCATTATAAATAATATATTGGAGTCTTTCCATTTTAATTGAGTTTTGAACATAAGATAAAAATTTAATCTTCATTATAAAGTTTGCACTTTGTTTCTTTATTATACTGCAGTTCAGAAAAACAGTTCAGGCAAAGTCAAAAGTTTGCTGATTCTAGAGTCAACATTCTTCTTAACATTGTCAATATTTACACTTTCAGATCTAGCAGCTAAGCTTGGACATGGCTTTGTTCTTTTGCTTTCACATTTATTATTTTTGCATTTTAAGGGTAATTTGTACTTGTTAAATTAAAGCAACACAATTGTCATAAACTGGAAAAATATCTCTCCCAATAACAATTTTTCTGAAAAGCAGACTGGACATTCTTAACTGAAACCTCTGGCGTTTGGCAGACAGCAGAGGAAATTCTTCTACCCCTCACATTGCAACAAACTGCAAATTACGTTTATGGTAGATTTAACTGTACGGTGCTAACCCTCCCAGTGTGGTGTGGGTCAACTGGCATCGTTATAGTAGAACACCATATGCGATGTCAGTTGAGCAGACAATCAATGGCATATTCGTGACCAAATCATGCACTTATCATGTGAGTGTAGCATACCAACTGACGTGTTCAATTCTTCCTAAGGATCCAGAAGGTCTACTCGAATATTTTTGTTCCATTCAGTTTTATGTCTTAAAAAAATGTTTTTCATCAAGGCAAAGGATGTGAATACACATTTCTCCAAAGATACACAAATGGCCAATAAGCACATGAGACAATGCTCAATAGCGTTAATCGTTATGGATGCAAATCAATACCATGAGATAACATTTCATACATACAAGGTTGATTAATATTTTTAAAAATAACGATAAAAGAAAAGCAGAATATAAGTGTTGGTATGGACGTGGAGATATGGGAATCTTTGTGCATTGCTAGGGGTAATGTGAAATGGTATAGTAGTTGCAGACAAATTTGGAATGTTAAACACAGAATTTCCAAATGACCTGAGCATTCCACTTGTAGTACACACCTAAAAGAAATGAAAGCAGGGACTCAAAGAGAGATCTGTACAGCAATGTTTACAGAAGCATTATTCACAACAGTCAAAAGACGGAAACAACCCAAATGCCCATCCACAGATGAATGGGAAAATGAAATGTGGTATATACCGACAATGGAATACTGTCCAGCAGTAAAGCAAATGAAGTTCTGATACATGTACAACATCAGTGAACCCTGAAGATATCATGTTGAGACACAAACATGTATGTTTGTGCATGATTTTACTTGTATGAAATACCTAGAGTAAGCAAATTCATAGAGGTAGAAAGTAGATTACAGGTTATCAGGGGCTGGGAAAGAAGGAAAATGAGGGGTTATTGCTTAATGGGTACGGAATTTCCGTTGGAAGGGATGAAAAGTTCTGTCAATGGATTGTGGTGATAGTGCACAATATTGTGAATGTAACTGATATCACTGAATTGTACACAAGACTATAGTTTGTATTGTGTATATGTTACCACAATAATTATTTTCTAATGCTCATCATGACCTACTAATTTCATTTCAAGACACAGTAACTGACTTCAATCCACAGATTGAAAACTGGGTTTCAAACTTTTCTTGAGGCTTGGAACTGGGTTTGGGGTTGTGGTTAGGGTTGAGGGGACCAATCCATCTTTGAACATCTCATTCCCTCATCTCCCTCTTCACACTCAAGCCACTCTCCAGCTCATGGAGGTGATGACTTACGGCAATACCATTTTTATGCCCACACGTCCTCCCTCAATGTTCCTGTCTCTCCTTGGCAAGGATCAACAGTCCAGCTCCATAACTGCTCCCTGACAAACATGCTTAGCTCCCATGCCCAACTTTTCCAATGACCCATACTTCTAGAAAAAATACAACTCATCTGCTCAAATACAACTAGCCACCTCCCTGACCCCTGTACCCAAGTAACTGTATGTGGCTATACAAAAGCCACATAACTGCTAAATGGATCCGTTTCTACTTTTAATTAACCACAAATCCAAAATGGACATTTAAATGCTGCCAGAAGATTTGACTAGGAAACTTACCCTTACACACTCCAAAACTGTCTCTTTCATATTCTGTTCTCTTTCCACAAAGACAATATTCCCCCACCCCCACCCCCCACAACCAACCAACCACACCTTTCCCCAGCTATCACAGTCAGGGCAACACAAATGAGAATCAATGTGTCCCACCACTCCTGACCCTCCCACTTATGCAGTCCTAGCTCATCTCTCTGGCACGTCTTCATTATGGCCCCAGTCGGTACCAAACATCAATCTTCTTTCACTTTCTACAGGGATTAGTCATCCTTGAGGACTAGAGCTTGGTCATGTTCCCTGCTATAATCTGAATACTCAAATTCCCATAGGAAATTAGTAACACTAATATAGTTATCAGTGGACAGGTTAATTTAACCAAAATCAAAGAAAAATTTCAAGTCTTAAATCATTTGGGGATAAAATAAAAACTGTATCTGCCATAAAAGCCAGAACATTCTGCTCTTTACTAGGGAAAATATAATTGATCAATGCTCATGAAATATTAAGATAACCACTTACAGAATTAAAAACAGAATATCTACATTCTAAATCACAATAAAAGGGGGAAAAGAAAGTACTAATACATTAAACATCAAGGAGAAAATATAAAACAGATGAAACATTCAAAACAAACAATTTATGACAGAAAGTAGATGGTATAAGCAATAAATGTCAGCTATACAATTCTCTTCTTTTCGAAATAATATTCCAAATATACTAATTTTAACAAATAATAACCAAGCCAAAATGAAACAGAAAAGCTTTAAATAGAGAGCTAGAAGAGGGAAAGAGAGAGAGAATGAGCAAAGACAATATGACTCAATCACAAATTCAGGCAAAATGAAAGCAGTACTGGTGATGACAGCAAAGTGTCATTTAAAGCAAGGAAACACTAATCCAAATTTTAAAAACTTACTACATTGATGAATGTGTAATTAATAATGAATAAAAGAAGTATTGATCCTTTATTCTCCAAGCAACAAAATACATGACTCTTAAATTTTAAGAAAATATGTTATGCTTTCGTAAAAAGTTTATATCACGAAACAAAAGTAAAGACAAACTTTTAAGACATTCAAGGAGAAAAGAGAGAATTTATTTGTGGTTGGAGAGGAGGAAGAAATCCAGTTAGGATTAAAAGAACATATAACACTAGGCATAATGAAAGCACTAGGCATAGTAAAGACACAATTAAGAGGTATTTATGAAGAGTTTGCCTTTGCAAATTTACAGCACACTTTTACAAACACTTAGGAAATTATTTTTAAAAACATGAAGCCACAAAGAATGTCAGCATGATTTCCAAAAACATAAAGATCTCTGGAACTAAAGAGTGTGAGCCCAAAGTAAAACTCCTCCTCGCAGTCTGCCCGTACTCCACCCTTTTTCCAATGTCCAGTGGCTGAGTCAGGGAAAGCCTGCAGACATACCAAGAGGCTCTGTGTCTAATCAACTACAATAAAACCAGAAATTAATAACATACGCTTAAAAAGAAAACAAGCAAACAACCTTGGACACTTGGAAATTGAGAACATGCACTGGCCTCAATAACTGATCCAAGAAGGAAATTAAGAACATAGTAATATTGTCTAAACAATTAGGACAAGGAACAGGATCATGTATTAAGACAGATAAAATGAAGCAAGAGAAATAACAGGAGAAAAATTAATGCCAGGACACTCATCTCTTTTACAAAAGAAAAAAAAGAATTCTTGAATGGACAAGAATTCATTCTTAAATAAAAAGAAGAAAATTCTGTCATAAACAGATCAGAAAAATTTTAAAATAATGCTATGTATTAAAACCAATGTAGGGCAAAAAAAGGACAAATCTTTTATATGGATAATGAAGAAAAACACTAATATATAAAATTTTAACAAAAGAAGTGGGCTTTAATGATTTTTTAACCATATGTAAATTTATGGACATTAGTTAAAAATAAATTGGAAATATCTATGAAATTATAATATGCATAAATATATAATGTACCAAAAGAGACTAAAAGAAAGCAAAAAGCATTAAATACAAAAATACTGAAGATGAAACTGAATAAAACGGGTCTGGGAAAGCATTAAGGGAGGTGGGTGACTCTTAGCCCAGCAGCCCACACTCTTAACTCTACCCCTGAAGTCCTTTGCACCTGGAGAAGGTGCAAGCCTATGATTTCTCCACCCCACCCTGAACTACAAAATCAGAAGCTCTAGAGGGGGGTGGGGGCCCCCCAATATGTGCATTAAGGAGCCCTCAGGTGATTCTACTGCATTCAAGAACCAATGACCCAATCCCAACGTCAGGGCTGTTCATCAGAATTGCTTAGGGAGTTTTTAAAACTGGACTGCACTTCCAACCCGCTTAAAACCAAATCTCAAGGAGCCGGGAGGTGTCAGCACCATTTAAAGCTACAAGGTGTGTTTTCAAAGCTGAGAACGACTGCTCTCAACTCTTTCCTTTACAATTAAAGAAACATCTCTGTATTGTCTAAAAAATCTTTGTGTTGTTTTCAGGAATAAAAAATTGAGGGAAAATGTTTTTAAGAATCATTTTTCAGGGCGGGCCACGGTAGCTCAGCAGGCAAGAATGCTCGTCTGCCATGCCAGAGGACCTGGGTTCAATTCCCAGGGCCTGCCCATGTTAAAAAAAAAAAAAAAAAGAGGGGCTGAAGAGAGAACCTTATTACTACTGAGCCATTTGGAGTAAAAAATATAATGAGTTACTGAAAATGCCACAAACATGGGGCTCAGTTCTTAGCAGGAAGCTGTACCTGGTGTATACTTGCTGTCTAGAATTCTATTATGTCTTTTTCTCTACAAATATATAGAAACCCTTTTGAAAATATCAATTTCAGCATTTCTTCCTCATAATAATTAAAAAGCTATTTTAATTCTCTTCAGCAAAGAATTACATCGTTGCTTCAAACTACATGTTACCAGCCACAAGAATTCATATTTGACCAAGCATAGTGAGAACTACACTGATTTCATAGTCTCAATATTTTATAGAAGACGTGCTTTGAATCTTCTATTGGAGGAACACAAGAGTACCTCACACCTAAGCGGTTTGCTCAGCCTCCTAGATAAAAGACGGCTGATAAGCAAGGTTCTCAGCTTCTATCATGGCTTTAAACTTATTCCAGTGGCTGTGAAATACAAGAGCTGGTCAGCATGTGAAGCTTCTTCATGTCACAGATGTTCACAGAACCTGACCATATCGTTCTGTGTGTGGAAAGCATCCAACTTCCTGCGTTTATTCCCAATGAGCAGAAGCAGTGACTGAGAGAGTTCAGGCGTTGGCCTGGGGTCCGTCCATCTGAAGAGCTGTCACTACTGGCCCAGCCTCAGAGCCTGAGCCCTGAACTAGGACACAGACACTCCAGTGACAGGATTTGCATTCTGTGAACTGGAGAAGCACCGGAAGAGGTCAACACTGCAAATGAATTTTCATTTTCTAGTTCTAGGTGCCTCCACCCACTGGGCACTGAGGTCTGAGGGCAGGGCCCACACTTTGCAGGGATGGGCACGCAGACACGGAAGTCATGCATTACACGCAGGGCACACTTGCTAATCCAACCCACAAAGGGCCCTGTGGAGGGTGACCCAACTGGTTTGAGATGAGCATCACAGGGCAAAAGTGAAGAAAAAAACAAAACAAGGACAACCACAGAAAACAGCCAGGGCCCACTCATCCAGAACATCCCTGCCTCACGGTAAAAGCAAGAGTAACCTTCTAGGTCTGCAAAAAGAGGTGAGGGTGGGGGACAAGGGGTGTAAGGGTGTCCTTACAGCACATGCCATGTACTGCCCTTGTTAGGTTCACACTCGCAAAGGGGAGGATTCCCCTGGAGGACAGGTATGACAAGACACATCCACCCACAGTGTCTTACTCAAACCTCAGAACACTTGCTAAGACAAGTAGAAGTGACTGTCCCCAGTCCCCAGATGAGGGCACAGGCTCTGAGATGCTAAACGATCACATGGCAAACACAGGACCTCACGGACAGGAAAGCCCCACTGAATCACCGCAGGCAGGCTGCAGAGCCAGAGGTGGCCAGGAGGGAAGGGAGTAGCAGCAGCTGCCCTCAATGTCAAAGTACCTGAGTTTTACGGGCTCCAAGGGGCCAGGAGGGAGCAAGGAGAAAAAGTATGATGATTTAAAATCTTAAAGATGGATTACTCAGATGGAGATCTAAAACTGAGGTCCTTTCAAAAGAAGTTATTTTCCCTGATACATGTTTCTAAATTCGTTAACACTTTTATCACTTTCGCTACCATCACCTCTGGTCATCCTAGATAATGGAATTTTATGAGTTATGATAAATCAGCGATTTTTACAAATCTGGGTGCTGTTATGGGTTGAAGTCCTACCCACGGGACCTATTTAGAAATAGGGTCTTTGTGGATATAATCAAGTTAAGATGAGGTCTTATTTAATTAGGATGGGCCCTAATCCTATATGACAGGTATCCTTAGAAGAGGAGGAGAAGGTACAGACACAGAGGAGAAACCCATGTGAAGATGGAGGTAGAGATCAGAGTGATGTGGACGCAAAGGCAAGGACCTCTCAGGGCCACCAGAAGCCACAACAGGCAAGGAAGGGACCTCCGTAGAGCCTTTGCAGGGTGCACAGCCCTGCCAAAATGCTGATGTTGGACTTCCGGCCTCAAAAACTGTGAGCACGAAGTTTCCATTATTTTAAGCCATCTAGATAGTGGTACTTGAAGGCAGCCCAAGGAAACTATGAGAGGCGCCTTCCAAGAGACAGATGTCTGTACATGTAAAATATAAAAAGAGAAACAAAATCTAAGAGAGCAAATTAGTTAAGTCAAAAAAGGAAAAAACATACTGTGATGACACCCACATACTGACTACTGAGCCCCTGAGTAACAGGCTTCGGCCATGAAATGGATCAGAAGATAATGCAAACAAAGAACAAACTACTCAAATCTCCCTTTGCCTACAAATCTGATTCTAGAACTGTTGGGAAAATGACTGCAACTTTATCAGAAAAGTAAAGATTGTTCTATAAAACAGCCCTTGGATTTAAACACCGTAAAATATACATACTCCGAAGTCCTTCCAATGAACACCTACCTACGAGTAAAGCACTTGTTCTACAGTAAAACCCAGATAGCTGATGGGAGACTTCCTTCCACCTAAAAAAAACACTTGAAAAGCATCCAGAAAAGTTACATCTAAAGCACACTCCCCAGATTCTAGAATGAGATCTCCAGTTAAACTGTAAAATACTGAAGATAGTGGCATCTGATTTCCTTAATCTCATTCTTTGAACAAATCTCAAAAAGGCACGCAGTTCCCTCTTCCCAATCAGTCTCCAAAGCGCAGTGCTTATAGCTGTAAGAACAGTATGTCTCCGGTGCTGCCAAGAACGCAATGTGAGAAAGTAAGCCAATGCAAGCTCTGCGGGGGAGCAATATGGTAGCATGTATCCACATTACACTGCATACTCACTGCTCTGAGGATACTGCTGCAGAACTTTCTTAAAAGCAAAACACTGCAAACAACCTCCAGTCTACAAAAATGGGACAGCTGGAATTAAGAAACAGTCACATAGTGAAAAAGAATGAGGTGGTTCTATATGCACTTTTATGGAAGGTATATGGGGAGACAAGCTAAGAGCAAAAGAAAGAAAAGAAAAATCAAGGGGTGGGCAGTACTGCATTTATATGGGAAGAACAGACTTCTCTTAGGATGGGTATTGGCAAGATGGCCACTGGGGAGGGGAACTGAGGCATTCAGGATAAACAGGACAGACATTAAAAATTCCTTGCCTCCCTCACTCATCACCTGTGAGTCTTCCCTCTATAATGTCCGTTCATTCCCTCTCTTCTGTTTCCATTGTATTGACCTGACCTTCTGTCCATGACCCTCTGCTGCTTAAAAAGTACCCCAGGCCTACCGAACTTAACATGGCAGCCTTGCTCTGGCCACAACCCTTCCCAATATTGAGTTCAAGGTTTCATATTAGAATCACCTGGAGACCATTTAAAGCCCAGACATCAACCCACCGTTGACCCCTACCCCAACATTTAAGTTCTCTCCCTGCAGGGAGAACTCGGCATCAGAATTTTATTTTAATAATTATCCAGGTAAATTCTAAAGAACAGGATACAAGTATGCTAATATATGCATGTAAGTACAAATTTCCACATGTGATCTATATGTATATTGAATAAGGATATACGTGTCAACATTTATATGTTAGCAAACATTAACAGAATCATCGGCAGCTTAAATGTTTCAAACGTATGGGGCAAGTATTAAAATATATAGTTATATTTTCTATACTACACACCACTTTTCCTCCTGCTTATTTCTAAATCCACTCCAAACAGATGCTTTCTTTCCCCAATACTCTTCTGAATCTGCTCCTGTCAGGGCCACCAAGACTTCCCATGTTGCCCCACCTAAAGGTCAATTCTTAGTCCTCAGTTTCCTTGACCCAGCTGCACCCCTTCCTCCCCAGGCATGGGACTCCCCACCTTCCAGGAAGTTTTTCCTTCTGTCTCACTTGGGCTTCCCTCTCCAATCCTTTGCTGGTTACTCCCCATCTCCATGACCTCTAAATATTTGAGAGGTCCCAGCACTCACCTCTCAGATCTCTTTTCCCCCTACCCCCACTCCTTTGATCATCTCTCATTGCCATCACTTTAAAATCATCTAAAGCTAAAGACTCCCACACTGTGTTACTAATTCAGACCTCTTCACTGAATTCCACATACAGAGACCCAACTTCCCCCTCGACATCACCATCTCACGCTTAAAAGGACCAAAAATCAAATTCCCAGTCTTCAGTTCATCCACTTCTCCCACACTTTTCCCCATCTCTGTCCATGGAACTTTCCTTCCAATTGCTCAGGCCAAAAAAAGTGAACTCATCCTGACTCCACTCTTTCCTTTCATATATCACATCCGATTTGTCAGAAGTTCCACTGCTTTTAAAGAGATCCAGAATCCAGGCCTGGAATGGCACAGGGTACTAACTGGTTTCTCACCTTCTCTCTGCCCAGCTGCAGTCAATTCCCAACAGAAAAGCCAGTGTGACTCTGTTAAAACTGGGGTCTCTTCCCCCTGGTTCTTTAGTGTCGACACCCCTTCTCAACATGAAAAAGTGTGAACAAGCATAACCTAAAGATCTCTACAGACTGGGAGAGGATCAAAGGAGAAGGAAGAGGTTTAACAGAGAAAATAGGATTTAACAAATGAGTATGACTGCTGAATCACTATATTAATATTCCTTCTAGCCTCCAGTGTTTTGGAGCAATTAGAAGGAAAAATCTAAGATGGTGGAATGGTAGCCCATGACAAACTCCGGGATCTGCTCTATAACTTCTTGCTGAAGTTTGCTTTGAAAATTATTGCTTTTTCATTCTTTGCTTTGTATATATGTCATATTTTACAATTATGAAAAAGTTAAAAAACA
This sequence comes from Tamandua tetradactyla, assembly GCF_023851605.1. Lineage (NCBI taxonomy): Eukaryota > Metazoa > Chordata > Mammalia > Pilosa > Myrmecophagidae > Tamandua > Tamandua tetradactyla. The sequence continues at coordinate 72,991,480 of NC_135327.1, forward strand.
AAAAAACTAGAGTCTCGTCATCTAATTCTACTCCCTGCCCACATCGTTCCAGCCGCCCACCCCCACCTCCAAATTAAAGTTCTCCAATGACTACTCCATCTTCCCGGAAGCCCAGTCACCTCCCTAATTGGGTGAAGAGGGTGGCGAGAGTAGAGGAAAGATGAGAAAGGGAAAAGGTAAGAAAAGAAAGGGAGCGGAAGGAGGAAAAGGGGAGTGGGAGAGAGGGAGAGAGAGGAGGGAACGGGAACAGAAGGCAGGGGTGGAGTAGGGAGGGGGAGGGGGAAAGCAAAGGCAGGCAGTCAGGATAAAATCATGTTTAAAAATGGCTTCATCTCACGTAATCTAACTCATCCTGTCTGGATAGATCATTTAGACAATATACACATAGGGAGTCCAGAATAAGAATGAGGGTCTTTAATCCTGTATAGCTTACTGTAATGCCTGGATACATCCCAGAATATATTAAGCAGATAATCTCCCATCCCTGAAAGGATGGGAGAAAAATCATGGAACTATTAAACTTTACCACTGGGAAAACTCCGGAGACTGTGTCAAACATTAGAGACACCCAAATCAATAGGCCAACCCCTTGATCTTGAGACTTGTTCTTGTGAAGCTTATGTATGTAGCAGAGAAGCTCAGACCACCTATAGTAGGCCTAACAGTCACCTCTGGAGGACCTCTTTCATTGTTCAGATGTGGCCTCACTCTCTCTAAGCCCAACTCTGCAAGTGAAACCATTGCCCTCCCTGCTACATGGAACATAACATCCAGGGATGAAAGTCTCCCTGGTGGTGTGGGAAATGACCCCAAGGGATGAGTCTGGCACTGGCACCATGGGCTTAACAATGTCATCCTGACCAAAGAAGGGAAAGGAAGTGTAACAAATAAGGCATCAGTGGCTCAGAGAGTTTAAGTAGAGTCAAGAGGCTACTCTAGAGGTCACTCTCACGCAAGCTTCAGTAGGACATTGCTACCTATCATAACTTGCCAAACCCCAACCAAAACCATTCTTGCCAATCCTAAAGAATACCTAGGACATTATATAAGATTCTGCAAAGGTTCCATGCACAATGTAACTTTCCAGAAATCTACAACTTCCAGATGGGTCTCTGGAGCAGGTAAGTCCTGAAATGCAGAGGGGCCAGACTCTCCAGAACATCAACTAGTTCCATCCTTCTATCCCATATTATCAATAGCCCCTTCCAACATGAAGTATTTAGAATACCCCTAAAGAGTGGGAGAAAGATCAAAGGTGATGGTAGAGTTAATCAAACAAGGTAGGTTTTAACATATGAGTATGAATGCTGAATCATTATATTGATATTTCTTTTGGTCTCTAGTACCTTGGAGCAGCTAGATGAAAACATGAAAAATATTGTTAACTGTAACCCATACCAAACTTTAAAATCTGTTCTATAACTACTTGTTAAAATGTACTTGGACATTTATTGCTTTTTTGTATGTATGTTATACTTCACAGTAAAAAGAAAAAAAAGTTAAAAAAATCTCTTCACCCTTCTTTTGAGAGCCACCTTGCTAGATCAAACACAAAAAGAAGCACTGGTAGAGAATAAAAATGCTTGGTTTTGTCAACACCCAGATTTACATTCTGTAAACTCTTCTTGTTTTTGTGGATTAGAAAAGATGGCTGGGAATAAGCACATAAATTCCTGTACCACTTTGCTTGTTTTTCTCATCAAGAGCAAGAGGAATGGATGGAGTCAAACAGAATCAACGGCCAGGTTCAAATCCCATGTCTGCCCCAGTGTGGCTCTGGGAAAATTATGTGTCCCTTCTGAGCCTCATTTCTTTCTTATTAGCAACACCCACCAGATTAATGTGGGAATTAAATTATGGAAAGATCACGGGTCATGCTTGATGCACAATGAAGCCCCAAGGACATGGCCATCATTTCCAGCTGGCTTTCACCCTCCTGCATTCTCCCTCTCTCATGATTTTTATCTCAATGCTTCAGATCAGTTTGAAAGATATCATAATCATTCATTATCTGGCTGTCCGATTTGTAGGTACTTAAAACAAAACCTGTATTTACAGTCCAATTATAATCCTTTTCTAGATGCAGTCCAACCCCCAATTATCATCAGATAATATATAGTTCAAAATTGTCTTAATAGTTCCAACTTTAAGAGATGAGCTAAATGTACATAAAAGACAACTTACAGAAAACAGGACTAATGAGCTCCCTTTTCCTATCTCTGATATTAATACCCATATTACAGGATGGGATGGGGGCTAGAGATCTTGCTTAACAAGGGAACTCAATTACCTTTTCCAGCCTTAATGGCACCCTACTGATTCATTAATTAAGCACTGGGTTGGGGTTTTCCTCCACTCTGTAATTACCTCTGGTGTAAACCCCATCAGCCCACAAGGCAACAGAAGGCAAGCCAGTGGGATGGCTGCCCTGAGGAACACACAGTCTCAGTGTGAGCAGAAGAAAGCAAAAGTCAGGCAGGGCTAACAGGGAAGGAACTGGGCATGACAAGGTATCAGATACAAACCAAGATGGAGGTGTGCCAATATGAACCCCATGGTCACACAGAAGTGCTGCTCCCAAGGGTACATTCAAGCCAGTAAGTGGTGACCACACCTCCTGCCTGAGGTGGCACCAATGAGACCCTGGATATCAATTGCCCTGCACAGCATCTGCAGCCCATAGCCAGCATGTGCCACAGGGCCAGTCACATAGCTACAGTAAAAGTCATATCACAGAATCCACAATTAGTGGTTACATTATTCGATATGAGCCAAGTGTTGTTTAGAAAAGATGGGCATTAATGAGGATGGGAGTCTAGGGGAAGGTTTCATGGGTGATGTGGGAACTGAGCTTGGAAAGGTGGTACAAATTAGCAAGAAGTGGAAAGTGGAGACAAAGAAAAGGCATGTGGGCACAAGCTCAGAGATCTGACAGACAGCTCCCAAGGCTGGGAGGATTGGGGGATAAAACTATGGGAGGACCCTTAAGATGGCACAGAGGTGTCGGGCATAACACCCGAGAGCAGAGGAAAAGCCTGATGAGTGGGCAGGGGAGAAATGAGCATTGAGGGCCAATTCCAAGGCTGCTGCAGGAAGGACTGTCTGATGGACAAAAAGGAAGGACAGGTGTGAGAGCTATTTCAAAGAGGAAAAGTTCAGATTTCATGACCAACTTCACCTGGTAGATGAAACAGATAATGAGGAGAAGATGGCTCAAAGGTTTTATGTCTGGTGACTGAGAAAACAATGGGTGGGGGTACTTTTGTTGAATATTTACAGTGGGCCAGGCTGTGACAGGCTCAAGGTTTTAAGTGACCCCAAGTATGACTGGGACTGAAGCCTCTTGGACCCAGAACCTTTGGGATATTAGAGGCAGATTGGGGTAAAAATACAATGACATCTATTTTGATCACAATGATTTTGAAGTAAAACAATTCCAGATTGGTAAATGGGAGAAAACCTACATATAAAACATACCTGCCCCTCTCTTCCGCCAAAAAAAAAGAGGATAAAAGCTATTAGAGCATTTCTTTCAAAACCATGATGTCATAATTCCTAATTTCATGGAGAGACTAAATTAAAATACATCTGAATTAAAGACTCTTGCCCTTTCACTTACAAAAGGTTGGAAGGAGTCTAGACTCTACATCCTAGATGATCCTTAAAATCCCTCTAACTTCAACCTTCTAGATGTTTACAAACATATTATCCTATTTATGTGAAATACTGTTCTTATTACCAAACTCTTCAATGTATAATTATGAAGTAGAATTTTAAATAGTTGTCTTTCAAAACCACAGATTCCTATCTATGCTGGCCACACTAATTGTATGTTATCAGAGTCACTATAAATAACCACCAGGAGTTTTTCTTATAAAGTTTGCATAATTTGTAATATCTGTCATTTTCAAAGCAGTATTTCCCTCCATTGGTTCTAAAATCTGCAATGACTAAGAAAGCAATTATCTTCTGATGAAGTCATCCACATCCATCACACATTCTGGACCTTTCAGACATCAGCTCGTTTGTCTATGAAGTAATTCATCAAAATAGCCCTAGAGAGTACAAAGAAGAAGTCACCTTTGAAATGTTACCCTCTTCTCTCCTCCATCCTGTATTTAGGCCTACAACAGCTCTGTTAGTTTCAAAAGCACGAAAAGTTTAAATGGAGTTATTCAATCAGAATTTGTACTTCTTATCATAAATCTCATCACACATTATTACATTCCTCTATTTTCTTTTTTTTTTTTTAAAGAGAAAGGGAGGAAGGGAAGGAAAGACAGAGAGAAGGAAGGAAGGATGGAAGGAAGGAAGGGAGGAAGAAAGGGAAACATCTTTAAACATTTTCTTGTTTTATTATATTTTGTTTGTTTGTTTGTTTTTTACATGGGCTGGGGCCGGGAATCGAACCGAGGTCCTCCGGCATGGCAGGCAAGCACTCTTGCCCGCTGAGCCACCGCGGCCCGCCCCCTCTATTTTCTTTTAAATGAGACCATAACTTTAAAAATTTAATCCTCCTTTCAACTTAGAATATATTGTAATAGCCTGTTTATCCCACTACTCTCTCAGTTCTACTGTTGCCAGGCTCCCCCCACTCAGCAAGATAAAAAGGTACATCCTTCTTAAAGACGGCTGGAATGTCTGGCCTACAGATCATATATAGAAACACCAGGGAGCCCTAGGGCAGCTCTCCATGGGGAAGCAACCTCAAATGAGCTCCCTTTACTACCTCAGGAATGAAATCCCCTTGGGAGGTGTCAAGGCACAAAGTCCTTTGTGAAATGTACAAAGATAGCCATAAGTAACATCCTTTTCGAAAAGGCTCCTATCAGGCCTACATAATACCTATTGGAACGGGTGAATTAACTGTCAAAACTTGACAAAAGCTGAAGCTGGAAAAAAAAAAAAGAGAGAAAGTTGCTTTACTGCATCTTTGCTTGTTTTCCATCTAAGCAGATGCACTCATGGAGAAGGTGTCCCTTCACATAATTCTTCCATGTTGCTATCTCAGGGCAATCCTGTTCAGAAGTTGACATGACTGCAACACAGTTACTCTTGGGGTAAAACATATAAATTCTAGAGTGGGCTACCCATAATTCTAAGTAACCAACATTAGTCAGAAATACATATGATTATCATGCTGAGGTTTCCCAAACCTAACCCATTCCTTCTCCCCAATATTTGTGAAGTCAAACTATACCCACTGTCATTATCAGAGGAGCTACATTTTTATATCACAAATGATTCACAAATGCCTAGCCAACTACTGTGGCTGCTTTAATAACAGGGCAAAGATACCCTATTGATGGGTATGACACATCACCCCAGGCAACAGATTCAAGCCTGCAATGATCTCCACAGGTGCAAAATTACCCATTGCCAATAAATTGGGCATGTATCCCAGACCAAAGTCTGGGCTATCTGAAAAAAAAACGAAGTTCTTTCCTCTCTGACCATCTGAAAAGTAGGTATAGTCAATAAAATTAGGGTAGACTCTGAGGATTCACAATGGTTTGTCCCCTGAACCCGTAAGACTCAACAAAAAATTAACTAGGGCACCAATCCACTCGAGGCTACAACTCTCTGCTCTGTAGGGGACATCCATGTCATGGAACCTTGTCCACTGTCTCTGCTGGATGGCACATCACCTTCCTGACCTCTGCTATCCCAACTCTGTCCCAGACACAAACTTAGATTTACTGGTAGACCCAAAGGTATGCCCCAAACCAGAAGCTCAGGACCTCAGCAGGAGGAGACTGAATCCAGAAAAAGAAGTTGGAAGAAAGGACACAGCATTCCTACAAGCCTAGAAAGAAGCACAAATGCAGATAAAGAATCTACAGCAGCTGAATTTGAAATAGCAGAAACCTGGACCCAACCCAAATGTCTATCTCCAAGAGGATGGAAGAGCCGACTGTGAAGTATCCATACAATGGAATAACCCTCAGCAATAAAAAGGAGCTAACTACTACAACAGCGATCAACCCAAAGGAATCTCAATATAATTATGCTTAGTGAAAGAAGGTAGATGTTCTAGTTTGCTAGCTGCCAGAATGCAATATACCAGAAATGGAATGGATTTTAAAAAGGGGAATTTAATAAGTTGCTAGTTTACAGTTCTAAGGCCAAGAAAATCTCCATAGAAGTCTATAGAAATGTCCAATCAAAGGCATCCAGGAAAAGATACCTTGGTTCAAGAAGGCCAACGAAGTCCAGGGTTTCTCTCTCAAGTGAGAAGGCACAGGGTAAACATAGTCAGAGTTTCTCTCTCATCTGAAAAGGCACATGGTGACCATGGTCAGGGTTCCTCTCTCATCTGGAAGGGCACATGGCGAACACGGCATTATCTGCTGGCTTCTTCTCCTGGCTTCCTGTTTCATATAGCTCCCCGGGAGGAATTTTCCTTCATCATCCCCGAAGGTCACTGGTTGAGTGGACTTCTAGTGGCTATGTCGTTCTTCTCTGCTCTCTCTGAATCTTTCATTCTCTAAAATGTTTCTTCTTTTATAGGACTCCAGAAACTAATCAAGACCCACTCAAATGGGTGGAGACATGCCTCTACCTAATCCAGTTTAACAACCACTCTTGTTTAAATCACATCTCCAGGGAGATGATCTGATTATAGTTTCAAATATACGATATTGAACAGGGATTATTCTACCTTTATGAAATGGGATTTTGATTAAAACATGGCTTTTCTAGGGCACATACAACCTTTCAAACCAGCCAGTAGACAAAATAAATTGGTTTCCTTTGCATAACAAGCAAGAAAATGCAAACTAATCTGTAGTGAAGAAAGTAGATCAGCAATGGGGCAGGAAAGGATTATAAAGGGACCTGAGGAAACATTTTGGATATCTTCATTACTTGGATTATGGTGATGGATTCACAGATGCATACATGTCAAAGCTCATTAAACTGCTCATTTTAAATATGTGCAGTTTACTGTACAATTTACACCTAAATTAAAATGTTAAAAAAAAAAACATTGGGGGGAAAGGGGAAGATATTAAGGGATTTGGTGTTATCAAGAGCAAACATTAAATTCTTTGTGCCTTGGTTTCCTCATCTTTAAAATGTGGAGAGTGATATCTACTTGATAGAATTGTTATGACAATCAAATGAGTTAATCCACAGAATCACCTAGAAAAGGTATTATTGTACCGTAGTATTGTGTATTATTATCTAGTCTCTGTACCCAAGGCAACTTACCTGCACCTCCTTTCGTACAGCACATACTCTCGGCATTATTATTTGTTTCCATACAGACCACTCCCACCATCCAAGAGCATCTGGAGGGTAGGAGGAGGCATCACTAACCCCATTCTGTGAGGTTAGGGACTTCACAGAGAGGCCGTCCCTGGACCTCTGGGTTTGGACCACTACGACTTATATTAAATACCATACTAATTACTTTATGCTTGCAGTATACTTTGTCCAAATTTAACTTTGACATCGTCACTGCTTAACCTTCAAGAAATGATGCCTGTTAGCTTACCCCTAAATATTCAAATACCCCAAATTGTCAGAAACTTATCAATACTTACTAATCTTTTATTATGATTTCAGTTCTCTTGAAAAATTCTTGTTTGAAAGATAGAATGGTTGTCACCAAAATCAAGACCTGAAGATTTCCTGTGCAGCTTGATGCCAGCAATCAGATCTTCTCCCAATTTCTAATGTATGGAAATAAGGGCAAGAAATAGCCCTGCGTGGTTTTGAATCTTCAGAATAATTGCAAAAAGAGAAGGACTTGCAAACTGACAAAAGAACAGGAGCATGTGAGTTATCAATCTTTAACTCTTTAAAAGATTACTGGATTATAATTCTTCCTACTTAATTAAGTACCGAAATTTCAAAATGGTCCACTTTGCTTTATACACATCAGGCATCTAACTCTGTCAATTATTTCCATCTTTTGGCCGACTCTTATAAGAAGCCAAATATATGTACAACGCTCCTCCTAAAACTCATCTACAAGCTGAGCTGTAGATGCAAACTCCAAAAGCTAAAATGGAGATTAGTGTTCTAGCCAAGCTAGGGTAGCACCATTCCCCCCAGGTCCTCCCTTTTTCCAAATAAAATCCCTGAGGAAACATAAGAAAGGAAGACACTGGAAAGTGGAAGAAGGCAGCAGACTGCCTTGGGAAGTTGGGACCTGAGGAATAAACTGGCACAGAGCTCCCTGGGTTTCCATATCACTCCTCATATATCCTAGATGGGATGCCACAGAAGCCTCCAACCTGGAACCACCAAGAAGCACAGAGAAGAAAAGCTCCAAGAAAAGTCTGTTTCCCCTGGCTAAAGGACTGGGAGAAGAGTTTACTAACAGAACAGATCTTTCTGATAATAACCGTTAGGGGGGCCGAGTTTCCACCATCACTCTACAGTATAAATGGGCCCTCTGCTTGGCCCACCCTGGTGTGAGGACCCAATGGACGGCAGAGATTTGATCGCCACTTGGCAACAAGGCAGACTTCCAGGTAGTCAACAGGGTCAAAGAGGAACTGAACCACTACCCAAACTAACTGCAATATGTAGTTCTGAGTCAGCATTCCACTCCTGCCAGTGGATTTTAGTGGGGCCCAGCAGGGAACTGAACATCCACCTCCACCCAGACCTAATCCTACACCTTACAGGGGGACTGTCTGCTTAAAGGATGATTGAACAGGATCCAAAATCTCATAACATGATACTCCAAATGTCTAGGATACAATTGAAAATAACCTGTCATGCCAAGAATAAGTATAATTACAACTTGAATGAGAAAAGATAATCAATACATGTCAACACTGAGATGACTGAGACGCTGGAATTATCTGACAAGGATTTTAAAGAAGCCATCATAAAAAGACTTCCATCAGCAATTATGAACACTCTTGAAACAAATGAGAGCTGAGGTGCTAGAATTCTAAGTTACTTACAAACAGGGTAATCACAGAGATTATTTTTCTTCCTTCAAACTTAGCATAATTATTTTTAGAAGTTTCAAACTTTTTTGGATCAGGGATTAATGTTCTAAGGGCCAAGGTTTATGGACTGAACATCTAAAAGTTGAATTCAGATATTTATCGAGATCCTTCCACATGCAAGGTATATGCAATTGCTCAGAGATGCTGAGATGAAAGACACATGATCCTGACTTTCCAGTGAAAACCAAGGAGGGAGAAAGGCAGCTACAAAATCACCATAACAGGGCATGCTGGGTTAAGTGTCCAAAATGAGGCAGAAATAAAACACTTTAGGAACACCCCAGGAGAATACAAAAAGTCTGCCAAAAGAATGTGAGCATGCTTACACTATAGAGTGGGCAGCAGAAAGACAGTTATTAGGGGAAAAATGAGAGGATACAAAAATAGAGAAAGACAAACAGGAGAAGGAAGGGAGTGCATTTTATAGAAGCCAAACGATGAGAGGATGTCAAGGAAGGAAGATGCAACGTCAACCAGAATATAAGCATTTCTTAAAGTCCTGTTTGTGGCTTTCTGACCTTAAGGATCAAAATGGTCATGCAGTAAATTGTTGTGATTTTCTGCCCTTGGAAAGAGAAAAGTACCATTTTTAGTTAGATTCTGAGTAAGTTTTGGTTTGAAATACACTGTAAATAAAAAAGAACTGTTGATTTAGGCAACTGAGCAAAGAAATTATTTCCACCCTTAGCCAAGCTCTGTCTCACTAAATAAGTTGAAGTCATGGCAATAATAACAACTAGCCCTGCTCTGACTACACCTCAGTGGTAAATGGGGCAGTAAGACAGAAACCCTCCTATCATAAATCAGACTCTTGGGAAAGTCCATTCCAGAGGGCAAGCTGGACTCTGCTAGCCATAAGCAGCAGAGCACTCTCTCGTGGGGCTGGGTTCCAAGAAGGGGTAAGTGGCTACCAGGCAAACTGTGCTTGTTGACCTGATGCTCTGAAACTCAAGTCAAACTCAAAAAATTCTCCAAGGAAAACTAAAAAGCAACCAAAAAAATGAGAACAGAATATGGCTAAAATTGTGGTCCCTGAGGGGCCACTGGCCTGAGGAGGACATTTAGAGACCAGAAGTGGGAGAATGGAAAAATTCAATGATTAAGGCCATTTCTATCTTTTCTCTCTCTCTCTCCCTCATGACCTCCAAACAAACAGGACTTGGAGACGGAGTGAACAGAGAAGGGGATGGACTCAACTGTTATATTAAATAAAACATGTGCTCTTAACAGGACTCTTTCTACTAAAAACTAAGCTCCACGTGGGTAGAAGCTGTGGCCATCTTCTAAATTCTATCCTACATGCCACTCATACCTAGAACACATGAAATGTGTGCTAAGAATTTACAGAACAAATAGGAAAAAAATCAGGAAAACAGTGAATGAATTCACTAATACTTTCATCAAATATATTACGCATGGTGAGGTATTGCATAATGGGTACACAGCTTGTTCTGGGTGATGAAAAAGTTCAGGTAGTGGTGAATGTAGCACAATATTGTGAACATAATTAATGCCACTGAATTGTACATGTAAAAAATGGTTAAAATAGAACATTTTATAACATATAGATATATAAGCATAATTTTAATATTATATAATATATTCAGGTTAGCAGACTTGAACTTGGAATCCAATTTGTTCTCTTCAGTGCATGAGCTCACCAGGTTTCCTAAATAACCCCACCAGTTCCAAGGACCATTCTAAGGGAACCACATTCCAGACTGCCTCTTTGGAACGATACGAGTTGGGAGTTCACAGCCCCTGCCCATTCCTTTTGCCACCTCCATGTCCCTACTCAGAATATGACTGAGAACTGGCTGCCCAGGATTAAGGGTGCAGAATGCAGCCATGGAATAAATCAAAACAAGATGGCTTTTGAAAAGTCTAAAACTTCCTACCTTATGCCCATCCTGGGAGAATCACATGACAAGAGTCCTCTTGGTTGTGTGAATACCACAGAGAGGACTCAAGTGCCTTTGTATCTGGAGGCAGAGAAATACCGTGATGGCATGGGTGCCCTAAACCCTTGCCCCCTGCCCTGTACCCCAGGGAGCTCCAAGCCCCCTAGCTTCTGCTAAGGGTATCCACACTCACCTGATGGATGAGAAGTTTATGTATAGAAAGGATTATGTGGCTAGAAAATTTGGAAAATTCCCTTTCCAGGGCAATTTTGGTAGATCAGCCCTTATTCAATACTACTCCCTGCCTCCCCCTGCCCCACAACCTTTCATGGTCTCAAACACATGAGACAGGGTAGTTGATTCCTATATTCTAGCACCTCACTCTCAGGACAGATGAGACACCATCTCCCACACTCTTGTTTCTCACACAGTGGCACAGACTATGCCTTGAACTGCTGTCTACAACTAGATTTCAAGCCAAAAATAGTAGTATTAACTGTGAAATTAGATTTCATTCCATGCCAAGAGGTTCCTGATTTAAGTGATCAGGATTCAAAAGTTCAGGCCTTTGAAGGAGAACTCTCTTCAAATGATATACCAGAAAGAAAAAAGACAAGAATTTGACAACTGTTTAGATGAGCCAAGAAATGGGGTGTTTTTGCAGGGGTGTAATTAGGGACTTTTCTTTTTCTTGTCTTTTTCAGATGAGCCTCTCCAACACTAAATGCTTACCAAAAACACAAATATTCAAGGAATCTCAGCATCATTTATGTAATCAATTCCTTGCGGCAGATGAAGGCTATCTCACAGAACACAGGAGGAGATGGGCCTTCAAAGGACGGAGGCCTTAAAACTAGACCACCATCACCAACCCCTAAAATACCGAGTCCTATTCCTTCAGCATGCATGCTGACCTCACAAGGCAAGCAGAACACACTTCTGAATTGACCACCCAGAAGCAGAAGCGAGATAAAGAAATCCCAGCCTTGTGTCCGTACCCTAGGTCTCACTCACCATGGGGGCACGTTAAAATCAGCCATGGAGGGTTGACTTACTGTAATTCACTCTCCTTTTAGACTTCTATTTCTACAGCTTTTGTGAAAAGCCAGAGATAGAGCATTTCCGTTACCTTTGCTCATCTATGCAGTGAGAAGGAGTAAAAGGCCACACACACAAAAATACTCCACCCCACAGGACAATCTGCCCCATCAAGAGGTCAGTTAACACCAAGGGAGCTCACAGTTCATCCGAAATGAGCCTTCCTCCATTTGACTTGAGTGGGAGCAGCAAGAATCTGGAGCCCCTTGTCCTGACTCCTTACAGGGAAAGTTTTCTCTATTAAGGCTTACTGACTCACAAAGGAAAAAAATCATACCCCCAGAAAAAGAGTCAATTTTATGTCATTTATCTAGAGAGAAACATAAAAGCTTCTAATAAAGTTTCTCAACATCTAACAAAAGGCTGACACTCGATAACTGTTTGCTGAATGAATCAAATAAATATAAATGATAAAAATCCATCTGTTCTGGATTCTGGCCAGTTAAGGAAAAATTCAATGGGACTAAATAACAATGGAAGTGAAGAGAAGTGAAAAAGAAAAAGGGCAAGAGGGAGGCAAGATGAAAACAAAACCCACGGGCAGTGGGTACAAGGACAGGAGGGTGGGGCAGGGAAGGGGGAGTCTAGACCCCTAACTTCCCTTCAGCCCTTCCTCCTGGGCTTCACTTTCAATTCCACCCTCCACCCAGGGCCAAAGCTTCCAGCAGGCACACTTGCTACATGACCATGCTGACTCAGCTCTCTGCTTGCAGCCCTGGCTGGTGTCACAACTAAGACTTCTGGTCCACCTGTAGCATTCTGAGAACCCCACCAGGACCTGCCTATTGGAATAAGAGAGAAGTTTCCATTAAGAGAAAAGGCTTCATTGGGTTGAAGCCCTGAGGGGAGGCAGTAGCAACACCTGCCCTCCAGATCTTTATTAATTATGTGTAGCCCAATCTTCCTGTTCAAGGTCAGGGCCGACCAATACACTCTGTTCTCATAAACAAGGTATGATTCAAGCTCTCCTGAGTGCCTATTCTGCTCTGGTCCATCTTCAACAATAACAGCAGACAACTTTGAGGGCTGACTGAATGCTGAGTGCTCAGAACCACGCTAGAGGCAGGTCGCATCACCCCCATTTTGCAGAAAGAAAATAGAGTCTTAGATGTTACATGGTCTGCAGAGATCAGCTCCACCTGAGCTCTCCCAGCAATGTTTAACTCAGCTTAATGTTTCTGAGAATAGCAATGAAGGAGGAAGAGAGGAAAGAAAAGGAGAGATATAGGAAGATCCCTTTGGAAACCCTGGAATGAGGAATCAATTGTTATACCTCTGTGCACGACATGCATTTACCAATCTTCCCTCAATCAAAGTAACTTAAACTTACCCTACCTGTCGAGGGTTTGCTCAGCAAGGCTCTGTCTGATCAAGACTTGGCACGCCCTGGCTTTGGCTGACAAAGCCCAAATGAGGCCCAAGCTGCTGATCACTGGTCTTCTTCTCCCCACTGCTCCCACCTCCTTCTCAGCATCCTCGTCAACCCCAAAGCTGTAAAAGCAAAGAGACAATCACTCAAACTGTGTCTAGCGTGTACAAACGTGAAATTCTACACTCTGCGCCCAAGAAGCAGACATAAAATAATTTTTTTTTGAGAAGATAATTTAAAAGATTCTGGGGAGAACAGACAAGAAAGAAGTGACAGTCAACAAGAAATGGAGTTCTAGTCACCATGTCAACTGATGGATCCCAAAAGATGACCAGAGGAAAAACGAGAAGATACGATGGCCCCTACCACCCAGTTCACTGTACATGTCCCCAACTGCCCATCCAGCAAGTGGCCTCCAAGGCAGATGGGATACCAGGCAGTTGTTTCTTCGGTCCCCTTTTCTTTACCATATCCACTTTACCCACTTATAAGGCAAAGGTTGCTTGTAATTCATGCCAGGAGCCCCAGTCAAAGCCTATTCCCCACAACAGATCCTCCCAGGTTAGAAACCTCAACCTAGCCTGCAGGAACCGGCCTCCCTCTCTCAAATCCCATACCACTTCAGACCCACCTCTTGCGGCCAGTCCACCTCACAGTACACTGTGCACCCTTCCCAACAAGAGCTCTGATGGCAAAAGACAATATTGTCTTCACAGCCATCATGTTCCAAGGGAGGTGTGCAGAATCAGCCAGACCTGAGTCCAACTTGTGGCTCCATTATTTACTTTCATTCATTTATTCAATATGTATTTACTGAGGGCTGAGGTGTCATTCCAGGTGCGGAGAAGGGAATGGTGATCGAGCCAGAGTTCCGCCTTGGTGAAGTCTACTTTTTAGTTATCTGGGCAACTCAGTGGTCATCCCTGCAATGAAGTGGGGATGATGCCAACTTCACTGAGAGTTTAAGAGATCTTACCAGACTGCCATTTGATTTTGATTTGTCTAAATGAAAGAGACACACACAAAATGTCTCATAGGGCAATGAGCACGAGGCAAGTGATAAATGATGGCCATAAAAACTGCTGTTTTTGTTATTCATATTAGCAAAATACTGCAAAAAAAATGTCTACCAGGTGTCAAGCTCATCCACAGCCTGGGATATAGGCTGCTCTCAGGGATAGAACAAAAAGGTCTGTAAAGTACCCATAAATTAGGTGTTTCCAAAATAAAACCTGCACCACTTCTTACCTGACAGGGACTATAAGTCAGCTAACAAATGTGTGCTGTACCTGCCAAATATAAACATGGCAGTTTTAGAAGGTCTTGCTGGGCAGACTGGCTAAGAGTTCAGGCTTAGGAATCAGAGACCCTTAGTTCATACCCTGACACAACCCTGACTTATCTGTGAAAATCATGGAAGTAACTGATCTTCAGTTTTCCCAGCTATAAAACTGAAATGAACGTAATATCTCCTTCATAGGGCTGTCATGGGGATTAAGTGAGAGAAAGCATGTTAAGACTTAATGACATGACCCAACATACACAGTAATCACTAAATGAACGCTAGCTATCATTAACCACTACATATCAAACAACTTACCCAGAGTCAAACGCAAAACGCAAAACCGTAAGCTATAAAGCTTGCTGACATTTAAAGGGAATGTTTATTTTTTTTCAGGGTTAAAAGGGAAGAAACATGATACATAATTATTTGTTCAAAATTCAACATTAACTATGCAAATGCATTTCATCCAGGGGGCCTACTTTAGCCCTCTCAAAGAATTTGAAAGCCTGAAAAATACAAAAACGATTATGTTGAGTAGAATATTTCTAAATTCTGGCAGTTAAACTAGATTTTTCTTTTTTTTTTAATCAAGGTACATGGTCCACAAGTATGAGGGATCTAGAGATGGCAATTCAAGAAGGCTAGAAAATTACGTACGGCCAGCAAAACTACAACATATAGGTTCTTATCTTGAGGAGTTTCCCAAGTCCTTCAGAAGACTCAAATCTTTTCCAGATCCCACTCTAAACACTCCAATACCCCTTCCAAAATGTATCTTTCAGGTAAATGCTTTCCAGGATGCCCTTCAAGTTTTAAAAGAAGACACATGGAAGTTTGCTTTCTTGTATTGTGCACAATACAATTATCTAAATTAAAGCAAAATGAAATGGAGCTGTCCTGTCAGTAGGGACCACTTCAACAATTTTAGTCTATTTTTAAGAAAATTTATGTTGAACTTCATAGCCGACAAAACAAAGACAAAATGATCTTTGAATGTGATAAATTGAAAAGAGTTACTAAAATACAAGGCCTCCTCTATCACCTCAGGACTGATGAACAGATCTGAGAAAACCCATTGCAATGGCAAACACAATTTCTGAGTATTTGTACAACAGCCCCACCCATCGCCTACACCCAGGACCATGACCTCCCCCCACCCCCACCACAGACCAACTCTGTAGTCATGTCTGCAGAGCCTAAATGGAAATCATTCAGTGCTACTGCTATCAGTCAAGATAGCATTTCTTGTAGAGTTTTATAGTCTGATGTGATATAAATTTGAGATCTTAAAGGATATACTAATGTGGTCAAAAATAAGTAACTTACTTCCAAAATATTTCAGAAACAAAGGGCCTCTTGATTCCTGTTTAGTATCTTTGATCTCTTTAAAAAATTCCTGAGCTAATATAAAGTTTTCCTTCTGCCTGGCTTCCTTGCACTAAATATTTAGAGTAATAACAGTGACTATTTTGACACACTACAAATCCCAACTTTCATGACGAAGAAATTCAGTCAGTTCAACCAGGCAGTTCGGAAATCAAGTGTAGGCCTCCCCAAAAGGTAAAAGAAAGCACTTAATAAAAAATGCATTTTCAATATTGTGCTAGTATCGGAGACCACTGTGCTTTCACAGAGTACTTATGAAGACAGCTTGAGAAACAGGTGGCTAAATGGAACTGAAGAAACGGCAAAATTTTAAAACACAATAATAAAATTTTCAGGAAGCTATTGCCAGAATTTGTGGCCAGCTTCAAAGAGAATCAACAATTAAATATGAAACACCACACTTCCTATCCCTTTTATCAGATGTATCCTTAAGACACCTTAAGCAAGATACACAACTTCAGCAATGCCATAATTAATTTCCTGGTAAAGATAATATGAGGACAAAGGAAGACGGCAGCGAAAGGAAGTCAGATCACAAGAAGCAATCCCACCGAACCCGACACTTCACATCACCAGAAAACAGTCAGAAGCAACCGAGTGAGGAAAACACCATTCACCTGGCCCCAGCCCTGAAAGGACTCTCTCTCGGTCGCCCACAGGATAAGTGTAGAAGTGGTCCGTCCACCCCCCGGTACCAGAAGAGCTCCCCAGAGATGGCCAGAGTGACCATGGGGACACAAAGCTTACACGAAGAAAAGAAATTCCAAACTCTTCCAAACATCACCAGAACCAACAGCCCTTTCCCAGGATTTACAAATGGGCCCAAGCCCCACCTGACCCCATCAATCCGAAGGTCAGGCAGGACCTGCCATCTTGACAAACCCTCACCATGGTGCTTCTAGGAGCCACTGACCAAGCAAGCTCGAGCATGGGTAAACCAAAGAAAATCAGTCCAAAGCCAACACAAACCAGAAATACAACAAGGTAAAAGGGACCGCCTATCTGAAAGAGACAATATGCTTCTGTCTAAAACGAGCCCAAAGTCGATGACATCATCAAGAAGGCAGTATAAGAGAAGGCAGACTCTATCCTTATGTTTGGTCCTGCGTGGTTTAAGAGACACCCAGTGGCAGAGTGCTGGCCCGGGCATCTCCTGCCTTAGTCACTGACCACAGAGCTACCCAAAGGGTGACTCAGAGTCCTAGGCACATTCAGGCACAGGGTCCCAAGGCCACACAGACCCAAGGTGGGGTCCTAATGGTTGGAGGATGCCAGCATACAAAGCAGTCGACGGAAACCAAGGCAGAAGAACTATTGAAACGCTGTGCCCGCGCATCCCGGTCCCTAACTGCTGGCACACTGGTACGAAAAAATCATGTGTTTGTGAACACTGACCCCACCTGGCTCTGTGGGTCTGGTTCTCCTGACGTGGAAGTTACAGAAAGTAGAAAAGATGCAAGAAAAGAAGAAACTGAACAGACATAAGGTAGGGTGGACCCAGGGCTGAAAGGTGGAGAAAAGGCAGCCCAGATGGTGGGAAAGGAGTGGAGCAAACCATAGCCACTGGGCTGGAAAATGTTTATAAAAACAAAGAGAACAGCTCAGGACTCCTGGGGGAGAAACAAAGGAAAGGAAATCCTCTCCTGGAAGGGAGAGCCATACAACATAGAGCAGTCTTAGAAGATACTGAGAGTGTGTGTGTGTGTGTGTGTGTGTGTGAGTGTGTGTGTGTGTGTGTGTGAGTGTGTGTATGAGTGTGTGTGAGTGTGTGTATGAGTGTGTGTGTGTGTGTGCGTGTTGGAAGAGTGTGTGTGTGTGAGAGAGTGTGCGTGTGTGTGTTAGGAGAGTGTGAGTGTGTGTGTGAGTGTGTGAGTGAGTGTGTGTGTGCGTGTTAGGAGAGTGTGTGTGAGTGAGTGTGTGTGAGTATGTGAGTGTGCATGTTAGGAGAGTGTGTGAGAGTGAGTGAGTGTGTGAGTGAGTGTGTGTGCGTGTTAGGAGAGTGTGTGTGTGCACACTAATGTGAGGTAATTTTACAAGTCACTGTGCAGACCCAGAGCAACAGGAAGGGGCAGAAAGACCTGAGAAAATCCCAACTGCTACAACCCCAGGAGCTCTCTTAGTTTGGTGTAAACTGGATCAATCACTGAAGAAAAACCTTAACACAAAGCCACACGACACTAAATCCCGGGCTAGAGGAAGAATCCGCTTCCAGAGTGAGCATATCAAAACAATCAAATGTCCAGACATCACCAAGAGATCAGGAGCCACACAAAGAAACAGGAAGAGATGGCTCAATCAAGGGGACAAATTAAAACTGCAGAAGGAACACAGACAGGGGAACAATGAACTAGCCCAAGATGTCAGACAAATCTCCTACATCAATTCAGGAAACTAAAGGAAAATATGGATAGAAGTAAACTAAGTATGGATACAGAAATAAATGACATGAAGAAGACAATGTGTGAAATAGAAGAATTAGGAAGTGTAAAAGGGAGCATAACACACCTTCATGGGGCTGAAAAAAAAAACACAGTAATAGAGATTAAAACTATTCAAAAGTTAACAGAGCAGTAGGGAAAGGCTAATCATATGTATATTCATATGCACAAACACAGTAACTGCCCAGAAAATAATCTGAAAAATATCTGACTCACAATAGCATACGGACACATACATATATGCCTATTCTAAATTAATCCTAAACCAATCCTATAAAAACTATAAAATATCACAACACTTTCTTGAGAAATACAATGATAGAATACCTAAAGAAATGAAAACCTGCTATTTTTCTAAACTGGAGAAATGAACATCATGAAGATCTGGATTCTTTCAAAATTAATCATTTTAAATAAGAAATAATTATACAAATGTTATGCTGGAGCAATTTAAATCCAAAGAGAATTTTTCTTGGAACCCAACAGAATGATTCTAAAATCGAAAAAAAAGAAAAAGTGATGCCTGTCAATTATAAAATATTAAAGGAGAATTACTCTTATCACACAGTGAAAGATATCATAAAGTAAAAGTACAGTGATACTGGTACAAAATAGATGCTACCGTTCATTAGAAAGACTTGAATTTACAAACATAAATTTTAATATTTTACCAGTAGAATCATGCATGATACAACATATTCCCATACAAAAGCATGTATGATCCACTCTGGCCCAACTTTGCACATGAGAGGCGGGTGAGTCTCTGTGGTCTTGGCTTTCTTGATTGTCCAGAAAATGCCTCTCAAGATGATGATGAGGACGATAATCACAATAACTAGTAATAATAATGAGAGCAGCCATTTATTACCAACCTATGATATGGCAGGCAGCTCACCAAATGCTTAACAACTCTCTCATTTCAGGATTGTCTGAAGATCAGCGAAAACAAATGCATGCACGCACATAAAAACCGATTCAAAGATTAACTAATTCCCAATTAAGAGTAATTGATTATCATCGTTCCTCTGAGGCAGAAATTATTAGCACCATTTCACAGATGAAGAAACCAAGGCTGAGAGACAATAAGGAACTGCCAAGGTCACACAGCTGATGAAAGGGTAAAGCCACAGTTCATATATTAATGCTATGTTTGAATCCACACTACCTACACTTTATGATTTTGTAGGTAAAATGTCATGTGTGCAATAAGGAACAGACAACTTTTGCAGCTGTTTGTAAGGTTTCTCTTCATTTTTATTCTTTTGGTCATATTGTTCCGAGAATATATTTTATCATTTTCTTTTAGAGAAAAAATAGCCAAGACTAAGAGCCTGAAATTCAAAGCAAGGAGGATAAAAAAAAAAATTTCCTGCTTGCTAGTAATTAAAGATTTCAGTGATGACGTATAAGATAAGGTTAAAGAAGCCTTTTGGAACATTCTTAGCTAACGAAAGCTATCTACCATAAATTCACAGCAAATGGCATACATAATAAAGATTAATATCAGCCCCATTAAAATCAGAGCCAGGAAGCCCATTAATCCAGTATTATCCATAATTGTTGTAGATCTTAGCCAATAGTGAGCTAAGATGAGGGGTAAATGATGAATAGAAGAATATTTAAAAAGAAAAAAAAAGGTTCTTACTAAGAGATGATATAATGTCCCAACTAGAAATGCAGGAAAATTAACTGGAAAATTGTTCGAATCAATACACATAATTCAGTGGCAACATCACACACTCAACAGCTTTTCTGTATACCAGCAAAAAACAATTAGAAGGTTCAATGGTAAAAAGAACTTTATTCACAGAAGCTACAAAAACAATAAACTTAAATATTTGTAAGATCCTCTGAAGAAAACTAAAACAGTTTAGTGAAGAACCTGAAAGGAGACGCAAATGTAGGAAACAGCATTTTCTGGGAAGGGAAGCCTCCCATTGGGAACCTGTCATTCCTTCCTCCAGTTAATCTATAGAAGTCATACAATCCCAAATCATATTCCAGGTTCCAAAAAGAACTGCCTTGCTGATTTATCGGGCACAGGAAAAGACACATAAGTTTGCAGAATAAGAAAAGAGAATCTGGAAATTGGTGAGCAGTCACAGAAAAACTGAAAACAACTGGCTATTGCTAATCAGTAAAATTTCGTCAGAGCCTTAATTCCCACCATTTCTAACCGATTATTTTATTTGGAAAAATTATTTTATTTGGAAAAAATAATTTGCAATGCGATGTGACCAACAAACCCCTAAAGGCCCTGATAAATAAGAGACAGATTAAGCAGCCTGTGGGAGGTTGAATTTTGTACCCCAATTTAGACACCTTCTTAATCGTAATCCACAGTCCTATGGGGTGTGAACCCATTGTACATAGGATTCCCTGACTATGTTATCATAAATTAAGATGTGGCCCAGCTGGATGATGTTTGATCTTAATTCGGATTACTGGAGTCCTGGATAGGCAGAAAAACTTCAGACATAGTAAAACAGAGCCACAAGGAGGAGCCAAAGCCAGAAGTCCGTGGAACTTGGAAGAGAATAAGGTAAGGAAACAAGCCAAAGAACCCCAAAGTTTGCAGCCAGCAGCCCCAGGACACCACAGTCTCTGGGGAGAAAGCGTCACCTTGCTAATGCCTCAATTTTTTACTTTTTCTGGTCTCCAAACCATGAGTCAATTAATTCTTGTTTAAACCACTCTCCTGTGCAGTATTTGTCCCAGCACCCTGGTAAACGAAGACACAGCCTGATAGAAAAATAGGGAAAGGATATAAGAAAACAATTCGCAAATAAAAGTGACCAATAAACATGCTCCACTTCACAGTAATGAAGGAAATGAAAATTAAAATAGCAACAAATGAGCTAGCATTCTTGGTGCATCATATCGTTATAAATTAAAAGAATCGGTTCTCGCCTGCCTTGCGGGAGACCCGGGTTAGATTCCCAGCCCATGCACTTTCCAAACAAAGAAATCGACAAAAACAATCAAACGAAAAAATTCAACATGGGTGGTGCGATGGTGGCTCAATGGTGGAACAGCGGCAGAATTCTCGCCTGCAGGCCCGAGACCCAGGGTTTTCCCGTGTCTGCCCATGTTAAAAAAAAAATTCAACAAATGGTGCTGCAATAATAGGATATTCACGTGGAAAAAGAACAGAAAGTGTCCCTGCCATATAGCATACAAAAAAAAATTAAAAGTATCAGGACTACTAAGAGTAGGAGATGGCTTGTGGGGTAATGGGGGCTCTCCCAAGCCGTAGAGGGAACAAGCTGCATGGCCTGTGGGTGGCTGGCAGTGTCTCTCGAATCTCAAACTATGGCTTAGGAATCTGACATCCAACAATTTATCCTACAGAAAGAGTCTCTCTCTCTCTCTTTCTCTCTCTCTCTCTCTCTCTCACGTACACATGGATGCTTACTGCCATACTCTGTGATACAGAAAAACTAGAAGAAACCTAAGTGAGTCCTGTGTAAATCCTGGTCTGGCCTCTCAATTCTCAGCATCTATCAAACTGCACGTGGCAGAGCCCAGGAATCCTTCCAGATTCCTCCTTTCTTTCACACCCTCCCAACATGCCATTCACAAGTTCAGTGAATTTGGGTTCACTGAAACATCTCAAGTCCATCCTCTCCTCCCATATTCACTGCCAACCCCAAGCTGTCTACCATCTCCCTGGGCTCAACTGGCCACCCACAGGGTTTTTCCTCACCCAGCCCCAGGGCTGCATGAAGAGCCTGAATTGGCAGCCTCCTGTCTCCTTCCGAAGTGCTCAGTGACCACCCACTCTACTTCGAATCCATCTAAATGCTCAATGGCTAGCTTCTTTCACTCAAACACTCGACTCCCTTATGGCTTTTGCATGTTCGTCTGATATTCTTCCCCAATTCCCTGGCCCTCCAACCTCTTCTCCCTTCACCTTCAAGTCTCTTCTTCCATATGATTATCTTGAAGAAGGAAAGCTTCCCTGTTCATCCCTTTAGAAGTTAGATGCTCCCAGCCCTGTGATTTTCTCTTTTCCTTCAGAACACAGTCCAGGTTTATTGCTTATGTTCTGCCTCCTTCTTACTTGTTTTGCATCTGCTTTCTCATTGAAACCAAGGATCACATCTGACCTGCTCACTGCCGCGTCCCCATCTCTCAGCACAGGGCCAAGCCACACAAGGTCATAGTTGAACAAATGAAAAAATGTGCCCCACCCACCCACCCAGCAGGAGACTAGTTAAACATACCACAATACAGTTAATTCTCTGTGATGTGAGGCAGCCACTGGGGAACATGAAATGGCTCTAAATGAACCCAAGGGGAAATGGATCAACAGTCTGCTTCGAGGCAGCCCGGGGTCATGAGCAGCCTGGGTCTGCAACCTTGGGCATTTTCTTCACCTCTGTGTACCTCAATTTCCTCAACTGTACCATGCAAATAAAACAGTCCCCACCTTATCTAAGGATTAAATTATATCATTCCTACAAAGTGCGCAGTAGTACGGAATTGGCAGGGAATGAGCATTTGACAAATGTCAGCGACTGTGAAAGAAGCACCCCACTGACCAGTAAGTATGAGTATGGTGAGACCATCATGAAGACTGTAGATGCATCCAGAAGTTCTCTACTGGGAAATATTCAGAAGCGCCCTGACCATGTTCCTCAAGAGATGATACTAGGACTGAAGAGAGAAGAGGAGAGAAGTGGGAATTTCACTCTCTACTCTCCTTACAGTCAAATCTCATTATTTGTGGTACTTATGTTCTACAGTCTCAACAAACACTGAATCCAAGGGGAAATACAGGGTTAGGTTCCAGGGGGCCCTTGCCATATTTTCAACAACCAGTCAATGCATAGCCTTGTTTGCATGTGTGCCTCTGTTTAAGGACACCTTATTTATTACATGTTTTTTATTCCTTAACACTGAACTCTTGGCCAACAGGACTGTAGCTCATGCCTGTGTGAAGCTTTTCTAACACTTGTACTCTCTCCATTAGGCTTCTTGCGCTTAGAAACACCAGACAGCACTTCAGCACTACACTCGGGGGTCATTTTAAACAGCAAAACCACCAACAAAAGGCACAAAACTGAAAAGAAAAAAAAAAAAAGAAAGGCACCGAATAGGCCACACAAAGGACACCTGTTTACAGTATGAGAGCTGAAACAAGGTAAGGCGATGCCTTGTCTTCAGCTGGGATGTGCACATCGGGCAAATTTCTTGCTGCTCTATATCAATCTGCCAAAGAGTATGAAACCACCGTGAGTATAGATCCAGGGGGTATACAAAAATTTTAGGGAGTAAGAGAATTCAGAAAATGGAATTTGCAAATAAATATAATTTGAGTTTTTTAAAATATGGAACATGAATTACTTTTTAAAATAAGGAACATGAATTACTATGCAATTTTAAAAATTATCTAAGAAGTGCTTTAGCCTAATCTCGGGCTCACCTGTAGTCCTGTTTCCTTCTCCTCCCTCATTCAAAAATTTACTTGTACAATAGCCATTCACTCATTCTCAAGCTTTATGTCCTTCCCTCTGCCTTTGTGTGTAGCTCTCCTCGAATCTAGAGAAATCAGCGCTCTACACCTATAAACAATGAGGCTATTAAGTGCTTCAAGCCAAGTCACGTGGATATTTACTCCAGAGACCCTTTCCTGTACAGGCTGTTTCTACAGAGGCTGAGTGACTGATTCTCTATTTTCTTTCTCTTTCCTTTCCCTTTCTTTTCTTTTTTTTCTTTTCTTTCTGTTCAAGGGGATTTAAAAAGAAAACAAGATAAACACACAGCAGGGAGTTAAAAAAGGAAAGCAAGCAGTTTTTTCCACCAGTGCTTATGGGAAAAATACATAATTTAATCGTTAAAATTGTTCAGTCAGGAATCGTTGGCAGAAGGCTCAGGGAAGAGTGGGTTAAGATACCTCTCCTGTCCTTAATTTCTCACTCTTACATGAGCTGGAGTCAGCACTGTTTAGGTCCTGACCTAAGTCCATTCAGAAACCAGGAACCAGCTCAAGATCTGTCAGCTGAGTCACCCAGACACCCCAAGCTCCAATATCCAAACCTTTACAAGTTGGACTTGGCATTTGAAAGATGATTACCACTTGTGATCTTTATACCGTTCAATAATAGGAAGGACCATGGAAATATATGGCTGACCCAAAGCAGTAAGGGTCGGAAAACAATTATTAGTGGTTCCAAAACGCTTTATTGTAGCATAGCGGGTAGGTCAGACAAGACTGAAAACTGACACAGGGTACAAGTATATGACAAGTTACTTTATTTAACACTATAGTCTGTTTTAAAACTTTTCTAAGATTTAGCAGTATTCATTTTTAATGATTTTTAAAATCCTCTCCTTGTATTTAGTCTTCTCCACCCTTAAATGGTCCTTGGCAACAGCTTCCTAAGTGCCCCCCGGACTTGCCCATCCAGCCCCACCTTCATGGCCGGAGAAAAGCAGCTTCTTCTCATTGTGGGATGCCGGTCTGCCTGACCACGTCTTCTGCCCCCACAATCCTCCAATCCCAAACATGGCACCAGAATCCACACTGACTACACTTATGCCACACACTAAACTGATCAGAAGGGGAAAAAGGATCCACTGGTACTTACCTCAACATTTCATTCCTACCTCAACATTTCAATAGTTTCTGCCCTGGCACTGACTCACTTAGCTGTCTGCTCAGTGACTTTCCCTCAGAAGGCAGAATGCTCTGGTGTGGCCGTGCAGAGCCAGCCCACAGCGTTCCTGCTCCCACTTCTGAGCCACTTTCACATAGTAAAGGCATTGCTTCCATGGCTGTCCTTTGGGACCTGAGAAAAGGTTCTTCTATTACCCTATTAAAATGTCTCTTTTAGAGCCTGTCTTAGTTTGCCATGGCTGCTCTGACAAATACCACCATACTGGTTGTCTCAAACAACAAGAATTTTCACCTTTCGGTTTTAGAGGCTAAAATCCAACAACAAGGTATTGGCAGGGCTTGCTTTCTCCTGCCACACACACTACAGTGTACTAGCAATCCTCCATCACATGGCAAGCTCTCTCCTAGTGTCAGCTCCCCTGATACCTGGCTTCTACTTCCGTGTCCAACTTCCTTCAGACGGATTAAAGCCCTCCTTGAATCAATTTGGCCTCATCTAAATAGGAGTTGTGAAGGTTCTGTTCACAATTGAATCCAAACCATAACTAATCTTATCTTCAAAGGCCCCATTTACAAATGGGTTCACACCCACAGGACCACAGACTAAGACTTAAAAGTGTTTTGTGGGGGTATGATTCAATCCCCAGGAGGTCTTAAAACTCTAAGTTGGTGTCAGGATACACCCTCAGATACTAGGTCATCTCAAAGTTCTCTAACATGAGCTATGATAAGGCTGGAGACCAAACAGAATGACGGGCACAGGACAGACCCTCACTGGCTGCATCTCCCCTTTCCACCAAACACCAGTATTACACACTCTTCCCCCATTCTATACATCACTCCCACATCATGGTACCAGGAGGCCTGGCACACTGAGCAATGCTCCCACTCTACAGGTCTGGAAGCTGGGAGATCAGCTTTGAGTGAATTGAGTGAGCATAAATAAACCCCTGCGGTACACTTGAATCTCAGTCTCTTTATCTGCCTTTAGGCATCTATCTGCTTTTCATATTATGAGTCAGAATTATTTGGGGGGAAGAAAGTATTTTGCTTCCTAAAAATACACACATGGCATCCCCGTGACGCTGCCCCAGCCCTGACTACAAAGATTCCATTTTCACAACCTCCCTCAGCTCACCCATTACAAACAACCCTCAGGCCTGCCATCTTCTATCTAGCACTTGGCTCCCTAAGGACTCATGGATTAATTCTGCACCTACGATGAGAACCAAGAAGTGATGATTTGGCTATCTTCTTTTGAGCTAAATGAAGTAAACAATGTGCAATATTAAAGAAACAATTTGGAAAAGCCACTGTGGGAAACTTGAATTATTAGATTATGTAATTAATTCTGTTTTTACCCTTCTCTAGTAATTTGTATAGAAAAAGTAAAGATCCACACACTGCTGCCTTCTTCAATTCCCAAACAGCTTTCAATTTAGAACTAATTTCCCTGAAGGAAGAGGGTATACTTTCCATTCCAGGAGAAAAGACTTCCGCATTAAAGTGGAGAATCACTTCTCCAGCTGCATAAACTAAAGGCTCACAACAGTCAGTTGTGTTTGGTGGTTTGTTTTAACTTCCTCAACAATCACCCTCTTCAACGGTTTTTCTTGAAATTCATTACTCTTTTATTACCTCACTCAACAAATGTTTATTAAGTGCCACCTATGTTCTCAATCTTAGCACTATCAGTTAGAGCTGTCTACAGTATGGTCCCTAACCCTGCTTTCACAGACATCAGGATCAAGGCCAAATTTTATCCACTCGTAAAGATCCAATAATGAGAAAATGGAGATAAATCACCTATGGTATGCATGACCATTCATCCCCTTTATCATTCGAAATAGCATGCAAAACTTTTGACAAATTCTAAATGAACTTATTCTCAGATGTGTGGGAGGGATCCGTAATGTTGATGATAACCCATGAGGGAAAACTAAGCAACTGATCATTACCTTTGGAGTTCTACCTACTCATATATCAAGACCAAAAAATAGTTCTTTCCCCTCTACTTGGGAAAGTCTGCCCTTTGGACCAAGTGAAGCCAAGGAGGAAAAAAAAGGAGAGCCCCAACAGTCAGAGAAGCAGAAAGTTATGTTGGCCATCAGTGGGGGGTCCCAGGCAAATCACTCTCAAATTCACCTCTAACTCTCAAATACATTTCTGAACTTAAGGTGAATGAACCTTAAAACATTTAGTATTACTCCGTCCATGGAGTCTCTGTGATTAGGTTGGCTCCTTTGTTGCAAAACTAATTCAAACTTCAACTCCGCCATCAAAATCCACTCAGCATTGCATCATACAAGTTATCATCATCTCTACAATTTGGGCAATTAAAAGCCACAACAGAGGATACATGGGTGGTTCAGTGGTAGAATGCTCGCCTTTCATGCAGGAGACCCAGGTTTGATTCCCAGACCAGGCATCCAAAAAAAAAAAAGAAAAGAAAAAAAAATCACAACAGACTAATTTCAAATTGTCTCCTATAAAGATGAATAAATTGAATCTAAATCCTTTTAGAATTCTATCACCTTCACTGTCATGATGCCAAATGCTTAGAAGCAGGACCAGAGTCATCTCAACTACACATAAACAAGGTCAGGTTTAATGGGGGAAAGACTAGCACTAAGTCCTAAGGAATCAGTCTCTCATTTGGACCAAAACCACCTGTTCTGGCTCCTGAAACAGCTTCCCTTTGCAGACATAGATCATTTATTACTCACACCTCTTGCCCAATCTTCACCACTCCCAAATTTTACTTGTTCCCAGAACCTCATCATGTCTCTATGTTCTAACCTGATGGAGAAAAACCAAGTCCCATGCCAAAACTGTCTTGTTCTCCACCCCTCACTCGTCCTTCTCACATGGTCTGCCTAAGGAAGGCTTCGTCCAGCTTTCCACGTTTTTGAGGCACCCACCGTGCACCCTGAAAGGGCTATCATGGTCTCCAGATACCAAGCACTTTGCAGTGGCAATGGGCAGCACTGGGCTTTCTAACCCAGGGATAACATACCAGGTCAATATGTTTCATACAGCAAAGACTGAAAGGTATGGGTGAGTGCACTGGGAAAGCAATCTCTGCTTTCTCTGTCTGTATGTACCTGTCTCCCTTCTTAGCATAACTAAACCCTCTCATCTCTTCAGGGCCAGATAAAATATACCATCTCTTTTGGTCTTCCCAGTTACCACTGATGAATTCTCCTTTACTACAAGGGATTCCTGGATGGCCCTTCCAGCAATGCTCGTACAGATCTTTTACAGATGCACTTTTATTGCCCCCTCTGGTAAATATGGGCTGATGACAGGAACTCGGCTGTACACATCAGGGGAGCCATCACAGGGAATGGTACACAGCAGGCTCATCAAAGCTGGCTTAATCAACCTGGCAGGTGAACTCACTATCCTCCCCGCTAAGAAAGACATGACTCCCAGGTGTGTAAATCTCCCCAGCAATGTGGAACAGGATTCCCAGGATGAGCCAGAACCTGGCATCACAGGATTGAGAAAGTCTTCTTGACCAAAAAGGGGAAGAGAGAAAATAAAGTTTCAGTGGCTGAGAGATTTCAAACAGAGTCAAGAGGTTATCCTGAAGGTTATTCTTATGCATTATACAGATATTCCTTCTTAGTTTATTGTGTTCCAGTTGAGCTGTGTTCCAGTAGCCTTGACTGTTGAAGATGATTGTATAATGACATAACTTTTACAATGTGACCGTGTAAATGTGAAAACCTTGCGTCTGATGCTCCTTTTATCCAGGATATGGACATATGACTAAAAAAATAATGAAAAATAAATAAATAAATAATGGGGGGCATAAGGGGTAAAAACAAAATTGAATAGATTGAAATACTAGTGGTTAATGAGAGGGAAGGGTAAGGGGTATAGGATGTATGAGAGTTTTCTTTTTTTTTTTTCTTTTTCTGGGAGCAATGCAAATACGCTCTAAAACTGATCATAGTTATGAATATATAACTATGTAGTAATATTGTGAGCCACTAACTGTATACTATAGATGGACAGTATGTGTGTGAAGATTTCTCAATAAAAATATTTAAAAGAAAAACTGGCTTAATATCGGGGGATTGGGTGGGGACAGGGAGTGGGAAGTCAATGCTTAAATTGTACAGAGTTTCTATTTGGGGTGATTATAAAGTTTTGGTAATGGATGGCAGGTGATAGCAGCAGAACTATGTGAATGGAACTAACAGCACTGAATTATATATTTGAATATGGTTAAAATGGAAAACTTTAGGGGCATATATGTTCCTAGAATAAAAATTAAAAGAGGGCAGGCCACAGTGGCTCAACAGAGTGGTAGTTCTCTACCTGCTACACCAGAGACCCGAGTCTGATTCCCAGTGCCTACCCATGCAAAAAAAAAAAAACAGGACTGAACAATATAAACAGTGAACTTTATTGTAAATGATACACTATAGCTAACAGCACAGTTATAAAAATATTCTTTCACAAATCGCAATACATGTACCACACTAATGCAAAGTGTTAATAATGGGGGGAATATTGGAACTCTGAATTTTATGCATAACTTTTCTGTAAACCTATTAATATCTCTAATTAACACACACAAAAAAGCTGTCTTAAGAAATGTCATAACCACCCTCAAGAATCAGAAGCACCCAAGCTCAAGGCACTGCAGTTTCCTACCCACTATCCAAATACTGCTGCCCCATGTTCTAATCAGACCCCTGAGCTAAGGAAAGCTAGTCAGCTAAATGAATTCACAACAACATGGCCAAATGGTTTCTTATATCACCATTTCCATGCTGCTCCCAAAATTTAACCTCCCTCCCCCCAACTCCACCAAAAAAAAAGAGAGAACATTATTATACCAGAAGACTGGAGACCTTTATTTTGCTACTGAACAGCTGTGGAGCAGGTGTCCTTAGAGGTCACAGGTCTTTGAGGTCTCTGGTGTTGAGAGTATACTTGACCCAACAGAAACAAGAGAGCAGCCAAAGGAGTTAATGGTGTTCTTTTGTGGCATTTCTTTGTTTTCACAAAGCAAGGATTGGTTGAACTGATGAATTCACAAGAGTTTGGGGCATCCTGGGGCCTGGGCCTCAAGACCCCACACCTGCACCTGCACCAGTGACGGCCTCTGGCCATGACCTACATCTTGTCCAAGGCAAGATACTTACAGGACATGAACGGTCGGATTATTTTCAAAATCCTAAAATGTTATTTGCGTTTTTCACTCACATTCTGCACACTGGGGATTTCTGGAGGCTGGATGAGGTAGAACTGAATTCAGAAGGAGACATGAGAATGCATCTGCCCAGAGCTTAAAGGGATTTACAAAAATATACAAAAATGTCACTCTTCTCAAACTTTTTGATTTGGAAAAATATATTTTTTCTTCATTAAAAAATGTTATTTGTGTTTTCATATAATAGGTTATAAAAGAATATATTATTGTTCTTTTTCAATGAAATTAAAATTTGTCATAATTTCTAAAATGATAACGATCAATATAAATAGCCCCATAAGCAGAGAAGCTAAATCTACCTATAGTTATGCCTAAGAGTTATTTCCAGAGGACCTCTTTTGTTGCTCAGATGTGGCCTCTCTCTCTCTCTAAGCCCAACTCTGCAAGTAAAATCATTACCCTTCCCCTTACAAGGGATATGACATCCAGGGGAGAAAGTCTCCCTGGCCACATGGGATTGACAATGCCTGCCTGACCAAATGGGGGGAAAGAATTGTAACAAAATAAGGTACAGTGACTGAGAGAGTTCAAAGAGTGAAGAGGCTATTTTGGAGGCTACTCTTCTGCAAGCTTCGACTAGATATTGCTATTTACCATAGTCTTGACAAACCCCAACAAAAATCATTCCTGCCAACCCTAAAGAACACCTAGGGCTCTATCTGAGATTCTACCAAAGTTCCATGCACTGCGATTACTTTCCAGAAACCTACAACTTCCAGATGAGCTCCTAAGCCAGATAAGTCCTGAAACGCATAGGGGCCAGCCTCTCCAGAGTATCAACTAGCTCCATCTCCCACCCCACCCCACCCATATTATTGTCACCTTTTTCCAAAATGATAAATTTAGAATGGGCACAACCCCAATACCCCTAAAGACTGGGAGAAAGAGCAGAGAAGGAGTTATAACTGAGAAGATGGGATGTAACAAATGAGTATGACTGCTGAATCATACTGATTGAGTCTTCAGTGTCTCAGAGTAGCTAGAAGGAAATATCTAAAACTGTGGAATTGTATCCCATAACAAATTCTGTAATCTGTTCTATAGCTATTTGTTACAATGTATTTTGAAATTAATTGCTTTATTGTATATATGCTATATTTCACATTTAAAAATGTTTAAAAAAATTAAAATTAAAATAAATAGCCTGCATAAACAAAAGCTCGTCAGGGTCTTCAGTAGTGGGTGTAAAGAGATCTTGCAACTAATAAGTTTAAGAACTGCTGCCCTGGACACTATGTCCATCATAGGAAGCCTCTATGGCCCTGTCCAGCCCCAGGGGTGCTCCCCTGGGCCCTGCCTCCTGCAGGAGCCACACCCTCACTGAGCACTAGGACATTATCCTTGGAACAGTCTTCTGGAAGGAGAACCAGAATGCGGAACTCATGGCCCAACAAGGCTCTGCAGAGAAATTCTTTATTCCTATGTAATAAGACCCATGGAGAGTTCTCAGTTTAAAAAGACCTTTCTAAAAGTACTTTTTAAAAAAGTTTCAGAACTTTTTGCCTTTCAAACAGTCATACAAATCATTATCACTGGCTGGGCCAGACCCCACATGTATTTCATTCCACAGAGGTCCATTCTACTTACTGGGTCCTGGAGGGCCATTATCTTTGAAAAGTGGCTCAACTGTGCTCCCTGAAGGCTTGTTCTGCTTGTTGATTCTGGCCATAAACATAGCTCTAAGTCATTTAGAATATTCTTCTCCTGTCTCCTGCACAAACAGGGATTGTCAGAAGGGAAAATGTCATACAGCCAGTATTTCTAGTTTTCAAGCAAAGTTCCAGCTCTGGCTCCACGTGAAGGCCAGCCCACAGGACAGATTGCAGCAGGGGACTGAAAGCCTGCCCTGATTTCCTGATATTCCTTGATGACCAGAGCTTCCAAACCTCTTCCCTCTCCCTGAGGGACCAAAACAAGGAGTGCAGAAACGGTTTCAGTGCACAGAGCTAAATCTTTCAGCCACAGAAAATGCAAATGTTCTCAATAAATATTTATCGACCCCAGCTACATGCCTCATTCTGTTAAAATGGTCGGATGTTAAGGGATAAGAGATCACAGTCCTTGAGCAATGAGCAGCAGCACAATGCAGAGGACAACCATGGAAGCTTCCAGACAATGCCCCACTCCCCCTGTCCTGCTCCCCCAACCCCACAGCTGGACTATCACCCCTGAGATTGCACACAATGCTTAATGCATGGGCAAAGAGGATCTATTTCTGATCCGAGAATGTGCAATTTACTCCTGTCAATGGAGATCTCTAAAATATCTATAATTTCTATGCATCAGAAACCAGTACATTTCAAGGGTAGAGAAAAAAAAATAGTGCAGTAAATTTAAATTTCTCACTTTGGGAAGCCAAAATAGAGACCCTGAGAGGACTTTAAAACATCCACCTAACTGGGATGGTACATGTGTGCCCCTGAAGCTGATACTGAAGTGAGATGGAGATTGGGATGGAAAACTAACCAGGTGGCCTCACTTACCATCGGCATCCCACCCCTTACAGTCTCATTCCTTTTGAGAAAAAAAAGGGTAAAATTGTGAAAACCATGGTACAGAGTCACTTCCCTGCTGCAAAATGTCACTTGAAATCCACAGCCTTGTGCACAACACTCAAAACTACAGGTGGTCACCAAGTCTGCAAACACAGATGAATAAATGATTTACTGGCATTACAGTACAAAACAAAATAACATTATGTGGGTTTCCAGATTTCATGGGCAGCCTGAGTTCTGGGGTTCTAGATCACTCTGCATCCAAGAGCTCCAGAACTGTCAACCATACAGAATCTTTCATGACAAACTCGCTCTCCCTCTCCATTCCCGCCCCAGTGACTGTCAGGCACAGTGAAATGAATGTCTTACCTTTTCCTTTTGTATTTATGAAAGCTGAGGGCAAAGAATGAATATTTTCATTTTACACACAAGGTTACAGACGGAAAGAGAGAAAGCTTTATGGATCTGGGAATTATTTCTATCTGTTTCTTTGGGTTACGTTTTGTTTTGTTTTGGGGAGAAGTTTGATGTCAAGTTTGAAATGGGTGAACAAGGCTTTCATTTTCCTTTCAGAGGTACCAGAGTCTTCAGAGATGTGAGAAGAGGGGGTTTCTGACACTTGGCCCATGATCTAAGTCCCTTTTCGGGCTGAGTCCTTTCTCTTCTCACACATTTCCCTTTTCATTCAATCTAAGTCCCTTTTCGGGCTGAGTCTTTTCTCTTCTCACACATTTCCCTTTTCATTCAAGTTGGGCTTTTGGTAGCAGCACCTCACCTCTCCCTTGTTCTCTTTTTGCTCACATGGGCACCCAAGGGGTATAAAGAACTCTGGATCTGGGTCCAAAGACCTGAGGGTTCTAGTTCTAACTCTTCCAGAGGAACAGGCATTGACACTGCAAGGATTCTCCATTCCCTCACCTACAGAGTAGAGAGAAGACGACCTGATCCCCCAACCTTAAAGGGCTGCCCTACGGATCCAATGCAACCCTGATAAAATAGCCAGTGTGAGGAATTAATCACTACCCAGTCAAGTTCTTGTTCTTCTCTCACCCAAAACAGCAGCACAATCTCAGTACTGTGATGTCCAAGCAGTTCTTCTGGAGGTAAGGGGAAGAATGTAGTCACCTCTCCATTATCCCAACAGAGCATGACAAGACTTTTATACCAAGATCCCCAAAACAACTTCTTCAGGTTTCAGTGTCTTGTAAAAGGTTCCTTCTAATATAATTTACTCTGTAAATGTTCACATTTAAGCAGTCTTCCTTAAAGCATAAGGATGGTCATAATCTAAAAGGATTCCATGAAGAC
The DNA here is from genome assembly GCF_023851605.1 of Tamandua tetradactyla. Lineage (NCBI taxonomy): Eukaryota > Metazoa > Chordata > Mammalia > Pilosa > Myrmecophagidae > Tamandua > Tamandua tetradactyla. Next base: position 73,025,584 of record NC_135327.1, read on the forward strand.
TAGTCCCATGAGATAATCAGCACAAACAGGGTGCCAGGCCCTCAAATTTGGGACAAGGATTAGCTATCTTCCCCATGGAGAGTCACAGTACATTATAGCACATTAAAGTGTATGAAACGTTCTACAATAAATAAACCAACTTTCTCTAACACATTCCTTCCAAGCCTATTCAGCTCTGGAATATTAACTTTTTACATGATCTTCTTACCTTCAAGAGCACAATGTGGGAAACACTGAGTTGCGTGACATCACAACATACCTAGGAAGATGCTTGATAAAAGAGGACAAAGGAATAATGGCTTCCAGGGAGCTCATAATGGACTTATTGAACAACCAAGGGAGGTTAGTATACAAAAATTTAGAAGGGTTTTCATCATCCAAGGAAGGTATGATGGTAGAGTTTTTTTGAAAGGTGAATTAAGAAAAGGTAACCATCCCACAGAGTGGAACATTACATGTAGAATACAATAGTGAGGCAACCCTGACCCTACCTTCCCGGGTAGGTTAAAGCTCATGTTGACAGAAGACAGACAAGGGCCCACCAGGTGGCCTCATCAGGTCAGGGAGGGCAAGACATCTTACCAGGGGGTTCCAGCAAGTGTAATCAGGCTGCCCTAGATAGGGACAGCTCTTTTAGGGGCTATGTAGTGCTGGCTCAGGTAATTCACCAATCCTGTTGAAAAACATCTCAGTCCCAGAGTTCAAACAATGCTTCTGTTCTAAATTCAACCTACTACACACTAAAACCAAGCTGCAATATCATCTCTGTAAGTTACGGTCTACTGATGTCCACAGATTTCAGAGAATATAGTGACCAAAGGTAAAAGAGGAGCCTGGATCACTCAAATAGAAATCACTTCTTCAATACAAGTGTGCTCCATAGTTTAATTTTCCCAGCTAACAAAAAAGCTGATCTTTTAATTTAACCACTGTGATGGTTTGGAGTTGTATATACCCCAGTAAAACATGTTTTTAAAGTTAATCCATTCCTGTGGGTATGAACCTATTGTAAGTAGGATCTTTTGATGAGATTATCTTAGTTAAGGTGTAGCCCAGGATGGGTCTTAATCTGGAGTCCTTTATAAGAGAACGAAATTCAGACAGAGGGAGAGAAAGAAAACCACAGTAAGTGAGAAGCTGAACATCAACAGAACCCAGAAGTGAACAGAGAAACCAGGAGAGGCTGTCATGTGTTTCGCAATGTGACAGAAAAGCTAAGAAACCAAGGCTTGCCAGAAGCTAGCCCCAGAACACCAGTCTTTGGGAAAAAGCCCTGATGACTGCTTGATTTGGAGTCATCTCTTGATTTGCACTATCTCTTAGCCTCAAAACTGTGAGCAAATTAATTCCCATTATTTAAATACATTATCACTGGCTGAGAGGGTTCAAATAGAGTCAAAAGGATACACTGGAGCTCACTCTTACTCAAGCTTCAGTTAGATATTGCTACCTATCCATAACGTGACAAACCCCAACCAAAACCATTCCAACCAATTCCTAAAGAACACCTGGGTTCTACAAAGGTTCTGTGCAGTAATACAGAAAACTACAACCTCCAGATGGGTCCCTGGACCAGATAAATCCTGAAATGCAGAGGGTCCAGCTTCTCCAGAATATCAGCTAGTTCTATCTCCCCATCCCATATTATCGACAGCCCCTTTCAACATGAAAAAGTTAGAATGGACATAGCCTAAATACCCCTGAAGAGTGGGAGAAAGATCAAAGGTGATGGTGAATTACTATATTGATATTTCTTTTAATCTCCAGCACAACTCAGAGCAGCTAGAAGTAAAAACCTAAAATGGTGGAATTGTAACCTATACCAAACTCTGACATTGTTCTACAACTAATTGTTGTGATGGGCTTTGAAATTTCTTGCTTTTTTGTATATATGTTATTTTTCACAGAAAAGAAAAAAAAAATCCTCTAGCCTCCAGTGTTCTGGAGCAGCTAGAAGGAAAAATCTGAAATAGTAGAATAGTAACACATAACAAACTCTGAAATCCGTTCTGTATCTACTTGTTGAAGTGTACTTTGAAAATCATGGCTTTTTCTTTCTATACATATTATATTTAACAATAAAAAACAGTTAAAGGGCGGGCCGCGGTGGTTCAGCGGGCAAGAGTGCTTGCCTGCCATGCCGGAGGACCCCGGTTCGATTCCCGGCCCCAGCCCATGTAAAAAAAAAAACAAACAAACAAACAAAATATAATAAAAAACAAGAAAATGTTTAAAGATGTTTCCCTTTCTTCCTTCCTTCCTTCTCTCTGTCTTTCCTTCCCTTCCTCCCTCTCTCTTAAAAAAAAAAAAAAAAAAAACAGTTAAAAACATTAATTCCCATTGTTTAACCCAACTCATTTCATGTAATTTCCTTGAACAGCCAAGGAAACTAAAAAACAAAACACATACACAGACACACACACACACACCATAAATCACTCAAAGATATATTTCAGTTGGGAGATACAGACCACGCGTGTGTGCGCGCGCACACACACACACACACACACACACACACACACACACACAATTCCCTTGAAAGCCCAGAGCATCAATCTGTTCACCTCTAGGGGGCTGTACTTAGTGATGTCCCAAGGATCTGTGGGGATGGACAGAGCCATATTGGAGTTCTCCTGTCCCCTTTCCTAAGAGTTTTTTGACTCCTTCCTTGTCAAAGTAGATATTTTGCAGCCATTTCTGACAAATGCCAATGTGTGTGTCTCCAGGAGCCCTTCGTTTCAATTTCCTACTTCTAACCCTCTGAACTTAGAAGGCAATACCTGAGACGTTCATAAAGTGCCTACAGATCAGGTGTGCCTTGGGAGTAGGCCAGAGGGAATGTCTAGGAGAAGGACGTGGAGACTTGGACATGGTTGTTGCCTATTTCCTCTGCTTGGCAGTCCTGGGAGTTGGTACTTACCTCCTGGCTCTGAAGCTGACAAGTCAAGGTACTAACAGGGACCCTCAAGAGTAAGCTACACAGAGCTTAGGGTCTCAGTACAGACACAGGATTCCTCAAATTAAGGCAGGTGGGCTTCCTTAAGATTTAAGGAGGATTTAAGATTCAAAAGTCTTTCAAACCATTCTGAAAGTTTTCTATAATCATAAACAAAAGTGAAACCACTGAATAAAACCCACCTGAATCCAGGCAGAGGTTAAAGCAGGACACTGTGCAAATATCTGTAAGTGGAACTAAAGTATGAACACAGTTAAAAATGTCACTGATAACAATGGAGGGCTCATCACTGGAAAATTCTTGTCAAAGTTCCTGGATTAAGTAATAGCACTAATAATAACAGCCTTTATAGGGTTAAGCTGTTCTTTTCAGAGAATTCCTAGAGAAACAGAAACTAAGGATAAAATGGAGGAGATGATCATAGTTAGTGGACCAGCAGAACAGACACCTGGGAGCTTGTCAGAAAGGCAGAATCTCAGGCTCAGACCTGCAGAATCAGATTCTGCATTTTAAAACGAGCCCCAGGGGAACTGTATACACATGAAGGTTTGAAAAGCATTATTTGAAGTCACTGTTAATATTTAACTTGTATGAGTACTGAAATTGTCCAGCTCCCTACAGATAAAAAAGTTAATAAACACTTACCATTGATATCATTTCTTTATTGTCTAGTCAACTCTTGGCATCCTTCTGCTCATCCCCTACAGGTACTACATTTATTTTCATTCTAAATGGATGGGGCACAGAATATGGATACTCAAACATCTGTTGAATGAATGAATGACGGTGTGGGTCCTTCTCTAAAGCCATCCTCAGCAATCTCTGCAATTCTTATTCCACTTGAGAGTGAAGTAACTGCTCAGAGTTAAAACGGCTATCCACGGCAAAGTCACGCGTCCAGGTTCTAGCCACCAACACTGCACTTTGACAAAACTTGGAAACTGGCTCCCAGACACAGCAAGCAAAAGGGGAAAAAAAAATATTTGTCAGTGATTGACATTTCCTTCCCTTCCTAATACCAGTTTTGAGGCCTGGGCATCTTGAGTTCAGCTGAGACTTTTCCAGACACCTGCGGGCAACTCCCCACAGACTAGGAATGTTCTTGGAGAAGGCAGTCCTGGATCCTCCGCGTGAGGAGGCAGAGCAAAAAAGGGAAGGAAGAAGCAAATAAGTCAAGTAAACACCTACTGCTCCAATCCCAGTCACTGCTAAACGTCTTCCAGCCCCTTTAATTTAACCTCTTTTGAGAGGAGCAAAGCCCGTTTCACAAGGGAAAAGGAAAGGGGAGTACTTGTCTTAAATAAGTCAGAAGAACCCTTTAAGGGAACAGATACAGAAAGGATTGGGAAGGGTTAGGACTTCTTGGGTCACTTCCAAATAGTGAATTCTATGAAATATGAGTAAATACGGCATAGCACACCAATTTTAGATTTAATGCATGATCATACCAATTGCCAGACTAGCTTCTCAATTTCCTACATTGGGTGGAGTTGGATGACTCTTTGGGATCAGTGCCAACCTCTCCGTTAAGACCAATGAGAAAGACAGAAATAAGAACACCCATACAAAAGCCTCTTTTCACACATCCTCCCAGACCTCCCAGGATTCACAGGGCTCCCGTGGCCATACTCCCACCTCTGGTGCTGCTGCCCATGACCCTCCAGTTAGGCAAGAACTCTAGGAGAAGGGAGCTGCCAAGTTTCTGACCTAATCACCAGAAGCCCAAGTGGCCTAAAGGCTGAAAGGCCTAGAACACAAGCTCTGAGCTGCTTCTGAACAAAGCAGTGGTGCTCAAGGCAAGAATCATCTGGTTGACTTCCTAAAGATGTGTGATTTCAGGGTCCTAACCCCACAGTCTGTTTCAGAAGGTCAGAAGAGGGCCTGGGAATCTGCATCTAAATAACAGGTGATTCTGATTTGGGTCATCCAGAGATCAGGCCTTGAGAACTACCATTCTCTCTATACATTCTTCCACCCGGGGACAGGATCAGGGTTCACCCACCCAAGTCTGAAAGGAAGATCAAACAGCTCTAGTTCATGTGTGTTTCCTAACATGTTCTCACCGAGCCATAAATAGATATACTCTAAGAAGCTGCCCAACTGATGTGGGATCGCAGGGTTGAGTGTTGGAGAATTCAGACTGCAGCCTTATAAGTCACCATCCGCCAGTGTTCAAAAGGTACAGTGCTCTCTCAAAGTTCAGAAAACCACTTCTAGGGTGGGAATTAAATGATGGCCCAAGGATCAACTGGGGATGAAAATCCTTCAAACAGGCTTACAATAACTCAAATTTTTATTCTAGATCCTCTCTAACTCCATTACCAACCAGTAGCAAAATTATCACAAATTATTGCCTTCTGCAATTAGGATACCCCACTTTCAATTCTACAAGCAACGACTATCATTCCCGTTTTATAGGTACCAATATAGGTTGAAATGACTTTCCAGAGACAAGCTGCATGAGGGGAATCAACTACACAAACCCACCACCCCACAATTAAACTTCTAAGTATGCTGTAGTGTATAGCATATAGCTATCCACTAGCACCCTAAATCTTATCCACTAGCACCCTAAATCTTACATAAGTTTTATTCTATGGGTCTTCACCACTTTTATTTTCTGGAGTGGCAGGGGAACCGAGAGAAATATCCCAAGGAGCCCACCCTCCCTGCTCTGCCATCTTTCCCAGACCTTCCCACACCAAATACTTGAGTCCCCATGGAAAAGAGGTTGGTGTGCAACATGCCCCAGCCATACACAAAGACAACCCAGCAAACACTGCTGAAGACAAAAGGACAGAGACAGACACTAAACAAAGGAGAAGACCCAATTCCGTGGTCACTTCCAACTGCCTGCTCCAGACCTCAGCACTCTCAGCATGTCAACACTTCAAAATTCCCGTAGATGTTTCAGTCTCATTGACACATGAAGAGAATGATGGGGGAAAGGTTCCCCCAGCTTGTTGTTCCCTGGGCTGGAAAGAAGACTGCGTCCAGCAAAGTGGACAACGGTCTGCCCAGGCAATGGCCACCTGTGTGCCAGCTCCTCAGAGGCCAAACCATGACATGCCAGTAGGGACACCTGTCGTCCAATAGGCAGGTGGCAGCCTGTGAAACAAGTGACCTGACTGTTTTTCTAAAGGGAGGAGACAAGGAAGTCCCAAGAATGTGTAAGAGCCAACTGTTTAACCCCATCATGAGTGCAAAACAGATCCCCAACATCTTAGTACATTCCTTTGATGAAGGCAGAGGTTTCTATGGAGAAAGAGGCAATGTAAAAAGGAAGAGCTTATTCAAGGGTTTTACCTCAGACTGCAAGTCATCAAGGTTTAAAAGAAGCCAAGGCAGGCCTGAGTATTCCATATAGCAGAGTGAAAACACCCTTTTAGTCCAGATGCCACTATCAGTGGATTTCCCAGGCTGATTCCCAGACTGGCCGTTCACCACTTAGCTAAGAGACAGCGGGTGATATTTATCTGAGTGTCCCAGTCACCGTTTGTATCTGGGTACAGTTATCTGTTGCACAATATTAAACAATTAAGATTAAAAATGATTGCACAACATGCCCTACGGCTAATGTCAACAGATAAGAGACAGCTATGGGGACTCAGGACTTGGGCTGGACCTTCAGGCCAGCCAAAAAGGAGGTGGAATTCCTGGGCCTCCAAAGGCCAGTGTGGATAAGGGAGATGCCAATCCCTGGAGCCGTTTCAAATCATCCAGGGCTGGGCCTTCCCAGTCAAACAGGGGTGTGAGAGTCACAGTGACCACTGACTTCCAACCCCGGCATATCACTGAGTTCTCTGAGCCCCCTCTTTACCCCTGGAGCAGGCTGGGATGGCACCTGCCACATGGGGGCACTGTGCAGATCATGGGGCTGTGGCAGTGGACCTACCTGCACAGCAGTCAGCAGAAGAACCTAGCTCAGAAGACATGGGCTCGGGGCAGCGTCTCCACAGCACAGCCCTACGAGGACACTCTCGTCACAGAAAACCAAATCAGAGGCATGGAACCATCCACAGACACTGGCCTAAAAGGATCTAACATGGAAAATCGGGCCAAGACAAACTCTGGGGAAGCCATCCTAGCAAGGGTGGGGTACCATCTGCCTTCCAAACCAGGTCAGATGGGACCACCTACCCCATTCCAAGAGGAGACTCTGGGTCCATCTCCCCCGAACCATACTTCCCAAATTCAACAGAATGGGGGCACATCTTAGGAAGGAGAGCGGAGACACTGCCTGATCCCATGCCTACTACAGGAAACCCAGAACCAAACCCCAGGGAATGTAGAGTCATGCCCCAAGGTCCTAGTAGGGTCCTATGGTGTTCAATCCCTGGGATCCCTAATTTCCCTCCCTAGCAATCAGCAGAGTCCCTCACTCCCTGCCCCAGTCAGGGCACCTACACCCTCATGGGCAAAGACACACACTAGCCACTGTAAGAATTCAGAAAGCCTTGCATATCCACCTGAGCCCTGGATTAGGAGGAAATCTCAGCTCACCACAAACTTTTATATGTGTCCTGGGTCAAGTTCACTTTTGCCACAGGCCTGCAGTCTCAGTAGAAAACAAGGGGCTTAGCCAGTGGGACCACCAAGATCCACTCAGTTCTGGTTTTCCAGGATCACTATATCTTTTCACACCTTTCCCCAAAATGTCAAGTGCAAGAGCAACAACGAAGGGAGAGGGTATTTCTTGAAGCCACTTGCATTAATTATTGGTCATCAATGGGAGTGTAATGTTCCATTAAAAACATTTAGCAAGGAAAAACAAGAGATACTATATATATCTATGGAGTATCTACCATGTGCTAGTCACTTCGTGTGTGTGTGCGTGTGTGTGTGTGTGTGTGTATGTATGTGTGTATGTGTACATACAGAGACAAACCTACAACACACAAAGGACAAAAGACAATTTGGAGGTATTAAGTGACTTGCCCAAGGTTGCAGAGCTGGTAAGTAGTAGATTTTATAGTCCTCCTTATCAAAGGACATGGCAGGAAAAGCAAAAGGTCACAGATGACAGTAAGAATAGTCAGAATCACACAGGACAATGATTCTGAAACTGAGCTATTACACTGCACTCACATACATAAAGAATGGGAAGTTTAAACCCCATCTGGGTGCCATGTTCAGAAGAGAAGAAAGAAAGGCTGCCAAACTCCAGTATACTCAGAAACCAGGCCAACATGGGGCCTCTAATTGCAACAAAGAAAGAAATGGAAGAAACAGTGAGTGGTCAACCTGGGGAAGAAAGGTTCCAAGACCATCGTGACTATATTTCTTCAGTATTTTCAAGCAGATCCAATAAAAGCAGAGTTGAGGCAGATTCTCAAAGTGGTCACACGTGGAGCGTTCGACCCAAAACAAAAAGACACAGGCTTGTTTCGCAGTCAGAGCCGACCACAAATGGCCTGACGGCTATGGGAGGAGAAAGAGGTCTCCATCACAAAAAGTTTTCAAGCTAATGTTGGCTTGAAATGTGGTAGAGTATATCAAGGTACAAATGAGAGAAGGAAGCACAGAATATGACCCTGAAATTCTAGAAGAAAGTTGAAGTGCAGAGAAATTAAGTAACCTGTCCAAGGCCCCAGGGGAGAAGTCAGTTTTGCTCCAGTTTTCAGGTTTCCCTGCTATTCTCTGATGAGTCTGCCCTCTCTCCACAGTCAACCCTGCCTGTGGGGGTTTCTTGCATGTTCCTAGGCTCCTACGCCTATCATACCTTCCATGAAATCTCCTGGGCTAGAACAGCAGGTTCCATAGGTCAGAAAGGCCTTCCTCTGATACAAATACAGGCTCCAGTGGCCTTGACTCTCCCTATCAAAAAATACCGGGGGTCCCAGCTTAAAGCAACTGTTTTGGGGCCGAGGGAAAAATAAGGAGCAAGGAATCCAGACAAGTCAGTCCTGTGCCTGAACACACATATGTAAGGGATGGTGGACTCCTTCCACTCAAATAAGGATGTAACTTAAGTCTTGACTTTCTAACCTGGCCCACATTCCCCTGAAATAACATATGATAATGAAGGATTCAACATAACCTCATCTGTGATTGGTCAAGTATGAGGCTTACTTGACTGGTCCCCTTCTAAGGGCAGCTAAATATATAAACAAAGTATTCAACATACATTTATCTGTTAAAAGCAAATGAATAATTACAATAACAAGATGTAGAAAACTCACTTTTTAATTGACTAGTTTCTGAGACTAGATTGTAACTCCGAAGTAGTCAGCCAATGGTGAACCAGGGGAGGGACTCCTTCGCATTAGGGACAAAGATAAAAGGAGCCTGCGTACTTTGTACTCACTTGCTGCTTGTTCCTGTGAGTGCCCTTTCTCATGAAAAAGAAATAAAAGAGCTTCTGCCATACTGCATGAGCGTCCAAAGAACTAACTTGAGCTGGTAACACTTGAGCTAATAACACTGAGCTGGTAACACTGCTCCATACACACTGAACACACATTTTTGCTCCACTAGAACAGGTCAGCAAAGCTGGAAAGCCAGTGGAGAAGTGGTAACTGCCTCAGTAGACTCAACAGAGCTGAAATCTAAGCCAGAAAGTGGAGAAGAAAATCAATATATGTTATGAAACTCCAGCAAATCTCAGGAATTAGAACTGTCACTTACCCTGGGGCAAAGGTAGGGCTGAAACAAGAGGGTTAAGTGAAAGTCTAAGGAAAAATTAGAAGCCAGGTCCTCTTCCCAATTCCACCAGCCAGGCAAATGCCCTCCTCTTACCACCATAGATGACAGGGTTCTTTTCTGGAAGCAGTGAGAGTGGACTCTGGACCAAGATGGCCAGGTGCAGCTAAGCCTTTGGTGTCACACTGAAAAGAGGTGGATCAAGTGAAAGCTGGTTTCTGAACAATGTCCTCCTCGTGGCTCCCAGAACCCAACTATGTAGGAAACTGAAAAGCTGACCATGTAGGAGACTGAAAAACTGATTGTGTAGAAGACTGAAAAGAGTATTTTCAAGGGCAGCCAGCCAGCCCAAGAGAAAAGACCTAAAGGCTTGAACTTCAGGGGTTCCCCAACAAAACGGAGCAGCCAGATGTCACATACCGAAGCCCAGAGACAAAACCCCAGCCACAAATATGACTTCTGATCAGCTTCTTAATGACCCACTTTTTAGAAAAATAGGCAGGCAGAACTCCTAGGATATCACCAAAAGAATTGAAAACAGGGACTCAAACAGACACTTGTACACCAATGTCCACAGCAGCACTATTCACAATAGCCAAAATGTGGAAACAAACCAAGGATCCATCAACAGAAGAATGGATAGACAAAATGTAGTATATCCGTGCAATGGAATATTACACAGCCATTAAAAGGAATGGAGTTCTGGTAGATTCAACATGAATGAATCTTCGAAACATGCTGAGTGAAATAAGACATAAGCAAAGGAATAAATATTGTACGATTCAACTTATATGAAATATCTAGAATAAGTAAATTAAGAGTCAGAAAGTAGATTAGAAGTTACAAGGGCTGAGTGGGGAGTTAGTGTTTAATGGGTACAGAGTTTCTGTTTGGGACAATAAAAAAGTTTTGGTAATGGATGGCGGTGATGAAAGCCCAAACTTATAATCAATGCCACTGATTTTACAGTTAAAATGGCAAATTTTATGTTATATGTTATCACAATAAATTTTTTTTTTAATTGGGTAGACAGAAAAGTACCACCAGATATCTAACAGGAAGGACAGAGGCTACACTGACTGGCTTGGACACTTCCCATGCACCACGTTACGGATGTCAGCCTCCCTGTCTCAGAGACTGACTTGAGCTCCTCCTCAGCCACTGCTGCAGCAACCACCTCTAGGAGAGGTCCAACAGACCTCCCATATCCACTCAGCAGAGCCTCTCCACACCCCCTACTGCTGAGCTCACACCTCCCACCCTGGCCATGCTAATGTCCCCGACACTTGTGAGGGAACCACACTATGTACCTGTGTATCCTAGGAATCATGCACAAGCAACAGAAAAGTATGGATGAAATTAAGATGCTTGGGAGGCAAATCCCTGACCAACAGGAGAGAGGGATTGGAAGAGAAATCCTTCTCTCCCCTCAAACCCACACTGACTGTCTCAAGATGGGCCAGTTCCTAAACCAAGTCCATCTACAACATGGGGCAGACGGAAAGGGCAGTGAGCATTTTATTATTATTGGAATAGACAACTCTGGATAAGGATTCACCTTCCCTGCACACAATGCTTCTACCAAAGCTGCCATCTGTGGACTTTTAGAATGCCTTATCCACCATCACACCCACACAGCATTGCTTCTGATCAAGAAACCCATTTCACAGTAAATGAAATACAGGAATGGGTGCATGCTCATGAAATTCACTGGTGTTATCTTGTCTCCCAACATCCTGAGACAACTGGATTGATAGAAAGCTGGAATGGCCTTGTGAAGACTCAATTTCAGCACGAACTGAGTGGCAATACCTTGCAGAGCTGGGGCAATGTTCTCCAGGAGGCAATGTGTGCCCTAAATCAGCATCTACTCTATGGTGCCATTTCTCCCATAGCCAGGATTTGTGGGTCCAGGAATCAAGGGGTGGAAATGGGAGTGACACTACTCAGTAGTACCCCTAGGGATCCACCAGTGAGATCAAGCAATCATCTGCACTCAGTTCCACTTGGTGACCGGCTGGGTAACTTGGCCTCGTATCGGCTTACCCTTCTTCCTAGACTCCCCTCCTCTTTTCCTCATTCCTGCTTCCTAAGGCTTTCCCTCCCTAATAAAACAGAAGCACATCAAGTTTTTACCATAAGCCTTGCTTTCTGCACAAGCCAGACACAAATGGGGGGGGGGGGGGGCGCCTTGGAGAAAAGATACTATGCAGGGAAAAGTCTTCTAAAAAATCTAGTCTCTCCAGAGAGAGATAAAAGGAGAGATATTGCCTCTATGAAACAAGAATAGAATGTCATTGAAATAGTACAATTAAAGAAACAGTTCTTAGAAATTAAAAATGAAAACAGAAATTAAAAAGCCAATAGAAAGGTTTAAAGGTCAAGTTGAGGACATACTCCAAAAGCTAGAGCAATACAAAAGGTATAAAATAGGACATAAAAGATAATTAGAAAATCAGTTCATGAGGCTAGCAATCAAATATTAGCCTTTCTGGAAAGAGCGAACAGAGGAAAAGGGAAAGCTACTTAAAAATTAATCCAAAAAAAAAGCCCAGACCCAAAGGATCTGAGTTCCTAGCTTATAAAAGCCTACAAAATACCCCATTAGTTCAATGTAGCTTCACACCAAAGTATAGAGACAAAGAGGACTTCCTACAAGCATCTAGAAATTAAAATAAGAAATAAGAAAATGAAAAAAAATACTGAGGTTTCACACAAAGAATCAAGAATCAGATTCACTTTATTCTCAACCTCTTTCTATTAAAACCATTGCAGTCTCCAAAATGAAGGGAAATTATCTCCAACTTAGAATTCTATACTCAAACCATTAAGTGTACAGGTAGAACGAGAACATTTTCAGAAAAACAGGGTCTCAAAAAATTTATACCCCATGCATCTCTTCTCTGAGAGCTACTGCAGAATGTCCTTCATTAAATTTTGGAATAAGCCAAGAAAGAAAAACTCATGATATCCAAGAGAAAGCACAGGACTTCCCCAAGATGACAGTGAAGGAAGATTCCAAAATGAGAGTTGTGCAGCAAGCCTACAGAGCACCCAGGTGGAAGCATGGATTTCCTCAAAAAGGTAAAAGTGGTAGAATATCTAATGTGTTTGAAAGGAAAGTTGCACAACTGTGTAAATTCGGGGCATGGCAGGTGGGGGTGTGGAAGGCAACTGATAAGTACATAGAAAACTAAGCAAATGCAAAAACAAGTCCAAGAGAAACCAAAATAATTTATGAGATAGGAAAAAAAAATGATCAGAGCATACTCCATGGCTTAGCTTTGAAGAACAGAAACCGTCCCAAGTGGGCTGGCACAGCACACTCATCCAGCCAATTTAACCAGAAGGATGGGGAGAACAGGATGTGGAGACACAGGTGGGTGAGGGCAAAAAAGGCTCAAGTCTCACCTTCCACGGAAGGTCTGGGAGAGTGCAGGGAGAGGAGGGAAGCTGTGAGGAACTGAAATATCCTCACTTTAGGAATATGCAGACACCTGTGGAAAAAAATCTGCTAAAATACCTGGTTACTTCTGGGGAGGGAAAAACTGAAGGAAGAAAGAGACCAAGGGCTGCTGGGTTTTTTGTAACACTTTTTTTATAACACAAATAATTATTTGGCTCTAAACCATATACATATATAACTTTGATTATATTTGGTTTTCTAGACCAAATATAAGAAGAGACCTCCTGGGTGGTGAGGGAATTAGGAAGCCAGGGGACTCCTCAGAGGGACAGAACAGAGACACTCTTGCGGCGGGGAAGGGCCCTGCCTGGGGGAAGGAGACCCTGACGGAGGTAGCTTGTGTCCACTCCTGGTCCCCTGTAGGCTCCAGGATGGGGAGAAGGGCCAGGGCAGGCCTGTGGTCAAGGGAAGTTCACGCCAGGAAACAGGGAGCCCTTCTCCTGCCCTGACCTCTTCAGCTGAGACTCTACCAGGAGGAAGATGCAGACCAAAGCACTGGATATTCTTATTTCTCTTAAAACATGCTGGAGGGGCCTCCACACGACTGTCTTCCAGAGGAGTCCTGCAACCCCTAGAAAAGGCAGTCTGGAGGATCTAAGGAAGGCTCCTAGGGAGCTTCTGGAGGAAACTAACCTATGCAGGACCAAGAGTAGGCACCAAGCCACGACCAAATCCACCCGATGGGAACATTCTTTCAAGGGCCACATTCACAAGCAGGGGGCCCAGGGGTGGTGAAAACCTTCACCCTTAAGCCAAAGGAAAGCATCTGAATGTCTGAGGCTATGGTGGCAAGTTATGAATTTAAAAAGTACCTACTTTATAGTAGTTTTGGGGTAACTATGAATTTCCTGGAGTGGTGATCCTGAAGCTATTACTATGGTTACATGTGTGGTAGCATAAAAGTTCTGATACCAAAGGGGGCTGTACACTTATAAAAGGTTAGAAGCCACTGCCTAATCACTTCTGGGGATGGCAGTTAAGTAAAAAAAAAAAAAAGGAAAAACAAAAACCAAAGCCCGTGGCCCCAAGAAGCTGAGGGCTTATGGAGTCTATTGTTCTGGAGGTCCCTCGCTGTTAGCCTTCAGATTTCACAAATAAGCAAGAAGGGATACAGGGATCTTCAGAGTCCCTCTTGCTCTCTCCTTTTTAGAAGCCCCGAAGGCTCCAGAACGCCCAGAGTGGCACAACCTGTGAGCTTTGCAGAGGGCCAGACAGACAGACAGGGCCCATGCATGGCACAGTTCTTTCAGGGACACAGCAAGTGGGGCTCTGACCCCAAATCTTGCAAATAAACCTGCAATAATGTTTTGAAGATGAGGCCAACACTCAGCCCTTTCTAAGGCACATGCTTTACAAACATCACTTTCACAGGTGAGAGCACACCAGCTGCTGCCCAGACCCATGTCGCTGGCTCAAAACACTGGGAGGACTTTAGGAAGAAGCAGAGCTGCCTGCTGGCACAGTCCCCTGGTGGGTACTCATGGGTGGTACTTGGAGCCATGCCCCAGGGTTTCAGTCTGTCTGTCCAGGACAGTGGTCCATAATTCACTTCAATTTCAGCAACACCAACCTCAGGGTCCTAAAGACTAATGCCACCAGGCCCTACAAGCCAGGTATATTAATTAGTCACAGTTCTCTAGAGAAATAGAACCAACAGGAGAGATTGGTAAATATGAGATTTATAAAGTGTGTCTCACACAACCATGAGAATGGAAGAGTCCAAAATCCATAAGGTAGGCTGTGAAGTTGGCGGCTCTAATAAAAGGTCTGGATGAACTCCACAGGAGAAGACACTGGCTGAAGAAGGAGTGAGAGTCTCTCTTCTCCCTTAAAAGCCCCCAACTGATTGGATTATCTCATGGGAGGCATGTCTTAGCTGATCGCAGATGTAATCAGCCACAGATGCAATCAACTGTCTTCCGGTTTATCAACCAGCCAGAAAATATCCTTGCAGCAATGGTCAGGCCAGTGCTTGCCTGATCACATAGCTGGGCATCACCGTTTGGTCAAGTTGACACCAGAACCTAACCATCATACCAGGGGACCAGCAGACTCTCCCCATCCCCAACGCTGCAGCCTGTCTGAGCTTCTGCATTTCAAGGGTCTTTGCGTCTTTTGCTCCTGGGCCCAGGCACTTGATTTTTCATGCTTGCTATTCTTCATTCCCCTTGGTTTCATATGGTCTAGAGACAAATGATGTCTATATTTCACCATCCATCCTACCAGTGAGGGGTTCAAACTGTCATGCTCAATGTAGGTAAGAGGATAATTCTTTTTTTTTTTTTTTCATGGACAGGGACCAGGAATAGAACCTGCATCTCCAGCATGGCAGGCGAGAATTCTGCCACTGAGCCACCATCTCACTGCCCAAGAGGATACTAACAGTATCTAGTAATCAAAATATGTGAATGTCCAGTCCAGACTTTTTTTGACAACTAAAATGCACAAAGCACCAAGAGATAAAAAATACGAAAGATGGGGCCCACTTTCTAACAGAACTTACAAATTAATAGAAAGCAGGATAAATCAAGCTCCCACACTACTGTAACATGAAGCAGCATGTGACAAGCACCTCGGCACTGCCCCACAGAAGCCAGCATGTTCTGCTCTGGGCCACGTGATGGGCCACACACACACACACACACACACACACACACACACACACACACTAACCAAAGTTCATCCTGCCTTCAAGGGAAATGAGGGCTGTTATGACTCCCATTTTACAGAGGAGGTCAGTTAACTTGTTCAGGCTCGCAACGCCAGTAAACAGCAGAACCAGGAGTCAAACCAAGGCAGTGGAACTCAGTGAAACCTTCAGCAACAGCCACTGCCCTCGTCAGACAGAAGCAGAGAGTTCTGATCGATACACAGGAGTGTGAATTCACCCTCGGTATTGATCCTGACATAGATATTAACAATCAAAAAGTTCACTCTGTTGCTGGATCCAGCCCAAAGAACAAGATACTTACATGAAGGATTTGAATGACTAAGGAAATATCTCTCAAGAGGCCATAGGCGAGTTAGATTGTTGAAAATTGTGAGTAATATCCTACTTTTCCCAGTGGTTCAAAAACCAGGCATCTGGTCATGTTTAGCCCATTTCCTCCTGTTCCTATTAGGCAGAAATCCTAAATCAAGACTTCAGGGACAGAGAAGTTACTTCCATCGCAACATCCCTCACGTTTTCATGAAGGGACAAAATGGTACTTTACACAAGCAAAGATTTCTCTTATTCTCAAACTGGCCCATCACACAGACACAGGGAAAAGGGGGGAATTGCCTTCTAGGCAGTATATCGCCAAAGCAGCAAAGACAGAATCACTCATTTTTCCCTCCGAAATGATTTTGATAACCCTGGGAAAAGGCTTTTTTTTTTTTAATCACCATCTCAAAGGACAGCCACACCGTTTTGAGGCAGCCATTCCATTATTAAAGAAGAGCTGTCAGCCTTTCCACAGAGGGGGGTTTTAAGCTTAGTCAGCTTTCATCTCCCTACCGTTAACAGGCCAATCACCAGCACGTGCAAACACCACCAGAAGACAAATCTGCTTTAAAAAGCCCATTCTTCAGAGTTGGATTCAGAAGCACTACTCAAAAGCCAGAGAGGGTGGTCAGAGGCTAAGGTGGCCCAGGGAGGAGGGAGTGCAAGGGAGGACAGTCACAGCTCCCCAAAAGTATGCAGCTGAAATACTAACACACATTAAATACCAGCCAATGCTGGAATGCATCTGATCAATTATACATCCATTAGCATGCAGAGCCTAGAAAAGACTCCCCCAAAACCCAAAGCGCTAGTTGACCAAGTCTCAATCTCCCACGAAGCTAAACATCAGCTCAAATTTGACTGTCTCATTTCTTTCCCAGTAAAATAAAAAAGTAAAATATTCAGAGAAAAAAGGTAACCTCCACTAGTAGAAAAAGTCTGTTTACACTCTGAACATACGACTGACTCTTTACATGAAAGACAAGGCACATATTTTCTCATGAGCCCATGCAATTCCGTGTTGGTTTAACGACAGCAAACGTGCAAATGCACACGCATCCTTCCCAGCAGGCACAAAGCAAGTACAGAAATCCCTGTAGTGAGTTTTCAGAGTTTTGACAGTCTGGCAAACTAATTTTAATACAAACTAAAAATACATTCTATCATTGTGTAGGCTTTCTCTTCCCACGGCAGCTAAGAGCTGGACAGAATTCCAAGGAAACAGGTTAAATTATAACACCTTTAAAGCATTAGGTTTTATCAGATATACAAACTAAGAATTTTATAGCTCTGTGATGAAGCTGATGGCACAATAGATGTCTTTGTTCTAGCAGGAATATGATTTCTATACATTGTAAAATCTCAGATCTGGGCGGATCATGGAAATCCAATATCCTGAGCTTGCTCTCAGATTCTGACTTTGCTCTTCTCTTCCGATGGAGTCCGGCACAACACAGGTCACTATAACTGGACCAGGGCTGCCCTAGGTTCTAATCCTGGACCCACCATCAGAGCAAAGTCCTGTTCAATAACTGACAAGAAACTACCCAGCCTGGGGGGCCCTGGCCCACAAAATGAAAAGTGTTTTGACCAGTCCAGGGCGGCCCCAAAAGCGGTACATACCAGCAGTGACACACAACAGAAGACCTGAAAGTTATACAGCTTTTCTGTTTTAATTCAAATAAACATAACTACTATATCAAACTCACAACTTCATGGGTATCAAAGTTTCTGCCGAATATAAATGTGTATCTAAGAGTATTAAGCGAACCGATTAGAAGAAAATACTGATGGTATGATAACAGAGCAGAAATTTTGACTACTGGGAGCTGCTGGACAAAATGCTGGCCATGGGTCCTTCTAGTTCTCCTTGTGTGTGACTGACCAAGCTACCTCCTCCCTGCCATTTCTGCTCCAGAGGTGGACATACCTGTGTAAAAGCATAAAACCCACAGGACTAAAAAGATGCCACAGCTCAGGGTCTGTTGACAGCTCTGTCATTTGCTGGCCCTGCAACTTAGGTATATGGCTTAACCTCCTGAGACTTTGTTCCCATACCTGCAAAATGAGGATCAGGAGGGCTGAGGAGGGAATTATAGGCAGCAGGCTTTTGAAAGTGTACTTGTAAACTGCAAACTGCTACAGAAGTATCAGTCTCTATACTTCTCAGTTACACAAGCAAAGCCTGCTGGGTGTGTAACTCTGTCTGTCCTCAAATTCCCTCCCTGTAATCTGGGGATTGCCCTGTGTGACCCTTCTCTTTCAAGTGCTCCCGGTGAAACTCAATTATTATGTGCAGTAATCCTAGAGCTCTGATTTTTAATAGAAAAAGCCAAGCATCTAGAATCATTCCTGGAGATACCTTAGGTTTCAGGGTTTTGCCTAAATAAAATACTCCCCCAAAAGATATTTTCTAACAGCCTTGAGGCCAGAACTTTTCCTGCTACTGAAACCTAGGTTCTACCTATTTTTCCTCCGGGGGTGGGGGTCAGGGGTGGGGGTGGGGCAGGAGAGGGTCTCTAGGTTCATTCCTATAAAAAATTACTAGTATTGTGCTGTAAACTCTAGTCCATGCACTCACAACATGTGTTCTTAGTAAAACTGAGCGAAATTTTAAATGCAGCACCATGTCTGAAACACAGGGGCTCCAAACGGCTGAATCAGCATTTTCAGAAACAAAGTGTTCTGGGCCAGGCCTCTTAAAACAGCAGCAAAGAGAAAAGTTGTGCAATAACGCAGATTTACTCACGAGCACTAGTTGTTTTGGTCTTTTCCTTGCATCTCTTGAATGAGACTGGGTACCACGGTTGCAACAAAACATTATTTTTTTGCATCATATGATTTTGGTGCATCATAAAGATACAGGACCTTGTAAAAGTTACCTGTGGCTCCCCCACATTACCCAAGGTTTCACGCAAGGCAAACGGCAAAAAGTTCTTCGCGTTTCTTCCAATCCCAAGAAAAGAAAAACAAAATTAAAAAGTAAAGAATACACTAATTTCCATAACGCACATGCTCAAGTACTCTCACCAGGCAGGCCAGGCATTTGGAGACGCCATCAGAAAAGGCGGAGCATTGCATCAGAAATTTCCTTCTACAAACGGTACCGCTCTTATCACATTTCCACGGCTGGCGGGGCGGCTAAGCCGCGGGCCCTCAACTTGATGTTAGGCCCAGCAGTGGGTAACGCGGTTATTAACAAAACCCCCAAACCAGAAAACAATCGCCTTCGGGCTGGAGCCCGGAGGCTGGCCGCGCTTTGGACTTGAGAATGTCCAGGCACGGATCGCCCCGGGCTGCCCCGGCCGCTGGAGTCGCGCGGCTCCGTACACAGTTGGAAAAAAGAGGAGAGGAGGTTCCAGCAGCGCCTCGGTGCCCAGCGCGTCCCGGAGCGGCTCCCCCGGGGACAGGGGACAGTGGTCCCCACCCCCACCGGCGAGCAGCTCGCGTCTGACAAGATGGTTCAAGAATGCACCGTTTGAGCTCAACATCTCCCCCCAGGGGTCGGGAAAGGAGTCGGGAGAGCCCTGGGCAGCGCGCCCCGCCAGCTCCGCAGCGCGCTCGCCCGCATCCCCACAGCCAGCCTTCGAATTCCTCGGGCTGGGGCTTGGGGCGACAAAGCGCCCGGCTCGCAGGCGACGCCCTTCCGCCGCGCCCCGCCCGCCGTCCCGGGGCGCCCACCGTCTCTGGCCGCGGCCGGCCAGCACGCAGACAATGACCGCGACCGGCCGCTCCGGCGCGCGGGGACCCTCCAGGCCGCCGGCGTGCCCGGGCCTCCAGCGGCGGGCGCCCAGCGACAAAAGTAACTTCCCCGCCGTGCTCCCGACCAACTTCTCGGCGCGCGGCCCAGCCGCTCCGTACCTGCTGCGGGAGCCGGCCCCGGGGTCGTCTCCGCGGGGCTGCCGGCGACACTTCGCCCGGTCCGGGGCACGGCGCGCAGAACGGTCACCCCGGGCGGGTCCGCGAGCTCCCGCCGCCGCCGCGGGTAGGTTGCGCGCAAACTTTGGGATTCCGACGCCGCCTGTGCCGACGCTGCTGCCTCCGGCTCTCCGCTGGCCGAGCACGGTCCCCGCCCGCCCCGGCGCGCACCCTCCGCCCAGCCCAGCTGCCTGCGGCCCCGCGCCCGCTCTCTTCCCTTCCTTCCTCCCTCCCTGCCTCCCCGCCCCCCTGGATGGGCTTTAAACTCTCCCAGCCTCGCCCGCCCCGCCCCCGCCTCCTCCCCCAGCCGCCTTTCCTGCTCCGCCTCCCGCCGCCGCCGCCGCAGCCCGGACCGCTTGGCGGCGGCCACCGCGGGAGGAGCCGCGGTCTCGGCCCAGGGCGTGGCACGCAGGGCTGCCCGGGCCGAGCCGGGGAGGCGGCCGCAGCGGGCCAGCCTCTTTCCCCGAGGCTCTGGCAGCGGTGTCCACGCAGTGCCTGTCCCGGGCGGAGCGCGATGGGAAAGGCAGCTGCAGATGGGCGCGCCTGGGAGTCCAGGTCCGCGGGCGGGAGCGGGACCCGGGGAGCCCAGGCAAGAGACAAATCCGATCTGCTCCAAAAGGCAATTGCAAGCGATTTGAAACTCTGTAACGTCCAAAACTTTTATCCCGGGGCGCGTCAGAAAAACTAGACCGATGGAACTGCGGCTTTCCGAACTCTGTCTTGGGGCTGGTGATCCCCCGGCCCGGGAAAAGGAACCTGGTCGTCCAGTGTGAGCTCATAGGCAGCCAGGTCTGGGGCCTTCACCTCTCTAGCCAAAGTTTTCCCCTGTGCTTGTGAGTATGGGAAGGCCCTGCAGATACTTCCTGAATGCCGGTCAGGCTCAGTGTCATTATCTTTGAAATGGTTAAATAAGAACCCCCGCTGAGAATGATGTCCTGGGGCAGAGAGGAGGTAAAACTTTAACTTACAGTGACTAGCAGGAACAATGCCCTGAATTAATGGAAACTATTGTCCTTACTACTGTGGAGTCAAAATTATAATACAAATAGGATAATAATAATTATGCCTTTCTGGGCTTTGATGTTATAAAACTAGCTACAGTAACTTACCTTTATGGAGTATGTAGTGTATGCCAAACATTCATTAATCCTCTTACCTATTCCCCACCCTTGCCTTCTGTGGTTGCTCCTTGAGAAATACCCACTATACAGACTTGTAAACAGTGTGATTTGCCTGAAGGTCTCGTGGCTAGTGAACTGCAGAGCAAGGATTCAAAGTCCTCTATTGTGGCAAAGCCCTTCAGAAGCACTTCGGAATCATTCCTTCTTTCTAGCAATGTTTTTTCCCCAAGATGCTCAGATGAAATCAATAGAAAGGCCAACCTTTCCTGTAACTGAAACGAGCCTTCCTCTGATTCCCTCCCTATAAAACCCTTAAGATGAAAACCAGGGGAGATGCTGTGTAAGGATCTTAGCTTCCTGGGAAAAAGAAACACGAAGAATAATATCATAGGCAAAAGACTCAAAAGGAAATTAAAGAATAAGGAAAAGAAGAGAAAACAAGATTTTGGCTCACTTCTTTCAAGCACACAAGCTTTGAAATTTACGACTTGGCTGAAGGCGCCAATTAGCAATTTTTGCCTACCTGTCAGAAAACTTGATGGACAGGAAATTTTATAAATGGATGAAAAGTACATCTATACGTCTATACATGTATGTACCTTTTCTGAGCCTTTTGTGGGTATGATCCATACACTATGACCCTTTACCCCTATGTACTCTGATGGGTCTTTCCAAAGAATAGGGATATTATCTCAATAACCACAGTACAGTATTCAGATTCTTGAATTTTATTGATAAAATATGTGTATGTAAACTACGTCTATATTCCAATTTTGTCAGATGATCTGATAATGTCCTTTATAACATTTCCCCCCTCCATTGCAAGATTCGTTCTAGGGCCGGGTATTGCATTTAGTTGTCTATGCTAGTTTGAAACTGTTATGTACCTGAGAAAAGCCTTGTTCTTCTAATCCTGATTTCAACATTGTAGGATGGGACCTTTTGATTAGGTTGTTTCCATGAAGATATGGCACGCCCAATTGTGGATGTGATCTTTTGATTAGACTACTTCTGTGGAGATGTGGCACACCCAATTGTGGGTATGGCCTTTTGATTAGATGTTGTGCCAGTTTGAATCTGTGGTGGACCCCAGAAAAGCCATGCCCTTTAATCCTCATTCAGTATTGCTGGATGGGACCATTTTGATTGTTTCCATGGAGATGTGACCTACCCAATTGTGGATATTAACTTTTGATTAGATGATTTCCATGGAGGTGTGTCTCCACCCATTGAAGGTGGAGTAGCTTACTGGAATCCTTTAAAAGAGGAAACATTTTGGTGAGAGTCTCTTTTTGTAGAGCCACAAAAAAGATAGCAAATGCCACCATGTTCATCATGTACCCTTCCAACGGAGAAAGAAACATTGAACGTCATCAGCCTTCTTAAACCAAGGTATCTTTCCCTGGATGCCTTAAATTGGACATTTCTATAGACTTGTTTTAATTGGGACATTTTCTCAGACTTAGAACTATAAAGTTGTAACTTATTTAATTCCCCTTTTTAAAAGCCGTTCCATTTCTGGTGTAATGCATTCCAGCAGCTAGCAAACTAGAACAGATGGGGATTAACTCCACCCATTCAAAATGGGTGTTGATTAATTTATTAGAGTCCTTAAAAGAGCTGATATAGACACAGACATAGAGGAGAGATGCTTGGAGTGCCAACAGAGAGGAAATGCCTACACGCAGGCATTTGGAAATGCAGAGCCCAGGGGATGTCACCTTGTGCCTTCCCATAAGATGCTAAGCTAAAAGATAAAATCCAGAGGTTTTCCCCAGCAGAGCTAAGTGAAGGGCCACATATGCTTAGAGAAGAAGCCACTGGAATTAGGAGCTGGAAACAATGGAACCAGGAGCACAGACCAGCAGACACCAGCCACATGCCTTCCCATATGAGAGACTGGCCTTTCTTTGAAGTCAAGATGTATTTCTTTGGATGCCTTAGTTTGGACATTTTTTAAGCCTTAGAACTGTAAACATAATTTAATAAATCCCCTTTATAAAAGACAACCCATTTCTGGTATATTGCATTCTGGTAGCATGAGTAAATTAAAATATTATCTCAGAACATGGAATTTTAAATATTACTGTTTGTGCTGGTTTGAAAGGATGTATGTCTGCTAGAAAAGCCATGTTTTAATCAAAATCCCATTTCATAAAGGCAGAATAATCCCAATTCAATACTGTATGTTTGAAACTGTAATCAGATCATCTCCCTGGAGATGTGATGTAATCAAGAGTGGTTGTTAAACTGGATTAGATGATGACATGTTTCCACCCATTTGGGTGGGTCTTGAGAAGTTTCTGGAGTCCTATAAAAGAGGAAACATTTTGGAGAATGAAGGAGATTCAAAGAGAGCAGAGAATGCTACACCACGAAGCAGAGAATCCACAAGCCTTTAGAGATGAAGAAGGAAAACGCCTCCTGGGGAGCTTCATGAAACCAGAAGCCAGGAGAGAAAACTAACATGTTCACCATGTGCCCTTCCAGCTGAAAGAGAAGCCCTGACTGTGTTCGCCATGTGCCTTCTCACTTGGACATTCCTATAGACTTGTTTAATTGGGACATTTTCTCAGCCGTAGAACTGTAAACTAGCAACTTATTAAATTCCCCTTTTTAAATGCCATTCTGTTTCTGGTATATTGCATTCCAGCAGCTAGCAAACTAGAACACTGTTCATTAAGTAGGGGTGAAGGTAAATAGCCTCAAGTGCTTTCATGCTGACTTCAATCCCCAGAATTCCTAGGACAGGCCCTCAATCCCCAACTCTCCAGGCTCCCAGAAATATCTGGGCATGCCTCTTCCTTTCTGGCCAGGATTCATTCAGGATAACTTTCTGACACAAGTTCATGTGTCTTGTCACTCTTGTGGCTGTACAAACTGCAGTTGTCCCCCATGTGGCAAACCTGACTCAGCCAATCTTACAGGAAGGTTGTACCTTAGTGCTTTCCTCTGCCTCAAACTCCAAATGTCCATTGTGTACATGCTGCCTCTCAGAAGATGGAGGCTGCCATAGTTTCCCAAAGAGGAAGAACTTCCCTGAGGGAAAATATATCTGCTGAAACAGTAGGTGTCAGGAGAGGAAACAAGATTTTTTGATATTTGATATTTGGTATTCAGTTATCCAAATATGTGCTAGAGGCTCATTCAGCTGAAAATAGAGAACCTAATGGATTCTAATTCTTCCTTACTAATGAACTGGTTTATACTTGTCTCCCCTGTTGACTGTAAGCATCATGAGGCTGAAGACCAGTGTACCTGGTTCACCATTGTCATAGCGGGAGAGTGTGCACCTGGCACAGAGCAAGCACCAAGTTAAATAAGTCATTACTGGGAAATATGATGTGGATGAATTTATTAGTAGAATTAATGAATGGAATAAAGGAATGATACACTCTGAAACCCAGGCAGAGGGAGCAGGCACATTTCACATGTTGCCAGGAGTCTTGACAAAAGGAAAGAGAACAGCATGAATCAAACCCTGACAGTCAGATGTTCCAGTGGCCAGAAGTGCCCCTCATGTCAGCTTACATGGGCCAACACTACCAGGTCCAGCTATGTGCCATGGGGCATGTGGCTGAAAGGACAGCCCCAGTACAGCAGGGGGTGGTGGATCTGCCACCACAATACTCAGAGGGTGGTCCCGAGGCCCACCCAAGCCCTCAAGACTTCACAACTTCCGGGGTGGATCTGCACTTTTTAACAAACTTCCCCAAGACCCACGTGCACAAGATTCTTTGAAATCACCACAATAAGAAAACAGGATTATAGAGGAAGGGAACATGGTGGCATCCAAGGAAGGTTTCCCAGAGCTGGCAATGCCCCAGTGGGGTCCTGAAACATCAGGAGTCAGGAACTTAAGCAAAGAGGGAACGAAGAAAAGGGGGAAGGTGATTCTTAGGAGGTTCTCCCAGAAGGAGAAGCATGTCCCTAGGACTATGGCCGGGAAGGAATTTGGCTTCTTTGAAGAAACACACTTCCGTAAGGGAACTCAAGGAGTTGCATTTAGTCATAGAATACAGAACTGTGGGGCTGGGAGATAGGCAGAAGATTTCACAAGGCACTATACTGGAGAGGTAAGAAGGGGACATATCAAGGAGGGGCCTCCTTCGCATGCTAAAGGCAATGGAAGAATAGGAGTTTTTGTTTGTCATGGGACCTAACAACTCAATTTCCCATTGTAACTGGAACTGCCTTGTCTGCAGTCTCCCCTAAGCCCTGACTTTCTTTGGTCCCTAAGTAGCAATTGGTTTGATCAGAGATGACACATGGCCCAAAGACTCCCATCCCATAGGTTGGCCACTGTGGGAAGAGATGAGGTTGGCCACTCAAAGACTTGCTCTTGGGAATCTGAACCTGAAGTACCAGGAGACAGACCTTGAAGAACAAGCAAGGTGGGCTAAAGATGTTAAGGGTAGTGCCATAAACTCAGACCCAGATGCTGCCGACTCAAGATGCCCCCAACCTTCTATCTACATGTGCCTTGACAGTTGCAGCTCTAATTCTAAATCTCCATGAAATCCCATTTTTATTATAATGTCTTCATATAAACTCTCCTTTTCCTGAGGTAGCAGGAATCAAAATAGCTTTACAATCAAAACAGGGGTTCACTTAAGGATTATTTTTTTTTAGGTACGGTTTAATTTCCTTTCTGCCTCTATAGCTTTGTCTTTTCAAGATTGTCGATATGAATAAAATCACACAGTATGCAGCCTTTTGTGTCTGGCTTTTCTTCACTTAGCATGATGCATTTCACAGTTATTCATGTTGTTCCATCAATCAACAGCTGATTCTTTTTTGATGCCCACTAATATTCCAATGTGTAGATTACCTCAATTTGTTCACCCATTTACTGACTTATGGAAATTTGGACTAGTCCCAGTTTGGGGTAATTATGAATAAAACTGCCATAAATATTTGCATATGGGATTTTATAAGAACAAAAATTTTTATTTCTCCTGTGTGAAACCTAGGAGTGGGATGACTGGGTCATATGCTAAGTCTATATTTAACTTTACAAGCAATTGCCAAACTATTTTCAAAGTGACCATATGATTTTGCGTTTACACCAAAAAAATTTATTAGTGTTTCAATTGTTCTTTATCATGGCCAACACTTGGTATTTTCAGTTTGTTTTTATTTTAGCCATCCTGATTGGTATTTAGTGATATCTCATTCTGATTTTAGTGTGCTTTTTTCCAATGACTAATAATGTTAAGCATTTTTTCATGTGCTTAATCGTTATGCCTTCACATTCTTTAGCGAAGTGTCTATTAAATCATTTCCCCCTTTTTAATTAGGTTGTTTGTTTCACATCATTGAGTTCTGAGAGTTCTTTACGTATTCTAGATACTAGTCCTTTAGCAGATATTTTCCCCCAGTCTGTGTATTCTATTTTCAGTTCTTTTTAATAATCTTTCAGAGAACAAAATTTTTTAGTTTTGAATGTTAAATGATCAATTTATCATTTTATGGGTTTGTTTGTTGTTGTTTTGTTTGTTTGTTTGTTTGTTTTTTGGTGTTCTATTTAAGAAATTCTTGCCTAACACAAGACCACAAGATTATGTCATATGTTTTCTTCTGGAAGTTTTATCATTTTAGCTTTGGTATTAAGTTCTGTAATCTGATTTGATTACAGATTTGTAGCTTGTGTGAGTTAAGGGTTAAAGTTTACTCCTTTCCCTCATATGGAGGCCCCTTCTTCCTGTGGATGATTGTCTTAGTTTGCCAGGCTGCTATAACAAGTACCACACAGTGGATTGGCTTCAGCAACAGCTATTTATTGAATTGTGGTTTTGCAGCTAGGAGAAGTACAAAATCAAGATAACAGCAAGTCTTGCTTTTTCCCTGAAGACTAGCACGTGGTGCTGGCTACCTGTGGGTCGCCCTGCCTTGCATCACATGGCAATGTCTTCTCTCTCTTCTGATTCAGTTGAGCTCAGCTCTTTCCTGTGACTTCCTCTCACTCCAGCTTCCAATTTCTTTCTCTTTATAGGGCCTACGGGTACTGGGATTAAGACCCCCCTCATTCAATCTGGCCACACCTTAACAAAAATAATATCTTCAAGAGGTCCTATTTATAATGGAGTCACACCTACAGGGACCTGGATTAAGATTAATAGCACATCTAAATTGGGGTACATAGTTGTGATACCACAATGATTTTTAGGAATTAGCTAATCCAGCTATACTTTAGAAAGTTCTACCTGGATTCAGGATGGAGGATAGAGGACTTTTCCAAGTGAAGGATGAGGACAGGTTGGACCAAGATGTTGGACATCATGCTAGGGTTGTGCATGTCACCAAAAGGAAAGCTAGAAGATAAAAACTGGGACTCTATGGTCAGAACAGCATGGTGCTGTCACAAAAGTAGACATACTGATCAATGGAATTGAATTGAGAGTTTGAAAATAGACCCTCAGATCTATATGGTCAATTGATCTTCAACAAGGCCCTCAAATCCAATGTACTGGGACAGAACAGTCTTTAAAAAAAATGAGTCTGGCAAAACTTGCTATCCATAGTCAAAGGAATGAAAGAGGACCTCTAACTCACACCCTACACAAAAATGAACTCAAAGTAGATCAAAGACCTAAATATAAAACCAGTACCAAAAACCTTCTAGAAGAAAATTTAAGGAAACATCTTAAGACCAAATAATAGGAGGTAGTTTCTTAGACCTTATACCCAAAGTACAAGCAATGAAAGAAAGACTAAATGGGAACTCCTCAAAATCAAATGCTTCTGTGCCTCAAAGGATTTTGTCAGAAAGATGAAGAGGCAGCCAAATCAATGGGAGAAAGTATTTTTGAAGCCATATATCTGATAAGGGTTTAATATCCAGTATATATAAAGAAATCATACAACTCAACAACAACAGAACAAACAACCCAATTTAAAAATGGGCAAAAGATGTGAATAGACATTTTTATGAAGAGGAAATACAAATGGCTAAAAAATATATGAAAAGATGTTTATCTTAATTAGCTATAAGGGAAATGCAAATCAAAACTACAATGAGATATCATCTCACACCTACAAGAACAGCTGCCATTAAGCAAACAGGAAAATACAAATGTTGGAGAGAATGTGGAGAAATTGAAACACTTATGCACTGCTGGTGGGAATTTGTGATGGTACAGCCACTGTGGAAGACAGTTGGTGGTTCCTCAGAAAGTTAAATAACAATTTGCCCCATGACCTAGCAATAGCACTACTTGGTATATACCCAGAAGAGCTGAAAGCAGTGTCATAAACAAGCATTTTCACACCAATGTTTATAGTGGCATTATTCATAATTGCCAAAAGATGGAACAACCTAAATGTCCATCAACAGATGAGTATATAAACAAAATGTGATGTATACATAAGATGGAATATTATGCAGCAATGAGACAAATAATGTCCTGAAGCATATGACAACATGGATGAACCTTGAGGAACATAATGCTGAGTGAAACGAGCCAAACACAAAATGGCAGATACTATATAATTTCACTGATATGAACTCCCTCAAAAAGGTTAACTCAGAGTCTTAAAATGTAGAATGAGGGGAACTAGAGATAGACAGGAGCTTGAGGAGGGGGAATGGTTATCTAATATGTACAGACTAGTTAACAGGATTTAACTTAGAAGTATGGGAATGGATGGAGGTGATGATAGTCCATTAGTGGGTTTAAAAATGCCATATTGAAGGTGAATATGATTGAAAGGGGTAGTTTAGAGCCATGTACCTCACCAAGTAGCACTACAAATATAAATAAGTTCTTGCATGAACTACTTCGAAAGTACGACACTTGTACAAAGAATTAATAATAGAAGAGTATAAGGAAAAAACTACATATTGCGTGCTGTGGTCTATATTTAATAGGAATATATCACTAGTACCACAACAATATGAGAAGTAAATAATTGGTGGGGCGGCAAGAGTTAAGGGGAGTTTGGGATTTTCTCTTTCATATGAGTGTGTCCATTATTTTTCTCTTTGGAGTAATGAAAATTGTCTGAAATTGAGCATGATGCTAATTGTACAACAAGGGAGGATACTGTGAAGCAATTGTTTATTTGGGATAGAATATATACTACATGAATAGATAGCAAAATCTGCAGAGTCAAAATAAATAAATAGAAAGATTCAAGTGCTAGAGAAAATGTGGCGAGAGAGGTATACGTATTCAATGTTGATAGGGTAGCAGAATGGGGCAGCCCCTCTGGGAAATCCACAGGAGACTAAATATAGGGTTGCCACATGATTAGGCAATCCCATCACTGAGAATATACTCAAAAGAACTGGATGCAGGGACTCCAGTAGACAATTGCTCCCTGATATTTATGGCGACATTATTTATGATACCCAATGGATGGAGATGGCCAAAGATTACACTGAGATGTAGAAGGGAGAACTGTAGTATATACATATGACAGAATACTGTGTGGCTACAGAAATGAACAGTCATGAGGCATGCAACAAGATGAATGAACCATGAGGGCATTATGTTGAGCAAAATAAACTGGAAAGAAAAGGACAAAAATTGGGACCTAGATTGTAAGTTCTTACAGCAGTCACATTCATTCCCAAGCTTTAAGCGTTATTTCTAAACTCAGAGATGCTGTACTATCTGTGTATAACTTCATATTTCCCTGGAACTTTGGGTACCTGTGTGACACCTAAGATTCAGAGTTCTTCAGCTCTTGAATTCCTATCTACAGCAAAATGTTAAAGAAGACTAAAAAGAGATCAGGCTTCAATTAGAGATAAGAATGAAGCCAATCCTGTTGGGACGAGGGTAATTGAGAATACAGGGTAAAGGATGATACTGCCTTTATTTTAGAATTTCACCTACTATGAGACCAAAGGAAGAGAGATTTGTTATGCCCCCAAAATTAGATCTGTAACACACGATCTAATTTAACCTATCTGGCCATTTTTAGTAAACAATCTTAACACATGGAGCCTGAAATTGAGAACAAGCTCTTGAAATTGTGTATAGCTTAATGTAATCCAGATATATTCCAGAGTATGTTGGGGAGATACTTAAAAACTATTGGCAAAGTCCCTTGAGGGACTGGAGAAAAAAATATGAAACTATTAAAATTTTCCACTTGGGAAATCCCCAATACTCTCTCAAACATTAGGGATGCCCTAGATAATAGGCCAAGACCTTGCCTTGACACTTGCTTTTATGAAATATATCTGTAATAGAGAACCCTACTTTATAATAACTTATAGTAATGCTTAAGAGTTACTTCCAGAGAACCACTTTTGTTGCTCAGATGTGGTCTTTCTCTAAAACCAACTCTGTAAGGAAAATTGTTACCCTGCCCTCTATGTGGGTCATGACATTCAGGGATGAAAATCTCCCGGACACTGTGGTTATGACTCCCAGGGATGAGCCTGGCCCTGGCACTGTGGGTTTGACAGTGCCTTCCTGAACCAAATGTGAGGAAAAAAAATGCAACAAAATAAGATATAAGTGGCTAACGGAGTTCAAAGAGAGTTAAATTGAGAGGCTATTCTGGAGGATACTCTTATGCAAATTTCAGCTAGATATTACTAACGACCGTGTTAAGACAAGCCCCGATCAATAATATTCCTTTAAACCCTAAAGAATACCCAGGGCTCTATCTGAGAATCTATAAAAGTTTCACTCACTAAGTTTATTTTTCAGAAGTCTGTAACCTCCAGATGCTTCCTAGACCAGATAAGCTCTGAAACTCAGAGTTAGCAGTCTCTCCAAGAGCATCAACCAGTTGCATCCCTCTACCCCATATTGTCAACATTCCTTTTCAACAAGAAGTCAGAATGGTCATTATCCAAAAATCCCTACAGATTGGAAGGAGGATCAAAGGAGAAGGAGGAGCTGTAACAGAGAAGATAAAATTTAACAAATGAGTGTGACTACTGAATCATTACCTTGATATTTCTTTTTATTCTCCAGTATATTAGAGCAGTTAGAAGGAAATATCTGAAATGATGGAACTGTAACCCATACCATGCTTTGAAATTCGTTCTAAAACTATTTGTTAAAATGTGCTTTGAAATGTATTGCTTATATATATATATATATGTTATATTTCACAATAAAACATGTTACAAAAAAAAAAAAACTGGAACATGTTACCAAAAAACAAACAAACAAACAAAAAACTGGACTGTAGTGAAACCCAGAAAGGACAGTGATGGTGGTTAATTGCATAAATATTAGAAAACTAAAAATTGTATGAATATTGGAAATCTAATAGTCCTCAGGACACTAGCTTTGCAAGACACGTGTCCCAGAATGATCTGAAGGCCAAGGTGCAGATGGAACTCCAGGCATGAGTTCTTCTAACAGCCATATCCAAAGGCAGAAAGGGGACTTTTCTCCTCCTTTTCTGTGGTTAGATTAAATGATGTCCCCCAACATAGACATGTTCTTAACCTTAAACTGCATTTCTGTGGGTGTGACTCCACCATAAACAGGACCTCTTGAAGGCATTATTTTTAGTGAAGGTGTGGCCCAACTGAATGAGGTTGGATCTTCATTTGGATAACTGGAGGCCTTATAAAGAGGACCCTAAAGTCAAAGAAGCCAGAAAGGAGGGGACATTGCCATGTATGTGTCAGGAAGAGAGATAAAAGCCATGTGACCCAAGAATTGCCAGGGGCAGCACCAGAATGCTGCTGCCTTGCTGACACTTTGGCTTTGGGCTTCTTCTAGCTTCAAAACCATAAGCCAACAAATTCCTGCTGTGTAAGCCAATCCATTGTGTAGTATTTGTCATAGCAGCCTGGCAAACATAGATACTTGCCTGATACCAGAAACGTCCCAGGAGATTTCTTCTCACATCTCAGTGGCCAGAAATGGGCTCAGCCCCATGCCCCAGCGGCAAGGAAGGTGAGAAAGTTAGCATCTGGCATTTAAACCTCTCTGTTGTGGGGGCGGGGCAAATTCTGCCAGCAAGAAAGAAGGATTAGGGGTGGTTCATAGATGGATAACAGCATCCTCTGTCCAAAGGGCCTTAGCCCTCAGGGCAACAAAGAACAAAAAATCGCTATCTTGTTTGAAAGTAGCTTCCTAATGAAGTACAACATGAGAGGTAGGATTCTAGAGATGACGTGGCATTCTGAATCCCTAGGTATCCAGACTGAGTTATGCTTCTGAAACCTGTGTTTCTTTACAACCATTAAAAAAAAAAAAAAATCAGTCCCTGAACTCAATTGGAAGTTAATTATCCACTAATATTGTATAAGTTTTAATAAAATATATTTCCATTCCAATATACTTCACGGTTCAGTTACCAAAGTATCAGAGCTAAGACGAGAATCCTAAACAAGAACAAAATTATTTAATTGGATTTCAAGCTACTGAAGATTTAATATTACCAAAACTTCCATTGTATGTGAGAGAGTTAGTGAATGTTGGGTTGTAAGGCAGCACCTAAACATTAGTGTTTAAATTGTTAAAACCAGAAAACGACCCAGTTAGCATACATTCTTTAAGAGGATTAATCTGCCTGCAAGTGGTGTGAGACTGCACAGGAAATGGAACAGCTGATCCTGGAGACATACTCGATGATGGGATCCCTCAATTCATAATTACAGAAGTGAGAAACCCTTGGCCTGGGGGAAGGCAATCACATGGGTGTTTGGATTCATTTGGGGGCCCAGTGTTTCTCTTAGTCAAGTGTGAATGCTTCAGTTGCACAGAGGAAAGTGTTGCCTTATGCAATGTGCAAAGAGTCTTTCTCATTTATTCAAACTATCAGTATAATGCAAGGCCATTGTTATTTAGAACTATATGATTGTAAGATTGTAACTGTGTATGACAGATTTTTTCCAGGAACAACTCAGTGTTTTCTCTTCTTCTCCCCACCCCCTCCTTTTTATTTTCTCTTTTCCTCCTCTTTTTTTCTCTCTCTTTATATTCAAAACAACCACCATTTCTTAAGTGCCTGCCTTACTATGGATTATACATTGTGTCAAGCACTTTATATACATATTTCATTTGGTCCTCAAATACATTTTGAGGTAAATATTAATTTCTCAGTTTTATAGTCCAGGAAACAGATTCTGAGAAGCTATGTGATTCTCAAGGTCATTCAGCAAATAGATGGCAGAGCTGGGATTTGAAGCCAGACTTGTCTGACTGCAAGGCCCACCCTCTTTCCATGGTCCACTGTCACCTCCACTGTACTTTCTTGTGATGTTATTTTCAGTGTTACCAATTATGCAAATGTATAATGCGATGGGATTTAATTTGTGTGAAATTCTGCAATTAGATTTCACTATCATAAATTCCTCCCTTTTAAAAAAAGGTGCCCATTCATTTTTTGATTTATGTGATTTGGGGAGTAGGGAGAGGTGTACGGGCTGGAAATAGATTCTGGGTCTCCTGCATGGCAGGTGAGCATTCATTCTACCACTGAACCATCCATGCACCCCATAGAATGTGATTTTATTTCTATTTATCCACCTGTCCCTGGATCCAGTTTGGAGGAGGGGATGGTCATGGGAAGATGTTAAGTCCCTTATTTATTCAAGCTAAGGATTTTAACCCACCTACCCTTAGGTAGAATGAGGACTTGGCCAAAAGGCTAACTTGAGAATTCTGACTTGGAGAACAGAGACATCCACGAGAATGAAGACAGCCCTGTAGGGCAGACCCAGAAAGAGGCAATGGGATGAGCCATCCCTAGAGAGAATGGAACTAGGTTAAAGTGAAAATGCAGCCAGGCAGTATGTCCAGAAAGTCTAAAAGAGGTAAGTGGTGATACTTCCTGCAGGTGGTGATACTCATGGTGAAGAGAAAGCAGGAGACTTTCAAACATCTGTCACAGGGTAAGGTGTGGAGGTAGCTAGCAAGGCCCATTGATAGGCAGATATCCATGAAGCAGATACTCAGTTTCTTGGGCAAGAACAAAGACAGGGCTTCTGTTCAACAGAAAGTGGATAATGAGGTGTGATGATCAGTTTTATGTATCAACTTGGATGGGCTGGAATACCCAGGTGTTTAATCAAACACAAATCTAGGTGTCACTACTGAAGGTATTTTATAGATGAAGTTGCCTCCATGATCAGTTGACTTTCAAAAGACTACCCTCAAAATTCTGGGTGGGCCTCATCCAATCAATTGAAGGCTTTAGGGGGAAAAACTGTACTTTCTCAGAGAGGAAGAAATTCTGCCTGAAGACTGCAGCCTCCAATTCCTCATGGCCTGTCCTACAGATTTCATAGTTGTCATCCTCACAATTACATGAGTCAGTCTTAAAATCTCATATATCTGTACACACATACACAGACATGTATATATCTGTACACACACGCACATGTATGCTATTCATTGTTTCTCGGGAAAGTGATGACTGACATAAAAGATGAAGACTTGTTTACCATAAAAGACAGATGTCCCACTATTAGAGCTGAGACATGAAGTTAGCCCAGGACTGGAGACCCCAAGCACCTCTCTGAGGCTCCCCCATTTCTCTTGGGATCAGATGAGTCTAAAGGTCTGCAGGTAGTCTCAGGTTTGGAGAAGAGTAATAGGGGCAGGAAGTCAGACAAATCCAAAAGCCAGGACTAGAGGGCATCTGTGAGCCAGTGGCTTTGGAGTTGACTTGTGACTTAACAACCTAGAGTAAAGCTCACTCTATGCACTTTTGATGGGACAAAAGTGCAAAAGGAAGTTAAGATGATGACATTGATGGCTGTTCAAGCCCAGCTTTAAGCCCAGATCAAGGAACATGTGGTGGCTTAAATCTCTTCTGTACCCCAGAATAGGCCATGTTCTTTTAATTCATTCTTGTGGGTGCAGATCTATTGTGGGTGGGACCTTTTGGTTAGGTTCTTTCAATTGAAATGTGACCCATCCCATTCAAGGTAGGTCTTAATCCTTTTCCTGGAGTCCTTTATGAGAGGAAAAAGGATGGAGAACACTGAGAGAGCATAGAAAGAAAAGCCCCAGAGAAGCAAGAAGAACCCACAGAAGCTGAAAGAACCACTGAAACCAGAAGCTGAAAGCAACAAAATCCATTAGAGAATGATCAGCAGATGCCAGCTATGTGCTTTCCCATTCCAGCTATGTGCTTTCCCATGTGAAGAAATGCCAGAAGCCTTTCTTCAGAGATTGTGTCCTACTGTTAATGCCTTAATTTGGACATTTTCATGGCCTTTGAATTCTAACTTATAAGCTAATAAATTCTCAATGTGAAAAGACAGTCTGTTTCTAGTATGTTGCATTCTGGCAGCTTTAGGCAACTGAAACAGAAAGCAACTCTTCAA
Source organism: Tamandua tetradactyla (assembly GCF_023851605.1). NCBI lineage: Eukaryota > Metazoa > Chordata > Mammalia > Pilosa > Myrmecophagidae > Tamandua > Tamandua tetradactyla. The sequence continues at coordinate 73,060,933 of NC_135327.1, forward strand.
GATCCTTGAAGGAGCCATATGATGTGGTGGCTGTGTCTGTGGTGTCTGTGGCAGATGCTTAACTGGGGGTACCCCTCCTAGGGGGGGTGCACAGAAATGAGCTAACTGCCAAAGGACCTCAATTGTTAAAGTCATCCAGAGTCCAGGGAGACAGCTAGGGCATCCTGAGATCCATCAACAAGGACAGCAGTTAAAAATTGTTCTCTCTGAGAGTCCTGGTCTCCTCATGGAACACAACCTGCTATAGAATGTCTCTTGTAGGGGTAACTGGGAATATCTGTAGCAGGAACCATCAACTGCTGAGATGGCCCATTACAGTTCCCTGGGAGGACATAAAAGATGGAGAATTGGGTGGGAGGCTCAGTATACTGTTCTGATTAAGAATTTGTGCTTTGGTTTCTGTTTGAGCTGAAGGAAAAGTTGGGGAAATTAATATTGGTGATGGTAGCAAAATATTGTGAATGTAATTAAGACAACTGAATTGTATACTTGAAAGTCATTAAAATGGGAAATTCTGAGTTGCACATTTGTAACTACAGTGAAAAGTTAAAAAGAAAAAAGAATAAATGCAGTAAAAAATAAAAAGAATATGTGCTTTGGCATCAGACAAAACTGGATTCAAATTCAAACTTTACTTCTTATTAGTTGTATACTTTTGGACTAATCATCCAACCCCTCTAAATTCTGTTTCCTCAGCAGAGTAGTAAAAATAACAATTCTTAGCTCGTGTGGTTGATTTATTGGACTTTTTTTATTTTACTTAGTTTTATACATAATATTTCAGTATTCTTTCATAGCACAATCGACCCTCCCAAACATGGTGGCAAAAAACAAATACCATGCAATTATGTTCTGATTGTGGGTGGATAATTCAGACATAGCACAGTAGGGATGACTGGTTCTTCTCTATTAGCTCTGGGACCTCAAATGTGAAGACTTAAATTGCTGATGGTAACTCAAATGGCTGGGGCTGGAGTCTTCTGGAGGCTTCTTTACTTACATGTCTGGCTTCTATACTGGCATGACTTTAGAACCTGGGTTTCCTGAGAGGTATTACAGGAGCCCACGTAAACATGGTCTCTTCATGTGGCTTGGGCTTCCTTTGGGGTTGCATGGCAACCCAAAAATGGCCAAATTTCCTTTAAGAGTAATTATTCCAGGGGACAAAGTAGAAGCCATGTGGCCTTCTAAGATCTAGCTTCAGAAGCCAGATAGCATCACTTCTGTCCTGCTCTTTTGGTCCAAGGAGTCAGACGCTCAACCAGATACCCATGTCACTTTTGGGGGAGTATTTGCAGCCATATTTTAAAATTACCACACATATTTTTACACAATGCAGAAATGTGACCATATCTATGTTCTATTTCCCACTGTAGCTTTCTTTTGCCTTTGAGGTCTTCCCAGACCATCCAATCCTGGGTTTAAAGTTCCATTAGCCAACAAATGTCCTTACTGTTGACTTTGTTGGCTGATGTTGTTTTTACTTGAAGCTTAAATACAGCTGATAATTAATACCATTTTTAACTAAATGGCTCCTAGTGAAGACCCAAGAAAGAAGGGCAATATCATAGAGATCAGTTTTCTGTACTGGAAGATCAGAAGTCTCTGGCCTTCCTGATATCACAGCACAGGTAACTCTAAGTACTCCTGATAGGGTAGAGCTTCTTGACCATTGAATCTATTCTCTTCCCTGTTTCAGGGCAGTTGGTGCAGTAAGAAACCCAGAAACTCTGAATGTGGCTGGAAAGGGATGTCAATCTTCAACTGAAACTTTGACTGTAACAATATCCTCTGGTTCCCCTGAAAACTGTGGCTGGGAACAGAAACACAGGTGTTTTGGGATATGCTGTGTGGATACTTCTATTGGCATATGGCTATGTACTACTTGTATTGTCTTTGAAAAAGATATGTATATACACTCCCAGCAAAACCTTGCATTTCAGAACATTTTAGGGAATAAAGCAATCCACATATGTCTCTATTGTTAGTCAAGTGTCTTAGAGAATCTCTCCAGCACTCAATGCCAGAATGTCCTTGCTACCTCAAAAGATACCTGCTCAGAACTCTACCAACAATCCAAGGGTCAGAGTTGTCACTGAACTCCCAAGTTATGGTCTTTCATAAATGATAAGGAGGACAGTTACTCTTCCAGAAAAGCTATTGAGCAATTGTGTCATAGTGAAGAGGATGGATTTGGAGGTTCTATCCAGATGGGTCTGTCTTGGGCAGGTGACCTAACTACTCCGAGTCTTGATGTTTTACGGGCTAAACCACTCAGAACAAACCTAATGTGAGAATGCAACTTAGATCATGTATATAACGGCCCTAATGAGATAGATGCCAGGCTCACGGCAGATATCCGCTAGTGGGGTTTGTATTCTACCATTACCTTCCAAGCACTGCTGCAGCACAGAGCTTTAGGCATAGCTGTCCTTCCACTCCTGAGATACTTACTCTGTGTCCTTTTCCTCATCTTAAACATGGGGAAATAAAAGTGCTTATCTCATAGAGTGATTTCTGCAGTTACTGAGTTGGTGATGATGACCTACCATCAGTAAGTCGAGTACCACAACCACGGGATCATAATTCTTGGCACTCGCTCCAACTGCAGCCTGATCCTCCCTAACCTGCAGATAGCTACACAACCAGGGAAGAAAAGACTCAGAAAAACAGCCCAGGCAGGTGGATTCCAGCACCCAAGGAATGCACTTTCCTATTTCCTGCATGGATTAAGAGAACCTGTCCCTGCTGCCACCCTGTTCTGGTCACAGGCCCTTCAAAGGGCCAGGCTTTGCTGCCTGCGTGGTAAGCTTTACACTTGGCCAACTAATTCTCTCCTTAAACCAGGAGACACTCGGCATACACATCCATGGTCTGACCTCCAGTGCTGGGGAACGTCTACCCAGTTCATACTGCAGACAGAGATATCCACCATTGTATTCTGCTAAATACTACTCTTGGGTAGATACATGCTGAAGGAAGAAAAAAATAGATAACAGTGCTGCTCTAGCCCCAAGAGTTTCTTTTCATAGCCATCACTGAAAAATAGGTATCTTTTCATTTAAATTTCCCTTTTATTGTATTTTAGAGGAAACATTAAAAATTCTTAAAATGACATCTATTTATACAGTCTTTTGCCTTTCCCCAATCATTATAACGTACATGTTTATATCTCAACATGCTAGAATGAGTGCAGCATTCTGTTTTGGGTTTAGCTGCTTTTATACACTGTTTTCCATGAATTGACACCCATCAACATGTTTTCTGTCTTGGGCATTTGGGTTGTATCCAATTTTTGGTTGCTATGAATAGTACTGCATTAAATACCCTTGGGCAAGCTGATTTTTTTTTAAATCCTTTACGTATCTCTTTACAACATTGCTGTTTTCCCTTATTCTATTGGTATTAAGGAAAAAAAGATTTGTTTTTTTGACAAAAAAAAAACTGGGGGAGGGGTAGATGGTGATTAATTATGGAAAAGTCTGACATGAAGATTCCAAACAAACTAAAATAGAGAGAAGGGGTGGCCAGAAGTTAACCTGTTCTGCTCACCTACCAGGAAAAGCCAAGTGTGCCGGTTTGAAAGTACTATGTACCCAAGAAAAGTCATATTTTAATAATGATTCCATCTTGTGGAGGCAGTCATTTCTTTTAATCCTGATTTAATAATGTAGGTTGGGATCTTTTTATTAGATTATCTACATGGAGATGAGACACACCCAATTGTGGGTGTTAACTTTTGATTAGATGGAGACGTGACTCCACTCTTTCCAGTGGGTCTTGAATAGTTTACTGGAATCCTCTAAAAGAGGAGACATTTTGGAGAAACCTCAGAAATGACAGAGGCTACAGAAAGGACAGAAGCCTCAGAGCCGACAGAAACTTCACAGGAGAGCTGACAGATGTGGACACGTGAAGAACAGAGACACGGATGTTTGGAGATGCTTGGGGCTCAGCAGATGTTGCCATGAGCCGTTAAGCAACCCAGAATCTGGAAGAAACCAAGGGAAGTCAAGAGACGAAAGCCAACCCTGAAGAAAAAAAGTGAGGAACCCCCACAGGAACAGAGGCTGAAGGCAATGGAGCCCAGGATCAAGGGACCAGCAGATACCAGCCATGTGACTTCCCAGCTGACAGAGGGGTTCCTGACCCATCGGTCTTTCTTGAGTGAAGGTAATCTCTTATTGGTGCCCTAATTTGGACATTTTCACTTCCACAGAACTGTAAGCGTGTAGCATTAAATTCCCCTTTATAAAAACCGTTCCAGTTCTGGTATATCGCATTCTGGCAGCTTACAAACTAACACACCAGGTCTCTGGCTCTCCTTTCTTGTTGAGAACGCCTTCACGCCATTGCTCCATGTCCACCTTGACCCCCAGGACCTGGTTTTGGATGACTACCCTAGACTCCCAGCCCTTCTCTCTGCTTTTCTTCCACTCCCTGTAAACATGGAGGCATCCTCAGTGGATGATGAGAAGGTGTTGGGCTTGATGAGAAGGGAGATTGTGCTCAGCAGGAGGGGCCTGGGTGTGGTTCCATCACTTCAAGAGCCTCTCCCTACCTCTCACCCCCACTCTGGGGATCATCGACCAGCAGGTGGAGGATGGAGAGGCATATGTCACCCATCCTAGATGTATGAGGGACACATCTTGGCCCAGACCTGAAATATGCACAGTGAGTACCGGTAGTACATGAGGAACTTGAAGCAAGCCTTGAAATGGCAACTGTTGTGGTAGGTATTGGGGGGGGGGGGTGCAGGCCTGAAGATGGCCACCTTCCAGGTGTACAGGTGGCCCTTGTGCTGGTTTGAAATGATGTATGTACCCTAGAGAAGCCATGTTTTAATCCTAATCCCATTTTGTGAAGGCAGCGTTTCTTCTAATCCCTATTCAGTATTGTATGTTTGAATCTGTAATTAGATCATCTCCCTGGAGATGTGATTTAATCAAGAGTGGTTGTTAAGCTGGATTAGGTGACAACATGTCTACACCCATTTGGGTGGGTCTTGATAAGTTTCTGGAGTCCTGTAAAAGAGGAAACATTTTGGAGAATGAAGAAGATTCGGAGAGAGCAGAGAATACTGCAGCACCATGGAGCAGAGAGTCCATCAGCCAATGACCTTTGGAGATGAAGAAGGGAAATGCCTCCTGGGGAGCTCCATGAAACAAGAAGCCAGGAGAGAAAGCTAGCAGATGACGCCGTGTTCACCATGTGCCCTTCCAGCTGAGAGAGAAACCCTGGCTGTGTTCACCATGTGCCTTCTCACTAGAGAGATAGACCCTGAACTTCATCAGCCTTCTTGAACCAAGGTATCTTTCCATGGATGCCTTAAATTGGACATTTCTATGGACTTGCTTTAATTGGGACATTTTCTCTGCCTTAGAACTGTAAACTAGCAACTTATTAAATTCCCCTTCTTAAAAGTCATTCTGTTTCTGGTATATTGCATTCTGGCAGCTAGCAAACTAGAACAGCCCTCTTCCACCAGCATCACCTGGAAGCCCTGGGCTGGTTCCTCTTGCAGCACCTTGAGCTCTAGCAACAGTGCCTTTTATGAGCTGTGCACTAGTGGCTGGGCTGAGGTGGCAGCAGCAGCATTGGAGACTAAGCTGGGGCGGGAGAGTGCTGGGCCATGGGGCTGAGGAAGATTAGCAGACTGCAGAAGATTAGAGAGCTGTGGGCCTCAAGACAGCCAGGGGGAGCCTCTGGGGCCAGGGATGGGGTGCCCCTGCACCTCTGTGCCACTGCCACCTGGACCACCCAAGCACTCCAGGTGCTCTGACACCACTGAGGCTTAGCCTCAGCTGGGCACACCCACCTCATTCATTCTTTTGCATATGCATATTCTAGTGGTGTTTATTGAAAAGACCATTCTTGAGGGGACTTGACCATCTTTAATATCAGTTGGCCATAGATGTGAAGGTCTATTTCTGAACTGTCAATTCCATTCCATTGGTCAATACATCTATCCTTGTGCCATGCCGTTTTGAGTACTTTGCCTTTGTGATATGATTTAAAGAGACCCAGAAAATGTGAGTTCTCCAACTTTCCTCTTTTTCAAGATGTTTTTTACTATTTTGGACCCCTTACCCTTCAAAAAAATCAGATAATTAGCTTTTCCACTTCTGCAAAGTAGGCTTCTGGAATTTTGATTTGGATTGCATTGAATTTGTTAATCAATTTGGTTAGAATTGATATCTTAATGATATTTAGTCTTCTAAACCTTGTGCACGAGAGTCCTTCCATTTGTTTAGGTCTTCCTTGATTTCTTTAGCAATGTTTTTTAGTTTTCTGTGTGCACATGCATCCTTGGTTAAATTATTCCTACGTATTTGATTCCTTTAGTTGCTCTTGTAAATGAAATTTTTGGATTGATTTCCTCCTCTGATTGCTCATTACCATTGTATTGAAATGCTACTGATTTTTGCATGTTGATCTTGTATCCTGCCACTTTGCTGAACTTATTTATCAACTTTTGCAACTTTGTTGTTGATTTTTAAGGACTTTCTGTATTTAGGATCATGTCATCTGCAAATAGTGAAATTATTTCCAATTTCCTTTTCTTGCCTAACTGCTCCTCTAGGACTTATAGCACAATGTTTAATGATAATGGTAACAGTGGGCATCCTTGTCTTGTTCCAGATATAGAGGGAAAGATTTCAGTCTTTCACCATTGAGTATGATGTTAGCTATGGGTTTTTCAAATATATCCCTTATCATGGTGAGGAAGTTTCCCACTCTTCTTATTTTTCTAAGTTTTTTTTTTTTTTTATCAAGAAAGGATGCTGGATTTTGTCAAATGCCTTTTCTGCATCAATTGAAATGATCATGCGATTTTCCCTTTCAGTGTGTTAGTGTGTTATATTGTATTACTTGATTTTCTTGAATAAAACCATACTTGCATACCTGGAATAAAATCCACTTAATCATGGTGTATAATTCTTTTTAATTTGCTGTTGCATTCAATTTGCAAGTATTTTGTTGAGTATTTTTGCATCTATATTCATTAGAAGTATTGATTGTGATCTTCTTTTCTCCTGGTATCTTTATCTGACTTTGGTATCAGGATGATGTTAGCCTCAGAATGAGTTGTTCATAGTGTCCTCTTATAATCTCTTTTTATTTCTGTGGTGTCATTGGTAAAGTCTCCTCAGCTCATTTCTGATTTTATTTATTTGCATCTTCTCTATTTTTTTCTTTGATGATCTAGCTAAAGTTTTGTCCATTTTATTGATATTATCAAAGAACCAACTTTTTGTTTTGATTATTCTAGTGTTTTTTATTTTCAATTTCATTTACTTCTGTGATAATCTGTATTTCTTCCCTTCTTCTTGCTTTGGTATTAGTTTGCTGTTCTTTTTCTAGTTCCTCCAGGTTTGCAATTAGGTATTTAATTTTAGCTCCTTCAACTTTTCTAATGTAAGTATTTAGGGCTGTAACTTTCCCTCTCAGCACTGTCTTTGGTGCATTTCATAAGTTTTGATACATTGTGTTCTTGCTTTCATTTGTCTCAAGATATTTACTGATTTCCCTTGCAATTTCTTCTTTGACCCACTGATTGTTTAAGAGTGTGTTGTTTAACTTCCATATATTTGTAAATTTTCCAGTTCCTTACCAGTTATGGATTTCCAGCTTCATTCCGTTATGGTGACAGAAAGTGCTTTCTATAAATATCAGTCTTTTAGAATTTATTAAAACTTGGTTTGTGACCCAGCATGTGGTATATCCTGGAGAATAATCCATGAGTACTTGAAAAGAAGGTACATCCTGCTCTTTTGGGGTATAATGCTTTGTATATGTCTGTTAGGCCTAGGTCATTTATCATATTATTCAAGTTCTCTGTTTCCTTATTATCTGTCTAGATGTTCCATCTATTGATGAGAGTGGTGTATTGATGCCTCCAAATATTATTATAGAGGTATCTGTTTCTCCAGTTTTTCCGGTGTTTGCCTCATATATTTTGTGGCAGCATGGTCAGGGCCATAAATATTTATGATTGTTATTTTTTCTTGGTTGATTGCCATTTTATTAATAAACAGTGTCCTTCTTTACTCTAGCAATTTTACATTTAAAGCCTATTTTGTCCAAAAAAGAGCTGTTTGAACTCTTTTTTTGGTTATTGTTTGTGTGGAATATTGTTTCCAACCTTTCATTTTAAAAATTATCTGTGTCTTTGGGTCTAAGGTGAGTCTCTTGTAGACAGCATATAATTGGATCATACTTTTTTAAATCCATTGTTCCAATCTAGGGAGTTTTGAATGGGGAGTTTAATCCATTAACATTCAGTGTTGTTACTGTAAGGGAGTACTTACTTCAGCCATCTTATCCTTTGGTTTTTATATGTCACATCTTTATTTTTTGTTTCTCTTTTTACCCTTTTAGTTGCCCTTACTGCTAATCTTTATTTCTTCACTCTACTCTAATTCTTTCTCTCCAGTTTTTTTCTTTTTAGCCTGCAGAACTCACTTTAGTATTTCTTGTAGGGCAGGTCTCTTGTTGATAGACTCTCTCTATTTCTGCTTATCTGAGAATATTTTAAACTTGCCCTCATTTTTGAAGGACAGTTTTGCTAGATAAAGAATTTTGGACTGGCAATTTTTCTGTTTCAGAACCTTGAATATATTATACCACTGCCTTCTCACCTCCATTGTTTCTGCTGAGCAATTGCAAGTTAGTATTATTGTGAATTCCTTTTATGTGTAAAATGCTTTACTCTTCCTGCTTTCAGGATTTTCTCTTTATCTTTGGCATCTTATATTATGATTAGTATGTATCTCAGAGTAGGTATGTTAATATTTATTCTGTTTGGAGTATGTTTTGTTTCTTGAACATGTATACTTATGTCTTTCATAAGTACTGAGAAATTTTTAGCCATTATTTCCTGAAACATTTTTTCTGCCCCTTTCCCTTCTCTTCTACTTCAGGGACACCCATGACATATATGCTAGTGTGCTTCATGCTATTATTCAAATCCCTAACATGCTGCTCAGTTTTGTTTTTTGTTTTCATTCTTTTCTCTATCTGTTCTGTCTGTAAGATTTCAATTGTCCTGTGTTCTACTTCACTGATTCTTTCTTCTGCCTTTTCAAATCTGCTGTTGTATGCCTCTCATGTAATTTATTTGTAATCTCTTCTATCGTGCCTTTTATCCCCAAAAGTTCTCTTATGTTTCTTTTTAATACTTTCAAATTCTTCTTTATGCTCACTTGGTGTCTTCTCAATAACCTTTATTTCTGTAGCCATATTTTCTTTCATCTCCTTGAACTGATTTAGGAGATTTGTTTGAATTTGATGAGTGTGGTCTGAAGATAAGATTCTCTCTCACCTAAAGTTTTATTGTTGATTGGCTTTGTGTCAAGACTTATCTTTGACACTTGGTTCAACTTATCCTAGACTTCTTAGAATAGCCCATGTTTAACTGATCAGATTTTTTTCACCTCTACTTCATCTGAATCTTGCCCTCAATATGTGATATAATTTTTAAGATTGAACTTTTTGTGCAATTATTTCATCCCCAGGACAAAGCTTCCTTTCCTCTCTTCTTCCTCTGAGAATCTTGATCTGCTCTGTTTTTTGCTTTTTTTTTGTTTGCCTCTTGTGTTTTTACACTCCTTTTGTTGCATCTAAATGCTTTTGCCTGGAGGGAAAATTCTGGGAGGAGGGTCACCCTGGACAGAACTTTCTGAAGTCATTGTTACCCATTCCAAACGGGTCCAGTGTGATGGTTAGGTTCTGGTGTCAACCTGGCCAAATGATGATGCCCAGTTTTCTGGTCAGTAAGCATTGCCCTGACCATTGCTGCAAGGATATTTGGTGGCTGGTTGATAAAACAGAAGACTGGTGTATTAAATCATAGCTTTGTTAATTGTATCTGTGGCTGATCACATCTGCTATCAACTAGGGCTTGTCTCCCACCAACAGGATAATCCAATCAGTTGAAGACTTTTAAGGAAGAAGAGAGACTCTTCCACTGCTTCTTTAGCCTCTCCTGTGAAATTTGTCCAGACCCTTCATCAGAGCTGCCAGCTTCACAGCCTGCCCTACAGATTTTGGACTCTTCCATTCTCATGGCTACACGAAACACATTTATAAATCTCATATTTATAGATATCTCCTATTGGTACTGTTTCTCTAGAGGACTCTGACTAATGCATTCAGGAACCCATGAAGGGGGCATAGACTGGGTCCAAGGTGCCATGAGGAGGGGATCAGGATGGACACCAAAGTTCTCTTTGATGGTTCCCCAAAGTTGTGCATTCCTGGCCTGACCAGCAGATGGTGCCCTTCAGCAAACTGTTCTCCACAACTCTACAGAAGCCCTGCATCTTTAGTCTTCACCACATTCACTCCTCTCTGGGGTGGGGTTAAAACAATGGATGTTGCCCGCCTTTGTCCAAGATGGGTTGAAACATTAGTTTGGAAGCAGGACCCAGTGTGCTGGTTTGAATCTTTGGTGGACCCCAGAAAAGTCATGTCCTTTAATCCTCATTCACTATTGCAGACTGGGAGCTTTTTGATTGTTCCCATGGAGATGTAACTTAACCAATTGTGAGTATTAACTGTTGATTAGAAGGAGATATGACTCCACCCATTCCAGGTGAGTCTTGAATAGCTTAATGGAATCCTTTAAAAGAGGAAACATTTTGGAGAGAGTCCCTTTTTAGAGCAACAAAGCAGAGCCCGTGCAGCCAGACATCTTTGGAGATGAAGAAGGAAATGCCCCCAGGGGAGATTCGTGAAACAAGGAGCTGGGAGAAAAAGCTAGCAGATGCCCCTACTGTGTTCACCATGTGCTTTTCCAATTGAGGGAGAAACCCTGAACATCATCAGCCTTCTTGAACCAAGATACCTTTACCTGGATGCCTTAGTTTGGACGTTTTTATAGCCTTGCTTTAGTTGGGACATTTTCATGGCCTTAGAACTGTGGACTTGCAACTTAATAAATCCCCCCTTTTGAAAGCCATTTTGTTTCTGGTATATTGATTCTGGCAGCTAGCAAACTAGAACACCAAAGGATCTGGATTTGCATATCAAAAGCCATGATCAGTGCTCAGCTATGTACCACCCACCTTGTCCCATTTCTGGAGGAAGAGAATTTTTATGTCCCCTACTGTCAGCGGCAGCTAACCAGGGATAGGATCCTAAGGTGGTCCATTGTGAGTGTGGGGGATGGGTGCTGGCAGTCACTATGCAGAGAGAGATATCCAGTTGAGGTATGCCCATACTGAATGAGGGTAGGCCTTTATCCAATATGGATGAAGTCCTTATAAACAAAGAAAGGCAGACAGAGAAGGAGAAACCATGGGGAACAGCAAGAAGCTGGAAATGAACAGGACCCAGAAAAGAAAGAAGATGATGCCATCTGCATTGCCATATGACAGAAAAGCCAAAGACTAAGGATTGTTGGCAGCCAGTCCCAGAATGTCACAGTATTAGGGAGAAGGCATAACCTTGCTGATCCTTCAGTTTTGAACCCCTTAAAACCATGAGCCAATAAATTTCCATTGTTTAAGCCAGTCCATTGTACGGTATTTCTTTTTAGCAGCTAGGAAGTTAAAACAATCATGTTTCCTAATCTCCTGTTGATCAAAGCAAATCACATGCTGTCTTAGATTGCCAGGCCATTATGACAAACATCACACAATGGGTTGGCTTAAACAACAAGCATTTATTAGCTCATGGTTTCAGAGGCTAGAAGTTCAAATAAATTCTTTGGTAAAGCCATGTTTTCTCCCCAAGGTCTATAACATTCTGCTGCTGGTTTGCTGCAATCCTTGGGGTTCCTTGACTAACATATCTGCCTCCAGTCACATGGTCATTTCTCCCTCCTTGTGTCTACTCTTCTGTTTTCCACTGACTTTTGGCTTTTTCCTATAGCTTTCTGCAAAACTGGCTTCTAGTTTCTTTTCTTTGTAAGGCCTTTAGTATCTTTTGTCTAGATTTAGTTTTTCAGTAGTAGATATTTGCCTGACAGATCAAAGGCTGCTCCTTTGATTAGCCGCAGTCTCATCAATAAGCAGAGTTGGCTTATAACCTCATATTAGAAGAGGCAAGCCCACTTTGCAATTCATAAGCCATCTCCCACTTGTGTGGGATTTTCTGTCTTTGATCACTTAAGTGCCAGTGACAAAAAACCTCTAGTATCAGTAGTAAATGGTGATCAACACACAAATGTGATCTTCACTCACAGAAGCCAGAGTGTCTCAGCCTACTGCTTACTTGCATGTTCTCTTGCAGAAGTGGGTCCCAGCCTTGGCCCCAGCTCATCCCATAGCTACTTTTTCAAAATTTCCAGGCTTGAATATGATGTGTGATGGTGAATTAAGGAGAATTTTTGCTTTTCCCTCTCACCTAAACAAAGACCCGTGGTCTAATGGCACAACATGCTTCAAAATGAATATCTTGGCTTTGCAAGATTTTTGAAACATTTTACTAAAGGCCTCAGGCAGAGTTCCTCAGCCATTTTAGGACAGCAGTATCAGCTTATTGCTTTTTGACCTGCATCTGCCTTCTTCTTCCTCTTTAGTCTTATTCTTCTAAGTTTAGCACTCCATCCCTAGGGTGTTCAATGTCCTGGGACCAAAGGCTGAGGACCTCCAGAGAGCGTGCCAGGGCTGGCCTGGGACCAACAGGACCTCCAAGAGAGCTGCCAGCTGGGCCAGATGAGGCTGAGGGTTAAGGGGTGGCTTGTAAAGGACACTTTCAGAAAGTAATTGGCTGACAAATCCATTGTGAGTAGTCTGCCACTGAACTAAGTGGGTCAAAGTTCGGGTGAACGCTGTACATGTAAATTATTGAGGACAAGTTGTTGGGATGTATTCTAGTTTGCTAGCTGCTGGAATGCAATATACCAGAAACAGAATGTCTTTTAAAAAGGGGAATTTATTAAGTTGCAAGTTTGCAGTTCTAAGGCCATGAAAATGTCTCAATTAAAGCAAGGCTATAAAAATGTCCAAATTAAGGCACCAACAAGAAGTTACCTTCACTTTAAAAAGGCCAAAGAAGTTCAAGGTTTCTCTCTCAACTGGAAAAGCACATGGTGATCAAGGCAATGTCTGCTAGCTTTCTCTCGAGGCTTCTTTTTTTATGAAGCTCCCCCAGGGGCATTTTCCTTCTTCATCTCCAAAGGTTTCTGGCTGCGTGGGATCACGTGACTTTGCTATGTTGCTCTCCCATCATTCTGAAGCTTTTTACAAAATGCTTCCTCTTTTAAAGGATTCCAGTAAACTAATCAAGACCCACCTGGAATGGGTCTAGTCACATCTCCTTCTAATGAAAGGGGCCCACAATCGGGTGAGTCACATCTCTGTGGAGATAACCTAATCAAGTTTCCAAACTACATTATTGAGTAGGGATTAAAATAAACTGTTGCTCCCACAAAATTGAATCAGGATTAAAACATGACTTCTCTATGGCACATAATTCTGTCAAATCAGCCTAGGGTGTATGTGTCTGTGAGATAGAAAGGAAGAAAGAGAAGGAGAGAGGGAGTGGAGAAAGAGAGAGAGACAAGGAAAAGAGGGAGGGGAGAGAGAGGGAGAGAGAAGGAGGAAGAGGACAGAGAGAGAAGGAGAGAGGGAAACAGTGTGAGGGTTGGGGAGAGAATGAGAACATGAGAATGAGGTTCTCTGGTATTCATTGCCCTGCCATCACTCCTTTTCTCATCCTGTAATTCTTTCATGCACCTCTGTGGCTTTACTTTCCACTGGTGTGCTGATAACTCCAACTTACCCTATCCTCTCAGCTCCAGGTTCACGTTTTCAACTTGCCTAAACGTATTTCTTCTCGTGAACCCGCACACATGCTCAGATCAGAAGTTGGCATTGAACAGTCATCACGCATTGGGGGAACCCACCCTGTTCCTGCTTCCTTCTTCTTGCCAGTCAGTGGTAGCAGGAGGCAGAAGAACTTGCCTTAGTAGACCCCGTTGATCTGAGAGTAACACTTTGAGAAACAGAGCCATGCTGCTTAAAGTGTTGCTCTCAGATCAACAGCCTCAAGCCTCCTTGGGAACATGTTAGAAATGCAAACTCTGAGTCCCCACCCCAGACCTGCCAAATTGTACTGTCTGAAGGTGGGCCTAGCAATCTTTGTTTCAAAAAGCCTTGGCGGGCTATTTCTTGAGAAACACTGGCTTAGAAATGGGAAGCCTCAGAACTTGATATGGATCTGCCTGACCCTAAAGTTTTGGGGCCTCTCTTGTTTGTAGTGCTATCACTTCATCTCTTTTTGATGTCTTTCCCTATTCAACAGAGCTCCGTGGGCCAGAATTCTGTCCTACTCACCTTCCCACCTCAACCCCTAGCAATGCGTCTGGCATTTAACAGGGGCTGAAATTATTTTAGTTAAAGTAAATTGATGTGTTCACATTGCTTCAAATGATTGGCTAGTGTCAGAGTACCATTTTTCTAGGTTGTAAAAAACAAATAGCTTCCTGGAAATATGTGTGAATTAGCTGTAACAAGATATATTTGAAATCATTTGACACATTTCTTATTTGCAGTAATTGTTTACTCAACCAACCTATTCCATATCAACTCTGCAAAAACTGGGACCATTTTCCTTGGTCCCTAATTTGACCAGATTCTGATGCTGCTTGTGAGGAGACAATCAATGACATAAATAAATATGCATCAACAAGCTTGCACAATAAGTTCATTTTTGGGACCTATAGTACTTACACCTCCTGAAGGCTTGATTTTCTTGGTATCAGTTGTACTAGGATTGTCTTTGATATGTACTTAAACCATATTTTCATCCAAATAAGAATACTAGGAGAACTGCACAATCCGTTGAAGCCCCTGAGGAAATGGCTTTGCTGACAGCAGCCATGCATTCTAGTTATGACATTGATGACAACCTTCCCACCTCTGCAGAGTCCATGACCTTCACCATGTAAAGCTGTGCATAAGTGCCATCTTTCTAGGTTGTAAATACCAAATAGTTTCCTGGAAATATATATGAATTAGCTGTAACAAGATATTCAACACATTTCTTATTTGCAATAATTGTTTAATAGACCAATTTACTCTGTATCAACTCTGGCTATGATTTATATGATGAGACCATGCCCACCTTCCCAGCCATAGATGATTGAACTAATTATCCTTGATCCAAGGGTACCCAATTAATGGCCAGAGTGACCAATAAAAGAGCCTCACTTGAAAAGGTACCAGGTCTCTCCAATTCTTACCCTTCGGCATCTATTTAGGAAACATAGAGAGACTGACCTAGTTTTCAGGGAGGGTGGTAGACACACAATGTGAGAAAGAAAGTTGAGGCCACATGTAAGTTGAAGTTATGAGGGCCCAAAGCTGCGAAGAGAAGCAGTGGAAATGATGTAAGAAAATAGCAAAAGGAACCACAGGGAAGATTCCATGAATGGATGTTGACAGAGAGGGAGAAGTAAAAGGGAAAGGAAAATGGAGAGGGAGAAGGAGAATGAGAATTTCAGGTCAGTTGAGCTCTTTTTCTGCCTACAGCTTCATAGCTTTGGCTAATAGGTTTCTTCCTTCTCCTAAGGTGACCTTGAGTGAGCCTCTGTTCTTTGAAATCAAAGAAACCAATTACAGTGAGGAAATTGGGCTGACCCAGAATCTGGTCCTTTATCTTAATTATCACAAACATTTTTTGAGTAATAGCATTTTATTGCCATTTGTAGGAAAGGCCATGGATTGAAGAAGATCATGGACTCAGGGGTCAGGCAGCCTGGGCTTACTTTGTTCTATCAGGTCAATCTTGGGCAAATTATTTAACCTTTCTGAGCCACCCCCTACCACCACGCCTGGAAGAAAGAGGTGCTCCATGAACACTGACTACTCACAGTCCTTGATTTTTGCACCCTGGCATACTGTTCCCAGTATGATTCTCAATACTCCTGAAATTCAACCAAATTTAATTTAATTTTTAGTTGCTCAAATTAAATGACATAGAATCTATAAAAAGACTTTATAAAGTACTTCCTAAATCAGTTGTTTTCAAGGTGTCCCCAAACAGCCTGCATCAGCGTCACTTGGGACCGCTTTAGAAATGCCAATTCCTATCACCTCCCACCGAGCCCTAGTGGAGAAGTGCTGGAGGAGGGCCCAGCACTCCGTGTTTAATAAGCTCTCCAAATGATTCTGGTGCACGTTTAAGTGCAAGAATTATTAACCTAAATGATAGCTCTCCTTAGATTTTTAAAAAATTATTATAATAAAGTGTTTATTTGGGAATAATTTTAGATTTTCAGAAAAGGCACAAAAATAATACAGAGAGTTCCTAAATATCCCCTCATCCAGTTTCTCCTAAAATTAACATGTTACATTGCATTGGTACATTTGTCAAAATTAAGACACCAACTTTGATGCATTACTATTAACTAAACTCCACAATTTATGTGGATTTCACCAGTTTTTTTCACTAATATCTATTTTGTTCTAGGATCCATGGTGTTTCTTCTCAATTTTAAGTTCTTTAGGTTCATTTTTTTCTCTTTATTGAGTTATATTATATATTTACATACCATATAATCATCCAAGTGCACAATCAGTGGTTCCCAGGATCATCATATAGTGGTGTATCCATCATCACAATCTGTTTTAAATATTTTCATTATTTCAAAAAAATTTTTTTAAATATAAAGTAAAAAAGAACACCAAATGTCCCATACTTCCCATTCCCCTATTGTTTATTTATTTTTTGTCTTTTTTTTCTTATTCATCTGTCCATACATGGATAAAGGGAGTGTCATTCACAAGGACATACTGTGGTAGTTACATTCAGTTGTCAACTTGGCCAGGTGAAGGCACCTAGTTCTGTTGCTGTGGACATGAGCCAATGGTACGTGAACTTCATCTGTTGCTGATTACATCTGAGGTTGGCTAGGAGGTGTGCCTGCTGCAATGAATGATGTTTGACTTAATTTGGTTGGTGTTTAAATGAGAGAGCACAATGCAGCACAGCCCAAGCAGCATACCTCATCTCAGCACTTGCAGCTCAGCCCAGGCCTTTGGAGATGCAGAAAGAAATCACCCTGGGAAAAGTTGTTGGAACCCAGAGGCCTGGAGAGAAGGCCAGCAGAGACCATTCTGTGCCTTCCCATGTAAGAAAGAACCTCAGTGGAAAGTTAGCTGCCTTTCCTCTGAAGAACTAACAAAATAAATCCCCTTTTATTAAAAGCCAATCCATCTCTGGTGTGTGGCATTCCAGCAGCTAGCAAACTAGAACACATACCTTAAAAGTTCTATAGTTAATCATCTTCAGGAATCAAGGTTATTGGATTACAGTTCAACAGTTTCATGTATTTCCCTCTAGCTACTTCAATACCCCCAAACTGAAAAGGGATATCTATATATTGCATAAGAATAACCCCCAGAAAGACCTCTCAACTCTATTTGAAATCTCTCAGCCACTGAAACTTTATTTTGTTTCATTTCTCTTACCCTTTTTGGTCAAGAAGACTTTCTCACTCCCATCTTGCCAGGGCCAGGCTTAATTCCCAGGAGTCATGTCCCAGGTTGCCAGGAGATTTACACCTCCAGTAGTCATGTCCCACATAGTGGGGAGGGAAGTGGGTTCACCTGCAGAGTAGGTCTATAAAGAGAGGCCACATCTGAGCAATAAAAGAAGTTCTCTGGGGTTTATGCTTAGGTGTAATCATAAGTAGGCTTAGCTCCTCCTCTACTGAAGTAAGTTTTGTAAGGGCAAGCCCCAAGATCAAGGTCTGGTCCATCAAATTGGCAGTCCCCAAAGTTTGTAAGAATATCATGAATTCCCCAGGTGGTAATGTTTAACATTTCAATTCCCCCCACCCCCCAAGGAGAATTTTCAAACTTTTTAATCTTCTGCCCAGATTACTCTGGAATGTATTGGGGCATCACACCAACCTGTACAAACCAACAAGATTTCATGTCCTATTCAAGGTTCCATAAAAGTTAAATTAGATGGTATGCCACTGAGAATATAAATTTTGCACCGAATAAATATCTCTTCCTTTGGATTCACGCAGAAGTTGAAGTTTTAAAACATAGTCAATATCATCTTTTACCTCTGAGTCTGATATACCCAGATCAGCTTCATTTGTATTTCTAATTGAAATCTGATCACTTCTTTAGTATTTTTAACTATTGCTGTATGGAATAATCCTGACTTTTGAAGCTGCAGAACTCTAGCTCTGAGTCTCAGATGTGACACAAGTACTTGAAGTTCCAGGGAATGACTAGGTTATACACAAGAGCTCAGCATCTCATAATTCGGAAGTAACAGTTATAACTCCAGAATAGATGTGACTGCAGTAAAAGCTTACAATTTAGCAACCTTCACAACAGGCCTTCACCTGATAACTTGTGCTCTTGAATTCAATTCTCAGATTTTGTACATTATAGCTAGTCCATATTACTGAGGCATTATAATATTTGTCTTTCCATTTTTGGTTTGTTTCACTCAATGTACTGTCCTCAAGGTTCATTCTGCCTCACAACTTCATTCCTTCTTGCTGCTGCTCAATAGTCCATTGTATGTATGCACAATTCCCCCTGCTGTTCCTCAGTTGATGTGCCCTTAAACTACCTCTATCTATTGCAAATAGATATTGCTGCAATAAACATCAGTGTGTAAATATCCAATCCTGTCCCAACTCTGAGTTCTCGAAGTACATACCTAATTAGGGGGTTGCAGGATTATAGGATCATACGGTAACCCCACTCCTAGCCTCCTGTGGATCCACCACACTGCCTTCCAGAGGGGCTGCACCACTCTACTTCCCTACCAACAGTGACTAGTTTCTTCTCACTACATCTTCTCCAGTGCTTGCATCTCTCTGTTCATTTTTTACCAGTTTTTTTCACACATCATTCAATCCAACCTAAGTAAAAAGTCAGTGGTTACTGGTATAGTCACATAGCCATGCCTTTACCACGACAGTCTCTAGGAGGACATTTCCACTTCTTCTGCAAATAATCCCATATCCTTCCCCATATCCACCACTTATTGACATTTAGCTTTGGCACATTGCCTTTGTTACATTCAAAGAAAGTATATTGCAATATCACTGTTAATATAGACCCTAGTTTGCATTGATTATATTCCCTCCCAATACCATTCATTTTCAATACCTTGTAATCTCAACATTCATTTGTTCTCCCTCATGCAAAAACTTTCCTATATTTGTACATTTAATTGCCATCACTGTCTACTCTAGGCATTCCTAAATTATAATGTCCTATTCTTATCCACTACCTTTTCTTCTGGTGGAATGCATGCCACCAGCCCTCCTCCCTCAACCATCCTCTTACTCATCTTCATTCAGTGTATGCAGAATATTGGGCTACCACCAGATAGTATTGTGCTATCCCTTTCTGGATCTTTACAATCAGTTCTATTGAAAATTCTGTACTCCCTTAGCAACAAATGCTCAGTCTCTGCCCTCTATCTCCTGATAACCTGTGCACTTAACTCTAACTCTCAAAGTTCGCTCATTAATCGTAGTTCACATTAGTGAATCCATGCAATATTTGTCTTTCTGATTCTGGTTAATTTCACTCAGCATAATGTCATCAAGTTTCATCCACGTTGTTAAATGCTTCATGAGTTTATTCTGTCTTACAGCTATGTAAGATTCCAGTCTATGCATATACCACAGTTTGTTTAGTCACATTCCATTGAAATTTGGGACATTTCTGTTTCTTGGCAATCAGGAATAATGCCACTTTAAACATATGTGTGCTAATGTCCATTTGTGTCCTTGCTTCAGTTCTTATGAATATATACCTAGTAATGGGATTGCTGAATCATATGGCAATTCTATACTCAACTTCCTGAGGAACTGCCAAACTGTTTTTCAGAGTGGTTGCACCATTCTGTATTTCCACCAACAGTGAATAGGTGTACCTCTTTCCCCACATCCACTCCAGCACTTGTAGTTTTCTGTTTTTGATAATGGCCATTCTAGTAAGTGTGAGATGATATCTCATTGTGCTTTTGATTTGCATTTACCTAATAACCAATGAGGTTGAGCAACTTTTCATGTATTTTTGAGCCATTTGTATTTTCTCTTCTGAAAAGTGTCAGTTCCTGTTTTTTGCTAATTTTTAAATTGGGTTGTCTGTCTTTTTGTTCTGGAATTGTAAAATCTCTTTTTATATTCTGGATTTTAAATCCCTATCTAATATGTAGTTTCTAAATATTGTCTCCCCTTGTAAAGTTGCCTTCTAACTTTTCTGAAAAAGTCCTTTGATGCACAAAAGTGTTTAATTTTAAGGAGATCCCATTTATCTATTTCTTTTTCCATTGCTTGTGCTTTGGGTGTAAGTTCTAGGAAATCACCTCTTATAACAAGATCAATATGATATTTCCATCCATTTTCTTCTAAAAGTTTTCTGCTCTTAGTTCTAATGTTTAGGTTTTTGATCCATTTTGAGTTACTTTTTGTATAATGTATGAGATGTGGGTCCTCTTTCATTCTTTTGGAGATGGATACCCAGTTCTTCAAACACCTTTGATTGAAGAGGTTGCTCTGTTCCAGTTGAGTTGACTTCACTTCCTTATCAAAGATCAATTTTCTGTAGACAACAGGGTCTATTTCTGAACAGTCAGTTTAGCTCCATTAGTGAGTATATCAATCTTTATGCCAGTAGCATGCTGTTTTGATCACTGTAGCTTTGTAATATGCTTGAAGGTCAGGTTGTATGAGAACTCTCTCTTCATTCCTCATTCTCAAGATATTTTTAGCTATTTGTGACACACTGCCCTTCCAAATAAGGTTGGTTATTGTTTTCTTATTTCTGAAAAGTAGGTTGTTAGTATTTTAATTGGTATTATATTCAATCTACAAATCAATTTGTGTAGAATTAACATCTTAACTATATTTAGTCTTCCAATCCGTGTTCTTCCATTTATTTAGGTCTGCTTTGATTTCTTTTAGCATTTTCTTGTAGTTTTCTGTGTATATGTTGTGGCCTGGATTAAATTTATTCCAAAATATCTGATTATTTTGATTGCTATGGTAAATGGAATTTTTCTCTTGATTTCTTCCTCAGGATTCTCATTACTAGTGTGTATAAATACTATTCATTTTTGGGTGTTGATTTTGTACCTTGCCACTCTGCAGTACTCATTTATCAGCTCCAGTAGCTTTGCTGAAGATTTTTTTTGGATTTTCGACAAATAGTATCATGTAATTTAAGAACAGGACAAGGTTTACTTTTTACTTTCCAATTTGGATGACTTTTATTTCTTTTTCTTGTCTAATTGCTCTAGCTAGAAGTTCCAGCACGATACTGAAAAACAACGGTGACAGTGGGTGTATTTGTGTTGTTTCTGATCTTAGGGGAAAAGCTTTCAGTCTTTCCCCATTGAGTATGATGTTAGCTATAGGTTTTTCATATATTCCCTTTGTCATGTTGAGGAAGTTCCCCTCTCTATTCCTACCCTTTGAAGTGTTTTCATTAAGAAAGGATTGTTGAATTTTGTCAGATGTCTTTTCTGCTTCAATCAAGATGATGATCATTTGTTTTTTCCACTTTGATTTATTGATGTGGTATGTTACACTAATTGATTTTCCTGTGATGACTGAGCTTTACATACTGGGATAAATCCCACTTGGTCATGGTGTATATCTTTTTAAATTTGATGTTGGATTAGATTTGTGAGTATATTTTAAGGATTTTACCATCTATATTCACTAAAAAGATTGGTCTGTAATTTTCTTTCCTTGTAAGTATCTTTGTCTGGCTTTGGTATTAAGGTAAGTTGAATTCATAGATTGAGTTAGCTAGCTTTCCCTCTTCAATTTTTTGAAGAGTTTGAGCAGGATTGACACTAATTCTTTCTTGAATGCTCAGTAGAATTCAAACGTGAAGCCATCTGGTCCTAGAGTTTTCTTTTTGGGCAGGTTCTTATTGACTGATTCAATCTCTTTACTTGTGATTGGTTTGTTGAGGTTGTCTATTCCTTCTCAAGTCAATGTCGGTTGTTCATGCTTTTCTAGGAAGTTGTCCATTTAGTCTACATTGTCTAGTTTATTAACATATAGTTGCTTATAGTATCTTCTCCTTATCTTCTTTTTTCTGTGGGTGAGTAGTTATGTCCCCTAGCCAATTTCTGCTTTTATTTATTTGCATTCTCTCTCTCTCTCTCTCTCTCTTTCTGTCAGCCTAGCCTAAGTTTCCATTGATTTTCTCAAAGAACCAACTTCTGGTTTTACTGATTCTCTCTATTGTTTTCATGTTCTCAATTTCTTTTTCTTTTCTTTTCTTTTTTTTTTGCCTGCTCTTACTTTTTTCTTTCTTTTTGCTTTGGGGTTAGTTTGCTGTTCATTCTCTAATTCCTCAGGGTGTACAATTAATTCTTTGATTTTGCTCTTTCTTTCTTTCTTTTTTTTAATATAGGCATTTAGGGCTATGAAATTTCCCTCTCAGAACCACTTTTGCTACATCCCATAAGTTTTGATATGTTCTGTTTTCATTTTAGTTTGTCTCAAGATATTTACTGATTTCTCTTGTAATTTCTTTCTTGATTCACTGGTTGTTTAAGAGTGTTTTGTTTGACTTCCGGAAAAGATGGCGGCTTAGTAAGACGCGCGGGTCTTAGTTCCTCCTCCAGAACAGCTACTAAAGAAATAGAAACGGTACAGAACAGCTCCCGGAGCCACGACAGAGACCAAAAAGACAGCGTACCCCATTCTGGAATGGCTGAACCGGCAGGGAGAATCCACTGCGGTGAGATCACCGAGGGGCGCGCGCTTCCCTGGGCCGGGGTGGCTGGTGGCCGGAGTCCCTCCCTCCCTCCTTCCCGGGCTGGCTGGGAGAATTGGACAGGCGGTCTCCTCAAGCCGCGGTGGCTGGCGCCACCCCCACACGCGGCCCCCCCGGACTGGCTGGGAGAATTGGATCGGAGGTCCCCCAAGCCGCGGAGACCAGCGACCGGGGTCCCTTCCACACACGTGGCTTCCCGGTCTGGCTGGGAATGTTGGATAGGCACTCCCCAAAGCCGCGGCGGCCAGTGCCCCCTGGCACACTTGGCATCCCGGGCCGGCTGGGAGAATTGGACCGGCACTCCCCGAAGCCGTGGAGGCTGGCGGCCCTCCCCACACGCGGATTCCCGGGCCGGCTGGGAGATTCGGATCGGCACTTCCCTAAGGCGTGGTGGCCGGCACCCCCTCCACGCACGGATTCCCGGGCTGGCTGGGAGATTCGGATTGACACTCCCACAAGCCACTTCGGCTGGTGACCCTCCCCCACAGCAAGAGTTTTCCAAAGTTAAAGGAGCCACAGCATCTTTTACTGGTGGGACCCGCAGATAGATGAGCGCCACGAGCGCCACCTACTGGGAAGGATAAGAAAAACAGAGCCCAGAGATTTCACAGGAAAATCTTTCAACCTGCTGGGTCCCACATCCAGGGAAATCTGATTAAATGCCCAGATGTCAGCAGAAAATAATGGATCACACTGGGAAAATTGAAGATATGGCCCAGTCAAAGGAACAAGCCAATAGTTCGAATGAGATACAGGAGCTGAGACAAGTAATGCTGAATATAAGAACAGAAATGGAAAACCTCTTCAAAAACCAAATCAATAACTTGAGGGAGGACATGAAGAACACATGGGCTGAACAAAAAGAAGAAATAGAAAATCTGAAAAAAACAAATCACAGAACTTATGGGAGTGAAGGACAAAGTAGAAAAGATGGAAAAAACAATGGATACCTACAATGGTAGATTTAAAGAGACAGAAGCTATAATTAGTGAACTGGAGGATGGAACATCTGAATTCCAAAAAGAAACAGAAACTATAGGGAAAAGAATGGAAAAATTTGAGCAGGGGATCAGGGAACTGAATGACAATATGAAGCGCACAAATACACGTGTTGTTGGTGTCCCAGAAGGAGAAGAGAAGGGAAAAGGAGAAGAAAAACTAATGGAAGAAATTATCACTGAAAATTTCCCAACTCTTATGAAAGACCTAAAATTAGAGATCCAAGAAGTGCAGCGCACCCCAAAGAGAATAGACCCAAATAGGCGTTCTCCAAGACACTTACTAGTTAGAATGTCAGAGGTCAAAGAGAAAGAG
This sequence comes from Tamandua tetradactyla, assembly GCF_023851605.1. Lineage (NCBI taxonomy): Eukaryota > Metazoa > Chordata > Mammalia > Pilosa > Myrmecophagidae > Tamandua > Tamandua tetradactyla. The sequence continues at coordinate 73,084,980 of NC_135327.1, forward strand.
AGGATCTTGAAAGCAGCAAGAGAAAAACAATCCATCACATACAAGGGAAACCCAATAAGACTATGTGTAGATTTCTCAGCAGAAACCATGGAAGCTAGAAGACAGTGGGATGATATATTTAAATTACTAAAAGAGAAAAACTGCCAACCAAGACATCTATATCCAGCAAAATTATCCTTCAAAAATGAGGGAGAAATTAAAACATTTTCAGACAAAAAGTCACTGAGAGAATTTGTGACCAAGAGACCAGCTTTGCAAGAAATACTAAAGCGAGCACTAGAGTCAGATACGAAAAGACAGAAGAGAGAGGTATGGAGAAGAGTGTAGAAAGAAGGAAAATCAGATATGATATATATAATACAAAAGGCAAAATGGTAGAGGAAAATATTATCCAAACAGTAATAACACTAAATGTTAATGGACTGAATTCCCCAATCAAAAGACATAGACTGGCAGAATGGATTAAAAAACAGGATCCCTCTATATGCTGTCTACAGGAAACACATCTTAGACCCAAAGATAAACATAGGTTGAAAGTGAAAGGTTGGGAAAAGATATTTCATGCAAATAACAACCAGAAAAGAGCAGGAGTGGCTATACTAATATCCAACAAATTAGACTTCAAATGTAAAACAGTTAAAAGAGACAAAGAAGGACACTATCTACTAATAAAAGGAACAATTAAACAAGAAGACATAACAATCATAAATATTTATGCACCAAACCAGAATGCCCCAAAATACCTGAGGAAGACACTGCAAACACTGAAAAGGGAAATAGACACATCTACCATAATAGTTGGAGACTTCAATTCACCACTCTCATCAATGGACAGAACATCTAGACAGAGGATCAATAAAGAAATAGAGAATCTGAATTTTACAATAAATGAGCTTAACAGACATTTATAGGACATTATATCCCACAAGAGCAGGATACACCTTTTTCTCAAGTGCTCATGGATCATTCTCAAAGATAGACCATATGCTGGGTCACAAAGCAAGTCTTAACAAATTTAAACAGATTGAAATCATACACAACACTTTCTCGGATCATAAAGGAATGAAGTTGGAAATCAATAATAGGCAGAGCACCAGAAAATTCACAAATATGTGGAGGCTCAACAACACACTCTTAAACAATGAGTGGGTCAAGGAAGAAATTGCAAGAGAAATTAGTAAATATCTCGAGGTGAATGAAAACGAAAACACAACATATCAAAACTTATGGGACGCAGCAAAGGCAGTGCTAAGAGGGAAATTTATTGCCCTAAATGCCTATATCAGAAAAGAAGAAAAGGCAAAAATTCAGGAATTAACTGTCCACTTGGAAGAACTGGAGAAAGAACAGCAAACTAACCCCAAAGCAAGCAAAAGGAAAGAAATAACAAAGATTAGAGCAGAAATAAATGAAATTGAAAACATGATAACAATAGAGAAAATCAATAAGACCAGAAGTTGGTTCTATGAGAACATCAATAAGATTGATGGGCCCTTAGCAAGATTGACAAAAAGAAGAAGAGAGAGGATGCAAATAAATAAGACCAGAAATGGAAGAGGAGACATAACTACTGACCTCACAGAAATAAAGGAGGTAATAACAGGATACTATGAACAACTTTACGCTAATAAATACAACAATTTAGATGAAATGGACAGGTTCCTGGAAAGGCATGAACAACCAACTTTGACTCAAGAAGAAATAGATGACCTCAACAAACCAATCACAAGTAAACAAATTGAATCAGTCATTCAAAAGCTTCCTAAAAAGAAAAGTCCAGGACCAAACAGCTTCACATGTGAATTCTACGAAACATTCCAGAAAGAATTAGTACCAACTCTCCTCAAACTCTTCAAAAAAAATCGAAGTGGAGGGAAAGCTACCTAATTCATTCTATGAAGCCAACATCACCCTCATACCAAAACCAGGCAAAGATATTACAAAAAAAGAAAACTACAGACCAATCTCTCTAATGAATATAGATGCAAAAATCCTCAATAAAATTCTAGCAAATCAAATCCAACAACACATTAAAAGAATTATACATCATGACCAAGTAGGATTCATCCCAGGTATGCAAGGATGGTTCAACATAAGAAAATCAATTAATGTAATACACCATATCAACAAATCAAAGCAGAAAAATCACATGATCATCTCAATTGATGCAGAGAAGGCATTTGACAAGATTCAACATCCTTTCCTGTTGAAAACACTTCAAAGGATAGGAATACAAGGGAACTTCCTTAAAATGATAGAGGGAATATATGAAAAACCCACAGCTAATATCATCCTCAATGGGGAAAAATTGAAAACTTTCCCCCTAAGATCAGGAACAAGACAAGGATGTCCACTATCACCACTATTATTCAACATCATGTTGGAGGTTCTAGCCAGAGCAATTAGACAAGAAAAAGAAATACAAGGCATCAAAATTGGAAAGAAAGAAGTAAAACTATCACTGTTTGCAGATGATATGATACTATACGATGAAAACCTGGAAAAATCCACAACAAAACTAGTAGAGCTAATAAATGAGTACAGCAAAGTAGCAGGTTACAAGATTAATATTCAAAAATCTGTACCAGTTCTATACACGAGCAATGAACAAGCGGAGGGGGAAATCAAGAAACGAATCCCATTTACAATTGCAACTAAAAGAATAAAATACCTAGGAATAAATTTATCTAAAGAGACAAAAAACCTATACAAAGAAAACGACAAAAAACTGTTAAAAGAAATCACAGAAGACCTAAATAGATGGAAGGGCATACCGTGTTCATGGATTGGAAGACTAAATATAGTTAAGATATCAATCCTACCTAAATTGATTTACAGATTCAATGCAATACTGATCAAAATCCCAACAACTTATTTTTCAGAAATAGAAAAACCAATAAGCAAATTTATCTGGAAGGGCAGGGTGCCCTTAATTGCTAAAAGTATCTTGAGGAAAAAAAACGAAGCTGAAGGTCTCACGCTGCCGGACTTTAAGGCATGTTATGAAGCCACAGTGGTCAAAATAGCATGGTATTGGCATAAATATAGATATATCGACCAATGGAATCGAATAGAGTGCTCAGATATAGACCCTCTCATCTATGGACATTTGATCTTTGATAAGGCAGTCAAGCCAACTCATCTGGGACAGAACAGTCTCTTCAATAAATGGTGCCTAGAGAACTGGATATCCATATGCAAAAGAATGAAAGAGGACCCGTATCTCACACCCTATACAAAAGTCAACTCAAAATGGATCAAAGATCTAAACATTATGTCTAAGACCATAAAACAGTTAGAGGAAAATGTAGGGAGATATCTTATGAAACTTACAATTGGAGGCGGTTTTATGGACCTTAAACCTAAAGCAAGAGCACTGAAGAAAGAAATAAATAAATGGGAGCTCCTCAAAATTAAACACTTTTGTGCATCAAAGAACTTCATCAAGAAAGTAGAAAGACAGCCTACACAATGGGAGACAATATTTGGAAACGACATATCAGATAAAGGTCTAGTATCCAGAATTTATAAAGAGATTGTTCAACTCAACAACAAAAAGACAGCCAACCCAATTACAAAATGGGAAAAAGACTTGAACAGACACCTATCAGAAGAGGAAATACAAATGGCCAAAAGGCACATGAAGAGATGCTCAATGTCCCTGGCCATTAGAGAAATGCAAATCAAAACCACAATGACATATCATCTCACACCCACCAGAATGGCCATTATCAACAAAACAGAAAATGACAAGTGCTGGAGAGGATGCGGAGAAAGAGGCACACTTATCCACTGTTGGTGGGAATGTCAAATGGTGCAACCACTGTGGAAGGCAGTTTGGCGGTTCCTCAAAAAACTGAATATAGAATTGCCATACGACCCAGCAATACCATTGCTAGGTATCTACTCAAAGGACTTAAGGGCAAAGACACAAACGGACATTTGCACACCAATGTTTATAGCAGCATTATTTACAATTGCAAAGAGATGGAAACAGCCAAAATGTCCATCAACAGACGAGTGGCTAAACAAACTGTGGTATATACATACAATGGAATATTATGCAGCTTTAAGACAGGATAAACTTATGAAGCATGTAATAACATGGATGGACCTAGAGAACATTATGCTGAGTGAGTCTAGCCAAAAACTAAAGGACAAATACTGTATGGTACCACTGATGTGAACCGACATTCGAGAATAAACTTGGAATATGTCATTGGTAACAGAGTCCAGCAGGAGTTAGAAACAGGGTAAGATAATGGGTAATTGGAGCTGAAGGGATACAGACTGTTCAACAGGACTAGATACAAAAACTCAAAAATGGACACCACAATACTACCTAATTGTAATGTAATTATATTAAAACACTGAATGAAGCTGCATCTGAGCTATAAAAAAAAAAAAGAGTGTTTTGTTTAGCTTCCAAATATTTGTGAATTTTCCTGCCTTCTGTCTGTTATTGATTTCCAACTTCATTCCACTATGATCCAAGAAAGTGTTTTGTATAATTTCAATCTTTTAAAATTTATTAAGACATGCTTTGTGACCCAACTTGTGGTCTATCTTGGAGAATGGCCCAAGAACACTTGAGAAAAATATTTTTCCTGATATTGTGGAGTGTAATGTTCTGTAAATGCCTGTTAAGTCTAGCTCATTTGTCATATTATTCAAAATCTCCGTTTCCTTATTGATCTTTTATCTAGATTTTCTATCCATTGATGAAGGTGGAAAATTGAAGTCTGCAACTATTATGGTAAAAGTGTCTACTTTTCCCTTCTGTTTTCTTTGTTTCCCACATGTATTTTGGGGCACTCTGGCTTGGGGCATCCATATTTATGATTCTTATGTTTCCTTGTTGAATTGTTCCTTTTTAATATAGAGTGCCCTTCCTTGTCTCTTTTAATAGTTTTACATTTGAAGTCTAATTTGTTGTATGTTAGTATAGCCACCCCTGCTCTCTTCTGGTTGCAGTTTGCATGAAACATTTTTTTTCAATCCTTTCAATCTATTTTTGTCCTTGGGTCTAAAGTGACTCTTCTGTAGATAGCAGGTAGATGGGTCCTGTTTTTAAATCTATTCAGCCAATCTATATCTTTTGATTGGAGAGTTTAATACATAAACATTTAATGTTATTCCTATCGATATGGTACTTACGTCTACCATTTTGTCTTTTTTATTTTGTAGGTCATATCTTTTTTTTTTTCTCCTTTTACCCTTACTGATAGTCTTGACTTCTACACTCTCTTCTGGACCTCTCTCTCCTGTCTTTTTCTATCTGCCTTTAGTATTTCTTTTAGATCCAATCTCTTATTCACAAACTCTCTCAGTGACTGGGGGAAAATATCTTGCGGGGTAAAACTTAGCCCTGTCTCCAAAGCTGTCTGCCTAGCAACCAGTGACACCGCACCCTCCTCCTCTTTCCTTCTACAAAGCCTCCGCCCCCTCCCCTGGGCCTCTGCTCCCTCGAACCATATTTGGTAAAAAATGCCCCCGCCACCAATCAGCCCGCAAACCTGTAACACCACCCCTGCTGCCACCTCTGTATATAAGCAAGTGCACTTCCTCTAATAAACGTTGCCAGCTCCGCCAGTACCCGCGAGTTGTCTTTTGTCTCGCACGCCCTCCACACCTCCGAGCCCCCGGGGAAACTGGCATGTTTCCCCCCCACACCGCTGGAAAGAAGACCCCAGGCAGGAGACCCGGCCCACAAGACTCCCGCAATATCTCAAACTCTCTCTCATTTTTGAAGGACAGTTTTTCCAGATACAGAATTCTTGGTTGGCAGTTTTTTTCCCTTTCAGTATCTTAAATATACCATAGCATTGTCTTCTTGCCTCCATGGTTACTGCTGAAAAATCCACACATAGTCTTATGGAGCTTCCCTTGTATATGATGGATTGCTTTTCTTTTCCTGCAATCATTGTCTTTGACATTTGACAATATGATTAGTAAGTGTCTTGGAGTAGGTCTATTTGGATCTATTCTGTTTGGGGTATGCTGTACTTTCTGGATCTGTAATTTTATGTCTTTCAAAAGATATGGGAATGTTTTAGAGATAATTTCCTCCATTATTCTTTCTGCCCCCTTTCCCTTCTCTTCTCCTTCTGGAACACCCATAAAATGTATATTTGTGCACTTCATATCATTTAATTCCCTGAGACCCTGATCATATTTTCCCAATCTCTTCTTTTGTGTGTAAGATTTCAGATGTCCTGTGCTCTAGTTCACTAATCCTTTCTTTTGCCTCTTTAAATCTGCTGTTGTAAATCTTCATTGTGTTTTTCATCTCCTCTACCGTGCCTTTCATTTCTATAATTTCTGCCACTTTTTTTTAAGGCTTTCAAGTTTTTCTTTATAGTTGCCCAATTATTCCTTCATATCCTTCATCTCCTTTGCCATTGATTTTTTACTTGATTTGGCATATTTAACTGAGCATTAGTTTGTTGTTTCAACTCTTGTAACTCATTTAAAGTGTTAGTTTGTTCCCTTGGCTGGGCCATATCTACATTTTTCTAAGACTCATACTTCTTTGTTGGTGTCTTGGCATCTGATTTTCTCAATTAGTTTATTCTGGAGGTCATTTCTTGGCTACCTATAGTAGAACTCTTCTTGGTTTCCTCTTGAGGTAGGAGAAGATTTTGGTACATGTATCCATTGCTTCCCTCTCATCTATAAGTCCTCTTAACAAATTATAAAAAAACATTTTTATATAATGAACTAATCTTGAAACCATATTAGTCATAACTACAGAACCTGTCTCTTAGAAACTGAGTGCTGATGGAAAGAATGTTTTATGTTAATTTAGTGTTTTAATTTTTAAAAAGCATTTGCTTATTGTGCTAGTTTGAAACTGTTTTGTACTCCAGAAAAGCCATGCTATTTTCCTGATACAATCCTGTGGGGACAGACCTATTGTTTAGGGTGGAAACTTTGATTAAATTGTTTCCATGAAGATGTGACGCACCCAGTTATTAGTGTGATTTTTTGATTAGATGGAGATATGACTCCACTCATTCAAGGTGGGTCTTGATTAGTTTACTGGAGTCCTTTAAAAGGGAAAACATTTTAGAGAACCCAGGGCCAACAGAGGCAGAAATATTTGGAGATATAGAAAGAAAATTCCCCCAGGAAAACTGTTTGAAACCAGAAGCCAAAGGAACAGCAGATGCCAGCCACATGCCTTCCCAGCTGACAGAGGAGCTCCAGACATGATTAGCCTTTCTTGAATCAAGGTATCTTTCTCTGGATGTCTTAGTTTGGACATTTTTTTTTGAAGGCACATAATTCATTCAAGTTCCCATGACTGACAAGTGCTTGAGCAGGAATGTAAATCACTGTCCTTCAGGGCCTTTGCTCTCGAGTGTGCACCACATGGCTTCCCCAGGTACTATGCCATAACCTGATGCCAACATAGCCATCTGCATCAGAGTAAACTGACAGTCTTGCTGTTTTTAATTTAATTTAATTTTTTTCTTTTATCTTTTTAAATTAATTAATTAATTTATTTTTTGCTTTTTGGCCATCCTGTTTTTAACACTGAAAGTGTTATTCTAAACTGGAAGTGCCCTTATTCTTGTCAAGACAACTGCCAAAAAGGAGCAAAAACCTCACCAGTGTATGATCAGTGAATGGTGTACTCCCTCTCAGCCCCCACCAAGTGTGCCAGTGTCCTAATTGCCAGAAACTGTGACTATGTTAAGTGACCTGACAAAGGGGAATTAAGGTAGTAGTGGAATCAATTTGCTAATCAGCTACCTTACTATGAGGAAATTATCCTGTATTATCTGGGTGGGCCCGATAAAATCACAAGGGTCTTTATAAGTAGAAGAAGGAGGCAGAAAAAGAGGTTGAAGTGATGCAACATTTGAGAAAAACCCAAACAGCTTCTGCTGGCTTTGAAGATGGAGGAAGAGGCTATGAGCCAATGACTATGGGTGGATTCCAGAAGCTAGAAAAGGCAAAAAAAAAGGGGGGGGGGTTTCTTTCTTAGGGCCTCCAGCAAAGAACACAGCCTTGAGTGCAGACATTTTTATGGCCTTAGGACCTTAAACTTGAACCTTTAATAAATTCCCTTTATAAATGCCAACCCCTTTCTGGTATATTGCATTTTGGCAGCATTAGCAAACTAAAACACTTATAAACAAAAATTGAATCTTATAACATTGGTTCTCAAATGTAATTGTACCTATAAATTATGTGGGAAATTTGTTAAAATGAAAATTCTGATAAAGTAGTTGTGGGGTAGGGCCTGAGACTCTGAATTTGAAAAATGTTCATAGCCCCCATTGAGTAGCAGTGTTAAAATTTTCTCTCCCAAATTTACAGATGAAAAACTGAGGTTCAGAGTGGTTATGTGACTTTTCCATCATCTCTGGTATCCCCAGAGTAATTCAGAATTTTATATTACTTGCCCCCACAGGCTATTTCCACAGTACAAAGATAATGCAACCTAGCATAATACTATACTGCTTTAATATATTATAAGATCCTTATAATTGCATAGTTCATTTCCCCTCTCCTGACCTCTGTGCTATTGTTGTCATATCTTTCTCTCTATATATCATAAACTCCACAAGATATTGTTACTTGCTTCAACTTAAATAATCAATTATCTTTACAATAATTTTTAAAAAATCATGAAAAAATCTTTCGTATTTACCCACAATTGGGGATTGAATCACACCCCCCATAAAAACATGTTCAAGTCTTAATCTACATTCCTCTGGTGTCAACCCATGTGTAAATAGGACCTTTAAAGATATTATTAGTTGAAATGTGGACTTATTTGTGAATAGGAGTTTTGTTGATCCTAAATAGATGAGGCCAAACTGAATTGAGGTGGGTCTTAATCTGTATGACTGGAGGTCTTATCCAAAGAGGAAATTCAGACACAGTAGAAGCCCAAATTCAGAAGAAGCCAGAAAGGAGAGTGAGATAATCATGTGATGGGAGAACTATCACCAGAACACTTCCAGCTCCAGAAGAAACTATAGCCTTGCCAACACCCTGATTTTGCATTTCTAGCCTCCAAACTGTGAGCCAACACATCCCTATTGTTTAAGCCACCCATTGAGTGATGCTTATCATAGAAGCCCTGGCAATTTAAGGCACCCACATATTTATAATTTCTGAGGCTTTTCAGTCCTTTGTGTAGATTTCTATTTGATTTCACTTTTCTTCTACCTGAAAGGACTTTTCTTGTAGTGTGAGTCTGTTGGTGATGAATAATTTGAAGGCTTTTTAATGTCTGAAAAAGTCCTTATTTTGCCTTCCATTTTGAAAGATATGCTCACTACGCGTAGAATTTTGAGAGTTTCTTTTACCTTTCAGTACCTAAAAAATGTTGCTCCACGGTCTTCTGCTTTGCTTGTTTCCAATAAGAAGTTGGCTGTCTTCTTTGTTTCTCTGTATACAAGGTATGTCCCCTCCCCCACTCCCAGCTGCTTTCAAGATTTTTCTTTATCATTGGTCTCAGCAATTTGATTATAAGGTGACTTAGTGTAGTTTTTCTTCATGTTTCTTGTACCTGGGGTTCTTTGAACTGATTAGGTCTGTGGTTTTATAGTTTTCAACAGATTTGGAAAAAATTTCAGCCATCCTTTCTTTCTTTTTTTCATTTTTTTTTTTTAACCTGGAAGCGCTCTCTTTTTTAAAAAGTTTCTTTATTTACAACTCTTTACACACATACAGTCCATATATGTACAATCAATGCCTCACAATATCATCACATAATTCTGTATTCATCACCATGATTATTTTTAAAGCATTTGCATCCCATGCCCCTTACCTCTCCCTCTCATTGACCACTAGTATTTCAATCTACCCATTACTCCTTATTCGCCTATTATTTATTCATTTTTATCCATATATTTTTACTCATCTATCCATACCCTGGATAAAAGGAGCATCAGATATAAAGTTTTCACAATCACACAGTCATATTGTAAAAGTTATATCATTACAATCGTCTTCCAGAATCAAGGCTACTGGAATACAGTTCAATAGTTTTAGCTATTTCCCTCCAGCCACTCCAATACACCATAAGCTAAAAAGGGATATGTATACATATTTAATGCATATGAGTAACATTTAGGTTAACCTCTCAACTCTGTTTGAAATCTCCGAGCCACTGGAACTTTATTTTGTCTCGTTTCTCTCTTTTTCCTTTTCGTCAAGGCTTTCTCAATCCCATAATGCAGGTTCCAGTGAATCCTGGGATTTCCGTCTCATGTAGCCAGGGAGATATACACCCCTGGGAGTCATGTCCCACATAGGGGCCAGGGAGGGCAATGAGTTCACCTACCAATTTTTAACCATTATTTCCTAAAATAGTTTTCCTTACTCCATCCATCACCACCTTTACCCTCCTTCAAGGACTTTACACATATATTGGATGGCTCATGAGTCCTACATGCCATTGATGTTTTTTCCTTTTCTTTTGTATTTTATTTTTCAGTTGGGATAGTTTCTCTTGCTACATTCTCAAGTTATTGGTCTTTGCTTTTGCAATGTCTAATGTGATGTCCTACCCACAGCATTTTTTGGCTTTAGAATTGAATTGAGTCTTTTTTATATCCTCTATGTCTCTAACATGTGCAATAGTTTTTCTACTTTCTTGAACATACAAAATAAATTTATAATAACTTAATTTTTTTAATGTTTCTATCTACAAATTCTATCATCTGTGTCACTTATGATTCTATTTTACTATTATCCTCATTATGGGCCATACTTTTCTGATTCTTTGCATGGATGCCAACATTTGAACATTGTGAACTATGCCTTGTTTTAGTATCCAGATACTTTTGTATTCCTATAAATATTTTAACTTTTGTTCTGTGATGCAGATAAATTGTTTAGAATTTAAATTTGATACTTTTGGGATTTGCTTTAAAGTTTTATGAGGTCCAAAGTAATCTTTCTTCTAGAGCTAATGCTGTTTTATTTTTGAGGAAATGCCCTTCTGAGTAGTCTGCTCATGAATGATAAGGTTTTCTACTCTGACTTGTGGGAGCATGAACTATTCTTGTCTCTGTATCAGATTTAAGTATTGTTTTCTCTGCCCTTTTTGGGTGGGTTTTTTTTTTTTTTTTTTTTACTAATCTTGGTTATTTTTCACATACATGTGTGCTGATCAGTACTCAGCTGAAGACTCAAATGAGACCCTCTGCAGATGTCCAGAGTTCTCTCCTTCTACAGCTCTCTCCTCCCCCATTCTATATTCTTTTAACTCTAGCCTTCTTGGTTTTCCCAGACTCTCTGCTCTGTCTCCTCAAGACAGGAAGACTGTGGGCTTGGCTTGGAATTCCCCTCTCTGTGCTGGGACCTGGAAACTCTTTCTAGGCAGTAACCTGGAAATGAGTCATATTGAGTTCACGTTATTTATTTCTCCTCTCTCAAGGAGTACTGTCCTATGCTGTCTGTTGTCCAATGTTGAAAAGTAATTGTTTCTGGTGTCTTGTCCAACTTTTTAGTTGTTTTGGATGGGAGGGTAATTCTGGTTACTTTTATTCCATCTTGGACAGAAGTTGAAACTCATTTCCCAGTTTTGAGTTCCTGTTAGTGGTGGCCTTTTAACATGATCTTAGGATTCTGTCAGTTTATTGATACTTTCAATAGTACCATGTCTTTTCACTTGGGTAACCAGGAGAAATACCACGAGTTCATACCTTCTGCTGATGTGTTTGCAGTAGCCTCAGGCAGGATTCTCCCTGAGACTGCAATCTTTCCTAGATGTAATTCCCCCTTAGAAACATCACTGAAGCACACAAATGGCATCAGTGCTTTTAGGTTCAAACATACCTTTTTGGATGATCATAATATCATGTCCCTTTTTGTAGTTTGGTTTAGAGGGGGTTCAAGAAAGGGGCCCTGGTGTCTTATTTAACCCAAATAACTCTAACATTCTCCATCAGGCTAGAAGAAAATGGTTTCTGATATTCCTATTTCTCTAAATCACATCTCTTTCTATAGGCTATAAGCCTTCACAGGCAGGGGATTGTCTTCTCCTGATCAAATTATCCACTTGATTCTGCTTCATGACTTTCAGAAAATTATCCTTCTTACTTCTATTTTGATTATACCAATTTTATTAATTTCTAACTGATCATCTGGAAATAAACCTAGTCTTATAATAAAGATGCAAGAATCATATAAAAAGTCACCATATATCGTTCACTCAGCATCCTTAAATCTCATCATGACTATGGTACATTTATCAAAATCATGAAATTAACATTGATGCAAAACATCTAAATAGTCTAGAGACATTTAAATTTCAGAATTGTCCCACTAATGTCCTTTTTCTGATCCAGGATTCAATTCAAGATCACAAATTGTCTTTGTTTGGTATGTCTCCTTACCACCTGAATCTCTTTGCCTTTTATGACCTTTTGCAGAGTACTGATTAGTGATATGGCAGAATGCTGCTCATTATGGGTTTGTCTGATGTTTCTTCGTGAGTAAATTTAGGCTCTGCATTTTTGGCAAGAATACCTAAAAAATAATGTTGGTTCTTCTTTATACATTATATCAAGAGTCACATGATGTCACCTTCCCTCATTATGAGTGAAGTTTTCTTTAATCATGTGGTTGAGATTGTTTCAACTGGGTTTCTCCACTGTAAAGCTATTATTCGTTCTTTTGAAATCAATAAGTGTCTTGTGGCGAGATTATTTGAGGCTATATCAATATTCTGTATCTCATAATGATTAGTTTTCCTTTTTTGCTTGCATGAGCTTAAGTTCTCACTTTGGTCTAGCTTCTTCTTTGTGTCAGCAAAACTTGGTTTCCAAGTGATAATTGGCAACATAGGTTATCCCCTCTAGGAATGTAAAGGAATGGTTTTCATCTCCATTCAGTTCCACCCTAGTCCTAGTACTGGCTCTTACCCTACCACACACCCATTCCTCTAGATGTCAAGACCCCCATGTTCCATTTGCATCCTGGGCTAGTGAAGAGGAGAGGTGTTTACAGGAGGTTTTGGGGTGGGGTGGGGGAGCGGGACAAGCTTAAAGGCACAGGCAGGCCTCCTACTACTGAATGATCTAGGAGTGTCATTTAGACAGCTTCCAATGGAGATCCAAGACCCTAGTTAGGTATTATGGCTCCTTGAGAGAAGAAGTAGGTGCCCTCTTTACCACCGTGAGTGGTACATCCCTGTTCCTTTCCCTTGGGGTATCGCCACGTGTCACATGCTATCCTGCTTGGCAGTTTCCTTATGAGGTCCTTAGTCCTCCTCCCCACTCCTCCAGGTCAGGTCCTCTCCTTCCCTGCTTCCAACATCTTCAAACCTTACGCTCCTCCTTTCCTCCTTCTCTTGGTAACCCTTCTCCAATTTTCCCATAAAAAGGGAGTGATTCATATTGCTTCTTTTTTCTATTTCTCACTTTTTTGATATGCTGGGCATTTGCCTTGTTTTCAGCACCCTGAACCTGTCCTGTATTTGGGTAATTTCCCACATTATGAGTCCAGCCTGCTAGGACAGAAGCCAGAATGCACTTTCCTAGGCTTCCTTACAACCAAGGCACATGCCCATAGGTACAAGTGGACTGGGGCTCTGCAAATCAGATGTAATTGAGAAGACTTTAATTTGAAAGGTGTGCAGCTTCAGTTTCAGAAGTTATGAATTCAAATCCTCACTTAGGTGTCTTCATATCTCTGAGCCCCAGGGTCCTTGCCTGTGAAATTATTAATGAGGAGTAAAATGTTGAGGAGCAAAATTATTAATGAAAGCATTGTAGTCATTGAGGGAACATATAAAATGGCAGGTACATAGTAAGTGCCCCATCAAAGTAACTTTTCAATCTTCTGATTGTACTGTATGATGAAATTATAATTAGCATTTTTAGACTCAAAAGGCTGAACTTCAAATCCCAGCTTTTGCTACTTGTCACTTGAAGCAAACCACCTGATTTTTTTGTGTCTGTTTTTCATATGTAAAATAATATATGCCTTCAAGAATTATTATGAAGTTTAAACATAATAATGTAAGTGAAGTGATTGACCCACAGTATGCATTAAATAAATAAAAGTTATTAGTGCTACAACATACCAGTGTATATGTATATATCAATGTGCATGAAGTGGTTGTCCCAGAATAGGAATTTAATAAATAGAAGTCATTGTGTTACAAGATATCAGTGTATTTATTTATCAGACACCCAATATAGCACTTCTATGCATCAGGCACTATTTTAAGCACTTCTCAAATATTAACTCAGTTAATTCTCTTAACAATCTTATGCATAGCCACTTCACTGATGTCGAGTTTACTTATGAGGGAATAGGTATAGAGTAATAAGACTTTGCCCAGAGTCACACAGTTGGTAAATGGGAGTCTAGCTCCAGAATTCTTGCTCTCATCTGCTGCTGCCTCTCAAAAGAAATATTAGAAAAGAAACATCTTATTTTCTAGAGGGTATTTTGCCATGTTGAATGATTGATTAGTTGTTTGGAATCATATTGATGTGGTCTAAATGTATATTTTAGATTTTTGTGAACAATTGATTAGTTACCTAGCTTTTCTAGCTAGGTAACTAGCTAGAAAACCATTGCAAAAAATTAAATTAAATTAAATTAAAACATTAGTGAAAAAATAAAGTCTTCCTTATGAATGAAAATCCAGCCTTGGGTCAGCCCCAAAACATTTATCCTAAAATCATCATTGATAGAAATTTAATGTAAAATGGGAAACTGCTGACCACTAAAACATGTATCTTTATCTATAAATTGATCTGCCAACACATAACAGCGGGATCTTTGCAAGGCTGGAGAAAACAAACTGGATGGTTATTATGGATTGAATCATGTAACCTACAAAAGTCATGTTCAAGTCCTTATCTGCACTCCTGTGGGTGTGATTCTATTTGTATGTAGTGTCTTTGAATATATTAAGGCAAGTCAAAATATGGACTCATTTGTGAATAGAATCTTTGAAGATCTTATTTAAATGAGGCCAAATGGAACCAGGGTGGACCTTAATCCATCTGTCTGGAGATCTTACAAGAAGAGAAATCTAGGCAGAGACACAGATGACTGAGCTGTGGAAGCTTAAAGACAGTAGAAATAGAAGTCAGTGGAGATGAGATGAGTGGACACTAGGAGAGAGAGATGGCCATGTGACAGAGGATTGCCGGAAAGCAACAGACTCCAGAGGAAACAAGCCTGCCAAGATGTTGATGTTGGTCTTCTAGACTCCAAAACTGTGAGACAATAAATTCCTGTTCTTTAAAGACAAGAAGAGTGTGGTATCTGTCATAAAAGTTCTGACAAACTAAGACTAAATAGGCTAAAGAATCGTCTTTGTGGATCAGGCTTTGTAGGACCTTAGAGTCAAGTACAGTTGTGGAAAGTGGGCCTTCCCATGTTCGTGCTCTGTGAATCAGAAGGAGACTATGTATAATCAAACGTATTAGAGTATGTAAGCTGACAGTCTGTGATACATATTCCACCAAAAGAATATGGAGGCAATTGCCTGGAACATCATGGTAAAGAATGGTCATTTAAGGCTGTAGAAGATGAGTCATTTTGGAGTGACATGACTCTCATGTCACTTTCAGTTAAACGAAAACAACTCTCTGGTTGCTCACAAAGCAACTGTAGTTTTAAAAGGTGACAGACTGTTTGACCAACAAACACCACAAAAGTATTTTGGACTTATGGGAGGTTAGTATGAGATCATGTACTGTTAAAATAAAAAGGACAGCTAAGAAAATGCCTTTGATGACAGGCACACAAATATCTGGTATCCTATATCATCTTTATTTGTGGACAGACTAGTCTCAACCTACTCAGGCTGGTGTCTGATGTTAGCACTTGGGATCAGCTGTAGAGAAGCTGGACTGGGGAGAAGGTTCTTTGGTCATAATTATTGAAAAGAAGACAGATTCAGAGTCTGTAATTTTCCCACCCACATTAAGTTATTTGGATTAAGCTCTGCTATCATAACCAGGCTGAATTCACCTAAAAATAACTTCTGAGACTACTTCCACAGGTTTAACCACTGGTTTTCTCTGAAAAAGAGTAGGAGGTATTTGGGGACTTCAGGAGAATGCAAACCAGCACCAGGAGGAATTGACTTTTGTTGAAATTTATTGCAAGAGATTTATTGAATTATGAGATAAATATTGACCAAGTCAAAGTCAAGGTTATTACTTATCTTCAGGAATAATAAATCTTGGTATTCTCAGTGACACAAAGTCAATATGTACTTTGCTGCATAAATTCTGACCGAAGATTTCATTGAAACAGCTGTAAATCTCTCCACCATGCCCAAGAGAGTAGCTTTTTAAAAATTGCGATTGAAAAAGTATAGATATCCAAGCCTAGTAGAAATACATACTATTTGCATATATGGTTCTAAGTAGGTAACCCCAAATTCCAACATGATGAAATCCTTCATTAAAATACAGTCAAACTGGTTGCTTAATAGGGCTTCATCATCACTGATTCCAAGTAAAAAGAATCAAGATTTTTCTGAACCTAATCAAGAAGGAGAATGAATTCATATATTTCCAACAATTGCTACATTTCAGGATAAAACATAGTTATTTTTTAATATATGCAGTAGATGAATTCTAGTGTAGCTGAAGGGGAAAAAACAAGAACAAGAAAGGAAAAAGAAAACATGTGGCAGAAGAGTAGCAAGGGATTTGCTTCCTAGGATTTGGTCCTCCTCCACCTTTACAGTTTCAATTCATCAACAAGCTTCCAACAATTACTTACTAGACTATGCATTCAACTTTCTGTAAAGATGGATGGACAAGCAGAAAAATGAAAAAACAATTGCATCTGCTCTCAAGAAACTTCATCAGGGAAGTGTGTTGGTTTGAAACCGTTGTGTGCCCCAGAAAAGCCATGTTCTTTAGTACTCATTCAATATTGTTGAGTGGGAGTTTTTGATTACATTGTTTCTATGGAGATGTGACCCACCCAACTGTAGGTGGGACCTTTTAATTAGGTAGTTTCCATGGAGATCTGTCTCCATCCATTCAAGTTGGGGTTTCTTACTGGAATCCTTTAAGAGGGAACCATTTTGGAGAAAGCTTGAGTGCCCACACAGCCAGAGATCTTTGGAAATGAAGAAAGAAAATGCCCCTTGGGAAGTTGTTTGAAATGAGAAACCAAAGATCCAGCAGATATCAGCCACGTGCTTTCCTACCTTGCAGAGGATGTTCGCCTTTCTTGAATCAAGGTATCTTTACCTGGATGCCTTAGTTTGGACATTTTTATAGCCTTAGAATTGTAACCTTGCAACTTAATAAATTCCCTTTATAAAAGTCATTCTATTTCTGGTGTATTGCATTCCAGCAGCTTTAGCAAACCAAAACAGGAAACTTGCATAGGGGCAGGCTGCAAGACTCTCTTTTATGTTCAGGGCCAATTATTGCAATCTCCTTCCTTAACCTGGGTATTATAATTTTTGGTCCTTGTGAATTTAGGTGGATAAATCTCTGTGGGATGTGTCTGATTGCATCTTATTCTATCCATAATAGAATATTGGCCTTGTATTCAAAATTAAACTCCCTTACAATGGTCACTTTTACCTCTAATCTGCAATACTATTCTAGCCTCTTAGGTGGCCTTTTCCAGTCCATTCCCAGCACAGCAGCCACAGAAACCTCTTATAGTTAAAGCCACATCATGTCATTCTTCTATTTAAAAGCCCCTAATGGCTTCCCATCTGTGCTGGTTTGACTTTGTTATGTACCATAGAAAAGGCAATGTTCTTTTAATCCATTCTTGTGACTACAGACCTTTTGATTAGGTTGTTTCCATGGTTATGTGACCCACCCAATTCAAAGGGGTTCTTAATCCTTTACTGAAGTCCTTTATGAGAGGACACAGACAGCTCAGAGCTTAGACACATTTAGAGAGAGAGAAAGAAAAACACCCAAGGAGAAACCAGAAGGACCCACAGGAGCTGAGAGAGCCATTTTGAAACCAGAACCCAGCAGAGAAGGAACAGCAGACATGGTCATGTGCCTTGCCATGTGACAGAGGAACTCCAGATGCCAGCAGCATTTCCTCAGAGAAGTTATCTCTTTCTTGATGCCTTACTTTGGAGATTTTCATGGCCTTAGAATTTTCAAATCCCCTTTGAAAAAACCAATCCATTTCTGGTACGTTGCATCTCAGCAGCATTAGCAAACTGAAATACCATCTTACTAAGAATGAAATCTGAACTCTTTGCTCTTAGCTTTAAGATCCTATATCCTAGGGCTCCTGCCTAGCCCTCCTACATCTTCTCAGTCACTC
The DNA here is from genome assembly GCF_023851605.1 of Tamandua tetradactyla. NCBI lineage: Eukaryota > Metazoa > Chordata > Mammalia > Pilosa > Myrmecophagidae > Tamandua > Tamandua tetradactyla. The sequence continues at coordinate 73,103,241 of NC_135327.1, forward strand.
TTCCTATTGATAAATGTGCCATATGTTCTTCCTGCTCATCGACTAGACTGAAATAATTCCATTGGAGCCTTTGCTCTTGTTTTTTCCCCTCTGCCTGCAATGATCCTTCTCCAGGACCATTCTGAATCTGCATGGACACTTCTAGGAACAGAAAACTTGACTCTAATAATTGGCAATATTTTCCTTGCATGGAGCCCAAGGCTTCCTTCATAATCTTCCAGACTTTGGACTGGCTTCTACCACAAAGTTTAAGTTCAGTTCCTCAGACCATTAGGAATTGCAAGTTTTAAGGTTGACACAGTTCATACGTGTGCATTTTGGCATTGACTTTTTAAAAATGAAAACATTGTTCTTAAACCTTATTGAGACTTCTTAGTTGCCTTTAGTTTAACTTAAAGCTTTTATTTTACTTTGCATGTATATGAGCTTACTCCCTATCTGGAGATTTTATTTTTCCAATCATAGCACAAAATGATAAAGGATCTGGAAAAACTCATCTCACTCAAATAAAAATAACTAGACTATTTCATATTCATTCAGAGGGCAGACTTGGTGGCTAGATTGGCTAGGTTTGAATGCAGTGACCGCCATTTGCCAGCTCAATTGCTTGGGGCATATTAAGACTCAAACTTATATAGGCTCACTGGAGAATGATCTTCAACACAGAAAAGAATCATTCAAAAGGCAAAGGGCCTTTACTCCTCCACCCATTCCTCTTCCCTCCCTACAAAGTCAGTCCTACAGTCACACAGGTGTAACCATTGGCAGTCTCTTCTGTATCCTCATGGGTGAGTTTTTCAATCTCCCCAGGCCACAGTTTCCTTATCTATACCAGGGGTTGACACACTTTTTCTGAAAAGGGCCAGTCAGCAAATATTTTCTGCTTTGCAGACCATATAATCTCTGTCACTGCCATTCAGCAGTGCCATTACAGTGTGAAAACCACATAAACTGCACATAAATGAATGGGGGTGACTGTGTGCCAGCAAAACACTATTTATGAACACCAAAACTTGAGTTATTTAAACCTTTTGTGTGTCACAAAATAGTCTTCTTCTGATTTTTAAAATCAATCATGTTAACACATAAAAACCATTCTTAGCTTTTGGGTCATAGGAAAACGGTGTGAGTAGGTTTGACCAGGCTATGGTCTGACAACACATGCTCTATTGGGCATAAAAAGGCACAACATTTGGTTGGAAAGAATTGGTGAGATTTAATGAGTATGAGCTTTTCAGCCGACAGCACGAGGCATATGGCCCAATAGTCATTCAATAAATGATATTCACTGATCCCTATCTGAGGGCCAAACAAGTGCTTTTCATGACCTAAAGCAGGAGATTGAGAGTCCAGTGCACTTTTCTTGGGTATAATTTCACTCTGCTGTTGACACTCACTTGTCACCTAAGGCACCTAACAGCTTTCCCTCAATTGCTTACTTACTTTGGCTAGGGGAGTGAAGCATGCACTCCCTTTTCATATTTGCCCTCACTTTATTTTATTTCACTCTCCTCTTTTCTCCCACACCCAATTCTGGTTTCTCAACTGTCTGTCCCTCTCTCCTAGAAATTGCTAATAATGTAAAGGCATGTGTCTACCTTTCCTGTGGACGTAGCTTCCTGACAAATAGTGTGAGTCAAGGCATGTAGGTGACACCCTGCAGGCCCACAGACATGGCCTTCTGTGGATTTACCCTTGTTGTACTCTGGGGAATGGACCCAGGCTTCAGTCAACATGCCCCACTCAGGAGTTTCCTTGAGGATGTGAAGACCTGGGAACCAGGCATGGATGGCTCAGAGTAGAATGCCTCTCTTTTACGGAGGCTGCAGCAAAGGGAAAATATGTGAGGATTTAGAAGAAGACCACTTGTGAGATTCAGCAGGCAAGAACAGGGTGCTTTTCTAAGGTGAGTATGGGTGGAAGGAAAAATAATATAGAGCTATCATCTCCTATTTGAAGGTGTTCTATGTAGAATTGAAGAGTCAAGACCACAGGTTTCTGTCCCTTGCTAGCAGTGTGACTATGGGTGGTCAGTTAACCACTCTGGCCTGATTTTCTTCTTCCAGAAAATGAGGATGATAATAGTTAGTATATACTTCATAATGCTGTGAAGATTAAATAAGTTAAATGTAAATATAAAAACTAGGTTAAATCAGTCAATATACAAAAAGCAATGCCTAGTAATAGGTTAATTTGGCAAACAAACTTTTTTGGTGAGGACTAATTTTAGATTTACAGAAAAATTGCAAAGATAATCTAGGGAGTTTCCATGTGCCCTTCGTTAATTTCTCTTCATATGAACATCTTGTATTACTGTGGTAATTTGTCACATCCCAGAAATTCATATTGGTGTAATGCTATGGATGAAACTCCAGACATTTGGATTTCATTCATTTTTTCCATTGTCCCTTTCCTGTCCAGGATCCCATCCAGTCTCCCACATCATGTTCAGTCATCATGTCTCCTTCCATCTCTTCTGTGATTGTTACTAAGACATTCCCTGCTTTTTAAAAACTGTGACATTTTGCATGATGTCCATCAGCTTGTGCCTGGGGTGATGGTTTTGGTGGGAAGAATACCACGGAGGCAAGGTGACTTTCTCCTGAATATCCAGGGTACCTGACATCAAGGGGATCTATCACTGGTGATGATGACCTTGACCCCTTGGCTAATGGTGAGTGTGACAGGTTCTGTACTGCCATCTTACTCTACTTACTAGACTCACTAAGTCCAGCCCTCACTCAAGAGGAGGGGAATTAAACTCCACCTCATGGAAGGTAGCGCATCTATGCATATAGACACACTACGCTATCATTTGGAAGTCTTTGTAAGAAAGAGTCATCACTTTTCCCCTATTTATTTATTTACTTAATCATGTATTTAAACCAGTACAGGCTCATGGATTTCTTTTTTATTTTAATTCTTAGGATTATAATCCATGACTGTTGCTATTTATTTTGTTGCACAATTATTCCAGCTATGGCTATTTAGGAGCTCTCGAAGGAGGACTCCTGTGTCTTTTTTTTTGGGTGCGTGGTCCAGGAATCAAACCCAGTCTCCTGTGTGGAAGGCGAGCATTCTACCACTGAACCACCTATGTACCCTCCTGTGTCTTTTTTCACAGGTTATTTGAAATAACATAAATTAATGCATCTCTATTCAAACGTAATTTGTATTTCTGGTGGTTTGTGCTGTGATTCTATCATCCCTTGTCACTCTCCGGCCTCTCCTCCCTCTCTGACAGCTGTAAACTTGCCTTCTGATAGTGTGTATCTCAAAAAGCATACACCAAGTCATCAAAGACATTGAAGTGACCAAGTTCTAGACTCTAATGTGGGTAAAGAAATGCAAGAAGACTCTGCTTGTGAGAAGACAAGATGAACAATATGGGAAGACATGATAAAGCATGGTTAAGAGATCTGGTTTTTGGATTCAATTTTTTGGGGGGTTTTAATTAGGATTTTTAGACAATTTACTTTTGGTGTGATTATTGATATGGCTAAGTTTCAGATTGTCACCATTGTGTTTGTTTTCTATTTATCACATCAATTATTTGTTCCATTTTCCTCTTTTTCTGTCATTTGCATTTACTGAGTACTTTTTAAATCTTTTTATAAAAAATACATAACTTTATTTTATTTTTGTATGCTGTATGGCGGGGGTCACATTTCATTCTTTTTCCATGTGAGTATCCCTTTATTGCAGCACCATTTATTGAATTTCTTATTTGTTTGCTTGTTTGCTTGCTTGCTTGTTTGCTTGGAAAGTACATGGGCTGGGAATCAAACCCAGTGTCCCACATGGCAGGCAAGAATTCTACCACTGAACTACCCTTGCACCCCCAACTTTATTTTTTATACAGTGTTATATGTGCGGAATGAGCATAGGTTACAGAGAGTTTGATCTACCACCCCATCCCACTCCACCAGGGTATTCAATTTCTTCTATTATTAACAATTTGCATTTGTATGGTACTTGTTATAATTAATCAACCAATTTTGATACATTATTATGAAATAAAGTCCATAGTTTACAGTTAAGTCTAACTCTTTGTATTCTACAGTTCCATGAATTTTGATAAATTCATAATGTCATGTACCCATCATTACATTATAATATAGAATAGATTCACTACCCTAAAAAATCCCTTGGGCTACACTTTGATTCCTCCCCTTTCTCCTTCCAAATCCCTGATAACTACTGAAATTTTAACTGTCTCTACAGTTTGCCTTTTACAAAATGTCATATACCTAGAACCATTTAATGTGTAGCCTGTTCAGATTACTTTCACTTAGCAACATTCAGGGCTGCTCCAAGCCTTTCGTGGATTGTTAGCTCATTTCTTTTTATCGCTAAATAAAGTTCCATTTTATGGATATAGCACGGTTTGTCCATTCACCTATTAAAGAACTTCTTGGTTGCTTCCAGCTTTTGGGATTATGAATAAAGCTGCTATAAAAATGTGTGTACACCTTGTGGAAAAGTTATTGATCATCTACCTGAGATTTTTTTCCTGGAGTCTCTGCTTTATTCTATTAGTTTGATGTGATTTTTTTAAAAAGAAATTTTAAAATAATAAATAGTTCTTTAAAAAAGTGTGTGCAGGTTTTTGTACATATAAGTTTTCAACTCAATTGAGTAAATAGTAGTGTGATTGCAAGATTGTATGGAAAGCTTATATTTAACTGTATAAGAAACCTTTGCACTGTCTTCCAAAGTGGCTGTACCATTGTTCGTTCCCATCAGCAATAAATGAGCATTCCAGTTATTCTACATCCTGACCGCCATGTGGGTATTACCAGGTTTTTGGATTTTAGCCAACCTAATAGGTATGGAGTGGTATCTCATGATTGGTATCTCCATTGGTATATAATGGCAATTCCTTGATGACATGTAACATTATGCATCTTTTCATATGCTTATTTGTCCTCTGATAACTTCTTTAGTGAAGTGTCTATTAAGATCTTTTTCCATTTTTAAGTTGGGCTGTGTATTAGTTAGGGTTCTCTAGAGAAACAGAATCAACAGGGAACACTTGCAAATACAAAATTTATGAAAGTGTCTCACGTGACCGTAGGAACACAGGGTCCAAAATCCACAGGGCAGGCTGCGAAGCCGATGACTCCAATGGATGGCCTGGATGAACTCCACAGGAGAGGCTCACCAGCCAAAGCAGGAATGGAACCTGTCTCCTCTGAGTCCTCCTTAAAAGGCTTCCCATGATTGCATTTAGCATCACTAATTGCAGAAGACACTCCCCTTTGGCTGATTACAAATGGAATCAGCTGTGGATGTAGCTGACGTGATCATGACCTAATCCTATGAAATGTCCTCATTGCAACAGACAGGCCAGCGCTTGCCCAATCAGATGAACAGGTACCACAACTTGGCCAAGTTGACACCTGTTCCCAACCATGATAGGCTGTTTGTTGTTTTATTGTTGAGTGTTAAGATTTTTTTTTTGCTATAATTTGGATACAAGTCCTTTATGTGATATGAATTTTGTAAATTTTGTAAAATTTTTTCTGTCTGTGGTTTCCTCTTCACTCTCTTAATGTCTTTCGCAGAAGAGTTTTCAATTTTAACAAAGTTCAACTTCTCAATTTTTTCTCTCAATGATTGTGCTTTTGGTGTTGTATCTAAAAACTCATCATCAGATGCATGGTCACCTAGATTTTCTATGTTATCTTCTAGACATTTTGCAGTTTGGGATTTTACATCTAGGTACATGATCTATTTTGAGTTAATTTCTGTGAAATGTGAAACAACTGTGTCTAGATTTTTTTTCCATATGTCCAATTACTTCAGCACCAATTGTTGAAAAGGCTATCCATTCTCCATTCAATTGTCTTTGCTTCTTTGTCAAAAATCAATTGACTGGAAGAGAGAAGTTAGACTAAAAATAGTTTCAATGGCTGAGAGGTTTCGAACAGAGTCGAGAGGTTATCCTGGAGGCTATTCTTATTCTTATATAGATATCCTTTTTTTTAGTTAATGGTATATTGGAGTGGCTAAATGAAAATACCTGAAACTGTTGAACTGTATTCCAGTTGCCTTGACTCTTGAAGACAATCATATAACTATATGGCTTTTACAATGTGACTGTGATTGTGAAAACCTTGTGTCTGATGGTCCCATTATACAGGGTATGGACAGATGAGTGAAAAAATAAGGACTAAAAATATTTCAGTGGGAATCTTGCATGATACCACTACACATGCTCCTTTTAGCTACTATATCAACAGAAGAGTAGAACATATGGAATAAAAATAAATAATAGGAGGAACAAATGTTAAAATAAATTCAGTTTGAAATAGTAGTAAATGAAAGCGAGGGGTAAGGGGTATGGTATGTATAGTCTTTTTTTTCTCTATTATCATTTTATTTCTTTTTCTGTTGTCTTTTTATTTCTTTTTCTAAATCAATGCAAATGTACTAAGATATGATGAATATGCAACTATGTGATGATATTAAGAATTACTGATTGTATATGTAGAATGGAATGATATCTAAATGTTTTGTTTGTTAATTTTTTTAATTAATAAAAAAAGTTTTAAAAAAACTATTTCAGAGTTTTTTGGGGAGGGGATACAAATTTTTATTGCTGGAATATAGGAAAACAGTCAACTTTTATTTACTAACCTTGTATTTTGCAATGTTTCTATACTTGCTTATTTCAGGAGTCTTTTTGTTGGTGCTTTGGGATGTTCGACATAGGCAATGTTGAACAAAGGCAGTTTTATTTCTTCCTTCCAAATCTGTATAGCTTTTATCTTTTTTTCTCATATTGTTGCCTTAGCTAGGACTTGATCTTGGTAAGAAAACATCCAGTTTCTCACTATTAAGTTTGATGTTAGGTCGAGGTTTTTATACATTTTCTTTACGAAGTTGAGGGAATTCCTAGTTTGCTGAAAGTATTCATCAGAAGAGGATGTTAGATTTTGCCAAATGTTTATTCTGTATTCATTGATACAATCATATGATTATTCTTCTTTGGCCTGTTGATGTGATTTATTACATTAATTTTCAAATGTTAAACTAGCCTTGCATACCTGGAATAAATCTTGGTTGTGGTATATAATTCTTTTTATATATTGTTGAGTTCAATTTGCTAATATTTTGTTGAGAATTTTGGTATCTATGTTCATGTGATATACTGATCTGTAGTTTTTCTTTCTTGCAATGTCTTTGGTCTTGGTTTTATGTAATGCTGGCCTCATACAGTGAGTTAGGAAATGTTCCTTCCACTTCTGTTTTCTGGTGCTGAGTACTTTTTTTTCTAGTTATGGCAGTTTCACTGAAACTTTTATTGCTTCTGTTGGTAATAGGAAAGGGATCACAAGAATCACACCTGAATTTACAGAAATATGCAGATGACATTCACTGAAGATAATATTGATCTCAAGTATTTTTATACATGCGCACTTTTATTTTAATATATTTTATATTTAAGAAAGCAATACCATTTAAAAATGTGTACCTGTTTTGACATTTGGCAAAAGAAATTGTACCTATGGTTCAGTTTAAAAGAAAGAAATCAGTATGGGACATTTACCAGAATGAAGGCTTAAGCGCTTATGAGTTAAAGCAAACACAATTTTGTTGTAAAGGTCTTGCATTGAAAAAGAAAAATCTTTAAAACCTGCAGAACTGGGCCACAAACCAATATCAGAGTTTTATGAAAAACAATTTATATTGGAAAAGAAAACCTAATGGGATCTCATTTCAAAACACAGCATATTTGAATTAATCACAAAACAATATTATAACTCAAAATCTTCAAGACAGAAAACAAAACAGTAGTGTGTATGTATATATACATATATGCATATACACACCTTTTAAATTTTTTCATAACTGAAGTTCTTTATGTTTACAAAAAATTAAATCAGGAAATACTGAAAGCAATGGATCCTTCTGCTTTCTCTCTCTCTCTCTCCTTTTAAATAATTAAATTTTAGCAACTTGAATAGAGATGTTCAAATTTTTCTTTTATAGGATTATATTCTTGAGTTAAAAGAATGGTTGGGATATCAGTATAATATTCATGGGGATAACTTTCTAGTCAACTTCAAAGTCATGTAGGTAAAAAGCAATTTTAATATGTCATTGTTTCTTAAAATCATTTCTGCATCTGCCTAAGATGTTCTCCTATTCTGAAGCATATTTCTTTGCTAATTGCAACACTAGATGTTAGTGTACCTGGAACAATAGATGTTCCAGGCAACATCTATTCCTATTTTATATAGTCATTCAAAATTTAAGGTTTCAAATTTTTAACTTGGCTTAAAGAAATGTTTAAGAAATGCTTAAGAAAGCAATAACCCTTCACATGTTAGGTAAGTGAACAGAGAAATGAGCATTTCTTAGGAAGAAAGCAATTCATGCGTCTTGTAATGAAAAAAAAATGCATACAAGATGACATTCTGCTTTGATGTGAAAACTGAGTTAATCTAAGTGAAACAAAAACAGAAAAGAAAGTAAATAATTTACGAAAATAGAAGGCAGACTGATATTTTGCACTAAGGGTATGCTTGCTTAAAAATCTTTGCTCCTGAAGTAAATATTTGGCAACAACAGTGATTAGTAGTTAAAGCATTTCAACAGAATAAGAAGTCAAAAAGGAACTATTTGTCTGAAAGAGAAGCACTTATATTATAAAGATTGAACTTCATGGCTCCCCACAACCATTTCCAAAATTTAATCCCTACTATCTTCTTATAAATTAAGAGAATTTCATAGGACAATGACCAAAAAACCTCACAACAAAACAAAAAATAAACTCTCATGCCTAAATTTAGAATTTTGTATTGTATAGCAATCTAAAACATTCAGAACAAACTAAATAGCTGAACTTATTTGACAGGCATATAAGCATTTCAAAATCATAATGAAATTCATTTATGTAAAGCATACTGTAGAAGGCAATGGGGTCTACCATTATGCGGGCATTTTAAAAATAAAATCTCCCTATAGAACTATATGCATAAACATAGGTAGGAAAAGTGTAGACGAGTTCTATAGAATCTTTTTGAAACCGAGGTCTGAAGTACAACACACTTTTCAGGTAGGCACCAAATTATCCTAAATAACTTTCATGCATCGGCCCCCGCACCTCTCCTGGCTGGCTGCGCTCCCGTGCATGCGCAGTGCAGGCGCGGCCTCAGCAAGGTGCGGGAAGGCCCCTGCGGGAAGCTGGCGACCTGGACAGGGACCGCGACAGGGACTGAGATGTGCTCCCCACGCGGGGTACTGAGCACTTGTGATTCCGTTTTATCTTTTTTCTTGTGTTATTAGGCATAGCTCTTGTTATTTTAATAGTTGCACCATGGTTTACAGTATATAACTTGGATCACAGTCTGCCTTCAAGTGTTATATCACTTATGTTTGATATAATATACTTACAATAGTATACTTTCATTTTTCTCTTCCAAGCCTTTATTTTATTTTTAATTGAGATATAATTCACAAGCCATAAAATTCATGCTATTAAAGTTAACAATTCAGTGTATTTTAAAAGCACACTCATAACCTTGTGTCTGATGTGCTTTGTGTCTGGAGTATGGAAAGATAAATAAAAATAGGGGTAAAAACTAAATAAATAATGGGTTGGGGATAAAGAGCTAAAAATTGGGTAGATTGAAGTACTGGTGGTCAGTGAGAGGATGGGGTAAGGAGTATGGGATGTATGAGTTTTTCCTTTTTTAAAAATTCCTTTTTCTGGAGTGATGCATTTGAAAAATGATTATGGTAATGAATACACAACTATGTGATGATATTGTGAGCCATTAATTGTATGGCTCACATGTACCATGTATGGACTGTATGTGTGTGAAGATTTCTCAAAAAAAATTTTTTTAAAAGCATATTCAAAAAAAAGAAAGCATATTCATAAAGTTGTACAAGCGTTATTGCTATCTAATTCCAAAATATTTTGTATGAGCAGCCGCTCCCCATTCCCCCATTCTTCCAGCCCTTGACAACCACCAGTCAACTTTCTTTATAGATTTGCCTATTCTAGATATTTCATATAAATGGAATCATGCAATATGCAACCTTTTGTGTCTGGCTTTCTTTACATAGCACAAAGTTTTCAAGACTCATCCATTTTGTAGCATGTACTAGTAATTCATAATATTCCTTTGTATGGGTATACTATATTACGTTTATCCACGTTTGGGCTCTTTGCACTTTTAGGATTTTATAAATAATGATATCATGAGCTTTAGTATACAAAGTTTTTTGTGTGTGGACATATGTTTTCAGTTCTCTTGGGTATAAATCTAGGACTGAAATTGCTGAGTCATATGGTAACTCTACATTTACTTTTTGAGGAGCCCCAAGCTGTTTTCTAAAGAGGCCACACCATTTTATATTCCAACCAATAATCTATGAAGGTTTTAATTTCCCTACATCCTAAACAACTCTTCCTATTGTTCTCCTTTTGATTATAGCCATCCTAATGGATAGGAGAGGATATCTCATTGTGGGTTTGATTTGTATTTTCCAAGTGAAATGCATCTTTTCATGTGCTTCTTCACCATTTGTGTATCTGCTTTGGAGAAACATCTTTTCAAATCCTTTGCCCACTTTTTAATTGGATTTTCTTTTTACTGTTGTACTGTAAGAATTCTTTATGTATTCTGTATACTAGACTGCTAGCATGTATATGATTTACAGATATTTTCTCCCATTCTGTGGGTGGTCCGTTTACTTTTTTTTAAAGATGTCTTTTAAATCTGTTTTAGTTTGCTAAAGCTGCCAAAATGCAATATACCAGAGATGGGTTGGCTTTTACAATGGGGATTTGTTAGTTTACAAGCGTACAGTTCTGAGGCCATGAAAACATCCAAAGCAACACATCGTCAAGATGATTCCCTCTTCCTGAAGACAGGCTGCTGGTGATCCTGGGCTCCTCTGTCACATGGCCAGTCACATGGCAGAATCTGCTGGTATCCCCCTTCTCTTATTTTTTTTGGTTCTGGCTTCGGCTTCAGTTTCTGTGGCTTTGTCTCTCAGTTTTTATGTCTCTCTCTCTGAATTTCATTCTCTTATAAAGGTCTCCAGTAAGAGGATGAAGAGCCACCCTGAATGAGGTGAGTTCCATCTTAACTTAAGATCTTACTCACCAAAGATCCTATTTATAATGGGTTCACACCCACAGGAATGGATTAATTTTAAGAATATAATTTTCTGGGGTCCATAAAGCCTCCAATCCATCACAGAAGCACAAAAGCTTTAAATTTTGATGATCCCCAATTTACTTTTTTCTTTTGTCACTTGTGTTTTTGGTATCATATCTAAGAAATGTTGATTTCTCCAAAGTCATGATGATTTACTCCTATGTTTTATCTAAGAACTTTGGAGAGCTATTTCTTACATTTATGCCATTGATCCATTTAAAGTTAATTTTGTCTATGGTGTGATGTAGGAATTCAGCTTCATTCTTTCTCTCTAGCCAATTGTCCTGGCACCATTCCAAGCCTTTTCAATGATAAAGGCATCTCCTTTGTGCTGCACGGTTTGTCTGACTCTTTCTTTTTCAATGGCAGCTGTGGCTAGACATGGAGAAAAGACATTGCTCTCCTCTGTCACCCCTGCCCATTATTTGCTCCATAAAGCTTGGAAAAATGGAGATGATAGGAACAGATAACCATCCTCCTTTGGAGTGTCAGTCCAGCTCTTCTTCCTCATCTATAGGGACACGCTCTCTGTACATGTACATATCTCTTGTACAAAGGTGATTCCTGGGAAAAACTAGCTGAAGATATTTGTGGTGGGAATTTGGAAATGGGATTACAGGAATCTGGTCATTCCCTGAATAGAGGATGTAAACTTACAACCCCAGGATTAATCCTACTTGGACAAAGCAGGTGCCAAGGGTGAGGGCTGGGAGAGAAAGATTGCCTGCTTTTCCAACTGTTTCTACTTCCACTTCCATCTGAAGTTTGGCTATGCATCCTTTCTTTGAGTTCAATGAGATAAAACAGTTGCCTACCAATACCATTATTCTTGCCAAATACCATTTTTCTTACTAAATTTTCTTACTAAATTCATGAAAGGTGAATTATCTTTTGCAACTAAAAGCCTTGACTGAACATCAGAGAGAAAAAAGGTGGGGTGTGGAAACTGAGCACCTGCTCAGAGTCAGGGGATTAAAATTAAATCACGAGAATTTCTCCCTGTCCTTCAAACATCCCCGCACAAGCAGAAGGTGAGCCAATGGTGCCTTTCCAGAAAACAGGTATTGATCCATGATTTCCACAGATCAGCTCCAATGACTAAGATGAAACTTTATTTACAGTCAGTTCCCCACCCAAACCACACTCAAATAAGCAGTGAAAACCTCCAGACCTTAGTCATCAGTCGAGGTAAATTATAAACTTCTAAGAGTGTGGCTTCTCAAAGATACCACATTTTCCTCATATAATAAGCCTGGAGTTCGTGGCAAAGAATGACTTAAGAACAAGTGACCTCACTGTCTAAAAGGAGAATTTTTATCACTATCAATTGCTGTTTGACTGAAAGAAATAGCAGCCCTGCTATTTCTTTCAGTAGGAGAAAGAGCTAAAGTACAGGGAGAACATCTAGACATAAATACAACCTGGATAATAGCAATGTTTTGTGTTGCCAAAGTCGAAAGACCAAGTTCTTGGGTAAGAAAACCCATTCATTCTTGCCCCTTTTGCAATGACATCGTTATCATCCAAGTCCATTGAAACAACAAGCGCAGGGGCTGTGCTAGGCCTGGGAGGCAACAAAGGATTGAATACTGTCTCTGCTCTGGAGAAGCTCAACATTTAATGGGAAGACACTGGTAAGTAACGCATGATTCCATGGAAAACTCCTCCAATAGAGGTAGACAAATATTGCTTCATGAATGCAAAGAGAAGAGCAATTAATTCTACCCAATTGAGTGAAAGAAGGTTTAACAGAGGAGTGACATTTGAGGTGCCTCTCACAGGATGCATGGGAGTTGCCAGGGAGAGAAAGAGAAGAAGCAAAGCCTACTAGTCAGAGCAAGCATGGAGGAATGAAAGAAAATGGTGAACTCAGTTAATAATCAGAACTTGGCTTGGCTAAAATGCAGGAGATGGAAAGGGATGGGAGAAGAGGCTGGAAAAATAAGATGGAGCTAGGTCAGTGAGGATTTGGGCTAGTAATGTAGAGAAAGGAAATATCACAGAAGGTTCTTAAGTGGTAGTTGAGGTAACCAGATCCAGAGTTTAAGAAATACTTCTAGAAGGAATGTTGAAGGTGTCTTTAGAGTCACAAGATACCAAGAATTCGCGCAGGAGGCTCCTGTAGGAATCCAGGGGAGGTACACCAACATGTCTTTGAGTGTTTATACTTTGTGATTTTGTAAAGAAAGGTCAAAGTTTAGCATGTTTCCATTAGTAAACGTTTGCCCTGTTAATTTCGTGTTGTTGCTAGTAAAATTCTTTGAGGCAACAGCAGAAGGTGCATTGCAGATGGCAGAGATATTTTTCACAGCTTTTATGGTAGATAACAATATACTTGACATTTTTCTCATTAAATATGAGCTTTGCTGTATGATTAAACAAGCTAGGCATCTGTGATCTAAAATTATCAATGTGAAAAGCAACAGCTCAAATGTTTCAGTCAATAAATATACAGGAGACAGTCAACATGAAACAACTTCTTCATATGCTCTGTTTGAGCAAGAACAGAATTGAGAGTGACAACATTTTTTTGGCAATGGCTTTGCCTTCCTACCAAGGAAAGCAAGGGAACTGAAGTCCCAGACTGCTAATTGCCTCCTGGGATTCCAATAGAAGTGAATGATTTCCATTAGGAAATCTCAAAGCTGAGGGCAGGCAGAACTGGTGAGGGGATGGAGAGTTTGTTGTGGCAATAAGTGACGTTACCAAATGGATTCATGAGGAATGGAATTTCACTTGATAATCCAGGCTTAATGGAGAAGCATGTAAGGTGAGTGGAGAAGTCCATTGACCTGCAGGAAGTAATTATTCTCATTTTCTTGCGGAGGCAATCCTCGCCAGGATGTGTTTTTGAATAAAATTTGTGTTCTCTGCTGAAGAAGAATATGAGAATTCTTGAGTGGCCACGGTCTTCTCATATACTGGTCATAGAAGATGGAAAGGTCTTCCTCTTTCTTGCCAATTCTGATCCATTAGTATTGGTTGCTGGATTCTGTATTAAGAATGATATTCATGTCACAATCAGTTTAATGACTAGGGGAGCCAGATTGATTAGTGATATCTGCTGGGGGTTTGGAATACGGAAGTAGCAGCATAACTACTGTATTGAATGGTATTTTGAGTATGTGTACACAAATACAAAGCTCAGTTTCTGATGGGTTGCCGAGGATCCAAACATGAGCGGAAGAATAAATTCCAGAATAAGGGATTCTTCTGAAATCATGGAATAAAGATGAGGCTTATCATGCCGGGTGAATCTGCATCTTTTAGAGAAGACATTTTTAATGTACAATGACAAGGATACTATGGGAAATCAAATCTGAGTTATGTTGATGGAGAGTAGAAGAATGTGACATGGTGATTGAGAACAGAAGGTGTTCTGGATTGCTAGAATAATGCAGCATGTATTGAGGCCACAGGAGCAAATTTGTAGCAAGGACAATTGGGCCAAACTTAACCCTGCTTCTGAGGCATGTTGTTACTGATTTTTTGGGTGCATCAGAGCCACACTGCTGCTTAGAAACTCATATTCCCCGGAATTAATTTTAAGGTGGCCTCAAACACGTATGAATGATCTGATGTTCCAACTTCTAGTATTTACTCAGGGAGGCTGAGTCATCAAAGTTTCTACTTGTTCTCTTCCATCTGGGAATTCAGGCTCTAGAATCAGTCCCTGATGAAGTCTCCCCATTGCTGGAAAAATTCACCAGCCTGCTATTGGCCCTAAAGACTTCTGGTGATTAGCCAATAGCTATAGTACATGTTTTCTTGACCTGCTATGAATGCTGCTTTGGGTGGAAGTAGGGGAGGAGGTCATAGAAGCCCCACCTCACCCAGGAAAATGTGAAAATCTTAAAGAGAAGAGGTGGGATCTCCAAGACAGGGTGGGAGTTAAAGACTCCTCAAGCCAGTTCCTCCTACCTGAGTTGGTGCTTTCTGGCCTGACCCCTTACTCATTCCTATCTCATCTCAAGTAATCCAGCAAGAGGAAAATCTCAGACCTCCTCCCTGCATTTGCTCATACATTCTAAGTAAGGAAAGAATAATAGTGAGATTCTAACATCCTTCTGACCACTGTTTTAAAACCTCATTTTTAATGGTTAAAGTTTCTGTTTATGAGTGACTCCACCTTTATCTTGTGGTTAGCTTCCTGAGGTAGGGCTAAACTTAACCTGTGACCAAATGGGTAATCCTGGGTTTGTCATCTCCTGAGGTCTGAACGAAGATGAATTGAAAGCCCCATTGTGTCCTTTAATCCAGCTTTCAAGTGAGCCCTTTGCTTTTAGTAACCAAGTTAATAATTTACTACACATTGATCCAGTTCTTTGTGGGTGCACTCTATCAGTAAGAACATAGGAGAAGAGGGATAAGGAATAACTAGACTTTGCATGCCCTGTCTACTCTGGATCTCCAACTATTATGTATTTTATAGCCTGCTGAGACAATTAAATTAAATGATATATTTCAAGTGCCTAGAATTTGTCCAATCTGACGTAAGACAGGTGCTTCATATATTAGGTCCTTCCCCCTATCCCATCCCAGGAAGAACTCCTTTTGGTATTCTATAAACCTAAGTTTTGCTTAGGGACAGGTCTGCCAAGCACCAAGAGGTTCAAGCTCAGGGGATAAAAGGGGGCTTGGCTCTGAAATCCCAAATGCAATTAACAGGAGAGACAACCTCGTCTGTGAAACACCATCATAGATAGCACTTTCCAGGTCTCTGGTGCAGGAAAATATGGAGGAAAGACCTGCTAGATTAGGTCAAAGTGGTCTCGCCACTTCCACCCTTGCTTATTTTTGCTGTTCCTTACACAGCATCCAGAGTGATTCTGTTAAAATGTTATCTTGTTAGTTTTGTGTTTGCAATTTCCTTTGCCTTGAGAATAAATTTCATGAGGGTAGGATATTTGACTTTTGGGTTCATTGCTGTATCCTCAGTGCTTATAGGAATTCCTACCACACAGTCAGCAACCAAAAATATTATAATTAATTGAATGAATAATGTTATGAGAAAAAATAGCCTATCAGTCCCAACCTACCCTAGCCCATTCACCTGCAGCACATAGTAGCACCTTCAGTTTGTACTAAGCACAAGCCAATTGTAGCCAAGCCTACTAAGGTTATCTGAGCCTCATGCTTGCATGGAACCCAGGGCCAAGTTATCAAGTTGTGTCTACCAAAGCAAGAAGTGGTCCTCAAACAAATGTAATGGGAGTTATTTACTAGGAAACTATAATGGTAATCATGAAATTAATGGGATATCAGGAAACTAACCCTTCAATGTGTACTCATAGACTAGGATTGGAAATAAATGAAAGGAATGTAAGATTCTATAGGAGAGTCCCTGAACACATGGTCATGGAAAAGAAATCTTGCAAATGAAAAATGGTGTTGTCATAGAAGCAAGACCCAAAAAGGAAAAACAAGTCTTTGTTATTGGATAAAGGATTCTTGGACCCCATAAAAAGAAAGTTGAAAATGGAGTGACTTGATAGAGATTCAACGGAACCAGCCCTAAAGTAGTAACCCTCTATTTCATTTTTGTGTGACAAGCAGCCCATCTGAATGAATTAGGTGTAGAATGTATATGTAAGTGTGTGAAATTTTGCAATGACATAATCAGTGCCCTGGAAAGAAAGCTCTATAAAGACATTGAATCTATTTTCTGACTCCTACATTCCACCACCAGCAGAAAACCTGACATATCATTGTGCTCAGTCGGTATTTATAAAATGGGTACATGTTAAAAATCAGACTTCAGTGCCATTTTTGCTTCCTTTGCTAAGCTCTTTCTTAAGGACCCTAATATGGAGAATTGTTACTGGATATTATGTGTCATTCTAAGAGGTGTGCTTATGTATGCATATGTGTTTGCACATGCAAGAGTCTGAAGTTAGTTTCAGGGCCAAGTCTCTGTTGGTCTCCTAGCTGCTGGCCTGATCACTTCACTGTATTGTGCTTCCACAACAAACCTTTATGAGTGAGAGAAAAGTCACCCAGGGCCAAAGGCTTGAGCTCTGAAACCAAGCTGCTTGGGTTCATATTTCAACTCTACCATGTCCTTTCTGTGTGACCACAGGCAAGTTCCATAAGAGAGTCCTTGAAGAAGAAAAAGAAATAAAAGGAAGAAGGAATATTCAGATTCTTAAGGTTGAAAATTTCCCAAACTTAATGAAAGACATGAATATTATACTTACAAGAAGCTCAAAGAATGCTGAACAGAATAAACTCAAAGAGATCCATATCCAGATATATTAAATGCTGATGACAAAGAGAGAATCCTAAAAATTAGAGAGAAGCAATGCAACAGGTACTCAGGAGCCTCAAGATTAAGTACTGATAGCTATAGTTTTTACTTCTTACAGGATCTAAAATGCAAATGAATAAAAACAAAGGTAAATTTATTGTTTTGGACACACAAGGTATAAAGATGTAAGTTGTGACAAGAGCAATAGAAAGTAAGAAAGCAGAGGAGTAAAGCAACATGTTCCTCTGTATGGCATTGTAGATATTTTATTTGATGTTGAAATTAAAATGGTATCAAATAAAAAGACTAGCAAACTGAATCCGGCATCCCATTAAGAGGATTATATACCATGACCAAGTGAGATTTATCCCAAAAATGCATAGGTGAATCAACATATGAAAATTGATAAATATTATATCCTACTTTAATAGAATGAAGAAAAAACCCACATAACCACCTCAATTGATGCAGAAGAGGCATGTAACAAAATCCAGTACCCTTTCATGGTAAAAATTCTTAGGAAACTAGAAGTAGAAGAGAACTTCCTCAATATGATAAAGGGCACATATGGAAAAAAAAAAACTTCAGCTAACATCATACTCAAGGGCATAAGACTGAAAGCATTCCTCGTAGGACAAGGAACAAGGCAAGGATGCCCACCTTCACCACTTCTATTGAACGTTGTGCTGAGAGTTCTAGCCATAGCAATTAGACAAAAAAAAAAAAAGGCATCCATGTTGGAAAGGAAGAAGTAAAGCTTTCCCTATTCACAGATGAGATGATCCTACATATAAAGAAAATCCTGAAGAATCTACAAAAAAATTGCTAGAGCTAATAAATGAATTCAGCAAAGTAGAGGGGTACAAGAGCACTGAACTTATGATTGAGGGTGGTTAAAATAGCAAATATATTGTTGTATATATTTGACCAGATTAAAAAAAAAATCGACACTACCCTGGTAGAGGTTTAGCTGGGGCACATGCCCAGCATGTCTTAGCCCAGAATTAGACTCCTCATATACCATGTTATACTGTCCATAGTCTTAGTGCTTAGGCAAAACATAGAAACCAAAAACCTTAACTGAAAATATACTGTAGAAAAAATTCACCAAAGTACTAACAATGATATTCTTAACTTGGTAGGACTCTAAGAAGTTCAATTTTCTGTTTAATACATTTTTTATATTGATCCGGAATTGCATTCACAATAGGGAAAATAATAAATCAGTGTAAGTATTCAAGCAGAATAAATTACAAGCAGCCTGGGATTGAAAAGTATAGAAGTCACTGGTGACTGTGGACAGAGCGATTTCAGAGGAATAGAGGGACCAGAAGCCAGATTATAGAGGATCTATGAATGAATGGGGGTGAGGACAATAAAAAAAGACGGTTAGTTTTGGGTGTTTGATTGAGAAGGGAAAAAGAGATATAAGACAGCTGAGAGAAGAGAAAGTTGGAGCCAAAGGTTGTTTTTGCTGTTTTTTAAAGCCTCGGAGAGATTTGAGTGTGTTTCTAGTTGGAAGGAGAGAAGACAGTAGCAGGAAGACATTGAATACAGTTTTTAAAAAATCAAAAGAGGGGATAAATGAGAGAAAAATATCCCTGGGAATTAAGGGTTATGGGTCCTGATTGAACAGGGGCAAATACATCTGTTTCTCTAAAATTCAAGAGGAGGAAAGAGGCTTCAGGCTGGTCTGTGGGAGCAAGAGTCAAGGGTTTGCATATGATGGGCCTTATTTTCTTATTGATTAAGAGGTTAAGTCCTCAGTTGACATAGAGGATGGTGGAGGTAAAGTAGCTCTAAAAATATGACAAAGGCTTGTAGTTGTTCAGCAGAACTTGTGAAAGGGTGCTGACCACTAACTATTTAAAAGGAATAAAACAGAGGACCATGATTGAATGTCAAACCAAGAGAGAGGAGAATGAATTGACAGTGAGTGTAGTCCATAATTTATTCAAGCCATATGCCATTGCTTGTGTGTGAGAGTGGAGACGAAGACCAGGAATTGAATCCTTGCCCAGATTTGGACATTCATCAGAAGGCCACAGGTTGTATGAGGGTTTGAGGGTGTTCAAAATTCTGGAAAGGGAATAGTTCAAGAAACTGATCAATGAGAAAAGGAGTAGATATGGAGCAAGCAAAGCCAGAGAGGGTCTGATAGAGTAGGGAAAGTTAGGGATTTAATGGTTTGGAATATTCACTGAATTGAACAAAGGCATTATAAGAGGAAGGGAGTAAGAGAGCTGGAGCAGTAGAAGTTGTAGCCATTGGTAGTAATAAAATAGTTCCAGGTTTCAAAGGTGGAGTCATTGCAGGTGATAATAAGTTCTAAGATGCGTCTATAGATGTAGATTATTAAGTGGGGAGAGATGAAGGTCTGAGAGTGAATGAGAACAAGAACAGGTGAGTTTGAGCTTTTGTTGAAGGTCTGGAAATGCTCTTCATTCTCCTCCCTCCCTACAGAGTGTAATAAATCTGAAAAATATATACACAGAGCCAGATGGAGGGTTAACTTTATTGCTGGCCACTTGATTGGAGGAAGCACTACTGCCTCCCACCTTGCTCTCTGGACTATAACCCTGGGGATTACACACCTTTGACTTACACATGCAGGTAGGGACAGAGAACGGATTTACTACATTCCACTGAACAGTTGAATCCATTAGCCTGAGCATGAGAGAGAGAGAGAGAGAGAGAGAGAGAGAGAGAGAGAGAGAGAGAAATAGCTGGCAAATTGCCAACCAGACCAAAGTGGAGTGGAGCCTGGGTATGTGAAGAGAGGAACTAGGAGTGTGACTCTGTAACTTCAGTGGTTAGGATTGGAAGCAAGTCCTTTGAAAAGATTCTCAAAGTCCTCACTGGGAGAGCAGGCTGCAGACAATGGTCTACAGTTTCCAAGAGGGTTTTAGTTGGTCATATCAAGTGCTAGGATACTCAGAATAAAATATAAGCATAATGGTAGTGGAGAAAGGGGCTAGAAGTGACAAAAAGAGCTGGGAGGGTGCCTCAATCAACTTTAGACTAAAATCTACTTCTAATTTTTCCATCATTTCTTTTATGGCAGAGGTTTTTTTTTTTTTTTTGAATGTTTCTATTTAGTCTTCCTTACTATACTTTTAAAATATATTAGGCATCATTTTTTAACTTGAGAGAAAAATAATATGATGGCCAAAAAAATAATTCCACCATCTTGATTTATTTTGGTGCATTTCCTTTCAAGTTGTTTTCTCTTATTAATTTAAGCGTCAACATATGCAACTTAATTTTAGTCACATCCAACTTAATGCTAAGTCACATAAGAAAGTTGTTCTCAATAGAAACATTAAAAAAAAAAAAACCTCTACCATGAAAGAAATGATGGAAAAAATTAGAAGTAGATTTGCAACTTAATTTTTGTCACATCCAACTTAATTCTAAGTCACATATGAAAGTTGTTCTCAATTACCCTGTCCCTGGAGCTGATGAAAATCTTAAGTGTTTTCAGCTACAGAGAAGATCCCAACAGTGCATTCCTGGATTCTGCTGCTCTCTGTTCCTTCATCCTATCCACTCCTGCTTACTGGGGTATTTTTCACCAGTAAGTTGCCAGCCAACATCAAAATGACTGACAGGACACATAACTACTGTGTTCAGGATGCTGGCAAGTGATACAGGTCAATACCTCACTAAGTACAGATGGCCTAGCTGAAGTAACTTCTATTCCAGTAATCTAGTTAGTATAAAAAAAAAGAATAATAAAATCAGAGTTGGTTGCCCCATCTTTTCTCTGAGTAACACCTCTATTGCTTTCTTGGTGGCCAGTCTGAAATATATTGTGTCTGCTCATTTATTTCTTTACTGGACCGTAAACTCCTTGAAGACAGTGACTGTACCTTATTCAGTTTATTGGTGATCTTTAGCACTTATAGTGTTCTCAGGAACGCTATGGGATGGGGAATGGAAATAATTAATGTTCTGGAGAGGTTGGCATCTCTGCATTTTAGGACCCATCTGGCATAGCAGTCCATATGGAGGTTGTCGATTTCTGGAAAGTAATCATGGTACATGGAAACTTTGTAGACCCTCAGATAAAGCCTAGATGGTCTTTAAGGTTGACAGGAATGGTTTTGGTTGGGATTTGTCAAACAGTATCTAGCTGAAGCTTGCATAACTGCACACATTTTTTAACTTCTCATATTTAAATTTTTAAGCAATTTTTTAGTTAGAGAAGTTGCAGGGTTACAGAAAAATCATTTTAAAAATACAATATTCCCATATACTCCTCCCATGTTGATACTTTGCATTAGTGTAGTACCTTTGTTTTAATTGCAGAAAGATTTTAAAAATTGCACCATTAACAATAGTCCATAATTTACATTAGGTATATTTTCCTCCATATATCATTTTTAACACTTTGTGTTAGTGTGGTACATTTGCTATAATTCATGAAAGAACATTTTATACTTGTACAGTTAACTATAGTCCATTATCTATGTTCTAGTTTGTTAGCTGCCAGAGTGCAATATACCAGAAATGGAACAGTTTTTACAAGGGGGAATTTATTAAGTTGCAAATTTATAGCTCTAAAGCCCACCAAAATGTCCCAATTACAGCAAGACTATAAAAATGTCCAAATTAAGGCACCAACAAGATGTTACCTTCACTCAAGAAAGGCCAATGAAGTTCAGTGTTTCTCAGCTGGAAAGGTACATGGCGAATATGGCAACATCTGCTAGCTTTTTCTCCAGGCTTCTGGTTTCATAAAGCTCGCCTGTGGTTGTTTTCCTTCTTCATCTCCAAAGGTCTCTGGCTGTGTGGGCTCTCTTGGTTCTCATGGCTCTATTATTCTCTCCAAAATGCGGCTTCTTTTAAAGGATTCCCTTAAACTAATCAAGACCCACCTGGAATGGGTGGAACCACATCTCTGCAGAAATAATCTAATCAAGTTTCCATCCTAAAGCACTAATAGGGATAAAACGGTCACTTCCACAAGATGGATCAGGGTTACACATGGTTTTTCTAGGGTAAGTAATCCTTTTGAGCCAGCACAATCAACAGTAGAGTTCACTGTGTTATACAGTCCTATGTTTTATCCTTTAATTTTTAGTCTAGTAACATATGTATGACCCAAGTTTTCCCCTTTTAACTCTATTCGCCTATATGATTCAGTGCTATTGATTACACTCACAATGTTGGCTACCATCACCACCATACATTTCCAAACTTTATAATCAACCTCTAAATAGAATTCTGTACAAATTAAGCCTTAACTCCTCATACCCCCAGTCCTACTCCTGGTAACCTATGTTCTAGATTCTGAGAGTTTGCTTAGTCTCATTATTCATATTGGTGAGATCATATATTTGTCCTTTTGTGTCTGGCAAGGCTCAGCATAATGTCTTCAAGTTTCATCATGTTGTCATACATATCAGGACTTCATTTCTTTTTACAGCTGAAAAATATTTACTGTATGCATATACCACATTTTGTTTATCTATTCATCGGTTGATAGACTCTTGGGTTGCTTCTACCTTTTGGCAATTGTGAATAATGTTGCTATGAACATCAATGTGAAAATATATGTTTGAGTCCCTACTTTCAATTCTTTTGGGTATATACCTGGTAGAGGGATTGCTGGGTCATATGGAAAGTCTATACTTAGCTTTCTGAGGAATTGCCATAATGTCTTCCACAGCAGCTGCACCATTTTACATCCCCACCAGCAATGAATGAGTCTTTCTATTTCTCCACATCCTCACCAACACTTGTAGTTTTCTGATTTTTTATTAGTAGCCATTCTAATAGATGTGTGGTAGTATCTCATTGTGGTTTTGATTTGCATTTTTCCTTATAGCAAATATTTTCTCCTATTGAGTAGGCTGTCTTTTTTATTTTCTTGACAACATTATTTGATGCATAAGAGTTTTTATCTCATTTATCTATTTTTTCTTTCATTGTTTGTGCTTTGGGTGAAAGTCTAAAAAGTCATTGCCTACCACAAGATCTTGAAGACATGTTCCTATATTTTCTTCTAGAAGTCTTACAGTCCTTGCTATTATGTATAGGCCTTTGGCCCATTT
This sequence comes from Tamandua tetradactyla, assembly GCF_023851605.1. Taxonomy (NCBI): domain Eukaryota; kingdom Metazoa; phylum Chordata; class Mammalia; order Pilosa; family Myrmecophagidae; genus Tamandua; species Tamandua tetradactyla. Next base: position 73,126,730 of record NC_135327.1, read on the forward strand.
TGAGTTAATTTTTATGTATGGTGTGACATAGGGGGTCTGCTTTCAATTTTTGCATATAGACATCTGGTTCTCCCAGCACCATTTGTTGAAAAGACTATTCTTTCCCAGTTGAGTGGGCTTGGCAGTCTTCTCAAAAATCAATTGCTCATGCGGGAGACCCAGGTTTAATTCCTGGACCATGCACCCCCGCCCCCTCCAAAATCAATTGGCTATAGATGTGAGGGTGCATTTCTGAACTCTCATTTTGATTCCATTGGTCAATATGTATATCCCTGTGGCAGTATCATGCTGTTTTGACCACTAAGTTGACATATAACATTTTTCAGCATAACATTTTTCAACAGTGCAAAGGGTGTACTTTTTATTGGGTTGTGAACACCAACATTTTAAAATAAAATTGTTATAGCACTCTTTTAAAATATAATCAATGGAACATAAATACTCTGATGATTTGATACCCACTATTATAAAAATAAAACCCACACGGCAAGCTCTCCATTAACATCCAGAATGTTTATAATTGAAGTTTAATGAAAAAAAATTTGTGATCATAAATATTAAAAAAGCATTTCTTCTACATTGAGTTATCTTTACAACTATTGTTCTTACGCAGTTGGCCATATCAACATATTTAAAAAAAAACAATAGCTATTTTATATTTTATTGCAGTAGGTACTAAACTTTCATTGCAAAGATCCTTTAATTAAATGGATTTGGGGACTTTAGCTGTCTTGACCAAAGTAGAATTTCTGCCATCAGAATTTTGAATTGTACCTTAGCGACTGATCTGAAGGAGTTTATGTACCAGAGCCACGCCACTTTCTTTTTTAAAATGGGAAGATGACCTTGAGAATAGAGAGGAGAAAGGATGAGGTCAGAAGGTTCTAACTTCAGGCCCATTTTCAGTGAAGTACTTGTTAGGAAGAAGTTCGAACAGCACTTAATGATTTGAAATCAATTCCCTTTAAGTGATTCAATTAAATTGTTGCCTGAGGATCCCTGGAAAATCTTCATGTAGCCTTAAGGATATATCTAGTTAAAGAGAAGGAAGATGACTTGTGAGTGAGAACAGCAATGATGATTCTTCTGATATTCATAGTAGGCTGAGCCAGATGAAGTTGCTGACATTTGACTACCTTAGATCTATATAAAGGGTGTTTTAATATAGTTCAATCTCAGAACTCAGCAAATATATAGGTAGTCTTGCTATAGGCCAAATAGTAGTCTAAAAACCTTACAAAATAGCTCATTTAAGAGCTTCTCAAAATAATGCCAAGAAGAAAGCACTGTCTTCTGTTTTCCAGATGAGAAGATGGGGGTGCAAGAAGTGTAGTAATTTGCTCAATCACAAAAGTAGAAAGGTACAGAGCTCTAAGCATCTTTATTAGGGATTATAAATTCTGGATATATTCATTCAAAAATATATTTCTGGCATTAAGTTTTTAGTGAAAACCCATCCAAATGAGAATATTCAAGCCTCCTAGGAACTGTAATACAGTTTTAAAAAATTCTTTCTTCTCTTTTTCCTCAGACAACTTTTATGGTAAAAACTAAATAAACCAATTTGCAGAACTTTAAAGTGACATCAGGTGAGATAACATAAGAAAACAAAGCTGTAAAGTATGGGCTAAAATAATAGCCATAAGAGAGACCATACTTGTTGCCCATGCTATTTGAATGCAGATCTCAGAAAAACCCCAAATCTATTTGCACAGAGATGTTTATGTATAACATAGTATTTACAAGCTGGAAGTGATCCAAAAACCCAACAGTATGCAGAGTTTTATGGTTTACAAGCTGCATTCACACACATTATCTCATTTGAGCCTCACCAAGCCCCCATCTGGTGTAGGTCAAGAATTAACCATGTCCCCACTTGGGGACTGTTATGAATTGAATTGTGATTACCCAATAAGATATGTTTATCCTGTAAATGTGAGTTTTATTTGTAAATAGGGTCTTTGAAGATGTTATTAGTTAAAATAAGGTTAAACTGAATTAGAGTGTGTCCTAATCCTATATAACTGATGTTCTTTTAAGCAAAGGAAATTTGGACACAGACAGTAGTAAAGAGACAGAAGAGAGAGAGGCAGTCATATGATGGAGGCAGAGGCTAAGTTTTGCCATGGATTACCGACAAGCCACCGCCAGAATCCTACAGACTTCAGAGGAAGCTTGGCTCTGTGGTCACCTTGATTCTGGACTTCTGGCCACCAGAATTGTAAAACAATAAATTTCTGTTGATTAGGTCAACAAATCTACGTTACTTCTTACAGCAGTCGCAGTAAACTAAGTCAGGGTCTCAGGAGGGGTTCATTGACATTATAATATGGAAACAGGGAAGGAGAAATCATACATGTGGAGTGCTCACATTGTCTCTGAGCTTGACTTTATTCAACCCTCGGCAGCCTGGTTTCATCATTTACCTCTTTTTTTTCACATGGGCAGGCACCGGGAATCAAACCCGGGTCCTCTGGCATGGCAGGCAAGCATTCTTGCCTGCTGAGCCACCGTGGCCCCATCATTTACCTCTTGACAGCTGCCCCAGTACATACGACTTGCTACTTTATATTTTGGGATATCTGAATTTTCTTAATCAGAGCAAAGAATTTGTATATAATTAATTTGCAGCTAAAAGAAGATCCCAGACATAAAGAACTCGTTGCCAAATCTATCAGGAGAAAGTATTCTTGCATGGCAACCGCTAATTGCATTAATCAAACAATTGTAGTGATGACATCCTGAGCCCAAACATTTCTTTGAAGATTGTGGTCATTGTAAATAATGCTCTGAAGAACTGTGGTTATGTTCTCTAGTAAAATCACATCATGCTCCTCTCAAATGATAAGGTAACAGTGGGACATCTCTTGGGAGATGTCAGTAAACCCATTCTAAAGACATAAGTTTCTGTGTGTTCTGAATACCTGAATTTCTGGAGTGAACAATTCATTGATTAAAACAAACAAACAAACAACAGAAATCCACTCAAGTTAGACCAGGTAAGAAGGACTCTGAAAAAACTTCATGTCTTAGTTTCCTGGCAGCTACAACAAATCCCATACAGGAATTTGGATAAAACAATGGGAATTCATTGGTTCATGGTTTTAAGGCTAGGAGAAGTCCAAATCAAGGTGTGAGCAAGGCACTGTGCTCTGGCACTGGCTGTTGGTGATCCTTGGATCCTTGGCTTTTCTGTCATATGACAATGTCCTCTCCTTTCTCTTCTGGGTTCTGGTGATTTCCAGCTTCTCCTCCTCCATGTGGCTTCCTCTTCATAAAACCTCCACTAATAGGATTAAAGCCCAACTTCATTCAGTAGGGCCACATCTTAACAGCAAAAATTCTTCAAAATTCCTCTTCACAATGGATTCACATTCATAGGAAGGGATTAAGGTTAAGGACATTTCTTTTCCTGGGGTACATGATTCAACTCCCCATAGCTGGGTAGAGGTTTATCTGGGCTTTCCCAATGACAGGAAGTAGAAGAGGAAATCTGTCAGGAGCCAAATCAATGATTTTTTCCTTTCTCAGGCTGTCTTTTGGACAGTTTGTCTTTTGTTTCTGCTCCACTTACAGTCTCTGACTTCTCTAGCTTCACTCTGCAGAGTGACTGTCTCTCCTTGCTTATTAGATCACACAACCCCAAAATGACCTTCCTGGGCATCTGTCACAGTGATTTTCCAGCTCACACAAATACCAGGCACTGACTGTGTTCTCCTTATTCCTTGGTTCACATTTTCCATGCAGAAAGAATCTGATCTGCCTACTCAAGGGCATTCCCTGTTGCCCTAATGATCTGTGATGATGAAGGAATAGAGCCACAGGTTCAAACAGACTCCATCGTCCTCCCTCAGTTGCTGGGTAAGTGTGCTCAGAGAAAAAGGCAGGTCGGAAAGGCTCCACCATTGTCTTTCACAGAGGCCTGATTGAGATGTGAGAGCAAACTAAACAAGTGATGGTTACTCATGGAGCCACCACCAAGGTCTGAACTCCCTCATGGAAGACAGGGAGCTGTCACGAGTCACCATGAAGGTTTGACTCCTGGAGGCTGGAGCTACGGCTTCCTCCAGAGAGCCTCTCAATGGTGGGCTTCTATTTATACTAATGTAGCTTTTTGGTGGTGGTGGTGGTGGTGTATGGTCCAGGAATTCAACCTGGGTCTCCTGCATAGAAGGCAAGCATTCTACCACTGAACCAACCTATATTAATGTATCTTTTTATGTGTATCATGGCCCAAGAGTATTAACTGGATAGATTCAAAACTAGTCCATTTCAGACTGAGTCCTGAGCTTGATGTTCTGGCTGCAAGCCTGATGTTCCTTCTGTCGATGGGGGCCATAACCAGCATGTTCAGTTTTGCAAATGTAGCCTTTTAGACCTTATAGACTGTAGGTCTCCTTACTGCTTCAAAGCAACAAGTTAGGTCTTTTAACAGCCCCTTCCCTATTGTTTCCAAGACCTATAGAGTGATTATACCTATAGAGTGATTATACATGGCAAAAATGAATTCTAGTTTTAGAATTCATGCAAGTCTGAAAAGCGGCTTAGAAACCTGAGAGACCCATAGATGTTCCCATCTGAATTAGAACTCCATAGCCATCTTCCTGCCACTCTAATCTCTCAGGTGAAGCAGATGATTGATGCAACCAAAATTGGATGCACAGCAATGTAGTTTCCATGGACTTCTGCAGGACCTGAGACCCATTGCTTGGGTATTCCAGTAGCAACAGCTCTTCTCAAGATTAGAGGCAGGATCATCCTGTTCTGAGACATACAAAACTCCAGAGCCACATTTTGCTTTCTAGCTCTGGTCGTTCATTTCTTCCACTGAATTAGCTGCCACTACAGGTATCTTCTGAAGTTAGAGACGAGCTCTTGCTTCAGATGTTTCATACCCTTACTTCCAGTTATTATTTTTCATAATGAACCATCCCAAACTTAGTGATATAAAATAAGCGTTTCATGATTTTCAGGAATCCTATGGCTCAGGAATTCAGAAAGAAGCACAGGCAGTGGGACTGGCCCTTCACTGCTTCATGATGACTTGCGCCTCAACTGGGAAGCCTAGAATTACCATGATGACTCAAAGAGTTGGGGCTGGAAGATCTGTTCCAAGCTGGATGTTTTAGTTTCCTAGGTTGCCCCATAATACTATGAAATGTGTTGGTTTAAATGGGAATTCACTCATTTTTGTTAGTGTCTGTGAAAATGTCTAAACCAAGGCATCAGCAAGGCAATGCTTTCTCCCCAAAGACTGGCTGACAGTGATCCTTGGCTCCTCTGCTAAATGGCAAGGCACATGGTGGTGTCTACTGTTCTCTCCTTTCTCTTCTGTGTTTCATTGCTGGGTTTTGTTGCTTATAGCTTCTTGCTTCCATGGTTCTCTCTCTCTCTGTAATCATTCCATTTATAAAGGACTCCAGTAATATGGATTAAAGCCCACACTGAATAAGGTGGGTCATACCTTAATGATGTAGCCTCATCAAAAGCTCCTACTTAAAATTAGTTCACACCACAGGAATGGATATAATTGAAGTATATGTTTTCTGGGGTTCACATAGTTTCAAACCATCACACTAAGTTCTTCCCTTTCCTGTCTGCTGCCTGGATTAGGAGAGCTGAAGGATGGATTTATCTGGGATCAGAGTACATACATGTGACCCCTCCATGTAGCTTAGGCTTCTTAAAACATGGCAACTGGGATTCTGAATGGGAATATTAAAGAAGGGTACTCAGAGAGCCAACATTCCAAGAGATCATAGTGGAAGCTGAATGGACTTTTCTGATGAAGCCTTGAAAGTCACACATGTCATTTCTACCTTACTTTATTGGTTGAAGCTATAACAAGCTTTCCCATACCCAAATGTATGGGAAAAGAACACAGACCCTGACTTTCAATGAGAGGAATGTCCAAGACACATTGTAAGAAAGCATGTGGGATGGAAATGTTGTTGCAGCCCTCTTTGGGAAATGCAACCAAACACACAGCTGGAGTTAACAGTTCCTTCTGAGCCTTCAGCTCTAGTGTTCAGCCCAGGAGAGACAAACATCCAGGTGACTACAGCCAAGGAAGGAAGAGGAGTTGGAGCACAAATGCTTCCCCAAACTTCTGGAAAGAAGCAGCACAGCTGTATAGTTGTCTCTACTAGCACCAAAAATGGATTAGCTGTTTCCCTTGATCTTCCTGTTTGATCCCCTCCCTAAGTCTAAGTCTCTGAAAACTTGCTATTTCACTGCCCTGTTTAAGAAGATAGAAAAGAGCTTAAGGCTTTAAAGGGTATGGTTTTTATTGGTGGGGGAGGATTTGTTCTTTCAAGTTTTCATAGATTACTGAATCAATCTGTACATGACAGCTGAACAGGGTGATATGTGGACATCAGCCAGTTTCTCTCCTTAGCAATCCCCTTGCTACCTTATGGTTTTCATGAAAAAGCAGGCATCAAAGCAGGGTTATGGTTATGCATGAGCTCAAAAACATGGGCTCTTTCTTGTAGAGGTTAAGTTAGTGACAATTTCACCTTGAATGCCCAACCTGTCAGCCACAGAGACCAATGCTGAACCCTCAAAGTGTACCATTTCTGTAGGAAATCAGGTTGTCATTTCATGAGAGACTGATTACATTGGACATTGTCTACCCTGGAGAGAGGGTCCATTTGACTTCATTAGAATCCATACTTACTGTGGATATGAGATTGCCTTCCCTGCCTTTAGTGCCTCTGTCAGCACCATCAATTGAAGACTTCCAGAGATTTAATCATTTAGCCTGACATTCCATACCAAGGAATCCATTTTATAACAAAATCAGTGCAACAATAGGTATATGACCACAGGATTCCTTATCTCACCATACTCACTCAGAAGCAAATGGCCTGATAGAATAGTGGAGTGGTCTGTTAAAAATTTGGCTAAGACACCAGCTACTTAGTCTCTTGTGTATTTGAGATGATGGTTCCAAGGGTGGAGGTGCTTCCATAAGGGGATAGAATACAGTAATGGCTCTGTGGAATTGGGAAGGCCAACTATCATCAAGCAAGCAAGAATTTTCTGTCTGTGTGGGGTAATCTACTTGGATTATTGCTAGGAACTAGGGTTGCTGCTATACCATGGAGACAGGTATCATATCTCCCATGATGACAGCTCATGACCACTGGGGATGGGAGTTGGTAGATACTGTCTTGAAACTAAGTAGTTCTTAAAGCCACTCTGAAGATGATCTGTGAGACTGAGATAACGGTGTCAATACCAAGTAGCAGAGAGTTTGGGACTGCATCTCCTGTTTGTCCTCCCTCCTAGCTTGCCTCACTCCTAATCTCTTTCACTGCTGGATCCCTGGACTTGCTCTTCCTGTTCAAGCATTACTTCATAAGCCATTTGTTTCAACCTTTGCAGCCTCTGGAACCCAGGCCAAGACAGTATAAAGTAGTGAATGGAGTATGCAAGCTTGGAGAGAGAAGCTGAGTAAGAGTTACATACTCAGCATATGAGGTCAGCAGTTTCATTAATACAAAATCACATTTTTTTCCACTTCCATATCGAATTTATATTTGAGGAATAACGTTTTGAAGGACCATCACATTATTGGCTTATCCATATGTTTCACTCTACATCTTGGCCACTCTTCCCCAACTTGGCCTCGCCCAGACTTCCAGGAAAAGGATTCCAAAACTAAACCTTGGTGACAAGACCCCCACTTATATGGGTGTTGATATAATCCTCCTTTAACAAGACCTGAAGAAGCAAGATTGTGTGGGAAATGCTGAACTTCGGGAACATTGAGGGGAGAGCTGTTGTATCACATGAACAATGTCAGTCAGAGCCACACCATCTGGCCCCTCTCCTGGCAGCTCTACTGCAGCCCATCCAGGACCCACAGGACAGCTGTAAGCTGAAACTTGAGGAATTGTGGGGCCACAAAATACTAGGTGACCAAGTTTGCCTTATGCCAAAGCCTACGCTCTTGTTAATGGAAAGAACATTGGCTTTCTAATCTACCATTTGAATCCAACATCTGAACCTTATTAAGTGTGTGACTCTAGGTGTGTTTCTTAACTACTTTCATTTAGGCAGTCTTCACAGAGTTGACATAAGCATTAATGAGATGATATATGTAAAGCACCTGTCACACTTAATAAATATTAATGTCCTGTTTTCTAATGTCCCCTTAACATTCTCAAATGTCAGTATCCAATCCTTGCTTATAGCTAGAGGGGGTGACCCAGAAATAAGGATGAATCCTTGTACGCTAAGCCAGGTGATGTTTGCCTTCCGGTATTATTATGTGGGTAAGAATAATATACACAGTGTATTGTATGGTAGATGCTTAGTAGTTGCCGATTTATTGCTAGTCAATGATGAATTCTCTCAAAAATTCTGCATAAAGTGGATCAGGATGAACAGGGTCGCCCTTTGGTGTCCTGTACTGATTAAGATCCCCAGTGGGGCAGATTTTACTTTTTCTTTTTTACTATATCCATGATCATTGCAAAGAACCAACAGCTGAGGGGAGCCATTGCAACTAACTCAGTGCCATGTTAGATTGGGACAGCAGAGAGAGGCCCTATTCTGTGAGGTTTTGAATCAGACAACCTAGACTTGGTCTTGGTTCCACCAATTTCTAGCTAGTGAATTTAGGTAAGTTGTCTTCAATTCTCTCATTCATAAAATAAACATAATTTTTTTTATCTCATAGAGGAATGGGGAGGTTAAATGAGATGATATGCACATTGGCAGAGCATCCTAGTAGAATGGATGTTGTGTGATGGTCTTTCACAAAGTTCTATTTACAGAGAGGGAAAGATGAATAGTGAATGAAGTTTTATGACTCTATTGGAGGATATTGAAGATTCTTTCCAAATCCCCTCAAAATGATCAGAGTTGATGGTTGGGAGTTTTTCTTTCCAGTTTTTACTAAGCTTAGTTAAAATAATATGGTTTCATGTCTCTGCTTAGGTCCTCAAATATTTGATGGGATCAGTTTTTCATAATATCATGTATGTTTGTATCCTTCAAGATGGAAAAATGCTTTTGGAAATTTTTGGCAAGTTTCCTGTAGTTCAGGGGGTATCTACCTGCAGGAGTGTGATCTGAGCCATACAGAGGGACGCCTGGCTCTTCATTTGCTTTTTTGCCCTTTAAGAGCAGAGGGCATATATATATAATTAAAGTGAAACTAAGAAAACCATGCTGTGTCTCATGGCCAGTCTTTTCAATAATATTCTGCTTCTGAGTGCTGGCCATTGCCGCTGAGTTTCTAATCTGCAGAACCCCACTGTATCCTTCATTGTCATCCATTAATAATTCTACAGTGACATTCATTGATGGCTTCCTTAGCTGGCTTTCTCACTAGCTGTGAGGTTCTCAAGAGCAGAGTTCTTAGTCTCATTCAACTTTTGTCTTCCTAAAGACTTGTTCAGAGCCTGGTTAGATAAACATGGTCCCATTGCTCCAATACCATGCTGCACCCCAAACCGGGGATGAAATGCATCACAGTGCTTTGGGTTAAGTTACAAGGAAGCAGTTTTCAACCCCTGAGTTGCAATACCTGGGTGGATTGTGTTCATTTGTTCCTGATAATGCAACAATGTTTATAGATGATTGACTATTAATGGAAAACAAATCTTTCCAACATCCCACTCATTTACCTCCATCTCATTTTTGCTCTCTTGAATTATGGCTGCTGCCTCTGGATTTGCAGATAACTTCACATTACTCAAGGGAGTGTGTCCCACAAGTAACCGTCATCAGTCACATGTGCCATGTCAGAGAAAGGTTGAGAATCACTGGTTTAGATGCCAATGGGGTGATAGGTTCTTTGTGACTGGAACAGGTGTAACCAAGATAGCAGAGCTGGTCATGAGTAAGTGCCTGCTGGTACATATGCTGGGTGAGCAACTTGGATCTGGTTGGTTTTCAGCAGATTATTTCTCACAGGATGCTGGTTGTCTATTATTGGCAAATGTTTCATTTGCTAAAGAAATAACAAGGAAACAAATTCTGAAATTAGACACAGGATTGGTAAAAGGGCTGTGCACCTTGGCAGGAGCGGGAAGGGGACTTTCCAAAGGCTTTTTTTTACAAGCACCCATTTGCCAAATCAGCCCTTTGAATAGGTTATATCCAGAGGGAATATTTCTGAGATTCACAAGGAGCGGCCCCGGTAGCTTCTGGTATATGAGAACTAGATTCTATCCTTTAAGACAGTAGTTTTGAATTACAAATAGCTTATCATGCCAACAAAATACAAATGCCTTGGATTTCTCTGTATTCTTAATCCTATTTTATTTTAGGAAACAGAATTCAAATACTTGCCTAGTTTTTCATGGCAATTTACTGACATTTTGTGCTGGCCTGATTGCTTTTGGTTTAAGCTTTTGCACTGATTAATATTCTAGCTCTTTAGAGCCTTGTTCTTGTGGCAGAAAAGCCGGTAGCAAAAAGGGCTTGAGCCTCTACCAGGAATCCCCCTGGAGCAGGAACCTTAACCTCTTAAAATCATACTGATCCCATGTGTACTGAATAAGAGGGTTTATTCTCTCATAGAACTCATGCACCTCTCATGTATTTATTCAAGGAATATTTATCGCACTTATTGTTAATTCACATCTTTGCCCAACTTATCCCTGCAAGCAGAAGAGAACCACATAAAACAACGGTGCTCAAACTCTCTGTAATGAAGGATCAGATTTTTGTTTTTAATTATGACCCATTGCAGGCTAATATTTTAATAAAATACAATAGAAATGAATTACTGAGAAATGAAATAAAAGAAGACAGGCCAATTATAAGCCCAAAATTTTTATTATTAGATTCAATGACATAAATTACACTTCAATTAATCAATTAAAACAAATATTCTGTCAATACTTACCTCATTGCCAACCAGTAACAAACAGTCCTTGAAATGGCCCTCGTAGCCCTCTCAACAGCCCTGGTGTAGGATCCTTTGTGGAACCCCATCTCATAAATAAATGGCAACTCTGTGGCTCCCGTTAAAACCTGCAGGGCCATCTTGACTCCGTCTTTTCTTCACACTCCATCTCCAAACCAAGAGCACATTCCGGACACTCCCTTTCCCACTACTTCTACTGCTCCCACCCTGCTCCAAGCCACCACTATCCCCTGCTTGATCACTGCCATAGTCCTGGTCCTAACTGGTCCCAGCTGGTCTATCCGCCTCTGCCTTTTCCCCTGTGATCTATTCCTCCGGCATCCAGGATGAGCCCTTGCATATACAAAACCGAGCAAATCATTCCTCTGCCCCATGGGGCAAGCTTCCCTAGCAACTACACATTTTAGAGTCAATGAAATAATTGCTGAAAGTCCCAAAAGAGACTCTGAGTTTTTGGCCCCTGTGCTGGTTTGGAGTTGTTATGTACTCCACAGAAGGCCATGTTCTTTTAATCCACGCCTGTGGGTGCAGACCTGTTGTGAGTGGGACCTTTTGGTTAGGTTGTGTCCATGGAGATGTGACCCAGCCCATTCAGGGTGGCTCTTAATCCCCTTGCTGGAATCCTTTTTGAGAGGATAAGAGACAGGTGAAATTCAGAGAGCTCCGAGAAGCTAAGAGATAAAATCCAGGGTTTTCCCCACAACGCTATGAAAGGACCCGCAGGTGCTTAGAGAGGAATGCCCAGAAACATGTGGAGACAGCCACGGAAACCAGAACCCGGAGGGAAGGACCAGCAGACATCGCCATATGCCTTCCCACGGGACAGAGGAGCCCCGCATGCCAGCTGCCTTCCCTCTGAGAAGGTAAATTCCTCTTGATGCCTTAATGTGACAATTTCATAGTCTTAGGGTTGTAAATCTGTAACCTAATAAAATCCTATTGAAAAAGTCAACCCTGTATATTGCAGTCTGGAAGCTTCAGCAAACCAAAACAGCTCCCAGAGTGCTGAAAGTTTCTCACAAAGATGTGGCTCTTTTGCTCCATAGGCACATATGCAACTACATTTCCTTTCATATTTAATGCACACACAATGGCCACTATTGGACTCCTCTTGTTTAAAAAGGCCGTGCTTTATAAAAGAGAAACGAAGATTATGAAAATCACTTGGAAAAAGATCTGTTTGGCCTGCTGACTTACAAGAGTATTATATAAATATAAACGGGAAAGTCTTAAGGCAGTAGAACTCTTACGAATGGAACTGAGTCACTGTGATGAAGAGAAAGCTCTAGAGTAGAGACCCCCCCTCCTGCTTTGGTCATTTGTCACCATTTTCTCTGCTTTTTTGCCTTGGCCCATTGTATTCCATCCCTATTTTCCATTCTATTTCACCAATGCCTTATTTTAAATGAATCCAGTAATGCTTCAAATATCTGCCTACAGACAAATATATATAACATCCTAAGTCACTACCAAAGGGACCCCACATATTTCTCTGACTTCACATGAGCTTTTTCTGGTCCAGTACTTGGGCTCCTCTCCTCATCTACAGGCTCAGATGACAACCAATTGCTTTCTCCAAACCCTCTGGGATCTATCCACCTTACATCCCAAATGTCAATTCGCATGTCCCTCTCTTCATGCACTGACCACTTTATTTTTTATGTAATAATTATCTATAGTTCTTACTTCTAATAATAGATCAAAGCAATATGAAGGCAGACTTTTACACCAGATTCATTGTTATGTTTCCTATAAAACCAAACCCCATGTCTTGGGCATTCATTCAGTGACGAATGAATGAATGAATGAATGCAGGTATGAGTCAGGAGCAGTGGGCCAGATGGCAGAGGGGAAAGCCTCAGACTTATGTCTGAGTCATTGCCTGAGAAAAGAGGAATAAATCCTCTCCCCTGGGTTTGGAATGTGGGGCTTTCCTTAGCTCAGCATACCAAAAAGAGTTCCAGGAGGGCAGCCAGGGGGGCAAAAATTGTAGGGAAGAATCAATCGTAGGTCCTAGCCCAGGGTTGACCAAAGTATGTCTCCACCCCCTCTCAGGGCTGCCCTTAACACTGGTTGGAGGATTCATGGGATGTTCAATAGGTCGACAGGGACGAGGATGAGGGCAGATTTTACCTTACACTTCCCATGCACTCTGAGTTTTCTGTTGCCTTTTAATTTTTATCACAGCACCCACATTAAGTGTATTGTATAATGAGAAAAGAAAACAAGTGCTTAGATACTGAGCTTTCAGAAATGGTCCTATAACCTGCCTGTGCGGTTTAAAAAGATTTATGTACCCTAGACAAGCCATGCTTTAATCCTAAACTCATTTTGTAAAGGCAGCCGTTTCTTCTAACTCCCATTCAGTCTTATAGGTTGAAAACTTGATTGGGTTATCTCCACAGAGATGTGATTCAATCAAGTGTGGGTATTAAATTTTGTTTGATGGAGATGCGTCTCTACCCATTCGACGTGGGACTTGATTAGTTTACTGGAATCCTATAAAAGAGAATAACAGGAGATTCTGAGACAGCAGAGAACGATGACAGAACAACATGGCTGCGAGAAGCAGAGAGTTCCTTTCGAGAACCAGGAAAATGCCACAGAACCATGAAGCTGAGAATCCACCAGCTAGCGACTTTTGTAGATGAAGAAGGAAAATGCTGCCTGGGGAGCTTCATGAAACAAGAAGCCAGAAGAGAAAGCTGGGAGACTTTGTGTCCAAGCCAAGAGAGAAACTCTGAATGTCATCTGCCTTCTTGAACCTAGGTATCTTTCCTGGATGCCTTAGATTGGACATTTTTATAGACTTGTTTTAATTGGGACATTTTCTCATTTTTAGAACTGTAAACTATTAAATTTATAAACTATTATAAATAAACTTATTAAATTCCCCTTTTTAAAAGCCATTCTGTTTCTGGTATATCGCATTCTGGCAGTTAGCAAACTAGAACACTGCCCCAAATAGTTTATCGTGTGTCCCACCTTGCTTCCTCTTTCTAAATGAATCAGTAAAACTCAATATCCCTGAGGCAGCGCAAATGTGAAAAAGTGTTGTTACCAGATAAAGCCCATGGATTCTTTTGCCAGATGCGCTCAATAAAATTCCTGAAATAGTAACTTCACTGTTCGTTCCTTGGATTTCAAAGAGAGAAAAAGTTTAGTAGTAGTCTCCTACTACTGCACATAGTAGGAGAGCAAATGGCCTAGTGGCCCAAAATCTCTCTCCCTGAACTCCAGAGTTTTATTAAAGAAAGAGGTGGGCAGGGTTTAGGATAATGAGCACAGTGGCCCCAGCTGATGTAATTAGAGGTGATTTAATTATTGCACATGAGCAGATTGGTTATGTGCTTAGTCACAGAACTTGTGTAAGAAAATGGCAGAATGAGGTATAGGTGACTTGTAGGTTAAAGTCTAAGTGACTGCACAGGTCAGGTGGGCCCATTTGGTTAGATCCAGTCTCGGATATCAAGATAACTTTAGATTTGGGGTAGGTTAGTTCTGGGCTGACCTAAGATTCTTCATTTTTAAATATTAGGGGCTATCTTTAGTGATTATGAGACTCTTAAGTTGAAAAACTGGATAATTGGGTAGAAATGAAGGTAGTCACAAGGTTTTCACCATCACAGGGGCAGAAGATAAGGGCCATATAATCATCATCAGCGATCAAGGCAGCTGGATCACAATTTAGATATTTCAGGAATTTCCCTCTGTCTACTCCAATATACCAGAAAGCAAAAGGGAATATCTTTATAATGATTCAGCAATCAACATCATCCCATAAATCCTGATTTCTCTGATACAGTGTGTCCACACAGATCCAGGGACAGAGGGACTTGGTTGTTTCTACAACACCATTGGCAAGGTAAGGTTGATTGATGAAGGGTGTCTAAAACATGAATGTTTATTTGTAAAAACATGATGGAGACTGGGATGACACAATACTCGAGTGTGTGTGTGTGTGTGTGTGTGTGTGTGTGTGGTGTGGTAATCATCAGGCATTAGGTCTTTACATGTAGGGAAACTGAGGCAAGATTGTGCCAGTACAAGTGGCCAGGCTAACGCAGAGATCTGAGTCTGCAGCCCAGGAGGCCATAGATTTGTGGCCTTATCTGTAAGATCTCTCTTATTTCTCTGTTGTTTGGGACCTTACTTATAAGACACAATGTTCTATGATGTGCTTCTAAATGCACTTTCTTCTGCAATGTGTGAAAAAAATCTCACATTCCTATTAGACTTGAATTATTTGGAAGTTAATAGTGACTATGTTATGGAGTTTTTGCAGATGCTTTGAATCTCTCTCCCACATGCTGATGATAAATTTTAGCTAGATCCGTTGGCTCTACCATTTCCCAGGGACTTAAGGAAAGAAGAACAGGTGAGAGAGAGAATGGGCAAGGTAGCCCAGGAAGACAGAACGGTATGTGTAAAAGCACAGGGGCACGAAGCAACATTGTGATTCCAGGAAACAGCAGAAAGTGCTATGGGGACTGGAGACCACAGTCTGTGAGGAGAGAATGAGCAAGTCTGATGGAGATGTCCACAATGTGATGCAAAACTGTGTCATAAAATAACAGGGTTGAGAAACTAGTCAGAAGCCACAGGCTATTCTAGGGAGGGACTACATGTTTGTATGCCTCAGAAATAGTAACTTCACTGCCTGTTCTTCAGAGTTTTGAAGGCATTTGCCAGGTTTCCATTGAGAGGCAGTGTTAGCCCCCTATCAGTGCACCCTGTTGTTCATTTGTTCATAGGGAACTGGCAGGAAGGAAACTCTGGATGGGCTCCCAGGGAGAAGAGGAGTGAAGGAGGGCATCATTTCACAGAGAAGGAGATGGGACCAAAGGCAAGTTTTTACAGAAAGTCAACTCTTGTCTTGTAAACAAAAATGGAGATTCACTACTAAGTCAGGTCAGTTTAATTCTAAATAATCCTTTTTCTCTCTCTAAAATGGGCTTTTTAAAAACCTCAAGATTATAATTTTAAAATCCCAAGTAAAAATACCCAACATAGAAACCTTTCCATTAATTCAACTTGATTTAACCAAAGCCAACCTTCAAGAGCATGGGTTTTGGACTCACCTTTCCCTGGGGTTGAGTCCCCATTCCTCACTTTGGTAGCTAGCCAGATTAGCCAGCCCAGCCTCTGTCAAAGCCTCTCTTTCTGCAAAATAAGGATATTGCCAGTACCCATCTCACAGGACTCCCTTGAGAGTTAAATGAGGTACCTCAAAATGCTCAATAAATTTTAGTAATTATAAAATTCACTGTCATCAATTGTAACAAAATACACACCAATGCAGTCTGTTAATAAAATTAGTTATTATTTTAAAAATAAACCACAATGTAGGGCTTACTCTGTTTTTAAAATTCTTTGATTACATTTTAGTCCTGCGGTCCAGATAGTCATTTCCATGCTAACATTCCCTTTATCATTTATAAAAGAGGTATATCTATGATCTCTACCTCATTATGAAAACACAGCTTGCAGTGGAGTCATGTGGGGTGGGAGCCATACACTGTGGCTTTGTTTGGCTATTTAGTGATGTAACTCTTGAAAAATCCTTTCTCAGATAATTCTGTTGGGAACAGTTTCCAAGCCATTAAAATGCTATTCTTCCAAGTTCTCCCGTGTTGTAACCAGGGAATGGAGACAAAATGAAGAGTCATTGGGGTTTTTCCTAAAACGAATAGACTCTTCCTCAGCAACACAATGTGTGAAATTGATATTGAGTTTTGCCAAATCATAGTATATCTTTACATGATGAAATGTGTGGCATGCAGGTGGAGAAGAGTGTCATCAGCATGTTTTTCATGTAGTTGGAATTGAAAGTAATTCTAAAAGGGTCAGATGAAGTGCTTACAGCTGCAGGGGCCAGGGGAAAAAGGTTTTCTAAGTAAATTAGTGCCTATTGATACCGATATTTCAGAGGAAGCATTTACCTAATACTTAAGCATTTTTGAAATAGTCATTTACATAGAGGTAATTGGTAGTTGTTTCAGTTTGCTAAAGCTGCTGGAATGCAATACACCAGAAATGGATTGGCTTTTATAAAGGGGAGTTATTAAGTTACAAGTCAGAATTCTAAGGTCATGAAAATGTCCAAATTCAGGCACCAAGAAGAAGATAACCTTCACTCAAGAAATGCTGCCATCATCTTAGGATACCTCTGTCAGATGGGAAGGCACATGGCTAGTGTTTACTGGTACCTACTCCCAGTTCATTGCTTTCAGCTTCTGATTCTAGTGACTTTCTCTCAAAGAGTCTGTGGAGCCTCACTTAGCTTCTCCAGGACAAACTCTGGATTTCATCTCTTAGCTAAGTATTTCCAAATGCCTGTGCCCTGGTTTCATCTTTCTGCTCTCTGTTGTCTCTCCGGGTATCTCTAAATGGAGATATCTGGACACATGTATGTGTCCAGGAGTCTGCTCTCTGTATCAGCTGTTATCTCTTTCCCTCTCTGTGAGCTCTTTCAAGGACTCCAGTAAACTAAGACCCACCTTGAATGAGTAGGGTCACAGGTCCATGGAAATAATATAATCAAAAGATCCTACCCTACAGCAGGTGTGCACCCACAAGACTGGATTAGGACAAAAAGAGCATGACTTTTCTGGGGTACATACAGTCACAAACCAGCAGTAATTAACCACAGATAATCCTCTCCTATTTTCAAAGGAATTTCTCTACAAAGAAAACTTGAAAGGAGTATATGATGTTATTCTATGCACACAAAATTTTGAAGCCAGAAGAACAGAGTCATCCATCCCCCTCATTTTGCAGATGAGGGAACTTGGATCCAGGAAGTTAGGACACCTGCCTCAGATCACATCAGGGTGACCACTTAGGGGCCTAGGATAGAAGGAGCAAACAGGCTTCTTCTCTGGCCCCAGCTCAGTGGACTAAGAGAGGTTTCCTGGAACACCACAATGCCTCAACTTGATGGTGTATGGGCCTCAATGGAGGGCCATTCCTGGACCACTGTCTAGATTACCATGTGTCCGGGCATTTTTTTTTTTACAACTGTATTCATCAATCAGCATTTATTACATATCCACTGCATATCCTACCCACAATTTTCAATCTGAGCCATGCACACTCCTGAAGACATGAATTCATTGCATAGGCTAATCATAGTGTATGTCCTTAAAGCCTCAATTTTTACTTGATGGTAGGTAATTTGCAAGATCCATTTTCTATCAAAACAAATGGGGGTACAAAGCCAAATTCATAAGAATTCTAAGAATGCAATATGAGAGTTTAAAGAAATGCATGGTTTTAGTTTCAGCCGCACACCTGACTTTCCCTGTATAAAATACTCAAGAGATATTTCGGTGAGATATTTGAGATGTCGCTTTGCAGAGTGTCAGAGATCCAGATGAAGCAGAAATCTCACCTTGAGTTGGAGTTTGCCATTGGATTCAAATATTCCTGGAAGGCAGGAAGGTCATGCAGGATCTATTTAAGTGAAGGAATATGGTGCCTCCTGGGAAGGAGTATTCAATAAAGGAGGAGAGAATCCCAGTCTGCATATTTATATTCCAGGGAAATGGGTCAAAATCAGAAAGGAAGGGTGGGGTTGTGGCCTACCTGAGTCCAGAGTGAAACAGACACAATAGAGATTGAGTAAATATAACATAACTGCCTTCCATAAGTCACTCAACACAGAAAGCCCTCAGGGCCATCCAACCTTCCTTATAGGGTACAAAGACCCTGAAAATCTTGAGAAAGTAGAGTTTGTTGCACCAATGATTGAGCATGATGTTTGAGCAAAATTTTAAAATATTTCACATAAGGCTGTCAAATGCCTGGCTGAATTCAATTCATTGTAAGAATTTCTTTAAAATATTCTACACTGCATATAATTCTTGCCCCAGTCTTTGATTAGGTTGACCATGACAGGTTTCATTTTTTTTTGAGACAAGTGAAAATTCTCCCAGGATCCCCATGGTAACTGGGTGGGTAACCAGAGAACTCCAGATCCTTCTGCTCTGCTGGACATATGGAGACCAACTCTCCCAGAAAAGTATCAGGGCAGGGGATTCCACAAAATAGAAAATTGTCCATTATTGACAAAGTTGATATCTGCACACTTGTCTTAAGCCTCCATAGAGAGGTGTGTAGCTAAACATATGTGTTGCCAAGAACCCAAGGATACTGGGTAGGTAGCCAAAGAGATTAACAGAGATGTATGGGAGGGATATGGCAGAAGAAAGAGAATAGTTCATGCCAACCTTGAAGGTTTGATTTGGTGGAAAGATAGTTCTCAGTGTCAATTGTGCATTAAAATCATGGAGGAACTTTGAAAGAACACATGTGCCTGGGCTCCACCCCCAGAAATTCTGATCAGATTGGTAAGATAAGGAGCCAGCTGTTGTCATTCTTAGATTCATAGGTGATTTAATTGTGGGAGAAGGTTTGAAAACCACTGGCTTAGAGAGTTAGCATTCAACTAAAGGCAGAAAGAAGATACTGTAATGGCCATGGTCCCCTCCCCCAGGGCAAGGAGACAGTATTTTGGGGGATTGCTAGAAACCATGTGTAACCAATAAGAAAGAGGAAAGATGAGAAACAGTGGTATACGTAGGCGGCTGAGGCTGTCACAGTGCAGGATCCAATTTCTGGCCCAAAACGACTGCCTTGGTGAAGTGCTCTCAGGAGGGTCTCGGTAGGGTTTGGTAATAGAACTGTTGGGTGGACTCTGAGCGACAAGGTAGACAGAGCAGCAGAGGTTGGAGTTCTCACAGCCAAGGAGTTCATCTCCTTTTCAGAAGAGACCTGTTTGGAGGCCTGTCGGAAGTAGAGGGTATGGGAAGGATGCTTCAAGCACCACCACAGAGTCCCACCAGTGAATCCAGTGATGGGAGGCAACATAATCCTTTGTCCATAAAAGAAAAAAGGGTCTGTATTTATCCAGAATAATTGAACCTAATATTGCAGTTAGGGTAACACCAGAGAAGCAAAACTAGTAGCTGATACATATTAAGAGATTTATTCAAGGAATTAGCTTATGCAGTTGTGGGGGCTGACTGGGAACATCATAAATTCATCAGGAAAGGCAGGCTGGAACTTTTGGGGAGGGGCTAAAGCTGCTGTCCACAGGAGGAATTTTTTCT
The DNA here is from genome assembly GCF_023851605.1 of Tamandua tetradactyla. NCBI lineage: Eukaryota > Metazoa > Chordata > Mammalia > Pilosa > Myrmecophagidae > Tamandua > Tamandua tetradactyla. The sequence continues at coordinate 73,146,731 of NC_135327.1, forward strand.
TCCTTGGAGAAACCTCAGTTCTATTCTTCAGACCTTTCAACTGAGTCAATCAGGCCCTCCCAGATTGTCTGGGATAGTCTTTTTTAGTTAAAGTTAAATGATGGTAGATGTTCACATCTGTAAAATACTTCACAGCAACATTTAGACTAGAGTTTGACTGAACAGTTGGGTAATGTAGCCTAAACAAGCCTTAACTTGACCCCCAAAACCGACCAGCTCACCTGGTGGTGTAACAGGAAAGTTCATCAAATCACATAAAAATAATATTCCTACTCTAACCTTTCCATTTATATTAGTGGCACCACTGATATTCTGGTTTCTTGGATTTTTTTTTCTCCTTCTGATTCCTCAACTGTAATTTTCAGGTAGTCAACAATTGCTATAGATTTTTTCTGGGAATTATCACCCAGGTTCATCCTCATTCTCCATCCCCATATTCACCAGCCTCACACAGACTCTCCCACATTTACCCCAAGATTCTGTCATGTTCTCCTAACTGGAGTCTCTGCTCTAGTCTCATTAACTTTGTACCATAAGTTAATGAAACACTCTTTCCCTATTTTACAACCTGTGTTAAAAAATCTGTCCAGTCTAAATTTCTGATCCCATCAGCTTATTTTTCCATAATTACTGATATCACTATCCCTTGCCTTGTTCTTCCACATAGACATACTTTGTTAAACCTGAGCAAACCAGTCTCATTTTCAGATCTTCACATACTTTCCTTATGGTTTCGGCGATGGTTTCCTGACACTCTCTGAGCTTGTGTTTGCTCTGTTTCCAGCACTTTGCTGGGGGCTGAAGAGTTAACAGCAGAGTGAATTCCAAATGATTAAGTCCAAGTATTAGCATAAAGCAAACTGACAGCCCAGCCAGGAGTGTCTGATGAGAAGTGAGAAAGAAGGATGGGCAGTGTTCTGTTAGGTGGAACGATATCGAATTGTGTATTTTCTGTAATTCCATGTGCGTGGGAGTGTTTAGTAGAAGTAGATCAAGAGGATGGGTGCTATTCTGTGGGTTTATTTTCCTGTTGCTAGAGTGGAAGGTGCTTTCCTTAAGACAGTTTGGATGTAAGTGATGGCACTAATTGTGGACTTACTGGTCATTGGCAAGTGGAAACCATCAGGTAGTGGTGGTGGTCCAGGAACAGGTATAAAAGTACTGCTTGGGTACTTGGGGAACTGAGTTGGCAATGTCCAAAAGTGGGGTCAGGGTGGGGAGGAGGCATGGATTTTGTATGGATATTAACTATTCTCCTGTTTTGGGCCTTTACATTGTTCTATTTACTCACTTGTGCACTTATATTATACTATCAATACCAATATGTAATGTACATCCTTTTAGGTAAATCTGTATTCAATTTCACATTTCTTTCTTTAAGGTAAAAGCCTAGAAATGGAGTTACTTGGTCTTACAATATGAAGAATGGCAAAGCTGTTTGGCACATATTGTCAGTGCCTGCTGGAGTGACCTTGGAATTTTACATTCCCACCAGCTGTGTGTGAGGGTATCTATTTCTCTACATGCTGACCACAATGTTAGCATTTTATTTATAGAATAAGCAAAGAATAGTTCATTACTTAAATTTTTTTTAATCACTAATGATGCTGAACATTTATTAACCATCTGCATTTCTATTTTTTTGTTTTTTACTTTGAAATAATTTCAAACTTACAGGACAGTTGCAAAAATAATGCAAAACCTATGCAAAGAACTTCAAGATATACTCTTCACTTGGATAACTAAATCCACCAACTTTTAACATTTTGTCACATTTGCCATATATTCTCTCATTCTATCTTTCTATCTCTCATCTATCTATCTATCATCTCTCTCTCTGTGTCTATGTATCAATTGATCTATCTATTGATATAACTATGTTCTAAACATCTGAGAGTAGACTGAATACATCAAGCTCCTTGAACACTTAATACACCCAGGTACATTTCCTAAGAACAAGAATATTCACTTATGTAACCACCTTATGTACAGTTATCCAGTTCAAGAAATCTGACATTGATATAAAGCTTATAGTTTACACTTCATTTCTTTTTCATGTTTCTCAATCATGACCTTTTGGGTATTTTCTCCTCCATTATTAAATCTAGTCTAGGATCATATATTTCATTGAATTGTCATTGCTGGTTAAATCTTTCTTTTTTAAATTTTGGAAGCATATATACAACATAATTTTCAACCACTCCCAAGCATGTAATTCAGTGGGATTAATCACACTGATAATGTTTCACCACACTCACCACCATCCATAACCTGTATTTGTTTTGTAATTCTAATTTCTTTAATGCGAAATATAATTTCATTTTTATGATTTTTAATATTTAATATTTAAAAATTTTCTCACTTCACAGGGGGTAGAATACCACATAGTCTCATTTTCATTTTCTTTTTAAAATTCAGCAGATAGGATGATTGACTTTTAAAGAAGTTTTATTATAGTAACATATATACAATACAAAGTATCCCATTTTAGCCACTTCCATGTGTACAATTAGGGAGTATCAATTAAATCTATAATATTTTCCTACCATGAGCACCACCCATTATCAAAACATTTTCATCACCCCAAATAGAAAGTCTTTATCCATTAGCAGTAACAGCCCTTCCCTCTTCCCAGCCCCCGATAACATGTAATCTACTTTCTTTCCCTATGAAAAAAATATATAATTTTTTAACCCCAAATCAAGTCAGGTTCAGAAAATAAGATTGCCAAAGGTATCCTGAGATTGAATTTATATTTCACGTTGATACCAGGAGACTTATCAAGTTTAAGGTATTTCTCTCATTTCTTTGCCTTTTTGATTTTCATTGTGTAAAAGGCTCACCAGGAAGCTAGAATTCATTAACTAATGTCAGCAAAATGCTTTGTGATCCTCATGTAACCCCCCATGTTTACACAATTTTATCATATCATTTAGCTGGTGTTAAAACTATACATATTAAATACACAGAGGAAGAGAGAAAGGGAGGAAGAGAGAGACAGAGAGAGAGAGAGAGAGAGAGAGAGAGTGGCTGAGAGAAAGAGGGAAAATGGGAGAGAGCAAGAAAAATCGTTAGAAACCGAGCATTTCCTTAAACTCCAGAAATCAAGTCAGTACACTGGGCTGTGTGACAGGTAGTGCTTGTAAGAATGGTAGCACTACTGCATCAATTTCTGATTTGGTTTGCTAGGATGAATATTCATCATCCCATGAATTCTATCCATTTGCTTAGGCTTTTAAAGAAACCAAATGGGTCCGTAATAGCCCAGATAGGAAAGTGAAAGTGTAAGAGCGACAGTGGAGCATAATTTACTTAAAGAGGTTTTCTCCCCTCTCTCTAGAGATTTAGTGCTGTAAATTTTAACTCTCAAAAAGAATATTCTGTCTATTGATCCAAAGAAACAAACACAGAACATTGACACTGCAAACTGCAGAATGAACAGTGTGGAAGAACTCTGGGTGAATCCTTTGCCAAATTATGAAAATAGTTGCACAAAACCACCCAATTTCTACAATTTTTTCTAAAGAAATAATGGACGTAATCTGTGATGATAGGCAAGAATAGACTTTGAAAGTGTTTTGGTAATTCCTGCTTATATTTTTGGAGTCTATTGTAGGAAAGCTTTCATTATTTTGAAAGTCAAGAAAATCTTCACTTCACTTTGTTCAAATAAGACATATACCTAACTGGAAAAAGCAAATGACTCTATTGTTCTAATTCAGACTAATTCATTTCAGAGGTGATGCCTTAGAGGGTGGTAGCTTTTAGGAAAAAAGAGAATCACAGGGTTGGGTGAAATAAAAGTAAAGATTTATCACTGCATTCTCCCATCTACCTGAGAACAAGTAAAATCTCTCATAGTAGAAAAAACCTAAGGGTGGTGACATAGTTCAGAAAGCCTATAGTTCCTTAAGAAATCTAGCTATTCCTTGTCTGGTCTGGAAAGGAATAGCCCTTGCATAGGTGGTCTGGGAAGATGCGTCCTATTACCTCAGGGTATACTAGAAAATAGGGCTATTAGACACTGTCACTCATCTTAAGAAGCCAAGCATTCAGGGCCAGGTAGAATTAGCCTTCCATCTTTTACAATTATATGGCTATAACATCCAGAGAAGCCAAGGTAAAGGGGGCTGCCTAAATTCTAACGTTTGCATGCATCTTCCTAAAACAATACAAACCAATAAAAGAACAAGTACCACCACACAAATTTCACACTTCTATACTCTTCTCAACATTAATAGATGATAGAAAATGTTAGGTCGGGGGAATGGGGAAGGGCACTGCACCTTGAGCTACAGAGGCTGTGTCGCCCCTCCCAACATGACTTCCGGAACTAATGAACTGCCACTTCTGGAAGTCACCTGACCTCCATCCTTAAACGCTGCCCATGCCAAAGTCCGTGCGGGAAGTCACCTCTCTCCATCTTGGGTTTGGTGAGCTCTGCCCGGAAGCGCAGAAATAAACCCACCCACTTTAAATTTCCTGGTCTACCTTCCTTCTTTCTCACCCTTTCGCCTCCTAAACTTTTCAGAAAACACTACAAACTTCCTATTGTCTAGATATTAAATATAGTCCCAATTTCCAGTGGAGCTATTTCTTGAGCTTGTACCCACAAGATGCTGAAGATAACATGGTGGGATCTGGAACAAAGCTGCTCAGAAGAAAAGAGAGGGAACCCAATGGACATTAGGATGGAACAAAAGCTATGGCACCAAAGACTATTTTAAGTATCAAAAAAAGGGGGAAAAAAAGACTCCTCCCAAACTGGAAAAGTTAAGTGGTATTTCAGAGCACTCCCCTCAGGGAAGGACCTAGAAAGGAATTTGAGACATGAAGAGGCAGTCTTGGAAAGATACCATTGCTGGTGAGAAGAGAATGAAAAGAAAGGGAGAGACAACATTTGGGAATGAAGTTGTGAAGGGTAAAAGAAGCAATAGGGGAAAGTTAGAATGCTGTGAAACAAAATAAGATTAAAAAAAATCAAAAGACACACAATCTTTTCTACTGTGTCCCACAATTGGGTGTGTCACATCTCCATGGAGATGATTTAATCAAAAGATTTCAACCTGCAGTATTGAATCAGGGCTAAAAGAAACAGCTGTTCCCACAAGTTTCTTTTTTGTTGTTTTTTATTTTTGTGGGGTTTTGGGCCCATTTCTTTCCTCAGTTTTTCCCTTTTTTAACATAGGCAGGCACCAGGAATCAAACCTGAGTCTCAGGCATGGCAGACGAGAACTCTGCCTGCTGAGCCACCATAGTTAGTTTTTTAATCTAATTTAAGTGGGTTTTTGTACTCCAAATGCTCCATTTGGAGTGTTGAAATAGACTTTCCTTTGCTTCAAATTTAGTTGTTTGGAGAGAGCAAATATTTTGATCAGCTGAAGAGTTTTGATTCTTGTTCTCTATTTCTTCCTTATACGAGCGTGATATAGATGAAGACTGTTGCATCTGAGCCTCTCATGCACAGGATGGTAGCGTGGGGTGTGCATGACATTCCCAGCTCAGGACATCTTTTCTCAATGTGGCAAATTATGATTACTTTTCTGGGAAGCTTTTTTTTTTTTGTATGCTGTGTGGCAGGATCACATTACATTATTTTCCATGTGAGTATCCCATTATTGCAGCACCATTTGTTGGATCTGTTTGTTTGTTTGTTTTGCTTGTTTGTTTGTCTCTTTGGAAAGTACAGAGACTGGGAATTGAACCCAGGTCTCCCACATGGCAGGCAAGAATTCCACCATTGAACTATCCTTGCACCACACACACACACACACACACACACACACACACACACACATCGACCTTTCTTGAGTGAAAGTAACCTCTTGTTGGTGGCTTAATTTGGACACTCACTTCCTTAGAACTGTAAACTTGTAACTTATTAAATTCCCCTTTATAAAAGCCATTCCAGTTCTGGTATATTGTATTCTGACAGCTTGCAAACTAACACAACCTATATTTACATACTGAAATGACCCAACAGTTACCTGTAAAAATTTAATTAAAAAGGATCAAATCTGAGACTTATCCTAATAAAATTATTAAAATTCAAAAATAAAGAAAAAGGTTAGGGCCTCCAAGAAAAAGATCAAATAACTTTAAAGACAATATAATTAGTTTGGTTGGTATCATGCTTTTCAAGAATCACATCCAAAGCAAAGCAACACTGGAGCAGCGCTTTTAAGAAATACAAGGAAGGAAAGTGTGAAGCAAGGATTTTATATCCAGCCAAGCTGTTTCTCAAGTATCATAGTTACAGAAAGCAGTTTGAAATAGGCAAGCATCAGGAAATGTTATACCAATGAAGCTTTGACAAGTGTACTAGGAGGTGAATTTCATTCAACCAAGAAATAACTAGGAAGACTTTGGGAAATGCCTGATGATGAACATTCAATACATTTAATTGTAGATTTAAGTTTAAAATAAAGATAGGGATAATGGTGGATGTAAAATATATTAATACTGTATGTTCTGACAAAGTAGAAATAATAGAACTTAAAAAATGGGATAAGAATGTAGAATGAAAGAGGAAAGTACAAGAAACTCATTGTTAGTTGAATAGATGAGTGAAATGATACAATTAAAAACTGTCAAAACATATAGTAAAAGTTTAAGTACTTATGCAGACTTTTTAAAAATAAGAAAAAATTTTAAAAAGTATATAGAGAGTATAACACATAAAGAAATGCAGAAAATATATACGTAGTATAATTATAACAAAAAAGAACAGGATTGAGACCAAACATAATAGCAATATTAAAAAAGATGAATAGGTTTACCTCAATTATTATGTTAAAAAATATATTTCAACTTGTCCAACAAAACAAGACCAACACCGGGTGTGCAAGCAACACAACCAAAGAAGTAATAATAAATGGCCCAGAAATGCTAAAAATAATGAAATTAGTAAAGTTCTACCAAGGAAATGGGAAAAAAGGGTAAAGTTCTATCAAAAAAAATGGGAGAAAATAAGAATGCAGGGGTTGTGATCATAATATCAGACCAAGTATAATTCAAGCCAAAAAGCAATGAACTTGGCTAAGAAGGACACTTCTTAATGTTGAAAGCATAATTCACAAAGAAGATATAATAGCTACGAATATTCATGAACCAAGTAATACTGCAATGAACTTTATGAAGCAGAAAATACAGGGGACGCAAGGAGACATAGAAACACTAGTAATATGAGAATTTAATATCTGTTCTTAGTACAAGGTAGACCAAATGAACAAAAGATAAGTAAGAATATAGAAGAAATAAATAATGCAATCAGTAAGGTAGATCTTATATTTATATACCAATATTACATCTTGGTAACACAAAGTACACCTTATCTCAAGCACACATACAATATTGAGAAAAATTTGTTCTATTAGTTTATAAAGAAAACATCAGGAAGTTCAATAAAGTAGAAATATTTCAACAACACTCTCTGATCACAGAGCAATAAACTTAGAAATTAATTACAAAGTAAGTAAAAGGTCCTTTGCCTGTCTCCTTGATATTGGAAAACAAACAAAAAACTCCCATTAAACAACTGTTAGATGAAAGGAGAAATACAAACAAAAGCAAAAAATTAATGATACTGAAAACACTGCATATTGGAATCTATAAGATACACTTAACACAGGAAAATTCATTGCCTTAAACCTATAAAAATGAAAGAATAAAAATAAATGCATTGAATTTTCAACTCCAAAGGCTAGAAAAAGAGCAGCAAAGTAAACTAAATGAAAGCACAGGTAAAGAAAAACTAAAGATAAAGGCATAAATTAAATGAGGTAGAGAAAAAAATGGTAAATCTAATTAATCAAAATCCTGATTTTAAAAAATGAACAAAATAGAAAATGCATTAGCTGGCTTAATCAAGAAAAAAGGAGGAAAAGGGCAAATATTCAAAATTTGAAATGACAAAGTGGAAATAGCATTGAAACTGAAGATATTTTAAAAATTTCAAAACACTGTTTTGCAAGACTTATATGAAAAGAAGTTTGTAAAATCAGATGAAAATGATAATTTCCTGGAAAATAATAGTTTAAACAATTGTACCAATTAGAAATAGGAGGCTTAAACACACCAATTACAGTAGAAGAAATGAAGTTTTAAAGCAATTATCTAATAACAAAGGAGCAAGCCCAGATGTTTAAGCATATGAATTCTATCAAGCATATAAAAAATGTTCTACTTTACTTATAATAGAAGAATTGTAAAGTAGAACAATATTGACATATCAATTCTCATTATCAGATTGAAAGAATTAAAATCCACAACAATATATTCTATGGATGAGGCTGTGGAAAAATGGGCACTCATATTTTGTTGATGGGAATATAATTAGCATCACTTTCTGGAGGGAAATTTGGCAATAACAAAGAAAACTACATATGAATTTATGTTTTCATCCTTTGTGGTGGTTTAAAGCTGAATTCACCCCAAAAAAAGTCATGTTATTTTAATCCATTCCTGTGGGTGCAGACCTATTGTGGGTGGGATCTTTTGATTAGGCTATTTTAGTTGATGAGTGTCCTAGGGTAGGTCTTAATTCTCTTCACTGGGTTCCTTTATAAGATGATAAAAGACAGAGAGAAAACACAGAAAAAGCCCAAGAGAAGCTAAAAGAGAGAAACATGCAATAACTCAGACAGGAAGCTATTAAAACCAGAAACTGGAAGCAGTGAACTCTGGGGAGAAGGGAGAGTTCAGCAGATGTCACCATGTGCCTTCCTACATGACAGAGGTGTCCCCGATTACCAGCAGCCTTTTCTCAGGGAGAAGGTATTGCCCTACTGATGTGATTAATGTGGGCATTTTCATGGCCTTAGAACTGTAAACTTGTAAGCTAATAAATACCCATTGTTAAAAGCCAGTCCATTTCTGATAAATTGCACTTTGCCAGCTTTAGCAAACTAAAACACCCAGTAATTCTAAAAATTTTTCTGGAAGATACACTCCAATGGTACAAAAATACATATGCTCAAGCTTATTCATGAAGCATTGTTTGTAATTGCTAAATATTTGAAACAACATAAGTACCCATATATACAAGATTGTTGACTAATCTGTGGTTGTACACACAATGAATACTATGCAGCTTTAGAAAAGGGCCTTATGATCTGATATGGAGTGAATTTCAAGTTAGTTAAACAAAAAAAATTTTTAAAAAAGGAAAAGAAAGTAGCCATAGTATGTTGCCCTTTGTGTAAGAAGGAGAATAATAAAAAATAAATAAATTCAACTTATTTACGCATAATGAAACACAGAAAGGATAAACTAAAAACTAATGAGACTGGTTACTTACAACAAATGGGAAGAAGTGGGTGGAGAGGATGGGCATTGGGTGGACACAGAATGGAAGGGATGGGAGAGAGACAATCCTGAGTATTCCTTTTGAGTAATTCTGGTTTTGGGGACTATGTAAATGCTTCACACAAGCAATAAATAAAATAAAAAGAACAAAGATATGGAAAGAAAACCCTAAAAGTTATCCAAGGGGAAACAAATGAACTTATCTCTATTTCAAATGAACAACAGAACTACTTTGAAGGGGAAAAAATGAAGTAACCCAAATAGCTTTAGAAAACAATATTTTGATTACATAACCTCAGACCAAAATAAATATTGTAAAGAAAGATTGAACTCTAGGTATCACGTCTGGTATGTGTTAGTAATTCTGAAAAGCACTTTCTGTGTACTTTATAGGATTAAGCAATAAGTAAATATATTTTGGGTAATAGGAGCCAAGTTTATCACTGTTGGAGAAGGCAATTAATTACAAGTATGAATCTAAGGAAAGTTGGAATGAATTTGTTGTTGGAGTATTGTTGGGTATTGGAATGGAACTGGAGGTTTCAATAAAAACTCATGATATATATTTTATCTGTCTCTCTTTTCATATATGAAATTCCTGGCTTTGTCCACTAAGGGAGAAGTGAGCACAATTAGTGCCAAAATCTTGGTTCTAAATATTACCATCCATTTAAAAGAATCAGTACTGCTTGGGTTCATAAGCTGATTCCAGGGCTGAGGCTAGGAAAATACAAGTCCAGAAAATCTAATTGTTAAAGAAAGTAAGGAATTGCTCAAAGAATGTTGGAGGGATTTCAAAAGGATACAGAACCTGCTTTAAAGGACCCCCACTGACAAGGTCTGGGACAATTTGAGCATCAAAATCAGTAATATTAGTCATGGGTTATGTATTAGTTAGGGTTCTCTAGAGAAACAGAATCAACAGGGAACACTTGCAAATATAAAATTTATAAAAGTGTCTCACGTGACCACAGGAACGCAGAGTCCAAAATCCACAGGGCAGGCTGTGAAGCCGATGACTCTGATGGAGGGTCTGGATGAACTCTGCAGGAGAGGCTCACCAGCTGAAGCAGGAATGGAACCTGTCTCCTCTGAGTCCTCCTTAAAAGGCTTCCTGTGATTAGATTTAACATCACTAATTGTAGAAAACACTCCCCTTTGGCTGATTACAAATGGAATCAGCTGTGGATGCAGCTGACGTGACCATGACCTAATCCTATAAAATGTCCTCATTGCAACAGCCAGGCCAGTACTTGCCCAATCAGATAAACAGCTACCACAACTTCGCCAAGTTGACACGTGTCCCTAACCATGACAGGTTATTAAACCATTGAAGAAATAAAAAATCCATAAATCGTGAATGAATGAATGCTTGAATGAGTAAGCGGTTAAATAAATAAGTAAAAGGAAGTGATAGAATGGAAAGATATTTCTTACAGTTGAACATAAATAAAAATGTAGAGGACATGATGGAATAAGAAAATCACCATTTGGTAACAATTCTAGTAATAACTGATTCAAGCAGGAATCCTCAGTGGATGCTAAAACTAGTGGGTAAAAGTTTTTTGAAACCAGTATTTTATATAGTTCAAAGTATCTCCCTAAAGAATAGTTATTAATTAAGCTACAGAATATAGTAGCTTTCTATCTTAATTAATTATTACTTAAAAATGCAGCTTTCCAGAAAACTGGCAGTAACCTAATGAAGGGGATAAAAGTTAATATCACCAATATTGGGACAATTGGTATCATGTGCCTCCTGATATGATGCACTGAGAAGAATATAATATAATTTCTGCATTATTCCTGCCAAAAAATGGATTATTTGAATCAAATCATAAGGAAACATTAGACAAATCTAGTTGAAGGATATTTAAAAAAATTAATATGACAACTAACTATAAGGAATGATGATGCTGGATTGGATCCAGGGCCTGAAGCAATATTTTCTCTTGTTATAAAGAACATTATTATGACAGATGGTAAAGTTTGAATAAAATGTGTAGATTCGATAATAATGTTAGTAGCTATAAATTTTCTGGTTTTTATCACTGTTCTGAGGTTTTAAAAGAGAATATCCGGGCGGGCCGCGGTGGCTCAGCGGGCAAAGTGCTTGCCTGCCATGCCGGAGGACCTCGGTTCGATTCCCGGCCCCAGCCCATGTAAAAAACAAACAAACAAACAAAATACAATAAAACAAGAAGATGTTTCCCTTTCTTCCTCCCTTCCATCCTTCCTTCCTTCTCTCTGTCTTTCCTTCCCTTCCTCCCTCTCTCTTTAAAAAAAAAAAAAAAAAAAGAGAATATCCTTGTTAGGAAACACACCCTGAAACTTTTGGGGTAAACTAAATTCTTATTCTCAAATTGTTCAGAAAAAAAGAGAATGATAGCAAATATGGTAAAATATCAACATTTGGGGAATGTAGGTAAAGGATTTATGAGAATTTTATGTACCATTGCGACTTTCCTATAAATCTGAAATTATTTCACATTTAAGATAAAAAAATGTTCTGAAGAGATATTTAAGTTAACATGGAATGAGGGAAGACATTTACAGTATATATAACTGACAAAGGGCTTGTATCCATAATGTATAAAGAATACTTTCAAATCAATAAGAAAAATAAAAACAATTTAATAGAAAAGTGGGCAAGAGACTTGAAGAGGTACTTCAAAAAGACCAATAAATGACCAGTAAATATATCAAGAGGAACTGAACCTTATTAGTAATGTGAGAAATGCAAATTAAGGCACTATGAGATGTGTGGTGTTTTACTGTACATCCAAGCAAATGACCTTGTTTTAAAATCCTTGCAAAACTAATTCTTGTTGTGACTATAGAGCAACTGGAGCCCTCAGACATTGTCAGTTGGAGTAAATATTAGTAAAACCACTTTGGAAAACTGGCATTATCTACTAAAGCTGAATATATTTGTACCTTTCAACTCAGAAATTCCACTTCTAGTTGCATGCCTCTAGAAATTTATTCACATTTTTACCAAGATGGTGTACCAGCATGTTTATAGCAGCAATATATTAATATTCCCCAAATGGAAATAATTCCTCAATGGAAGACTGGATGATTTATGGGATATTCACATCATGTCATACCATATAGCAATAAAAATTTGAATAAACACACAGCAGTATAGATGAATGCATTGAATATAAGTGAAAAAGACAGAAAAGAATATATGGTATATGATTGTATATTTGTAATAGTTCAAATGCATGCAAAATTAAAACTATAGTGACAGGAGTAAGTACCTGAAGATTTGGAGGAGGAAAATGAGACCAAGAGGGTTTTTGTTTGTTTGTTTATTTTTGTTTTTATTTTTGCTGCTGGTGCTGTTTTATTTTTTTCACCTCCATTGAGATTACATGATTGTGTTCATTTTGTGATGATTGAGTTGAAATTTTTTTCCCAAAGGTAAAGTTTTTTATTTTTCTTATTCTTAATTGACCTAACAGTTAACAATTTGTTCAAAATAATAATAGCAAAAATGTGTTTGGTGATAATGGCTTATGGATAAGAATGGAAAGAAGAAATTGGGAAATCTTTTATAAGGTACCGGCTTTACCCATGAAGTGTATAGTGTTATTTGCAAGTGGACTTGTATATTGCAAAAGTATGTTGCAAACTCTAGGGTAAACATTAACTTAAAACAATTGGTATACTAAGAAAGGAGAGAAAATGGAATTAGATAATATGGCACAGTTAAAACCAGAAAAGGGACTTCCGGAGAAGATGGAGGCTTAGTAAGATGCACGGGTCTTAGTTCCTCCTCCAGAACAGCTACTAGGGAAGTAGAAATGGTACAGAACAGCTCCTGGAGTCACGACAGAGACCAAGAAGACAGCGTACCCCATTCTGGAACGGCTGACTGGCTGGGAGAACCCGCTGCGGTGAGATCACCGAGGGGTGCGTGCTTCCCCGGGCCGGGGCGGCTGGGAGAATTGGACAGGCGATCCCCTCAAGCCACGGCGGCTGGCGCCCCCACCCCATGCGTGGCCCCCTGACCAGCTGGGAGAATTGGATCGGAGATCCCCCAAGCCGCGGAGACTGGTGACCGGGGTCCCTTCCAAACACGTGGCTTCCCGGTCCGGCTGGGAACGGTGGATAGGCACTCCCCCAAGCCGCGGTGGCTGCCCCCCCCACCACGCTTGGTGCCCCGGGCCGGCTGGGAAATTTGAACAGGCACTCCCCCAAGCCGTGGAGGCCGGCGATCCTCCCCACATGCGGATTCCCAGGGCGGCTGGGAGATTTGGATTGACACTCCCCCAAGCCGCTTCGGCTGGCGACCCTCCCCCACAGTGAGAGTTTTCCAAAGTTAAAGGAGCCACAGCATCTTTTACTGGTGGGACCCGCAGACAGACGAGCGCCATGAGCGCCACCTACAGGGCAGGATAAGAAAAACAGAGCTCAGAGATTCCACAGAAAAATCTTTCAACCTGCTGGGTCCCACACCCAGGGAAATCTGATTAAATGCCCAGACGCCAGCAGAAAATAACCGATCACGTTCGGAAAATTGAAGATATGGCCCAGTCAAAGGAACAAACCAATAGTTCAAATGAGATACAGGAGCTGAGACAACTAATGCTGAATATACGAACAGAAATGGAAAACCTCTTCAAAAACCAAATCAATAAATTGAGGGAGGACATGAAGAAGACATGGGCTGAACAAAAAGAAGAAATAGAAAAACTGAAAAAACAAATCACAGAACTTATGGGAGTGAAGGACAAAGTAGAAAAGCTGGAAAAAACAATGGATAACTACAATGGTAGATTTAAAGAGACAGAAGCTAGAATTAGTGAACTGGAGGATGGAACATCTGAATTCCAAAAAGAAACAGAAACTATAGGGAAAAGAATGGAAAAATTTGAGCAGGGGATCAGGGAACTGAATGACAATATGAAGTGCACAAATATACATGTTGTGGGTGTCCCAGAAGGAGAAGAGAAGGGAAAAGGAGGAGAAAAAGTAATGGAAGAAATTATCACTGAAAATTTCCCAACTCTTATGAAAGACCTAGAATTACAGATCCAAGAAGTGCAGCACACCCCAAAGAGAATAGACCCAAATAGGCGTTCTCCAAGACACTTACTAGTTAGATTGTCAGAGGTCAAAGAGAAAGAGAGGATCTTGAAAGCAGCAAGAGAAAAACAATCTGTCACATACAAGGGAAACCCAATAAGACTATGTGTAGATTTCTCAGCAGAAACCATGGAAGCTAGAAGACAGTGGGATGATATATTTAAATTACTAAAAGAGAAAAACTGCCAACCAAGACTTCTATATCCAGCAAAATTGTCCTTCAAAAATGAGGGAGAAATTAAAACATTTTCAGACAAAAAGTCACTGAGAGAATTTGTGACCAAGAGACCAGCTCTGCAAGAAATACTAAAGGGAGCACTAGAGTCAGATACAAAAAGACAGAAGAGAGAGGTATGGAGAAGAGTGTAGAAAGAAGGAAAATCAGATATGATATTTATAATACAAAAGGCAAAATGATAGAGGAAAATATTATCCAAACAGTAATAACACTAAATGTTAATGGACTGAATTCCCCGATCAAAAGGCATAGACTGGCAGAATAGATTAAAAAACAGGATCCTTCTATATGCTGTCTACAGGAAACACATCTTAGACCCAAAGATAAACATAGGTTGAAAGTGAAAGGTTGGGAAAAGATATTTCCTGCAAATAACAACCAGAAAAGAGCAGGAGTGGCTATACTAATATCCAACAAATTAGACTTCAAATGTAAAACAGTTAAAAGAGACAAAGAAGGGCACTATCTACTAATAAAAGGAACAATTAAACAAGAAGATATAACAATCATAAATATTTATGCACCAAGCCAGAATGCCCCAAAATACATGAGGAATACACTGCAAACACTGAAAAGGGAAATAGACACATATACCATAATAGTTGGAGACTTCAATTCACCACTCTCATCAATGGACAGATCATCTAGACAGAGGATCAATAAAGAAATAGAGAATTTGAATATTACTATAAATGAGCTAGACTTAACAAACATTTATAGGACATTACATCCCACAACAGCAGGATACACCTTTTTCTCAAGTGCTCATGGATCATTCTCAAAGATAGACCATATGCTGGGTCACAAAACCAGAAAAGGAAAAAAATGTGTGGAATATAAAAAAAAGAAAGAAAAAAGAACAAACATAACAAATAGACAAAAATAGACAAAATCACAAATAATATCAGATCTTGACCCAATCAAATCAATATTACTTTAAATATGAATGGTTTAAAATACCAATTAAAAGACAGAGACTATCAGACTGGATAAAAGGATAAGACAACCATATTATATCTATAAGAAAACACCTTTAAATAAAAACACAGAGCCAGATAAAAAGTACAGAATGGAAAAGGATATGTCAGGATGATACTAATAAAATAAATCTAGCTATATTAATTTCAGAAGAAGCAGACATCAGGGAAAAAAAAATAATCAGAGATTTAAAATGGCATTGTGTGAAGACAAAAGGGTCAATTCTCCAAGAAGGCATCATAATCTCGAATATGTATGTGTCTAACAACAGTGTCAAATTATGCAAAAAAAAATAGAATTGGGATAGATAGAAAAATCTACCATTATAGTTGGAGAGTTCAACAGCCCTGTTTCAATAATCAACATGGTGCAGCATGTAAAAATCATGAACACTACTATCAATCAGCTGGAACTAATTGACATTTATAGAATAATTCATGTAACAGTATCCAAATGCACAGCTCAATATCAAGGTTGAGCTGAAATTTTATGATCTATCCTCTCTTCTATATGTGTGCTATCACATAGAAAATAAAAAAACAGGGAAACTAAAGGCATAACAACAACAACAGCAAAAACATGTTTTTTAAAAAAGTAATTCTGCCACAGAGATGAGAGAGTGAGGACTATGTAACTAAAAGGCAATCACATACTTCTAATATAGCATCAATAGCTGCATCCAAACTGCAGCTGTATTATAAATGATTCCATCATCCAGCTAAGGTCCAAAGGTGTCTATCCATTAAAGGGATGGATTGGGAACCAAAGAAAAGCATCACGTTAAAACTGACCTTTGCGTGGAGTGAGCAGAGTGAAGTCCTACATTAACGATTTTTCAGAGATCACTTACTAAGATGGATACACAGCCAGATAATTACCAAAATTCCATACATTCTGTATGGCTTGACCATATTCACTTTTCACATGATGAAATGGAATTTTGTTTAGTGGTTTGCCCTTACATTTTGTAACATATACCAGTGCAACTTTTTCCAACAATCTAACATTATTCAGTATGAATGTTGTATCCCCCTCTAGAGCAGGAGAGGTTCCAATCCCATTTGCTATGGAGACATATTTTACTATTTTAAAACATAGAACAATACTTTCTCACAGCCAATGGTTAATGAAATTTAATGACACACTCTGTTTGCATATCCTAGCCTTTCTATCTGGGTTTCCTTTTTCTGTTAAAGAGAACATTCTTAATTTGTTCTTTTAGTGAACTTCTGTAGGTGGTAAAATCCTGTAGTCTTTGAACCTCAAAAATGTCTTTATTTTGCTTTCCAAAGAGATCCTGAAGAACGATCATGTTCAAAGTTCAAAGTTGACAATTACTTTTCCTTGGCACTTTGAAGATAATGCTCCACTATTGCTGATTAGAAGTCTGCTATCCAGCTGTTGTTCCTTTGTGGTAATCTGCTTTCTTTTTTTTGTAATCTTTTATCTGAGGCCTTTAAGAAGTTTTCTTTATTCTTGATATTCTGCAGCTTCACAGCCATGTGTGTGGGTGAGGTTTTACTTTTATTTATCTTTATCAGAACTCAGAGTAAACTGTCTAACTGAGAAATAATGTTTTCTATAATTCTAGAAAATTCTTAGCAAATATCCCATGAAATTTATTTCCTGTTATTCTCTTCATTCTTTTTTTTTTTGGAAATGCCAAAAAGAATATTGTTTTCCCCTCAAACTCTCCTCTATGCCACTGAACTGTTCTTTCATTAAAAAAAAAAAAAATAGAAAACCAAACTTTGTTTCTCTAGTTTGAGTGCTGGGTAAATTCCTCATTGCTATCTTCCAAGTCACTAATTCTTTTTTGGCATCTATTTGAGAACTTATTCTGTTCTTTTTTTTTTAAATTATTTATTGAATTTTACTTTAATGTCTGTAGTTTTTCATTTCCAGAAAAACCGAAGTTTTTTATATGCATTGTTTTTATTTTTTCACTTCAGTTTTTTCCCCCAGTTTTCTAAGGCATACTTCATTACATAGGATAACATTTATTTTAAGTTTACAATGTGATGAATTTTGGTAATTCTATAAAGTCTTATAACCACTACAGCCATTCAGATATTGAAGATTTCTAACATCCCAAAAAGTTCCCTCATGGTCCTTTGCAGTCAATCCTCTCCCCAGACTCCTGGCAACAAGTGTACTGCTTTCTATTACTAAAGTTTTGCCTTTTTAGAATTTCTAATAAATAGACTCATATGGTATGTAGTCTATTGTGTTTAATTTCTTTCACTTATTATAGTTTTATCCAAAATCATAGATGTTCCCAAATCATAGATGGATTTATCCAAAATCATGGATGTTCCCAATTTTTGGCTACTATGCATAATGATGCTATGAAGATTCATGTAAGAGTCTTTGTGTGGACATAGGATTTCATTTCTCTTGGGTAAATACCTGTATCATGTGGTACATGTACATTTAGCTTTATAAAACACTACCAAACAATTTTCCAGAGTGGATGTACAGCCAGAAATAAATGAAATTTCCATTTGTTCCACATCCTTGCTAGCACTCAACCTTGTCAGTCATTTAAATTTAGTCATTCTAGTGTACATGTATGATATCTCATTGTGATGGCAGGGTCACATTTCATTATTTTCTATATTAGAAATATGTGATTGCCTTTTAGTTACATAGTCCTCACCCTCTCACCTCTGTGGCAGAATTTGAGTATCCCATTATTGCAGTACCATTTGTTGAATTTTTGCTTGTTTGTTGTATTTTGTTTGTTTTGCATGTTTGTTTGTTTTGGGGGAAGTGTATGGAGATGTTTTAATGTATTTATTGGTCATGTATTTCTGGACTTATTTTCTGGATATAAATCCTTTTTCAGAAATCTGCTTTTCAAATATTTTCTCCAACTCTGTGGCTTGCCTCTACATTTTCTTATCTTTTTTAAAGGGCAAAATTTATAATTTTGTTGAAATTTAGGTGTCAATACTTTATTCTATGTTTGGCTTTAAAAATTTTTGTTTTCTTTTCTTTAATTTTTAATTTTAAAAATATAAAAATTTTAATTTTAGAAATTTTACAAGGTAAAATGTCACTCTTTTAACTACATTCAGACATATAATTCAGTAATGTTAATTGCATTCACAGTGTTTGCTGCCATCCCTGTCATCTGTTACCTAAGCTTTTCTATCACTCCAGACAGAATTTCTGCACCAGTTAGTATTAACTCCCCAATCCCTACCCCTCCCTGAACCCTGTTATCCTGCCTTTTAGTTTCTGACTTTATGAATTTGC
Source organism: Tamandua tetradactyla (assembly GCF_023851605.1). Lineage (NCBI taxonomy): Eukaryota > Metazoa > Chordata > Mammalia > Pilosa > Myrmecophagidae > Tamandua > Tamandua tetradactyla. The sequence continues at coordinate 73,165,611 of NC_135327.1, forward strand.
CAATTCTAATTATTTTATATCATTGAGATCATACAATATTTGTCCTTTGCATATGGCATACTCAACATGATGTCTTCAAGGTTCATCCATATCACAAGTATCAAAGCTTCATTTCCTTCTCATGGCTGCGTAATATTCATTGTATGCATATGCTATGTTTTGCTTATCCATTAATCTGTTGATGGGCTCTTGGATTGCTTCCATCTTTGGACAATTGTGAATAATGCCATTATGAATGAACATCTATATGTTCGAGTCCCAGCTTTTAATTCTTTTGGATGGTTACATAGATGTAGGATTGCTGGTTCATATGATAATTCTGTACTTAACTTTTTTCTTTTTTTTTTTTTTTTTGGCATGGGCAGGCTCTGGAAATCTAACCTGGGTCTCCGGCTCAGCAGGCAAGAATTCTTACCACTGAGCCACCCACTGTTGCACCGGCCTATACTTAACTTTTTAATGAACTGCCGAACAGTTTTCCACAGTAACTGCACCATTTCTGGGTTGGGTGTGTTCACCACTTGTCAACATTCTGTCATGGGTCTCTTTTGGTTCCAGGGGACTTTTTGTTTGTACGCATTTGCCACCACTATGACACCATTTTACATTCCCACCAACAATGAATGAATGTTCTTAGTTCTCCAATCAAAATTCCAACAGATTTCTTTGTGGAAATAGAAACATTAGTTATCAAAATGGAAGTGTAAGCAATTTTGAAACCATCTTGAAAAAGAATGACATAGTTGGAGGACTGATTTCCTGATTTTAAAACATATTACAAAGCCATGGTAATCAAAACAGAGTGGCACTGGCCTAAGAACATACATATTGACCAACTGAATTGAAAATTCAGAAATAAACCCTCATACCTTTGATCTTTGACAATGGTGCCAAGTTCACTCAGTGGGGAAAGAATAAATCTCTTCAACAAATGGAGAACTGGATAGCCATATGCAAAAAAATGAAGGGGGACCCCTACCTCACACCATATATACAACAATTCAAAATGTATCAAAGACCTAAATATAAGAACTAAAACCATAAAGTTCCTAGAAGAATAAGGAAATATCTTCAGGACCTTGTTTTGGGCATTAGATTCTTAGACTTTACACCAAAAGCATGAACAACGAAAGAAAAAATAGATAAATTAAATTCATGAAAATTAAAAACTTTTGTATATTAAAGGAAATCACCAAGAAAGTCAAAAGAAAAACCTATAGAATGGGAGAAAATATTTGTAAACTATGTATCTGATAAAGGTTTAATATCCAGAACTCCTGTAACTTGAACTGATACTTGCACACCAGTGTTCAATAGTGGCATTATCCACAATTGCCAGAAGGTGGATGCATCCCCAGTGAATGTAGTACATATGTACAATGAAAAATTATTCACTTATAAAAAGGAATTCTGTTGTGATGTGTGCTGCAACATGGATGAACCTTGAAGACATCATTGAGTGAAACAAGCCAGACACAAGAGGACAGATAATGTATGATGTTATTTAGATGAGAGAAGCAGACTATGCAAGTTCATAAAAATGAAAGTTACCAGGGGCTGTGTGGTATGACGAATGAGTGAAATGAGGAGATAATATTTGATTTGTATAGAGTTTCTGTTTTGGATGATGGAAAGTGTTGCTCATGGCTCATGGATGATGGTGATGACAGTACAACTTTGTGAATAAAATTAATACCACTGTGATTGTATATTTGAAAAGAGAAAAAAAGAGAAACCATCCCATTTCTGGTGTATCACATTCTGGCCGCTTGCAAACTAGAGCAGCTGGTCTGGGTACTTTGACTTTCATGATATGTTTTAAAATCAGCTTGTCAATTTTTCAGAAAAACTTGCTTGTATTTTGATTGGGATTGTGTTGAATCTATGGATCAATTTGAGGATAATTGATGTCTTAACCACATTGAGTTTTACAATTAATGAACAGTGTTCATCTCTCCATTTTTAGGGCTTCTTTAATTTCCCTAAGACAATGGATTATTTTTCTCTTCAGCTTATGTATTTAAAAATTCATTGATTTCTGCTCTTATTATTTTTTCCTTATTTTTACTTAATTTGGCTTTAATTTCTCTTTTTTCCCTAATTTCTTAAGTTGGAAATTTTTATTCATTTTAGACCTTCTAGTATAAGCACAGTTTCCCACTATGTTTTGCTTTAGATGTATGGCACATATTTTGATATGATGTATATCATTAGTTTTTAATTCAAAGTACTTTTAATTGCCCTTGTGGCATCTTCTTTGACCCATTGATTATTTAGAAATATATTGCTTAAGTTCCAAATGTTTGTTATTTTCCTATATATCTTTTAGTTATTAATTTTTAAGTTAATTCTGTTTTGGTAAGAGAACATATGTTGTAAAATTCAATCTTTATTATTTGTTAAGACATTTCATGCCCAGCAATTGTTTACTCTGTTGCATATATGATGTGTACTTGAACTATGTGGGTTTTGCTGTTAGGTGTTGTATTAGTTTGTTAATGCCGCCAGAATGCAATATTTCAGAAATGGAGCAGGTTTTAAAAAGGGAATTTATTAAGTTACAAGTTTACAGTTCTGAGACCATAAAAATGACCAAACTCAAGCATCCAGAGAAAGCTACCTTGACTCAAGGAAGTCTGATGCCTGTCACTTGGGAAGGCATATGGCTGGCATCTGCTAGTCCTTGTTCCCAGTTCCATTGCTTCCAGCTTCTGTTGCCAGTGGTTTCCTCTCCAAGCATCTGTGGGCCTTTACTCAGCTCCTCTGGGACACAAGTCTGAATTCCGGCTTGCTTAGCATCTCATGGGAGGGTATATGGTGACGTTTGCTGGGCTTTGTGCCCCAAACATCCATGTTCTAGGCATCTGCTCTCTCTGTCGGCACTCTAAGCATCTTCAAATGTTTTCATCTCTGTTGGCTCTGAGCTCCTGGCATCTCCTGGGCTTCTGCATTTCCAAACATCTGTGTCTGTGTCTGCATCTGCGGTTTCTCCAAAATGTTTCTCCTTTTACAAAACTCCAGTAAACTAATCAAGACCCACCTTAAATGGACAGTCACATCTCCATTTAGTCAAAAGTTCACACCCACAATTGAATGGATTACATCTCCATGGAAATAATTTAATCAAAAGTCTCCACCCTAAACAATAGGTATGGCTCCACAAAATTGGATTAGGAAAAGGATGTGGCTTTTCAGGTGCAGTTTCAAACTAGCACAGGTGTAGTGTTCTATAAACATCAATTATGACAAAGATGTTCTATGGTGGTGCATAATGCTATCAAGTGGATACTTTTCATATTATATGCATAGTGTATAACTGTTTTCTGTGGGAAGGTTAGTCTAGAAGGATCTTATTCTTCTCGTGTCTGTGGTCTTTTTAAGAATATGTCCTGTTTTCCTGATTCTTTGGATGTTGGGTAATTTTGTTTTGTATCCTAGAAATCAGGCACACTAAGTTTTGGAGACTCAGAAAGCTGTTTTTTTTTCCTCTGATATGTATTGTTTTTTTTGTTTGTTTGTTTGTTTTAGCAGGCAGTTAACTTGATTAGACCAAAAATATAGACCCTGAAATAGGTAACTGTTAATTGTTCAATTAAAAACTGTTCGATCTTGTTTTTTATCTGAGCTGCTTTTTCTCTGCTCCATGCATGTGTACTTCAGGGATCCACCAGAGATGTGGGCAGAAAGAAATTAAAGACCTTCTTTCGTACTCTTTCCCTTCCGGGATTCTGCTCTCCACATTCCTGCCTCCATCAGCCAGAGTTAGTCCAGATTCAGTCCTGTGGTTCGCTGGGCCAATAAGATTATGATTTCCCACCACCAATTCCACTGCCCTGTGCCACCCCGACTACACCTACCCACAGACTAAAAGTAGTGAAATCAGGGAACACACTGTACAACTCTCCTTCTGTGGAGATGGCCTCCCATCTGCCTGTTTCTGCTCAATCTTTGGGCAGATGATTTTTGCATTATATTCAGAGTTTATAACTTGTTGTCTATGAGAAGGTTGATCCGGCAGGATCTTTCTCAACATGACAACATGATTAACAGTGGAAATTCTCTGCCTTTATTTCATAATTTTTGTTTGTAATCCTTTCATCACATGCACACGTACAGTAAATTCTTTATTAGACAATTTAAAAATTAAACTTTATTGAAGGGATTTCATGTTTTACTGCTTTTGTGGGGCTCTGCTTTTTAGCATTGTATGTATTTTATTTACATATTCTTACAACTTTATTTTGGAAATGTGATTTTCAGGCTTACGTTTGTCTCTCTTTCTTTACACTTACTTTCTTTTTCTGGGATTTTGTTCTTGCTTCTATCTGGTACTCTTTTGTCTACCACAAACAAACAAACAAAAAAACAGATCTTATAATGGTTTGGAGCTGTATGACCCGATATTGAGTTAGTACATATCTGGTCTTTGAGCCAGTATGTTTGTGTTCTGCTGACCGTCTATGACCACAGATTGTTTTCCTAGTCAGTGGATTCCAATACTGAGCTTGTCTCTAGTGGAGGATTTTTTCTTTCCTACTCTATGGGAACCAGCTCTACATGTTGGTCTGTATGACCTATTTCTAGGCTCCTAATCCATCAAGAAAATCCATGCTCTCTCTCTTGTGTTCCTATTTTATTTAAGGTCTATAGAAAAGTTTATCATATTTTCGAGCCCAGCCATATTTTATTTATTGTCTCTTTTTATGTTTTATACATTGTCCAGGTGTGGTGCATGGACTATTTAAATTTACTACACTATCTAGATAAGAAATCATCTACAATGTTCTCACCAGTGTTAAGGACAAAATGTTGAAAAAAATTAGGCTGGAGACATGTCTCCAAAGACCTCACATTTAGTTGATATTCATACATTTTCATCACCCTCTTAGTATACATTCTCAACTGGCTACTAATCCATATACCTGAACTACCTTCCAAGCCATCTGCTTTAATTTTCTAGGGCTGCCATAATATCACAAATACACTTGCTTACAATCATCTCATAGTTCTGGAGCTTAGAAGTTCAAAAACCAAGGTGTTGGCAGGGCCATGCTCCTTCTGAAATCTGTAGGTGTTTATTTGGTTTGTGGCATAACTCAATCTATGCCTCCATCACATGGCCATGTTCTCTATCTGTCTGTCTGCCCATGCCCAAACTTTCTCTTTTTTTGTTTTCCAAACTTCCTCTTATTATAAGGGTGCCAGTTATATTGGATTATGACCCGCCCTAATCCAGTTTGGCCTTATTCTAACTGACAACATCTTCAAAGATCCTATTTCCAAGTAGATCACGTTCATAAGAGTGGGATTTAAGACTTGAACATATCTTTTTGGGGGACACAATTCAACCCATACCATCATCCTTCCCGATCTTGTCTGCACAGGGATGTAAGACATTTGAGGTTCAAATGTCCTCCTGAAATTCAGGTACATAGATCAATCTACCAGTCTAGGAATTGTATGAAAAAAGTTGTAAGATTACTCTCCTCTTCCTTAGTGAATCTGTGTGCTCTTTATGCTCACTACTTAATTCTCAATGTTCATGTTAAATAAGAAAGTATTTACTAAGTACCTAGGACGTGTAAGGGATTTCAAATCCTTATGCGATTAACTTTTTAACCTTGACAGAATGCACTTTAAAGAAATCAGATGATGTATGGGAATCCCCTCTAGTGGACTGGAATAATTTGCATTTCCAAATTGTCCATTTTCTGCACAGTTCCTTAGACCTTACCAACAGACTCTGGGATCTTTTGAATCTGCTCTGAGCCAGAGCACTTGCACACTTTCCTTCTATTATATTTCCTAACTTAATTTGGATTTCCTCTTGTTCATTTTACTTCCACCCAATTTGAAGATATGAGTCCTTGACTGAGAAGTTGCATTTGGAAGAGAGGTTGAATAATATCTTTTTCTATCACTTGTTAACATCTTCAACCTCAGACTATTGCCTTTCCCATCTCTTTGGTTTTCCTTGTCTTAAAGGTTACTGAAATTATTACCCTCACCCTCACTGTCCTAAATATATTTTATGAGCATCCATTCATCTAGGAATTGCCTAAAAAATGTCAGGAGACTTTGGGATTTCTGACATAAAAAAAAAAAAAATTCTTTGTCCTTCAGAGGACAGCACACCAGAATGAGAGTCCAGAGATAGAGATTCTATTTTTGGCTATTCCATTTATTTGCTCTGTGAATTCTGAAAATTACTCTGTGATCTTGAACCTCAGGTTCTTCCTCTGAAACACGGGGATCAAATAATTATGCTGGTTACCTGGTAGTATTAGCTTGAGGGTCAAAATCAGGGATCACAGAATGTCCTTTGAACTATAAAGAATTACAAAAATGCTACAGCTATTTTAGTAAAATGCTTAATATTATTTTAAATTTTATAATTTAGAAACTGACATTCGCATGTCAGATAAATAGATGAGTCTGAATCTAATTAAAAGGTAATGTTCTGGTGTGTGGATTCCTTTGCATTTGAGATCGGAAAGGCAGGGTTTTCTATTGGCATTCTTGGCTCAACTTTGAGAGAAGTGTTTATACTGTGCTTCACTGGGGACCATCTCAAAGATACATTATCATGGAAATTCAACTACATCATTGGAAAATGTGATGGGATGGAAAAATAAACGAGTACATTTTCCCAGTTTTATTTGCATCACTTTTGCCCCTTTGACAAAGTGAATCTGGAATTAGTAAAAGTAAAGTTCATCTTAAGGCCATGTGTTTCATTTTGAAGGAACATTATACTGAATAACATCATACATGTCTTACCCATGACATTTTAAAAATCTGTCTTTCATCTTCAGAAATGAAAATCAAGGGGAGTGCTTGTTGTATCATCTCCTTGTCTGTATGGAATTACCAGATAAGAGCAAGCCTCATTCCCAAGCTCCTTACCTGAACTGGGACCTAAAATGACAATGTCATTGTTTATATATTTTTATTTAATTCTCACAAGGTAAGTTCAAAACTGCTTCAGATAATTTGATGATCTTTACTTCACCTGCAAAAGCCATCCTTTTCAAAATAACTTGACAAGTCTCCTGCTGATTTAATCTTGTAATTTCTTCCTATATATCACTGATATTCCTTTATCTCTAGAGATGTGTTTTCAGCTTATTTCGCTTTTTTTTTTACCTTTGCAATAGTCCATGTCCAACAGCAAAAGTTAGATTAGTGAGAACACAATGATGAGTGAATTTGCAACTAACGTACTTAAAAAATAGAGAAAAAGTTGGAGAGACTGTGCTCTTGGATCCTCATAAATATTAATTATACTTACTAAAAAGAAAGAATGCTGAAAAAGATGATGGAATATTTCATATCTTTTCCACTATTCCTTATTTGCTAGAAATACTGGAAATCTGACTGAGGAATTTCAATGAGATGTTTGTCCATCACTATTTGACTCTGAGGCAAATAATATACATAGTAAGAGACATTTGTACTTGTGTGTTTGGTTCTCCATCAAGATGATCAAGTCTTGGCATTGCTACTCCTAGATACATTTCCAAAAGAAATGAAAAGACTCAAACAGATACTTGTATGCTGAAGTTCATCATAGCATTATTTCACAATAGCCAAAAGGTGGAGGCAACCCAAGTGTCTGACAACAAGTGAATGGCTGAATGAAATGTGATCTAGCCATACAATGGAATATTGTCCTGTCATAAAAAGTGATGACATTCTCATACATGCTACAACATGGATGAAACTTGAAAACATTATGCTGAGTGAAAAAAGCCAGACACACAAGCACAAATGTTGTATGATTCCAGTTGCATGCAGTATCCAGAAAAAGCAAATTCATGGAGACCCAAAGTAGATTAGAGGTTACCAGGATTCAGGAGGAGAGAGGAATGGGGAGTTATGGTTTAATCAATACGGAGTTTCTGTTTGGAATTGTTTCAGTTTGCTAATGCTGCCAGAATGCCATATATCAGAAATGGGTGGCTTTTTCAATGGGGATTTATTAAATTACAAACTTACAGTTTTAAGGCTATAAAAATGTTCAAACTAAGGCATCAACAAGAGGATACCTTCACTGAAGAAAGGCCAATAGCATCTGGGGTCCCTTTGTCACAGAGGAAGACACGTGGCATCATCTGTTGCTCCTTCTCTCCCGGCTTCTGCTTTCAATGGGTGTCTCCAAAATTTCTCTGGGCATTTCATTCTCTCTTAGCTTCTCTTGGGGCATTTTCTTTCTGAGCTCTCTCTTTCTCTCTCTCTCTCTCTCTAAGCTCTCTTGAAGGACCCTAGTAAAGGATTAAGACCCACCTTGAATGGGCTGGTTCACATATCTGTGGAAACAAACTAATCAAAAGGTCCCACCCAAAAAAAGGTCTGCCCGCCCACAAGATTGGATTAAAAGAACATAGTCTTTTCTGGGATATATAACAGATTCAAGCCAGTGCAGGGTTGATAAAAAAGTTTTGGTAATGGATGGTGGTGACTGTAGCACAACTTTGTAGATGTGACTAATGCCACTGACATCAACATGTTAAAATGGAAATTTTTATATGTGTAACCACAGCAAAATTTTTTTGAAAACTTAGACGAGTAAAAAATGTTCCAATATTTTTACGCTGTGTATCAGAATTACTGATTCCTGCTCCTAGGGTTCCATCATGGGTCTCTAGTATTATGATACTGGCTGTCAGAACTGCCTTGAATGTTTTCTCATGCTCTCAGCATTGCTGAACTTGTAGGTGTTTCTCAACTTCCACGTCCCGGAGGTAATAGGTCTAGAGATCCCCAGAGTCAAACGATCTGGGCTCTGATTGAGGCATCTCTACCTACCTCCTGTGCTTCCTCAGCCTAGTAACTTAGCCTCTCAAAGACTTAGTTTTCTCATCCTGACATGGAGGCAATGACACTCTCCACCTCCTGTGTTTGCTGTGAAATTAGATGCTCTGTGTGAAGTGCTCAGTAGGACTTGGCTATTGTGAATTTTTATTATTAATGAGTAGCAGCTAGTCTTGGATCTGTAGTGACAATTTTGTGGCACAGTCTATTTCTCAGTGTGTCACACACTCATCTCAGTGATTTTCCTTCTGATAGAAAAAAGGAGCATGATCCAAGAACTGCATTTCCATTTTTTTTTTTTTTTTGATATGCTGTATGGTGGGCTCACATTTCATTATTTTTCCATCTGAGTATCCCATTATTGCAGCAGTATTTGTTGAATTTTTATTTGTTGGTTGGTTTTGCATGCTTGTTTTTTGAGAAGTGCATGGACCGAGAATCAAACCCGGGTCTCCTGCTGTGTTTCCATTTTTAAATTTGTCTCTTCCAAGCTTCATTTCAAAACCTCTTTCCTAGGGCACCATTGATTTTAGCTTCCAACTCCAGCACTCTTTTTCTCATTGTTTCAGGTAGGAGAGAATTGCTTTGCATGTACTGCTCCTGAAATTTTTGTGTGTACCAAGCAGATATACAGAAATAGGTCCCTTATACTGGTATTTCTTATATAGGGAACTCAGAGTGTTTACATGTTGTTCTAGTTTGCTAGCTGCCAAATGCAATATACCAGAAACAGAATGACTTTTAAAAAGGGGAATTTATTAAGTTGCTAGTTTACCGTTCTAAGACTGAGCATATGTCCCAATTAAAACAGTTCTATAGAAATGTCCAACCAAAGGCATCCAGGGAAAGATACCTTGGTTCAAGAAGGCCAATGAAGTTCAGGGTTTCTCTCTCAAGTGAGAATGCACATGGTGAACACAGTCACAGTTTCTTTCTCATTTGGAAAGGCTCATGGTGAACGCAGTGTCATCTGTTAGCTTCTTCTCCTGGCTTCCTGCTTCATGAAGCTCCCTGGGAGGCATTTTCCTTCTTTATCTCCAAAGGCCACTGGCTCGTGGACTCTCTGCTTTGTGGTGCAGCATACTCTGCTCTCTCTGAATCTCCTTCATTCTCCAATATGTTTCCTCTTTTATAGTAAAAACCAGTAGTATATATACTGGTTTTACTCCAGTAAACCAATCAAGACCCACCCGAATGGATGGAGACATGTTTTCACCTAATGTAGTTTAACAACCACTCTTGATTGAGTCACATCTCCAGGGAGATGATCTAATTGCAGTTTCAAACATACAGTACTGAATACGGATTAGAAGAAATGGCTGCCTTTTCAAAATGGGATTAGGATTAAAACATGGCTTTTCTAGGGTATATATATAACCTTTCAAACCAGCACACATGTTCATTTTTTTTCTATCCTAGATAAGGGTATACCTATTGTTAAAACAACAGGTTTAAACAATAAGGAATTTATTATCTTATGTGATAAGAAATCCAGAGATAGGAAAGCCTCAGGATTGGCTAATTCAATAGCTCAATGATATAAACAAAGGTTCATGAAATAAGAAACTTGTCTGGGTGTCCTTCAACCCTGAAAATTACTCCACAATTTCACTCTTTCCCATATACCACCAGGGCCATAGAGATAGGAAAATGACTTAATAGTCTGGTAAGACAGTTCTGATTCCTTCCTCTGGGAAACCTTCAGTTTTCTAGCATCCTTTTCTGGACTCTGCTTTGTCATTCAAAGAATCTATAGCAATATACACCCCCTTGTATTCAGATTGGTAAATTGTTTACTTTGTTGGTCATGTAGTGATTCTTTTTTTGCAACAGGTTTTTCATAAAGCTGAATTTACCCAGTCTAAGGAGCTGTCCTTTATTCTAATATTATGCCCTTTCACTTATTTTTCTCTATTTAAAAAATTTATTGTGTTAAAATATGTATAACCTAAAATTTGCCATTTTTAACCATTTTTAAGTGTACACAATTAGTAGCATTAGTTACATTCACAATGTTATGCAGCCTCTGACTCTATCTAGAGCCAAATATTTCCATCACCTCAAAAGGAAACACTGTACCCATTAAGGAATAACTTTCCATTCTCTCTTCTTCCAGCCTCTGATAACTCTAATCTACTTTTGGTGTCTATGCATTTGTCTACTCTATTTGCCCTTTTGTGTCTGGCTTATTTCACTTAATATGATGTCGTTAAGGTTCATCCAAACTGTAGCATGTATCAGAGTTTCATTCCTTTTTATGGCTGAATAGAATTTCATTGTATGTATATACTATGTTTTGTTTATTCATTTATCTGTTGTTGGACATTTTGGTTGCTTTCACCTTATGGCTATTGCAAATAATGCCACTATGAACAATGATGTACAAGTATTGTTTGCTTCCTGGTTTCTGGTTTTCAATTCTTTGGGATATATAGATAGAAGTGGAATTGCTGAATTGTGTAATCTTTTTGAGGCTGTTGATCATGTCCTACTTATACATAAAACCACTAGCCCCTTGCAAAATACAAATGCAGACTGGGTGCTGCCTAGATCTTTTTTCATGGGAAGAAAGGAAGGAAGCCTAAGTAGAGAACATTTTGGGGATTTGCTTATTATTTTAGGTTAAATAAGTGGTTCTTTTGAGACTGCAAGGTGATTGGGATCACTGAAAACTGGAAACGGCTGCACAAGAGACTCTCTTTGTTTCTGGTCTTTTGTTATTGAATTCCCTAAAACCTGCTCAGGCTTTGGGTGGGCTCCTTGGATGTGGTCTCTGACCCCAGGCCCAGGGTGTTGCCAGCTGAGGGTAAGAACACACTCCATAACATGGCACTTAGTGCTGCCCCTCGAGAGAGGCACGTGGGCCAGGGAGTTCTGCGTGAAGGCCCCTTGAGTGACCTCTCCAGCCCCTGGCTGAGTTTCTGCCTTTGGAAGGTGACATGTTTGAAGGTCCTCCTACCCAAGGAGCCTTTGTTTCCTTAATACTCATTCTATAACGTATTCATCTATCAATGTATCTAAAACTTCTTTGGTTACGGTGTATTGGAGTTGCTGGAGGGAAGTACCTGAAACTGTAGAGCTGTGTTCCTGTAGCCTTGATTCTAGAAGAAAACTGTATAACTATATAGCTTTTACAATGTGACTGTGTGATTGTGAAAACCTTGTATCTGATGCTCCTTTTATCCAAGGTATGGACCGATGAGTAAAAAAATAAAAATAAATAAAAATAAGGATGAGAACAAATAAATAATAGGGGGAGAAAAAGGGTAAAAATTGGGTAGATTGAAATACTGTGGGTCAATGAGAGGGAAGTAAAGTGATATGGGATGTATGAGTTCTTTTTTCTTCTTTTTATTTCTTTTTTTGGAGTAATGCAAATGTTCTAAAAATGAACATGGTGAAGAATACACAACTATGTGATGATACTGTGAGCCATTGATTGTATAATATGGCTGGACTGTATGTGTGTGGATGTTTGTCAATAAAAATATTTTTTTAAAAAACTTGTTTGGATCTTTCTTATTTTATTATGATTAATTTTACACCTTCATTCTTTCCCTTGGTGATGGTGCGGCAACACCTTATCTATGGGAGTGAGGTAGGGTTAGAATTAGGGCAGCGGCTGGGTGATGAGTGAAGGGCAAATTCCAAGAAGTCTTCAGGTCACAAGGAGAAAGATATCTCTGAGAAAAATAGCAATAAATAGTACCTGGGGCTAATTGACCACACCTTAGTGAATTTTCAACAATCAAGCATCAACAAAGGAGGAAGAAGGGGAGGGTAGTAAAACAGTTAATAAAAATTAGAAAAGGAACAAAAAACTATAAAAGCTAACGCTTCCCACAGTGTCAGCACCTCTCACCTCTCTCTTCTTGTGAAGCATTCATATGCTCTTCTTGCATGTGTACTCAGTAAACCTTCTGCCTTACTGGAATTGTGCTATGCCCTCAAATTCTGGCTCTGCCAAGAACCTAGGAATTTCAATGCTGGCAACAGGAGGAAGTGGTAAGGTGGAAGGAACATGGGGTGCAAATTGGGTATACATGGATGGTAATTTTTCCAGCCTGGAATTGGGCCAGGCACATCACTCTGAGAGCCTCAGTTTCCTTTTCCGTCACATGGAGAAGATAAGACTACCCTTGGCTTTGTTGTGAATACTGCTGTGTAAGATGCTGGGCAGCCATCTCAATAAGCACTTCTTCCCTCTTCTCTTCCTGCCAGAGAAGTGCAGCTACTGAAATCTCCACTTTTATTATTTAGCCCAAACTGAAACCTCGCAAGCTTTAAGTTTCAACCTCTCTTTTTGACCCCAGAATCGAGGGATCTAGTACAATTTTGTGTCTGTGAGTATGATAAAGTTAAAAACTCAAACCTTCAGAAGGCTGTAAACACATCAACCTTCACCTCAGGACCATCCTTGTTTACAGGCAAGCGAGAATTGACGGTGGGAGAAAAGAAGCAACTGGGACATCATGCCTCTGAGCCATGAGGAAAAGCCTTCCTGACCAACATAACAAGCAGGACCCTTCCCATAAAAACCCCTGGTCTAGCTGATGCTCCACTGCCCATTTATGGGTGGTGGTTTCTGTCAGGCTTTCAAGGCATTCTTGCACATTGCTTGTCTTTTTTGTTCCTAGAAGCAGTCAATGCCAAAGCCATGGGGGAAGGTCAGCACCTCACCTGCCTTTTTCTCCAAGTGCAGAGGGATATCCAACCTGGAGGATGTTGGCTGGAGCAAACTGCAGGTATCAGGTGGAACAAAAGATATTCAGTTTTTCTAAATTATTTTTCACCCCAATTGCAATCCTTTACTGTCTTTATCAGAAATTTCCTTTCTCCTTCCCATATTTCTTCAATCCACCTATGTTCTACCCTCCATCCTGCCTTCACTGTTTAGCTCTTCAGGGCCTGGTTTACTATTTCATAAAACAAAGCATGCCTCACTTTCCATCAAATATTAATATCAGTATAATAGAACTGAGCCATAAGAGTTTTTAATCACCTCAGTTTTGATCATTAAATCCCATTTCAGTTCATTTATGATGTCAATAACATGCAGTATTAAAGGTACATTGCTGGAAACTCAGCATCACGAGAAAATTACTAAAAGTGGAGATTTCGGAAAATTACTTTCTGCCATGATTTCATCTCATGATTTCCCTGTACATTTGCTCATGGCATAGATAAATCGATCTGAGCTTATATTATTCAATAATCTACAGTTATTAGAATGTACACAAATCCATCTTTGCAGCCTATAACTCATCACAAAATAGAAGATGTGAGCTGTTGATGACTAGTAGTAATCACAGATTTCTGTCAAATAGGGTCATTTTCCCTTATTAGTGGTAAAGGAGTTGAGAAATCCTGTGCTGAATCAGAAACCTACATTAAGATAATTTTTTTAGATTAAAAAAAAAAAAAGACAGCATGCCCAGTGGACCTGCAGATCTGTCTTTTGCTTCAATGGTGTTTGAACAGAACAGACTTGGGGACTCTCCTCCATCTCTCCAGCCTCCACCATCCTGTTTCTCCAGTTGCAACCTCTGGGACCAGCTTCTGGGCCAGCCCCTACCTCCAGGGACAGCCAACACTGTTTTTGTGTGTGCGTGTGTGGTTAGCTCCTCATTGGCAACCAACGATGAGCTCCCAGATCCATCAGAATTATCTTGCTGATGTTGGCAAGAGGCCACTGTTAAGCCACCTGGTCGACTTGCATCCGTGGGCCTTCTACTCCTACGTCTCTCTGGGCTTCTGTTTGGGCCACGGTGATGTGGTCCTGAAGGGTGTGGACCATTTCCTCTGCAAGTTGGCGAAGGCAAAGTACAAGGAAGCTGAGCATCTCTTGAAGAGGCAAAATCATCGCAGCAGCCGAGCGCTCTTCCAGGACATGCAGAAACTGTCCCAGGATGACTGGAGTGTGGCCCTGGATGCCGTGGGAACCACCTTGGTTCTGGAGAAGTTCCCCTTTGGAACTGCATACCCTGAGTTCTGCCAACACAGACCCTCATCTCTGTGACTTCCTGGAGAACCATTTCCTGGATGAAGAGGTGAAAGTCATCAAAAAGATGGGAGACCACTTAACCAACCTCCACAGGCTGGCTGGCCTGCAGGCTGGACTGGGCAAGTATCTCTTCAAAAGGCTCACCCTCAAGCACAACTAGGAGCCTCGGGAGCTCAGAGGCCTTTACGGGGCCCCTCTGCATTCCCTTGGCATCCAGGCTTATGCCTGAGCCCCTCCCTCCAGCTAGGAGGTTCTTTTTAATCAGCCATCCTGCCATCCTCTAACAAGCCATGAACCAAGTTTGAACAATAAAGCTTTTTGCAGCCAAAAAAAAAAAATAAAAATGAAATAACAAAAAGAGTAATTTTGTGGTGAAAAGGTGAAGGGACCTGAAAATGTTCTCTGAAAAATCATATAGCTTGATCCATGAGAAGCCTGTTAGGAAGGTTGAGCAGTAACTATAATTTCAACCCTGTCTTAGAAGTTGTAGATCACCCCACATAATAAGGTGTCATTCATCTTATGAAAAGAACTTTGAGTTTTCAGGGGTCAAAACAGATTATTAGATTGTTACAGAAAGCTACAGACAACAAGCCAAAGATCATATGAACACACATCATCAAAACTCTCGCCAGGCACCCCAACAGACGGCCTGACCCAGGAAGAGACAGAAGGCTGAGATGGGAAACAGCAGTTTAGCTGCTGCTCAGTTTGAGAATTTGAGATGATGCAAACTTTTAAAATGCTATAACTGATGAGGTTCAAATGACAGTCATCTTAGTTGCCTCCAGACTTTTTTCTGGATGACAAATGGCTTAAAACATCTTCAAAATCAGACTGCTTCTCTGGGTGTTAGTAAGGCAGGGAATGAGGGAAAGATAAGAGAGCAACTGAATGACAAATTGATGCCAGATTTTAAATTTGATAAAATTCACCTTTCAAAGGAGAAGGAAGACTAAGTGAAAAAAAGGAGACAAGATAACTTTAGGGATAAAGCACATGGATTTTTTATTAATACTGTAAATAAATGCTGACTTTTTTACAATCTCCCTCCTCCACCCCTCCCTCTCTCCTTCCTTCCTTTCTTCTATCCTTCCTCCCCCCTCCCTCCCTTCTTTCCTTCCTTCCTTTCTTCTTTCCTTCCTTCCTTCCTTCCTTCCTTCCTCTCTTCCTTCCCCTTTATTCTTTTCTTCCACAAATACTCACTGAGTGCTAACCATATCCCAGGCATGATGTGAAATGCTGAGGATAAAATGCCACATTAGACAGACATGGTGCCCTTCTCCCATCACTCTTACTCTGAGAGGTGGAAAACAGCAAAATCAAGAATTTAGGAAATCTGAATGGTATTCTTATTTGTGCTACTACATGTTTGATTTTGGCCAAGTCCTTCAACCAACTTGGGTTTTGTTTTTAGTTTTTTTGCTCATACACATGCGCATTTTCTAAAACATGTCTTCTTTGTAGCAGCTAGGCACTGCCATCACTGTGCTTGGCTGAGTTCACAAATCTGTTGTAACCCGCAGCTTCCCTGTCACTTCTTTGACTCTCCTCTCCTGCTAAGCATTTTTCCTTGGATGCAATTAAAACTTTCCACCACTGCTGTAGCTACCACTGCTGCTGGAGACCACTGTAGCCACCTTGGTTTCATGGTTTGGCAAAGTATTGCCCTCCATCGCCATAAGGACCAGAACTTCTGCCTCCAAAGATTCCTCCCTTCATGGGTCCAAAATTTGAAGATTGACTGCTGTAATTTCCAAATCATTGTAGCTTCTATGACCTCCAAAATTGCTTCCATCATTACCCAATCCATTATAGCCATCCCCAGTGTCACTATATCCACCCCCACCTTGGCTGCCACCAAAGACCACTGTAATTTCCTCAGGACCAAAGTTGTCGTTCCCACCAAAACCACCTCCACAACCACCACCCAAGTTTCCAGAAGCACTTCGACCTGTTTGGCTGGATGAAGTACTGGCCATCTCTTGCTCAGACAGGGCTTTCCTTACTTCACAGTTGTGACCATTCACAGGATGGTATTTCTGAATGAGAATCTTATCCACAGAGTCATGGTCATCAAAAGTTACAAAAGCAAACCTCTCTTCTTGCCACTGCTTTGGTCAGTCATGATTTCAATCACTTCAGTCGTCCCATACTGATCAAAATAATCTCTTAGGTGATACCCCTCAGTGTCTTCTTGAATGCCACAGACGAAGATCTTTGTCACAGTTAAGTGGTCACCTGGTCTTTGAGAGTCTTCACTGAAGAAGGCCTTCTTTGGTTCCACAGCTCTTCCATCCGCTTTATGTGGCCTTTCATTCCTGGCTGCATCCACCTCCTCCACAGTGGCATAGCTGACAAACTCAAAGCATCTGGAGCACTTGGTGTCTGAATCTCTCATTACCACCCAGGCCGTGAGTGTTCCCCATTGCTCAGAATGGCTCCTCAGACCTCATAGGTTGTTTCAAAGCTTAACCCTCTGATGAAGAGCTTCCGAAGCTGTTCAGGCTCTTTAGGAGACTGACTTGGACATGACGGCAGTGAGAGGAAAGACTTCAATGGTGCTTCCTCAGCAGCGTCCACGAGCAGAAAGCTGGGTTCGACTTTAAATGTGTTGTTGAGGAAATAGGAATAAAGACTTCCCAATGTATCATTGGAAGGAGCCGTTTGGTTGAACGCGTATGAAATGATTTGGAATAGAAACTAGCATAATTGCTTATGTGTGGAAGCACACAAAACTTATCTCCCATATGTTTGCAGTGGTGGAGCTGGACGACAGAGAGAAAGCAATGAATGAAGCCAACTTTCATAAAAGATCAATTTTACCCAGAGATTGGAAGAGGAAAGTTATACAATTTAAATGGTAAAAAATTTTGTATGTACCATCTATATGTGTTTGGTTGAAGCTTCACCTTAAACTTTGTGCCTGCACGTGATGTTTGAAAGTTGTAAGCATCCCTGCCTTTTGGTACAGAGATTTTCTTTAGGGGAAACTATCTCCTTGAACAGAAACTTTAGTTTACAAATATAGAAGCAGCTCTGATCTATTTTTCCTGTGCAAGACCTGGGTCCATTTTCCTGGGCTGCATTGAGATCACGTAAATGTGTCATGTTTGTGTTTCAAGCTCTGATATGCAGTCTTTTGGTTTAGAAATAAGTTGTGGACATCTTTTATTATTCCCCTGAGATTGTTCCCACTAAAACAGTGTTTGCCGAACTGAGACACTGTTTCCACTGGGTGGGAAGGTACTAAGTATGAGTAAAATGTTTTCTTTCAATGATTATATGATAAGGAAAAAAATACCTTTCATATAAAACCTAAGACTTCAACGATATTATTAAGTTGGATAGAGCTAGGTAAAAAGTGAGGGTTCTCAAAGAAAATATTAAGTAATTTACAATGCCATGACTTAGGATGCATCTTGCTACAAGGAACCAAAACTCCACCTCAAATTGGCTTATTTAATGTGAGTTTTTGGCTTATAAAACCGAAAAGTCCACCTGTAGCAGTAGCTCCAGACACAGGTTGATCTAGAGATATATTAAGTTGATCAGGGCAGCCTCTCTGTTCTTGGTGAGTTTCTGAGCTCTGCCTTCCTTGATGTCCCAGCTTCTTTCCCTGGCCCACTTCCCTCCTGGGAATAAGATGTCCAGAACATCCCAAATTCTACTTGCTTCCTCAATCCAATCAAGGGCAGAAATACTTTTTCATCCCCCACCCCTATCCCACTCCACCCTGTCCCCTGCAAATAGAAAAAGATTCTTGAGTTTCCTTCTTATTGAATACGTAGGGTACTTGATGCACCTATGGACTTACTCTTGTGCTTCCAGCACATCTCTGAAGCATAACTGTGTCAAGGAATATAGGATTACACTCTCTGGAGTCGATCAATCCTATGCAAACCTAGAGTTGAGGGTGGGGTTGTGGTAATCCAAATTGCATGGTTTGAAATTTCAGAAATGTGTAAGATACGCAATGAGGAAGAGCTACACATCCACCTCAATGGAGACAGAAACAGTGACCTCAATTTAGCCTCAAAACTGGGAGCCAATCAATTCCTATTTTCTTGGCCAAACCATTGTATGGTATTTGTTTTGGCAGCCAGGAAACAAAAACAAATGCTTTTGTGCTATAATGATGGAGTTCAGTGGTTGAGACAGAGATAATATGGTCCATAAAGCCTAAAGTATTTACTCTTTGGCCCTTTACAGAAAATATTTGCCAGGCACTGATTCGCTCTATTGTTTTGGTAAGAATAGCTTCCAGAAGCTTCCTAGAAAGCTTACAGTAGTGAGAAATATGCACTTTTTTTTTTGAGACTTTGCAAGTCTTAAATATCTTTTTTCTACTTTCACCTACAAGTTCTTTAAAAAAATTTTAATAAACATTATATTAAGTACAATGTGTGTGTGTGTGTGTGTGTGTGTGTGTGTGTGTACACACAAATGTTTGCCCAGATATTAAGAGTGGAGCTTGATGGATATTTGCAAAATGTTCACATTCATTGTATGACTATACCAATTGATATATAGCCACTCTATTTTTGATGGACATTTGGCTTTTTTCCAGTTTGGAAAATTGTGCTTTATAAGTATTTTACTGAAATTTTGAAGCATTTTTGTAGGTATATAACCAACAATAGTCTTCCAGTCCTTAAAGGTGGTATTTTGCCTTATTATTTTTGGGTCTTTAGTTTCTTAGTTATTTTTTCTCTTTTTCTATATAGAGGCTTGCACAAGTTTTGTTACATTTATTCCGGGTAATTAATTTTTTTTTTAATGTTGTTTGAAGTCTTGTTTTCTGTTAGGAAAATAATTCATTTATGTATATTAACATTGTTAATAAATATTAATAAATTTGCATATTATAAAAGTTTATAGATCATTTTGAATTTTCCCCATATATGATTGTGTTATTTGTGAGTAATTATAGTTTTACTTCTTTTTTTTTGCAATCCATGTTTTATTCCTTGCCTTTATTGCATTGACTAGGACTTCCTATAAAATATAAAAAAATACATAGGGATAGAGGATTACCTTGTCTTATTTGATGATTTTAATATTTCATAATTAAATATTTTATTTACTGAAAACAGTTTTTTTTATTAATAGACACTCTATCAGTTTTAGGAAATTCCCTTCTATTCCTAGTTTGCTGATAGCCTTTTTTAAAAATTATAAATAGGTTTTGAATATTATGAAATATTATTAATTTTATCCATTGAGATGCCCATATGACTTGCTCCTTTATCCTGTTAATGCAGTAATTTACACTGATTTTCAAGGTTAAAATCAAACTTGCAGTCCTGGAATAAATCCAATTTAGTCATGGATTTTAATATATTGGCAGACTTGATATTTTTGCTTCCTTGTTCACAAGAGGGATTGAACATTTTTGTATCAAGATTATCCTGGACTCAAGGATATGGTAACAAGATTATTCTGTATTAAGAAAGTGAATTGTTATACACTCTTTTTTCTAGTTTTTGGAAGAGTTTGTGAAGATTGCTGCCATTTCTTCTTTTTAATGTTTGGAAAGATTAATTGGTAAAGCCATCTATGTTCAGAGTTTTCTTTGTGGAAAAGTTTTAATTATATTTTAAATGGCTTTAATAGATTTAGGACTATTAAAATTTTCTATTTGTCAGTTTGGGTATATGGTTTTTAAATAATTTATTGTCCCTGTATTATTAATTTTTGACACTAAGTTATTCATATTACTTTTAGTGTCTCTAGTATATCTATTTCAGTGTCTCTTTTAAAGAAGTAATACATATTTGCACTTTGATTTTTTTTTTTGTTTAGTCTTGGTAGGAAACTATCAATTATATAACTCTTTTTTGGCAAATATTTTGGCTTTGTTGTTTTTCTCTACCGAGTGCTTCTTTAATATTTTATTAATACCTATTCATATTGGTATTTGTTCCTTTTATTTTGAGTTAAATTTCCTCCTTTTTAGCATCCAGAAATAGACATTAGATCACTGAATTTCCATCTTCCTTTTTTAAACCCTCCTCTTCTTCTGTTTTCTTTTTTAACTTCAGCTTTTTAAGATTACTGATTTCCTTTAAAATTGTATTAGCATTATCCCAGAAGGTGTGTATATCATATTTTCATTATTATTTAGCTCAACCTATTTTCTAATTTTCACTTAGTTTTTTTCTTTGACACCTGGGTTACACAAAAGTTTATTGCTTAATTTTGAAACATTTGGGGATTTTTCTAGTTGTCTTTTTGTTTTTTATTCTTAGATTAATTCCATTGTAGTCAGTGAATCTACTTGTAATTTTACTTCTCTGAGGCCTGGAATATGATCCGCTTTTGTTAACGTTCTATGTGCACTTGAGAAGAAAGTGTACTGTGCAATTTGGAGATATATTCTCCATATATGCCGATAAAATCAAGTTTGTTAAAATTGTGTTGTTAAGAGCTTCTGTGTTGTTATTGGTTTTCGTGTTTACTTTTTCTCTCAGTTATTGAAATGTGTTAAAAATATCAAACTCTGATTGTGGATTTATCAATTTCTTCTTTTGTTCTGTTAACTTTGACTTTATGTATTTGGAGTCTGTTTTATGAGGTACATACACATTTAAGATTCTTCTATATCTTTAGCACCCTTTTTAATTTCTTCACATTTATGGACTAAAAGCCCACACTGTGTGAAATTAGTATAGATATGCCATCTTTCTTTGGCCAGTGTTTGTACATTAAACCTGTTCATTCTTTCACTTTTAACTTTTTCATGTCTTTAATTTCACATGTGTCTCCTGATGGTATCAAGCTTTTAAAAAAGTCAGAGTAACAGTGTTATTATTTTATTTGTGGCTTTTTTTCAATTTATATTTAATACACTTTCTAATCTATTCAGGTTTAACATGCCACCTTACTTTTTCTTATTTTGTTTCTTCTGTGCTTCCTTTTAGTCTTCTTCCTCACTTTCTTTTGGAATAATCCAAAACATAATAATGTTTTGTTTCTTGTTTTCATTTTTTCTTCTTTCTTATCTTGTTCTATTGCACATTTTGCATTTTTGTACTCTTCTTTTAGTTATTTTCATTGAGATTACACCATGCATAATTTATTTATTAGAGTCAATCTTAAAATAGGACTTATAGTATTTCCTGTACAAATGCCAGCATCTTACGGCACTTTAAGATTTTATCCTTCTATATGATATTGTGGTCTGATGTTTTAATTGTACGTAATATATTACTGGTATTACTTAAAATTCAATATTCATTTATATTTATTGAAATAATCCTCTCTTCTGCCTTGTATTACTTCTCTATCACCATGCTTCCATGAGGATATTCTTTTTCTTCATTAAGAGCTCTCTTTGGTATTTCCTTTATGTGCATCTAGCAGCAGCAAATTCTGTACTTATCTGAAAATGTTCTAATTTCACCTTTACTATTGAGTGGTGTGTTAGTCAGGGTTCTCTAGAGAAACAGAAGCAACAGGAGAGAGCTGTAAATATGAGATTTATAAAGGTGTCCCATGCAACAATGGAAATGGAAGAGTCCAAAATCCGAAAGTCAGGCTGTGAAGCTGGTGGCTCCGAGGAAAGGTCTGAATGAACTCCACAGGAGAGGCTCACTAGCTGAAGAAGCAGTGAAAGTCTCTCTCCTCCCTTAAAAGCTTTCAACTGCCTAGATTATCTCGTTGTGGGAGGCATACTTTAGTTGATCACAGATGTGATTAGCCACAGATTCAATCAACTGACTGATGACTTAATGCACCAGCCTGCTGGTTTATTAACTAGCCACAAAATATCACTGTAGCAATGGTCAGTCCAGTGCTCACCTGACCAGACAACTGGGAATAATCATTTGGCCAAGATGATACTAGTATCTAGCCATCACAATCCACCCCTTGTCAACTCCCAGCTATACACATCACCTTGACACGCTTAATTTCCAAATAGAACACAATAACAGATAGGTTCACCTAACAATACTCAACTGCTATGTACAACTGGAAATGCACTACATTTCTCCAGAATAGAGTGCAAATACTTAGGTAGTATTCACTCTTAAACTTCATAGCCTATGACTTAAATACTATAACATGAACAATATGACATGTCATATGATAAGAGAAAAACACGATATTTGCTTATGTACAAATGCAAACATACTCATAACAAAATAGGAAGGAAATATTCATACAATTACAGTCCACATTTCTATAACTGGTCATGTGACCTTAGTTCATATTTATCACTACCTTCTTCTACTACCTATTCCGTGTTTTCTTTACCCTCAAGGAAGTACTTCAGCTGGCCGTGGTTCTTTGCCAGGTGGGGTGACCCAGACCTTCATTCCTGAAGTCTTTGGGCCATTGGTAGTCCTGTGTGGATTGAGTTGCTGCAGTTTTCCATTGACTTTATTCACAGGGCATGGTAGTACTAAGAGATGCCTTAAGGGATCTACTGTATTCCAGGAAAACTCTTATTTACCTCCATTGAATATTGAGTAGTTGCAGTCCTATTTCCCCTAGATAGTCAAGATCAATCTCCTCAGGCAAAACGGTAATCCCCTTTCATGCCTGTTGATTTAGTGGCATGAGAAGCCAAAAATGGCTAGGTGGCAGTCTTAATTTCCAATTCAATGTTGTGTCTCCCAAGGAGCACTCTTTCTTTTGGAGCTAAGACCTGTAGACCAGTAGAGCTTAAGATTTCAGGAACAGGAAGCAAACATTTTTCTCATGGATCAGTAGGGGTGATAATGAGTGTTTCCCATTTCCACCCCCTTGATTCCTGGGCCCGTGAATCCTGGCCATGGGAGAAATAGCACCATAGAGTGGATGCTGATTCAGAGTATACACAGCCCCCCTCAGAACACTGCCCCAGCCCTGCAAGGTATTGTCACCTAGTTAGCACCAAATGGGTTTTCAAAAGGCCATTCCACTGTTCTGCCAACCCAGGTACCTCTGGATGTTGGGTAACATGGTAAGACTAGAGAATTCCATGAGTATGTATGTGCTCATTCCCACACTTCATTTGGTGTGAAGTGGATTCCTTGATCAGACGCAATGCTGTGTGGAATAGCATGTTGGTAGATAAGACATTCCGTAGTCCATGGATGGTAGTTTTTGTGGAAGCATTGTGTGCAGGGAATGCAAACTCATATCTGGAGTATGTGTCTATTCCAGTTAGAACAAATGATGGAAGTGGTCCAATGTAATCAGCCTGGAACCAGGTAAAGGCTGATTACTTTAGGGAATGGTGTCATATAGGGGACTGAGTGTGGGTCTCTGCTGCTGGCAGATTGGGCACTCAGTAGTGGCTGTAACCAGGTCAGCCATAGTGAGTTGAAGTCCATGTTGCTGAGCCCATGTATAACTTCCATCCCTACCACCATGCCCACTTTGTACATGAGCCCATTGAGCAATAGCAGGAGTGGCTGAGGAAAGAGGATGATTTGTATCCATTTGATTATTAAAATCTTCCTTTGCTGCAGTCACCCTCTGGTTATTATTCACATGGGACAAATATCTTCGAGTTCTTTGCCCATTTAGAAAGGTCTACCCACATACTTCTTCCCCAGACCTCTTTGTCAACAATTTCCCAATCATGCTCCCTCCAAGTCCCTGACCATCCAGCCAAAGCATTAGCAACAGCCCATGAGTCAGTACACAAATGCACCTCTGGCCAGTTCTCCTTCCAAACAAAATGAACAACCAGGTGCACTGCTCAAAGTTCTGTTGACTGGGAGGATTTCCCCTCACCACTGTCCTTTAAGGACATTCCAGAATGGGGTTGTAGTGCTGAGCACTACATTTCTCAGTGATACCTGCATATTGTGCAGAACTATCTGTAAACAAGGCCCAAGTTTTCTCTTCCTCAGTCAACTGACTGTAAGGAGCTCCTAAAGGGGCTAAAGCTCTGGGAAAGAGAAGGTAATGTGGTAGGAGTGGGGGCCATGGGCATTTGGGCCGCTTTCTCATATAACTTACTTGTGCCTTCAGGGACTGCTCACACCCTATCTCTAATATTCTGTTTCCATTTTATGATGGGGTGCTGCTGTGCACACTCAACTTTATGGCTTGGCAGGTCAGAAAACACCCAGCTCATGATATGCAACTCAACTCTCATGTAACTTCATGGCCCATGGTTAAGTAGGTCAGTCTCTACTAACTCTACTCATTATTTTCTAGGTAGGGGCTAAAAGCTGTTTCTCAAAAGGAGAATGGTTATCTCCAACAGATGGTAAGGGTTTGCTCCAGAATCCTAAGGGTCTGCATGTGATTCTCCAAAGGGGCCTGCCAAAGGCTCCAAACAGCGTCTCTATTTGCCACTGACTCTTCCAGCACTCTATACGGCCCAAGTGGCAAAGCAACTTGCACAGCAGCCTGGACATGTTGCAGAGCCTCCTCTTGTTCTGGTCCCATCTCAAAACTAGCAGCTTTTCTGGTCACTCAGTAAATGGGCCTGATTAGCATATCCAAATGAGGAATATGTTGCCTCCAAAATCCAAAGAGGCCAACTAGGCATTGTGCCTCTCTTTTTAGTCATAGGAGGGGTCAGATGCAACAGTTTATCCTTCATCTCAGCAGGGATACCACAACATGCCCCACACCCCTGGACACCTAGAAACTTCATGAGGTGGAAGTCCCCTGTATATTTACTGGATTTATCTCCCATCCCCTGACCTACAAATGTCTAACCAATGAGTCTACTTCTTGCTCACTAGGTCCAATCAGCATGACATCATCAATATAATGGACCACTGTAATGTCTTGTGGGAGGGAGAAATGATCACAGTCCCTGTAGACAAGATTGTGACATAGGGCTGGAGAGTTGCTATACCCCTGAGGCAGGACAGTGAAGGTATACTTCTTGCCTTGCCAGTTGGATGCAAACTGTCTCTGGTGGTTCTTACTCACAGCTATTGAGAATAAAGCATTTGCCAGATCTATAGCTGCATCCCAGGTACCAGGTGATGTGTTGATTTGCTCAAGCAATGATACCACATTTGGTACAGCAGTTGCAATTTGAGTCACCATCTGGTTAGGTTTGTGATAATCTGATGTCATCCTCCAAGACCCATCTGCTTTCTGCATAGGCCAAATAAGAGAGTTGAATGGGGATGTAGTGGGAATCACCACCTCTGCATACTTCAAGTCCTTAAAAGTGGCACTAATCTCTGCAATCCCTCCAGGAATATGGTACTTTTTATGATTCACTATTTTGCTAGGTAGGAGCAGTTCTAGTGGCTTCTACTTGGCCTTTCCTACCATAATAGCCTCCACTCCATGAGTCCGAGAACCAATGTGGGGATTCTGCAAGTTGCTGAGTATGTCAGTTCCAACTACACATACTGGAATTGGGGAAAATGACCACAGAATGGGTCCAGGGGCCCATTGGACTCACTGTCAGACAGACCTGAGTTAAAATTCCATTGACTACCTGATTTCCCTAAGCCCCTACTATGTCTGGTGAACCAGAGTGAAATTTTGGGTCTCCTGGAATTAGTGTCACTTCTGAGACAGTGTCTAATAGTCCCTGAAATATCTGATCACTTCCTGTTCCCCAGTGCACAGCCACTCTGGTAAAAGGCCATAGGTTTCCTTGGGGAAGGTTGGGAGAAAGGTTAATAGTATAAAATTTGGGCAGTGTAAAAGGGCCCTTCCCTAAAGACACCCAAAGATGCCCTCATTTGACAGGCTCTGGGTCTTTAAACTGTCTCAAGTCTAGGAATTGATTAAGAGGTTGTGATTCTCTATTTTTGTAATTGAAGTTAGACTTCTGTTCACTTGACCTAGAATTCTTCTGCTTATATAGCTCAAACAAGAATTCAGTAGACTGCCCATCTATTTTACTTCTAGGTACCCCATGATCTAGTAGCCAAAGCCACAAGTCTCTGAAAGTCAGATTATTTTGACTACTTGAGTCTGCTATCTATTCTGGTGGTCATGCCCACCTTGTCTATGGTGATTGTTGCCACGTGGCTTCTGCCAACTCGGGATCCAATCATCTCCATTGTGTTTAAGGATTCCAGCTTAGTGACAGCAGTTCTCATAGTAATATCTCACCTCCAGAGAAGGGCAACTACAGAGCTCTTCAAGGATGATGGAGTTAGCCTCACAAATTTATATCTCAAGGTTCTGATGAAAGATGTGTCCTCTGGGCATTCCTGCATGTGTGAGCAGGTCTTCATGACAAATCTACTCTAACATTCCCATCTCTCTAAGCCTCTGGATTCCCTCATCTACATTATACCAAGGCAGTTCTGGTATTTTGACTCAGTTAATGTCAGCCATCTTTTGATCCATGTTTCAGTCAATCATCCAAACTGTTAATGATCTTTCTAACCCCTTGAGCTATGACACTGAAGGCAGAATCTCTGCTTAGTGGGCCCATATCAATAAATTCAGTTTGATCCAACTTTATGTTCCTTCCACCATTATCCCACACCCTTAATATCAATTCCACACATATTCCCCTGATTTCTATCTTTATAGTTTGGAAAACTCAGGCAGTTCTTTTGGTGTATGATACATCTCCTCATGGGTCACACTTTGTGCCTCACCTTTTGGGGCCTGTTAGGACTTTAGTTATTTATAGGTCTTGAAGAAAAGAGAGGTTGTGGGGGTGGGTTATGAAAAGAAATAGGAATGTCTTTCAAGCCATTACCTCAGGGCATTCCATTGCAATTTCATCTGGTGAAATAGAATGTTTCAGACAGAGGAGTAAGGGCTGTTTCCCCAGGCGAGGTGGTTACAGGGTTAGCAGGCAGTGAAGGGTTAATCTTATTAGGTTGAGGTTGGTAAGTAGACTCCTCTGAGGATACTGGAGGCTGAGAATCTGTTTCCTCAAGGCCACACTGGAAGTTGGGAAGCTTTTTCCTCAGGGCAGTGCATTATAGCTCTATTTAGCAAAGGCTCAGCAGATTCCAGGGATCCCATCTCCCCATCACCATCATTAGCAAGTCATATATAACCATCCTATGTTTCAGGATCCCATTATTTTCCAATCAAAGCCCTCACTTTGATCTGCAAAGTTGAGATTTTAGTTTACATTGTAAATCTACAACTCACACAATGAGGCTTTGTGTCTGGTTTTCAGAGATCTCAAGGCAGTGACCAGAGGGAATAAGATTTTCTTTCAGGGCACATATGAAAACTTTTACATTATTCATACGGTGCTGAAGTTTCAAATTTGAAGCCTTCCGCTCATCCCTTTTCCTCATCACTGTATGCACCATATCTAAGAACAACCAGCCAACATCATTATTCTAGTTTTCTAGCTGCCGGAATGCAATATGCCAGAAACAGAAAGACTTTTTAAAAAGGGGAATTTATTAAGCTACATGTTTATAGTTCTAAAGCCATGAAAATGTCCAAATTAAAGCAAGGCCAATCAATCTAAGGCATCCTGGGAAAGATACCTTGGTTCAAGGAGGCTGATGATGTTCAGGAGTCCTCTCTCAATTGGAAAGGCACATGGCGAACATAGTGATGTCTACTAGCTTTCTCCACAGGCTTCTTGTTTCATGAAGCTCCTCCAGGGGTATTTTACTTCTTCATTGTCAAAGGTCTCTGGCTGCATGGGCTGTTGTGGTTCTCACGGCTCTCCTTGTTCTCATAGCTTTCTCCTCTCGTGGCTCTGTCCTCTCATGGCTCTCTCCTCTCATGTTTCTCTCCAAAATGCTTCCTCTTTTAAAGAATTCCAGTAAACTAATCAAGATCCACCTAGAATGGGTGGAGTCACATCTCCCTCTAATCAACGGTTAATACCCACAATTGGGCACATCACATCTCCATGGAGTTAATCTAATCAAAAGAGTCCAACCTACATTATTGAATAGGGATTAAAAGAAACTGTTGTTCTCACAAGATTGGAACAGTATTAGTGCATGGCTTTTCCAGGGTGCATCATCCTTTCAAACCAGCAAAATCATTATACCTCTTAATTCCACAAAACTCTTTGTAAAGGTGTCAAAAACATTACCACCCATAGCCTTGCCTTGTATAAGCACACAATTAGCAGAATCTGATGGTGATACTTTGAATATCTCTTTTGTCATGTCACTCCATGGACTGTCAGTGCTATCTTGATTATTGGAAACAGAGTCATTAATGCCTCTGAGTCTAGTCATGTTTAAGATTCTGTTTCTCAATAACCACTCATGGTACCAAGCTGTGTTAATCAGGGTTCTCTAGAGAAACATGGAGTAACAGGAGAGATCTGTAAATATGAGATTTATAAAGGTGTCTCATGCAACCATGAGAATAGAAGAGACTAAATCCTTAGGAGAGGAGAGGATTGCTGCTGAAGAAGCAGTGACATAGTCTTTCTTCTCCCTTAAAAGCCGTCAGCTGATTGGATTGTCCTGTTATGGGAGGCATGCCTTGGTTGATCACTGATATAATGAGCCACAGATGCAGTCAACTGACTGATTACTTAATATACCAGCCTTCTGGTTTATCAACCAGCCATGAAATATCCTTGCAGCAATGGTCATATATTTTGCATAATCATTTGGTCAAGTTGACATCAGAAACTAACCATCACAGAGAGCATTTTCATCATGTTTAGAACTATTGGTAGGAAATTCTTTTCTTTCAGCTATTTAAAAGATGTCATTATCTTCTAGCACCCATGTTTTCTATTAAAAGTTTAACTTTCAGTCATTTTTTACTTTTTTGAAGATAATTTGCTTAATTTTAATCTGACTGCTTAAATCTTATGATGTGGTTTTGGTCT
This sequence comes from Tamandua tetradactyla, assembly GCF_023851605.1. Taxonomy (NCBI): domain Eukaryota; kingdom Metazoa; phylum Chordata; class Mammalia; order Pilosa; family Myrmecophagidae; genus Tamandua; species Tamandua tetradactyla. Next base: position 73,195,139 of record NC_135327.1, read on the forward strand.
TTTGAAGAGTTGGTCTGCCTTTGTGAGATTTTCTCTTTAACAGTGATGTGCCTATGTGTGGTTTTCTTTGATTTATCCTGTTTTTGGTTTTTGGAACTTAATTCTGTGGCTCAATGTCCTCTATCAATTTTGGGAAAAAATTGCTAGTTTCTCTTTTATGTCTTCTACTCAAATCTTTCTCTTCTCACCTTCTGGTATTTTAATTTCACACATATTAGACCTTCTCATCATGTCCTATGTTTCTCATATGTATTTTATATCCTTCCTTTCTCTGTGTGAGTCAATCTGGATTTTTCTACTGACCTGTTTTCCATTTCACTAATATTCTTTTATGTGTCTAATATGATACTAAAACATATATATTGAATTGTTTCATTTTCTAATTTTCCACTTTAGAATTTTCATTTGATTCATTTTGATTCAGTTTTCCCATGAAAATCTTTTATCATTTAAGCCATTTTAAAACTCAATCATTATTATTTTAAATTCCATGTATGCTAAATCCAATATTGGGGTCACCTGTGGGTTTTTTCCTGGTAATTTTTATCAAATATTGGACATTGTTTATGAGAAGATGTTGAGTCTCTGGAAACTGCTATCCTTCTCCAGGTACAATTTAATTTTATTCTAGTTGGCAGAGGATGTAGGGGCGGATCCCTCCAAAATAGGATGACTGATTTCCATAGTGCCTTTATTCCTAGAGAATGGCTCTTCCTGAGACTAGTTTGAAACCTAGAATGTTTGCCAGTGTTCTTTTTCCTTGATAAGTTATGAAGTTTGATTTTTGCCTCCCTAGAACTATAAGCCCTCAAAATTATCTGCTTTACTTTAGAAGCAGCTGTTTTATATTAACCCTGTCTTCCTCCTAGAAAGCACAGTTTAGGAACTGGCAAATGCCTTCAGAGGAAATTGTATGCAGAAGGTCATGCTCATTTCCTTGTGATTCCTTTTTGATTAGGAACTTGCCCCTAAACAAGTCTTGTTTCCTTGGCAGCCTGAACTCCAATTTTCATCTCTGCTGTCTAATAGGTCTGCATCAATTGTGGAAAACAGTTTTTCCCTGAGCTGTGAGACAGCAAATGCCTCAAGGGGAAAACTGTGGAAAATGAGGGCACACCTCAATGTTGTTTTTTTCTTCCAAGCATCCTATTTTCAATTTCTGACTGCTTTTGTTATTCTCCAGTGCTTTCAACAGCTGACTTTTGTACTTTATATTTGTTTTTGGTGGGATAGTTAGCTCAAGATAGGTATCTCATTATAGAGGGAGGTGAATTTTAAGTAACTTGAATTTTTAGTGTGTAGTGATGCTCTAAAGGAATGTTTTGGTCTGTCAGACATCTGAGAGGTGTGAAATGGTGCATTGTGAGTTTAATCTGCATTTATCTAGTGTCTAATGGGTTGAATATCTTTTCAAGTACTTTTGGCCATTGTTTCTTCATGGGAGAATATCCCTTCAAGTCTTTCGTCTGTCTTCTAATTGGGTTGTTTCTTTTTCCGCTATTGACTTCCAGGTACTCTTTATGTATTTTGTTTACTACACTTTACTAGATACGTGATTTGCAAATGTTTCCTCTCATTTCCTGGATTGTCTTTTCACTATATTGACAGTGTCCTTTGAAGGACAAAAGATTTTATCTTTGATGCAGTCTGATTTGTCTATTTTTTCTTGTGTTGCATTTGTTTTTGGTATCTTAGCTAAGAAATCATTGTCAAGTCCAAGGCCATTAATATTTAATGCTATGTTTTCTTCTAAGAGTTTAATACTTTTAGTTCTTATATTTAGGTCTTTGATACATTTCAGCTGATTTTTGTATATGGTGTTGTGGTAGTTAGATTCAGTTGTCAATTTGGCCAGGTGAAGGCACCTAGTTCTGTTGCTGTGGTCATGAGCCAATGGTAAGTGAACCTCATCTATTGCTGATTAACATCTGCAGTTGGCTAGGAGGCATGCCTGCTGCAATGAATGATGTTTGACTTAACTGGCTGGTGCTTAAATGAGATACCACAACGTAGCACAGCCCAAGCAGCTCAGCGTACCTCATCTCAGCACTTGTAGCTCAGCCCAGGCCCTTGCAGATGAAGAAAGAAATCACCCCGGAGAATGTTGTTGGAATCCAGAGGCCTGGAGAGAAGACCAGCAGAGATCACCCTGTGCCTTCCCATGTAAGAAAGAACCTCAGCTGAAAGTTAGCTGTCTTTCCTCTGAAGAACTAATGAAATAATCCCCTTTTATTAAAAGCCAATCTGTTTCTGGTGTGCTGCATTCCAGCAGCTAGCAAACTAGAACAGGTGTGAAGTAATTGAACAATTTATTCTTTTGCATGAAGATATACAATTGTCTCTGCACCATTTGTTGCAGTGACTATTCTTATGTCATTGAATGGTCTTGGCAACCTTGTCAAAAGATTTATGGGTTTATTTCTGGACTCTAAATTATATTGCTTTGATCTCCATATCTAACCATCTGCCTTATAGTTTTGAGTACTGTAACTTTGTAATATATTCTGAAATGACTAAGTATGAGTCTCTTTTTTCTTCTTTTTCAAGATTATATGACTATTCAGCTTCACTTGTAATTTTATATGAATTTTAGGATCAGCTTTTACATTTCTGAAAAAAATAGTTGTTGGATTTTGACAGAGACTGCATTGATTCTTTGGATATCTTTGGGGAATATGGTCACCTTAACAATATTGTCTTCTAATCAATGAACATGGTACTTCTTTCCATTTACCTATTAATTTCTTTCAGAAATGTTTTATATTTTTCAGCATATAAATCTTTAACCACCTTAGTTAAATTTATCTCCTAGAGCAGATTTTTTCTTTTTAATGCAATTTTATTGAGACATATTCACATACCATATAATCATCCAAAGTATACAATCTGTGGCCCACAGTACCATCATATAGTTATGCATTCATCACCACAATAAGTTCTAGAATATTTTCATTACTCCAAAAAATAAAAAGAAAAAGAAAAACACCCAAAATGTCCCACATTCCTTATCCCCCATTATTATTTTTTTTGTCCTTATTTTATTACTCACCTGCCCATACACTGGATAAAGGGGGTGTCAGTCATAGGTTTTCACAATCACATGGTCACACCATAAAAGCTATATAGTTATACAGTCATCATCAAAAATCAAGGCCACTAGTTTACAGTTCAACAGTTTCAGGTATTTCCTTCTAGCAATTCTAATACACTAGAAACTAAAAAGGAATAGCCGTATAATGCTTAAGAATAACCTGCAGAATGACCTCTTGACTCTATTTGAAATACTTAGCACTGAAACTTTGTTTTGTTTCATTTCTTTTGATCACAAAAACATTCTCAACCCCACAATGCCAGGGGCAGGCTTGCAGAGTTGGCATAGGGAATGGGGCACATCAGAGCAACAAAAGAGGCTCTCTGGGTGTGACTCTCAGGCATAGTTAAAAGAAGGCTTAGCTTCTCTGCAGGAATAAGTTTCAGAAGGGCAAGCCCCAAGTTTGAGGGCTTAGCTTATTAAATTGGTAGTCTCTAATGTTTATGAGGCTATCAGGAATTCCCCAGGTGGGGTAGTTTAATACTTCCACATTTTCCCCAGTCCTGCAAGGGGACTATGCCAATTTGAAAGTGTTGTGTACCCCAGAAAAGCCATGTTCTTTAATACTCATTCAATATTGCTGGGTGTAATCTTTTTTATTGTTTCTATGGAGATGCAACCCACCTAATTGTGGGTGGTAATTTTTGATTAGCTGGTTTCCATGGAAATGTCTCTCCACCCATTCAAGGTAGGGCTGCTTACTGGAGCCCTTAAAGAGGGAACCATTTTGGAAAAAGCTTCAGAGCTCATACAGTCAGAAACCTTTGGAGATGTGGAAGGAAAACATTCCTGGGGAATCCTTATGAAATGAGAAATCAAGAGAGAAAGCTAGCAGATGTTACCATGTGCCTTCTCCACTGACATAGGTTTCCAGAAGCCAAGAACCCCAGCAGACACCAGCCACATGCCTTCCCAGCTGGCAGAGGAGTTCTGGATGGCATTAACCTCTCTTGAATGAAGGTAACCTCTTATTGGTGACTTAATTTGGACATTTTCACAGCCTTAGAATTGTAAACTTGCAACTTAATACATTCTCTTTTTAAAAGCCATTCTATTTCTGGTATATTGCATTCCAGCAGTTTAGCAAACCAAAACAGGTAACTTGTAAATACTTTATTTTCTGCACAAATTATAGAGCAGACTTCTTAATCCCTCTGCATCTCAGTTCCTCATCTTTTAACTGGGAATAATAAGAGTACCTATCATAGGGTCACTGTGAGAATTAAATCAGTGTCCAGGGCTAAGAACAGTGCCTGAAGTGTATTGTAATTGGTTAGTTTAGGCCAATTGCAGGCAGTCTCCCAACATGGAGGAGAGCTGGAAGGACTCTAATGGCACCTGAAGTCTTATAGCTCTAGCTTTATCTTTCACATAAATGAAAATACTCAGTATCAGTGATGACACATGACATATCCAGTTCCCATGGATATGGGATCTAGAAACGCAACTGTCTGACTTTTATTGAACCCTTTTGCTCAACTTTTCACTTACCGTGACTCTCATACTGAGCTGGAGACATAAACTGGAAGAAACATAGTCTCTGCCCTCATGGTGGACAGGTCAGACAAACAGTCCATTTCCTTTCCATCCACTCTTGTAAATAAACTGAGCAAGTGAACTCTAGTATCCTCAGGAATACCTGGGTTCCTGACCAAGTAGTTATTTCACTATGCCTTTGGCAAAAAAGCCCTCACAACCATTTTTAAAATTTTGAAAATATTTGGATTTACAGCCTTTCCCAATGTGTTAAATAGCAAGGGTATAATTAGATATTTCCTGGCTACACATAGCCTGTTTAATTCTGACAGTGCATCCATCTTTTCACACATGCTCGGTAACCCGAAAAATTCAGGCTCTCTCATCTCCTTTCCTAATTATTAGGGAATTTATCATAGTTTGACAGGAATGTCTGATTTTGTGCATCTCATATCTAACAGCTATCAAAAGTTTCTAGTTCACATTCAATAGCATGCTTCAAAGATGGATTTTGATAATGTAGTCGTTCAATTACATTTATCTTAATATTCATGGCGTAGCTTAGCCCATGATTTGATGGTGATTGCTAATATAAATCTACTTTGGAGAGAGATGCAAGTATGAATTATAGAATGTCATGGTGCAATTTGATTGTGAAGGCTTTTTTTCACTATTATAAATAATGAAGGATTCTGAAGATGGTTCAGCATATTTGACTAGATATCATTAAAATCCCAAGGTTTGTGGTTTTTAAAAGCTGCATCTGCCCATTGTCTGCTGAGATTTAGAGGTGTCTGAAATATTTAAAGGTTGTGTTTTATTCTATTTTCTTTCTTTATCCTCTCTGTGCTCCTTCCATTCATCATCCCTCCCTCCTGCTTTTCAAGCAATTGTTCAGTCTATAAACTCTGATGTCAAACAAGTTCCCGAGAGCAGGGGCCGGTTCCTGTTCTTTGGGGCAGGGGGTGGGGGGCAGATGGTTACAGTAAAATATGATAATGATAAAAAGATAAGTGTTCTAGTTTGCTAGCTGCTGGAGTGCAATATACCAGAAACAGAATGGCTTTTAAAAAGGGCGAATTTAATAAATTGCTAGTTTACAGTTCTAAGGTCAAGAAAATGTCCCAATTAAAAGAAGTCTATAGAAATGTCCAATCAAAGGCATCCAGGGAAAGATACCTTGGTTCAACAAGGCCGATGAAATTCAGGGTTTCTCTCTCAAGTGAGAAGGCACATGGTGAACACAGTCACAGTTACTCTCTCATCTCAGAAAGGTACATGGTGAACACAGTCAGGGTTCCTCTCTCATCTGGAAGGGCACATGGTGAACACAGTGTTATCTGTTAGCTTTCTCTTCTGGCTTCCTGTTTCATGAAGCTCCCTGGGAGGCGTTTTCCTTCTTCATCTCCAAAGGTCACTGGCTCCTGGACTCTCTGATTCATGGTGCTGCAGCATTCTCTGCTCTCTCTGAATCTCCAATCTCCAAAATGTTTCCTCTTTTATAGGACTTCAGAAACTAATCAAGACCTACCCGAATGAGTGGAGACACGTCGTCACCTCATGCAGTTTAACACCCACTCTTGATTACATCACATCTCCAGGGAGATGATCTAATTACAGTTTCAAACATACAACTGAATAGGGATTAGAAGAAACGGCTGCCTTTGCAAAATGGAATTAGGATTAAAATGGCTTTTTTAGGGTAAATACATCATTTCAAACCAGCACAATATGCATGGGATGCCATGATAAAGAAGGTACTTAACCTTGCCAGGTAGTATCAGGGAAAGCTTCCTGGAGAATAATCCACCTGAGGCACAGCAGGACCAAGTTTGCTCTTTGTAGGATATGTCTTCAATGGCAAGTGCTCGCATGTTTAGAATGGGGGCACTTGGTCTATGAATACCATCTTTCTAGGACCCCCAAATTTTATGCAAATTAGCAATAGCCATCTTGAGGCTTATGTAATTTAATAAAACCAGAAGTGAGGAAAACCAAACATTCATATCTCCCCACAAATTCCTTTCTTACTGTCCTAATTTGAAAAGTAGCAAACAAAGTCTTTCCTTTAATTCTAGCAATGCCATTCAATATTTCTTTCCCTCTTAAGTGTCACTCTAGTTTTCTCTCTCTCTACCCCAAATATTCACTTAGTTGCTCTCTAGTCCTTTAATCAGAATCAGCTATTAGGAATAGCTTAAGTCATCTATTTCTTGCTTACATGTAAATGACTGATGGGAATCAATCAATCCTGGAGGGTATTTTCACAGGTTTACAGAATCATTATGATAGACCAGGATATCTTTATTTATGTGAGTAGTGTATCTAAGCTTCAGAGAGATTATTTGTATGTGAAAAGAAAGAGGCATAAATATAGCCATATAAGTGATATTGAGGTCCTGAAATATCCCAATATTGATATCATGGCACCTCAGAGTTCTGCAGTCAATAAACATTGAATTGTTAGAATCTCAAGTCTAGAATATTTTACCTGAAAGCAAATTGGGGATGGGGAGGGGTGAGGTTTATGAACCAAAGTTGGAGTCTGTTTGAAATGTTTGGTGGGGTGGGAAATGTGTGCGCTACATTCATCACAGGATAATGATGACTACTTTATATGGGATGCCTAAACAAGGTCCAAGAACTGAATCCTGCTTTCAGGCAGTTTTTATTTCTCATACTCATCATTCATCACTTAGGTTTACATCTTTTTTTGTTTATTTGCTTCTAACAACATAGTGCAAGCAGTGGGTTGATGAAAGTATCAACAATTAAGCTAACATCTTTCTCTGTTTTTCTAATTGGGGGGATAACTTGATTTAAAAACCAAAACCAAAACATATTCTAGGTCTAAGTGCTCAGAAACAAAGTTGCTATTCTAAACTTATGGAATTTAATCATACTTGTCCTTTAAGGTATCTGTTTTAGTTTGTTAATGCTGCTGGAAACACAATATACCAGAAATGGGTTGGCTTTTGTAAAGGGAATTTATTAAGTTACAAATTTACAGTTCTAAGACCATTAAAATGTCCAAACTAAGAAATCCAGAGAAAGATACTATGACTTAAGAAACGACCAATGAGGCTCCGGGTTTCTCTGTCAGCTGAGAAGGCACATGGTGACATCTGCTAGTGTTTTCTCCCAGCTTCTTTTTCCAAATGGCTTCTGTAGGGACATTTTCTTTCTGCATCTCCAAATGTTTCTGTCTATGTCAGCTCTGATGCTTTTTCCAAAATGGTTCCCTCTTAAATCACTCCAGTAAGTGGTTTACCTTCGATGGATAGAGACATATCTCCATGGAAACTATCTAATAAAAAGGTTCCAACTACAGTTGGGTGGGTCACATCTCCATGGTAACAGCTTAGTCAAAAAGATCCCACACAGCAATACTGAATAAGGATTAAAAAACATGGCTTTTCTGGGGTACACAACAGTTTCAACCTAGCACAGCATCTCGCCTCGATTTTTAATTCATATTTTTAAGTAAATGATTATCTACCTCATTTCAGAGAGAAGGAAAATAAATTAATCTCTATTTTCCAAATTATAAAATGAGAATGAAAAAAAATAAAAACTGAAGATTGAGAGAAATCAGCTTGCTTTCCCAAAGTCATCATTTGCCTCTTGGAATTAGAAAGAGAAACTAAAATTTTTGTCTTGTGTATTTTAGAATAAAACAAAATATTTGTTTTAGAAGATAAGATATGCTTTTAACAGAAAAAAAGCCCTCCTTAGAGTATCAATATTTATAAAAAAGAACTCTTTATTTATCTCCTTTATAGCAATCATAATTTTCCAACCCCAAACTAAGTGAAGCCATATGACTAGACAGAAGAACTCAGGAGAGTGAAAGCCAATACAGTATTTGAAACTCCATTCCTCAAGTTTCTGGAAATGATCTGTGGTTTCAAAGGTCCCCCAGCCCCACTGAGGTTGTCCGGGTAGGGTCCCTAGGATGAGGGGAAGGCTAAATCCTGTCACTTGGAATGCTCATTAGTTCATGTCCTAAGAATTAGATGTTTGAAGGCATTGGTACTCACATGCAATTGAAAATAGTTTCCCAGCTGCCAATCCACGGAAGTTGTACAGACCACCTGTTTTTCCACAACCACAGAAATGAAATATGACTCTGAGTGGGGACATTTCAGCCAAACGCTAGCAGCTGTGGAGCATCACTAAAACATGTCTTGACCCTGGATGTGGTCAAGGCCAAAGTGGGCGGGGGGGGGGGGGGGCACGCTTGTTTAGAAGCCTTAGAGGTGAGGCTGGCAGGCCCTGAAGCCTGCATGGGGGAATGACTGACCTGGTGGCCAGTGTCTGTGGAGAACAGACTGCTGTATACCTCTTTTCTCTGATGTCGACCCTTGGAGAGAGAAGTCAGACTCAAAATTGGACGGAGCCTCTAAACTCCAAAATGTGTCATAGAAGTACCCCACTTCACAGACTCTGTTACCAAATTCCTTTCTGGAATTTATTTGTGGAATTGAAGGATTAATAGGATTATAGAATATATTGCCAAATTCATCTATAGAATGGTAGAATATTCTGTAGAATATGTTACAGGATATGACATTTATAGATTGCTATCAAATGCACTTATTTACCTTCCTTCTGAAATGGGATGGATAATCAGTTCTTTAACAAATGATGTAATCATATCACTATCCAGGAAATAATTCTAATACTACTCAGTGAACTTGCCATTATTAATAAAACATTTGGGTTTGCTATAGGATTTGGTCCACAAGGATGGGATATAATAGGGACACCTGGGTGGGAACTGAAGCTCAGACTCTGTTCTCCATCCTTTGCTCCTAGGATATTCTATTTCTACATGCTATGCTTGTAGAGGAAGTAATCATATCTCAAGACACCCCCTCTCTCTTCCCATGGGAGTGGGTAAATTAGGTGGGAGAGAAAGCAAATGTAGAGAGGAGGCCATCAGCTGTTGGGGTGGGGGTGAGGAGCAGAAATTAGTGAGGGGGTCTTGTTAGGTCCTCTAAACAGACGCCTTCCCAGGGTGATGGAAGGGGAGTTGAAGCCCTCTCACTTTTTCAGGCTTCAGCTGGGCCCGGCATTCAGTCGTCTCGCCTTTAGAAAACCTGTTGCTTCCCATGAAATCCTACCCCACCCTATTTCAGGATTCCTTGGCCTCTTTCCCCTTGTTATTTTATGGACAGCACGCCTCCAGATTAGTACCTATTTCAGGGATTTCTGGTCTCTCTCATGACAAAGAGAAACCTTCAAGGAATTTGCAGTCTTCCAAATAGCAAAGACACAAAATGCTCGCCTGTTATTTTATCTTTGGAATCAAGAATGTGGCCACGTTTTTAGCAGCTGTGAACTCTGGCACATGTGAGGAGAGGATGAGGGTTTAAATGACAGAGATTCCAACTCCTTGTCTTCAAGTAAGTGGTTTCGGGGAGGCAGACAGATAGCCGAATCTCCAGGCCCTACTGTACACAGAGTATTGAGTCCCCAAAAATAACCTGAAAGGTTTTTGCTTCTGCTTTAATTATGAGCCCTCCACATCTGTCTTCCCAGCCTAAACACGATGTCCTGGACAGTCTCAGTCCCCCGGAAAATGCACTGAGCATGAGTCTAGAGAAGCTCACCTCCAGCTCAACAGCCTTTCCCCTTTTTTCCTCCCTTTCTTTCATCATCATCAAGGACAGTTCTGAGAATTGGAGCTTGATAATTGAAAAAAAAAAAAGCCTTTCTTGAATAATTGGACTATTACTCCACAGGAGGATGGTATACACAGAGGCACATAGAGTAGTGATTAAACCACTGGAGAATGGATTCAAACATTCTGGATTTGCAAGACACAGCTTCTCCACTAGAAGGATGAGGAGAAGAATAGTTTCCACCTAGTGAGCTTGATGTGATGGTCAAATAAGATATAAGTCCATACAGTCTGCCCAGTCAAGCGACTGGCAAGTGGACATCTTAAACAGCTGATGGCGCACCTACATTGGTTAGTCGGCAAATATTATTGAGTGACTATTCTGTGTCAGGTACCAGGGATACAGCAAGGGACAAGGCAAATTCCTGCCTGGACTTCATGGAGGGAAAGAAAACAATAAACCAAAAAACTAATGAAACTATTCAGATAGTAACATAGTACTCTAAATAGTGCAGGTTAAGGGGATGAAAAATGACCAATGTGGGATATGGAACCAGTTTGACAACTGAGGGGGGTTGGACAGGGGAGGACTCTAAGAAGACATCCCAGGGGGCTGGGATCCAACTCCCAAGAAGGATGCCACAAGTTCTGAAGCCTTGTAGTGGAGGAAAGAGGGAACAGAACCTTCCTTGGCTTTCTGTTGGAATCGGCAAACACTGCCAACTCCTTTCTATGGCATTTGGGGCTTTATCGAATCTGGTTTCTGCCCAGTTCCCTCACCTGGCCTCCTCCACAATCCACCCACTCCTACCCCCGTGTATGGAGTACATCCATTCGCTTTGACTTTCTAAATTTTGGAATTCTGTACCTAGCTAAATTTAATTCAAGAATGATGGAAAATTAAGAATCATTTTCAGATTTTCAAGGATTTAGAGCATTTGCATCCTATCAATCCTTAGTGAAAAACATTTTTGAGGATAAAATCCAGAAAAAATCATTTTAACCCTAGAATGATAGCTGGCATGTGAACGGTGACCCGGGATCAATTGGGTACCCTTGATTGGGTACCTCCTCAAAAAAAAAAAAAAAAAGGGGATGCAAAAACACTAAAAATTACTTTTGAAAAAGGTGGATAACGCTGAACTCTTTTCTGCAGTCTTCCTAAACACAGCAGGAGCTACTTGCTGCATTTTTTTTTTTTATTTTGGTAACAAGGTATTGACTGATAAAAAAAATTATTAAGAAATTACTCAGGATAAAAAGCATAATGTGAAAAATTGGGACCTAAACTTTAGACAATTTAAACAAAACATGGGAGAAAAGTGGGGAAGAGATAAGGAAAGCATGTTGCTTGGCATGAAAGGAAATAAATAATGATCAATTCTCAGTGTTGAATCAAAAGTATAGTCTTAAATATATTTGTTAAAAAAATTTAGATGTGAGCACAAAGCAAGAGCTAAGACTCATTCATTTGGTATGAAAATAATCTAATAATGTATTTCTTTTTTCATTTTTTAATTAGAGAAGTCATGGATTTACAAAACGATCATGCATAAAATATAGGATTCCCACACACCACCCCACCATCATCATTTAGCATTGGTGTGGAACATTTGTTACAATTGGTGATAGCACTTTTATTATAATCATACCAAAATTTTAACAGTAGTTAACCTTTGGTACTGTGGCAGTTAGGTTCAGGTGTCAACTTGGCCAGGTGAAGGTATCTAATTCTGTTGCTGTGGACATGAGCCAATGGTATGTGCAGTTCGTCTGTTGCTGATTACATCTGCAGTTGGCTAGTAGGTGTGTCTGCTGCAATGAATGATGTTTGATTTAATTGGCTGGTGCTTAAATGAGGGAGCCCAACATAGCACAGCCCAAGCAGCTCAGCATACCTCATCTCAGCACTTGCAGCTCAGCCCAGGACTTTGGAAATGCAGAAAGAAATCACTCTGAGGAAAGTTGTTGGAACCCAGAGGCCTGAAGAGAAGGCTGGCAGAGATCACCCTGTGCCTTCCCGCATAAGAAAGAACCTCAGTTGAAAGTTAGCTGCCTTTCCTCTGAAGAACTCATGAAATAAATCCCCTTTTATTAAAAACCAATCAGTCTCAGGTAGGCCACAGTGGCTCAGCAGGCAAGAACGCTTGCCTGCCATGCCAGAGGACCTGGGTTCAATTCCCAGTGCCTGCCCATGTAAAAAAAAAAAAAAAAAAGGCCAATCTGTCTCTAGTGTGTTGCATTCTGGCAGCTAGCAAATTAGAACAGGTACAACTGATGAAAGATTATTAAAATCATACTATTATCTGTCATGCAAAATTTACATTTAGTGTATTTTTTACTGTATACCACCCTATTATTAACACCTTGTATTAGTGTCATAAATTTTCTATAATTCATGAAAGAACATTCTTATACTTGTATTATTAAATATAGTCCATCATCTATAATAGGGTTCACTATGTTGTACAGTCCTATGTTTTATCTTTTTAATTTTTATTCTATTAGTATATGTATCCTTAATTCCTCTTTTAACCACATTCACCTCTATGGTTCAGTGCTGTTAATTATACTCACAATAATATGCTACCATCACCACCATCCATTTCAAACCTTTATCATCAATCTAAATAGAAATTCTGTCCAAGGTAGCATCAATTTCCCATTCTCTAATCCCAATCTATCTTTTGGTAATCTATATTCCAGATTCTAGCTCTATGTGCTTGTTAGTTTGATTACTTCATATCAGTGAGATCATACAATAGTTGTCTTTTTGTGTTTTGGCTTATTTCACTCAACATAATGTCCTGAAAGTTCATCCATGTCGCTTCTTGCAACAGGACTTCATTCCTTTTTAACTAAATAATCCATTGTATGTATATACCACATTTTGTCTATCCTTTCATCTGTTGATAGACACTTGAGTGGTTTTCATCTTTGGGCAATTGTGAATAATGTTGCAATGAACATTGATGTGCAAATATCTGTTTGAGTCCCTAAATTCAGTTCTTATGGTTATATAACCTAGTAGTGAGATTGCTAGAACATATGATAATTTTATACTTAGCTTCCTGAAGAACTGCCAAAATTTTTTTCCACAGTGGCTATGCCATTCCTGCCAATAATGAACCAATGTAACTATTTCTCCACATCCTCTGCAACACCTGTAATTTTATTTTTAATTGTGGCCAGTCTAGTGGGTGTGAAATGATATCTCACTGTAATTTTGATTTGCATTTTCCCTAGTAACTAATGATATTGAGTATCTTTTAATACACTTTTTAGATAATTATATTTCTTCTTTAGATAAATGTTTATTTAAGTCTTTCACCCATTTTTAAATTGTATTGTCTTTTTTTTGTTGAGCTGTAGTTTTCTTAAACATTTTGGATATTAAAACCTTATGGGGGATGGGCAACAGTGTCTCAGTGACAGAATTCTTGCCCACCATGCCGGAGACCTGGGTTCGATTCCCAGAGCCTACTCATGCCAAAAAAAAAACACCAGCCAAAAAACAAAAAAAACCAAAACCAAACCAAAACAAAAAACCTATGGGGTGTGCTGGTTTGAAATTTATGTACCCTAGAAGAGCCATATTTTAATCCTAATCCCATTTTGTAAAGGCAGCTGTTTCTTCTAATCCCTATTCAGTACTGTATGTTGGAAACTTTAATTAGCTTATCTCCATGGAGATGTGACTCAATCAAGCATGAATATGAAACTTCATTAGGTGGAGACATGTCTCCACCCATTCCAGTTGGGTCTTGATTAGTTTACTGGAATCCATTTTGGAGAAAGCTTCAGAATGCTGCAGAATGACAAAGCAGAGAGTCCATTAGCCAGAGACTTTTGGAGATGAAGAAGGAAAATGTCTCCCAGGGAGCTTCATGAAACAAAAGACCTGGAGAGAAATCTAGCAAATGCTGCCATTTTTGCCATGTGCCCTTCCAGCTGAGAGAGAAATGCTGAACATCACTGACCTTCCTGAACCAAGGTATCTTTCCCTAGATGCCTTGACTTGTTTCAATTTGGACAATTTCACAGCCTTAGAACTGTAAACTAGCAACTTATTAAATTCTCCTTTTTAAAAAAGCCATTCCATTCTGATATATTGCATTCCAGTAGCTAGCAAACTAGAAGATGGGGTATGTAGTTTCCAAGTATTTTTTCCCAGTGAGTAGGTTTTCTTTTCACTTTCTTGACAAAGTCCTTTGATGCACAAAAGTTTTTAATTTTGAGGAAGTCCCATTTATCTATTTTTTTCTCTCATTGCTTGTGCTTTGTATGTGAAGTCTAAGAAACTTGCCTACTGCAAGATCTTGAAAACACTTCCCTATGATCTATTTGAGGATTTTTATAGTCCTGGTTTTTATATTTAGTCTTTGATCCATTTTGAGTTAATTTTTCTGTATGGTATGAGACATGGGTCGTTCATTCTTTTCCATATGGATATCCAATTCTCCCATAACTATTTGTTGAAGAGACTATTCTTTCCTAGTTGAGTTGACTTGACAGCCTTGTCAACCATAGATGTGAGATTCTATTTCTGAACTCTCAATTTGATTCCATTGGTCAATATATCTATCCTTGCACTGATAACATGCTATTTTGACCTTGGTAACTTCATAATATTTTTAAAGTTCTTCTTTTTCAAGATATTTTTGGATATTCAGGGCTCTTACCCTTCCAAATAAATTGAATAATTGGCTTTTCCATTTTTACAAAGCAGACTCTTGGAATTTTGCTTGAGATTGCATTGAATCTGTAAATCAATTTGGGTAGACTTGACAATTAAGTGATAGTTAATATTCCATTCCATTAACATGGAATGCCCTTCCTTTTTTTTTTTTTTTTTTTTTTTGCATCTTCTTATCTTTGATTTCTTGTAGCAAAATTTTGAAGTTTTCTGCATACATATCCTTTACATCATTGGTTAAATTATTCCTAGATATCTGATTCTTTTAGTTGCTCTTGTAAATGGAATTTTTGTAGCCATTTCCTCCTCAGACTGCTCATTACTAGTGTATAGAAACACTACTGATTTTTGCATGTTGATCTTGTATCCTGCCACTTTGCTGAACTCATTTATCAACTCTAGCAGCTTTTCTGTAGATTTTTCAGGACTTTCTATATATAGAATCAAGTTATCTGCAAAGACTGAAAATTTTACTTCTTCCTTTTCAGTTTGTATGCCTTTTATTTCTTTTTCTTACCTAGCTGCTCTGGCTAGAACTTTCAGCATAATGTTGAATAACAGTGGTGCCAATGGGCTTCCTTGCTGTGTTCCAGATCTTAGAGGGAAAGCTTTCAATCTTTCACCATTGAGTACAATGCTAGTCATGGTATTTCCATGTATGCCCTTTATCATGTTGAAGATGTTACTTTTTATTCCTATTTTTCAAAGGGTTTTATCAATAAAGGATGTTGGATTTTAACAAATGCCTTTTCTGCATCAATGGAGATGATCATGTGTTTTTTTCTTTCTCCTTGTTTTGTTAATGTGGTGTCTCACATTAATTGATTTTCTTGCATTAAACCACCCTTGCATACCTGGGAGAAAACCCATTTGATCATGGTGTATAATTCTTTCTATATGCTATTGGATTTGATTTGCAAGTATCTTGTAGAGGATTTTTGCATCTCTAATCATTAGAGAAATTGATCTGTAATTTTCTTTTCTTGTAGTACCTTTATCTGACTTTGGAATTAGGGCGATGTTCGCGTCACAGAATGAATTAGGTAGTGTTCCCTCTTCATCAATTTTTCAGAAGAATTTGAATAGTATTAGTATTAATTCTTATTGAAATGAGTGGTAGAATTCACATTTGAAGCCACCTGATCCTGAGCTTTTCTTTGTTAGGAGATTTTTCATAACTATTTTTTTTTTATTTTTTAAAAACAATTTTATTGAGATATACTCACACACCGTACAATCCATCCAAAGTGTACAGTCAATGACTTGAGGTATAATCACAGAGTATTCATCACCACAATAAATTATAGAACATTTTCATTATTCAAAAAAGAAAAAGCCCATACCCCTTGCACCCTCCTATTATTGACACATACCATTGGTACCTTTGTTGTCATTGATGAAAGAATATTAAAATATTATTGTTAACTGTAGTCCATAGTTCGCATTAGGTGTATTTGTTCCATATACCACCCTTTTCTTGACACCTTGTAATAGTGACGTACATTTGTTCTAGCTTCATGAAAGAACATTCTTGTATTTGTACTATTAACCAGCATCATCTCATAACTATTTTGACCTTTACTTGTAATTGGTTTATTGAGGTCTTCTATTTCTTTTAGATTCAGTGTAGATTGTTCATGTTTTTCTAGGAATTTGTCCATGTCATCTAGGTTGTTTAATTTTTTGGTATACAGTTGTTCATAGTATCCTCTTATGATTCTCTTTATTTCTGTGGGGTCAGTAGCAATGTTCCCTCTCTGATTTTATTTACTTATATCATCTATCTCTTTTCCTTTTCAGTCTAGGGTTTTCAGCTAAGGGTTTGTCAAGTTTATTGACCTTCTCAGAGAACCAACTTTTGGTGTTACTGATACTTTATATTGTTATTTGTTTTGTTTTGTTTGTTTGTTTGCATGGGCAGTCACCGGGAATTGAACCTGGATCTCCGGCATTGCAGGCAAGAACTCTGCATGCTGAGCCACCCTGGCCCACCCTTTATTGTTTTTTTAGTCTCAATTTCATTTATTTCATCTTTAATCTTTGCCATTTCTTTTCTCTGCTTGCTTTTGCATTAGTTTTACTGTTACTTTGCTTAGTTCCTTCAGGTGTGCAGTTAGGTCTTTGATTTTAGCTCTTTCTTCTTTTAAAATGTAGGGATTTTTAGGGCTATAAACTTTCCTCTCAATACTGCCTTTGCTGCATCCCATAAGTTTTGATTATGTTCTGTTTTCATTTTAATTCATCTTGAGACAGACACTTAATTGTATTGCAATTTCTTATATGACCCACTAATTGTTTAAGAGCGTATTATTTTGGTTTGTTCAAAGGTTTTAGCACCAACAAAAAAAAGAGGGTGTTATTTAACTTCCATATATTTATGAATTTTCCAGTTCTCTTTCTGTTATTGCTTTCCATCTTTATTCCATTATGGTCACAGAAAAATAATATATATTTTTTCAATAGTTTTAAATTTACCAAGACTTGTTTTATCACCCCAAATGTGGTATATCCTGGAGAATGATCCATGTGCACTTGAGAATGTATATCCTGCAGTGTTGTGGTGCAATGTTCTATATATGTCTGTTAGATCTAGTTCATTTATCATATTATTCAAATTATCTGTTTCCTTATTGGTCCTGTGTATAGATGTTCTATCTTTTGAAAAGTGATGTATTGAGGTCTCCAACTGCTATTGTAGAGGTGTCTATTTTTCCCTGTAGTTTTGCCAGTGTTCACCTCATGTATGCACCCTATGCACCATGGTTAAGTGCATAAATATTTATATGGTTATTTCTTTTTCATGGATTGCTCCTTCTATTAATGTATAGTATTCTCCTTTGTCTCTTATAACAGTTTTGCATTTAAAGTCTATTTTGGGGGGGTGGGGGTGGGGTGCATGGACTGGGAACCAAACCTGGGTCTCCTGCACGGCAGGTGAGAATTTTACCACTAAACTACCCTTGCACACACTCCCCCCCACCCCCGCCAAAGTCTATTTTGTACTTAGAATAAGCAAATTCATAGGGACAGATAGTCAATTACAGGTTGTCAGGGGCCAGGGAGTGAGGGGAATGGACAGTTATTACTTAATAGGTACAAAGTTTCCGTTGGCAGTGATGAAAAAGTTAGGGTAATGGATTTTGGTGATGGTAGTGCAATACTGTGAATATAATTAATACCAGTAAACTGTACACTTGAAAGTAGTTTACAGTATTTATATAGTTTGAACTGCATAAATGCTCCTACAATAAAAAGCTTTTTTTTAATACATACAGTCTATTTTGTCCAATATTTGTATAGCAACCCCAGCTCTGTTTTTGGATACCATTTGCATGGAATATCTTTTTTTCAGCCTTTCAGTTTCAGCTTATTTGGGTCTTTGGGTATAAGGTGAACCTGTTGTAAACAATTTATAGTTGGATCATGCTTTTTAATCCCTTCTTTACTAAATGGGGATTTTAATCTGTTGACATTCAGTGTTATTACTGGAAAGGCTAAACTTATTTCAGCCATTTTATCCTTTGGTTTTTATATGTCATATGTTGTGGTTATTTTTTTGTCTCTCTCTCTCTCTCTTTCTTTTTAACCTTTTAGTCACCTTTATTGACAATCTTCGTTTCTTCACATCACTCTAAGCCTCTCTCCTGTTTTTTTTTTTTTTTTCTTTTCAACTTGAAGAACTCCCTTTAGTATTTCTTGTAGGGCAGGTCTTTTGTTGAGGAACTCTCTGTTTCTGTTTATCTATGAATATTTTATACTCTACCTCATTTTTCAAAGACAGTTTGGTCAGATAAAGTGTTTTATCTCCTTCAGTACCTTAAAATTATCATACCACTGGCTTCTCACCCCCATGGTTTCTAATGATATATTGAGACTTAGTCTTATTGTGGATCCCTTGTATGTGATGAATTGCCTTTCTCTTGCTGCTTTTAGAATTTTCTCTTTATTTTTGGCATATGACATTCTGATTAGTATATTTTTTGGTGTAAGTCCATTAGGATTTATTCTGTTTGGAGCATGTTGTCCTTCCTGGACATGTATATTTATGTTTTTAATAAGAATTGGGGACTTGTCAGCCATTATTTCCTTAAATATTTTTTCTACCCCTTTTTCCTTCTCTTTTCCTTCTGGGATGACCATGATGCAAATGTTTGTGTGTTTCATGCTGTCACTCAAGTCCCAGATACCCTGCACATTTTTTTTCCATTCTTTTCTCTATTATTTTTCTGTCTTTAAGATTTTGACTGTCCTGTATTTTGGCTCGCTGATTCTTTCTTCTGCCTATTTATGCTGCTGCATGCGCTAAGGTATTTTTACTCTAAATATTTTGCCTTTCATCCCCATAATTTCTGTTATTTTTCTGTGTATACTTTCAAATTTTTCTTTATACTCACACTATCCTTTTAATATCCTTTGTCCCTTTGCCTATAATTTCCTTTATGTCCTTGAATTGATTTAGGAGATTTAACATCTTTGATTAGTTATTCCACATTCTGTGTCTCCTCTGAAGTTTTAATTTGCTCTTGACTGTGCCATATCTTCCAATTTCTTAGTAAGACTTGTAATTTTTTCCCTAATATCTAGGCATCTTATTATCTTAATGAGTTTACTCTGAAGTTCGGCTTGCCTTTCTTTCCTAGGGGTTTATTGTTGATTGGCTTTGAGTTAAGGATCTTGTTTGATGCTTAGCTCACCTTATTCCAGGCCTTTAGAATAGTCCATGAGTAAGTGATCAGATTTTTTCAGCTTTTCTTCATATATTCTTGGACATATGGTACAGTTATTATTAACCTTTTTTGTGCATTTGTTTCATCTTCAGGAGAAAGCTTCCATTCCTTTTCCCCTTCTTTGGGAATCTTGACCAAAAATAGCAAAATTGCTTGTTTCTGTGCAGAATTTTCTCCTCAGCGCTTATGATTTGTTTAAATTCTCCTCTTCACTCAGTACCTCACTTTCCTTGCACTTTTCTGTTCTAGGAACCTCTTGTTTTACAGCAGTTCATTTGAACACTCTCTTTTAAAAATCTCTTCTTCAGGCTTTTCTGCCTCTGGTTTCTTCCCTGTTAAGGTATCCTGCCCTAGGGAGTCAAATGGGGTCAATCTAGAAAGGTGGGTTACAGAAAAGTCGATTTTGTGTTTGGGTTTCCAACCAATAGAAACCAAATTGAGTAAAGACACCACTTTCCAGCTGTGGCTTCTGTTTTTCCTTTTTCTCCTTGGAGACCTTATGCATCAGGCATCTCTAAGAGGCTTGTGTTCCACCCCGCATCTCTGCAAACTTGACACTCAGTGTCTGAACGCATGTGGAGTTCTAACATGCTCCTTTGAGTGCTGTGGGAGGGAGGGATCTTGGTCTCTCTGTTTCTGAGAGACTCCCAAATTGCATGGGACCAAGTGAGGGGAGGAAGTGGGATCAGCATTCTGGAACTGCAATTTCCTAGCTGACATTTTTCTTTTTCTTTGCTTTAGCATTTGTGGAATCCTTCTCCAATCTCTATCATACTCCAGAGTTTTAAGCAAGTGGAATTTGTGCTTTTATTCACTTGATCTCTGGGCAGCCTTTTTCAGGGGATGTCTATATCATTATGTTGATGATATCACCTCTAATAATGTAATCTTTATAAGATAAATACCCGGATTAAATTACTTGTGTTACACAGAAAGGCGAAAAATGGAGATGGATATAAATATAAAAGAAAATGATATAAAAAATAAAGCTTAAATTGTTATATAAATGTTAAAACTAGAATTCAGGCAAAAAGCACTACACAGGGGAATAAGGGACTATTTTTTTTAATATTGATGTTGTGTTAGTTTGCAAGCTACTGGAATGCAATATACCAAAACTGGAACAGCTTTTAAAAAGGGGAATTTAATAAGGTAAAAGTTTAAAGTGCTAAACCTATAACGTTGTCCAAACTAAAGCATCCAGGGAGAGATACCTTAATTCAAGGAAGGCCAGTGGGTCGGAACACCTCTGTCTGCTCGGAAATCCTGTGGCTGGGATCGGCTGGTCCCTTGCTCCTGGGCTCCATTGCTTTCAGCCTCTGTTCCTGTGGGGGTTCCTCAGTTTGCTTCTCCAAGACTAGCTTTCATCTCTTGGCTTCCTTTGGCTCTCTCCAGGTTCTAGCTCGCTTAATGTCTCATGGAGATGTTGCTGGGCCCCAAGCACCTCCAAGCGTCCATGTCTCCATTTTCCAAGTATTGAATCTGTGTCAGCTCTGCTCTGAAGTTTCTGTTGGTTCTGTCATTTCTGTCATCTCTGACTCTCTCCAAAATGTTTCCTCTTTGAAAAGAAAGATTCCAGTAAACTAATCAAGGCCCGCATGGAATGGGTGCAGTTACATCTCCATCTAATTAAATGGGTACACCACAATTGGGCAAACAACATCTCTGTTGATATAATCTAATCAAAACTTTCTGCCCTACAGTATTGGATCAGGATTAAAACATGGCTTTTCTTGGGGTACATAATTGATTCAAACCAGCGCATACATATCCCTCAAATATACAAAACTTCCCCTAATGCAATGAAATTGAAATCTATATAATTCAAGTGTTAGACAAAATTTAAGATATAGAATATGAAATATATTTAAATTATATGCACCAGAGAAAGAACTCATTTTCTTTTAAAACACCAAGTGTATTTATAAAAATTTACTATGTCAGAGACACAAAGATAAGCTCAATAAATTCCATAAAGCAGATATCACAGTCACTTTCTCTGAACACAGTGCAATGAAATTAAAAATTAAGGACAAAGGGAAGCATTTAAACAAGATCTATCTAATTACAAATTAAAATGCAGGGCTATAAAATTTCTTGGAATAAAAAGAGAATCAAAAGTGGTGTTATGGATCATATAGAAACAAACAACAATGAAGTGCCACATATGAAAAGCAGGAGGCCAGATAGGTACAAGAACAAAATTACAGCCTTATTTATCTGTAAGTGTCAAAAACTGAAGACAAGTTAGCCAAGTATTTAATTCAAGAATCTATAAAATACACAACAAAATGAAATAAAGTCAGATGTACTCATGCAATGAAGCCAAATAGTAAAAATATAGCAGACTTGATCAAGAAAACCATGAGTGAGTTCTTCGGAAAGATCAATAAGGCAGAAAAACCTTTGACAAGCCTAGTAATAAAACTGAGAAAGAAGAAATGTGTGTGTGGAGGAAGAAAGAGAAGGGGGAGGGAGAGATTGAGCAGCCCCCAAATGGTGAGTATTAGGTGTTAGAAAGGAGTTTAAGTTAGGGGTCAGCAAATTTTTTCTGTAATGAATCAGGCAGTAAATAGATTTGGTTTTATGGACCACATTCAGTGTCTGGCTCAACTCTACTGTTGTAGCTCAAAAGTCACCATAATTAATTAATGTGGCTGTGTACCAATAAACTTTATTTACAAAAACAGATGGTCTGCTAGATTTGGCCTGTTCTAGTTTCCCAGGCTGCTTAAAGCAAATACCATGAAATGGTTTGGCTTGAACAATGGAAATTTATTAAATACAGTTTTGAGGCTGAGAAAATGTCCAAACCAAGGCATCATCAAGGTGATGCTTTCTTCCTGAAGACTGGCTGCCAGTGAGCCTTGGCTCCTCTGCCACATGGCAAGGCACATGGTGGTGTCGACTGGTCTCTCCCTTTTCTTCTGCGTTTTGTTGATTTCAACTTGCTTTTGAATATAATACTGACAGTTTTTACAGGATCTAATGCAAATGCTCATTAATTTTGGAGAAGATTGTTATGGAGAATGAAGCTTAAAAGGAACAAAGATATTGTGAATTCTGTTTTTTAGTGGCTTTAAACAACACACACTTACTAATTCTTGGTTTCTATGGTTCAGAAGTCTAGGTCCAGTTTAGCTGGGTCTTCTGCTAAGCATCTCATAAGGTTGCAATCTAGAGGTTAGCCAAGCTGCATTCCTTTAATGAGCTTTAAGCCCTTTTCTAGCTTATATGATTGTCAACATAATTCAAATTCCATTCCTTGTAGTTGTAGGAAAGCGGTCCCTGTTCTCCTGCTGTATTTTAGCCAGGTGCTGCTCTCAATTCTTAAAGACCAGTGGCAGTTCCTTGACCTTTCTTAAAGTGAAGCTTCTTCAAGACCAAGTGGGAGAATCTCTCCATGAATCACTTTCTAAAACACTCATTGTCTATTTACTTTCACCTATGGAATGATGTGTTCTCAACTCAACACATGGTGAGATAGGACACATTTTCTGTGAAACTTTATTCTTCTGACTTCTCATGTCATCACTTACAGAATGAGTTTGATACTGTCCTTGTCATAGGTTCCAGATCATTCATAAGAATATCATAATACATCCTCTTTTTCCTTTTTGACCATTTGCAATAACATGCAGTAATATATATATTATAAATATTTATGTATTTTATATTTTATATATTATATATAAATCTATTATTTTTATATTATGTATATTATTATATTATATGTAAAATAATATAATATTTAAAATAAAATTATACATTTTCTCATTAGTATAATTAAAGTTGTACCCTATCTTTCATTCTATACTAAAAAGTGTGATTTGCTTTTTAGTTATCATATCAATCTATTATTTTATGTCCATTATATTTCTCCACTCTTTCATATTCCTGAACTTCTTGTACAGAGATGGTTTAAAATCTTTTTACATCTTTTCAAATGTCTTTTCCTACTCATTCTCTCCTTCTCCTCCCCTTCAGAACTCTGATTCCATGTCTGATAGGTCTTTTACTGTTGACCCAGAGGTCTCTGAGTTTCTGATCAGTTTTTTCTTTTTTTTCAGATTGAGTAATTTTATTGATGTCCCCAAATTGCCTGACTCTTTCTTCTATAATCTCTGCTCTAATCTAAAGGCCATCCTGTGATATTTTTAATTCAAATATTATATTTTTCACTTCTATAATTTCTATTTTTAAAAAATAATTTCTGTTTCTTTGATATGATTTTCTATTTCACTACTTATAATCGTGTTTTCATTATAGGCTACTGATTATAATAGCTACTTAAAAATCTTTATACACTAATTCATACCTCTAAGCCATCTAAAGCTTGGTTTTCGTTAGTTGTTTTTTTAATCCTAATTGTTTATATGTTGAGTAACTTTGTATCGTAGCATGAACATTGTGAATGTTATTTTGTGAAGTAGTATATCCCATCAAAGACTGTTGACTTGGTTTTAGAAGGCAGTTAACTTTGTTAGGCTCAAACATCAAACTATCTTTTGAGAGGCAACTCAAATTGCAGATCAGTACTTTTAGTAAGAGAGATGAATAGATAATCTTTCCAGCTCATATTGCATGTAAAAGTGAAAAATCACAATCTCTAGAAGTAACCTAATGTTAAAAAGTTCTGCTAACCCAATAAACACTGGGAGGAATTACAATATAAAATAGCCTGACAAAGACCTTAAAATGAGGTTTTTGGAATTGCTTGGAGTTATAGATGTATATGCAATAGCCATAGTAATCTAAACTATCAGATAAATCTAGCTAGAAATAAATTTTAAAATAGTGTATGCAAAAAAGAGCTCATTGGAAATCTTATCAATGAATACTATGGGTCATTGGAATGCTGTATTAAGAGATACATTTTCCTAAATATTTTCTGAACTTTCTACCATTTCTTTATCTTTTACCAAGTTCCACCTGGTAAAGGCAGATAGAGATACAGAGAGAAAGAGAGAAAGAGAACTTCCTCTCCAAATGCTCTACTGCCTAATTTTTCCAGAAAATCTACTTAAAATGGTCTTTGGAAATCTAATCTGCATTATGAATTTCTTTCTAATTGGGAATATTTGGAATCTCTACCACAGAAAACTTTTTTCCAGTTAGGAAATCAGTTCTAAGGCAAACAGACTTTTTTTCAGGTGTAAAAACTCAGTCTTCTCTGTAAGAACAAAACTTCTAAATAGTATCCTTCAGAATTTAAAAAAAATACAAACTTTGGAGTTGAATAGACCTGGGTTAGGTACCAAGCTGTGCCTTGTGCCCAATGTTGTTTGTATCCTTTCTGTATTTCTTTATGCATAACTTCATCTTTAAAGAAAGGATAGTATTGCCCATCACTCATCTCCCAGAGACATAGAGGATTAACAGTATAATGTGTGGGGAGCCTTTCTTTCATCCATGTTGCCTTCAGTACAGGTAGCAATCCTCTAGTTCAGGGGGTTGAGTTGCATAGGCCTTTTGTGTTTCAGGAATTGGAGTCAGCATTGTTTGTTTGCCTCTTTTGCTTGCTGCTTCAACTGATCACCCAAACCTGCCAAGGACTCCCCAGGTAGATGCAGCCAAACATGCCTGAGAAGATGCCAGCTGAACAAAGCCTTCGCCATCCCCTTCACTGTTTCCTATTATTTATACATTGATAATCTCCAAAACTTGATATAGACTTTTACTATTTAAAATGTGCTTTGTTAAGCAATCAGAAGTCACATGGACGTTAAGGGCTAATTTTCAAAACCGAAAGCTGGCTCTGAGTGCTGGCATCAACACTGCTGATGTAGATGCAGGTACCTGCCCTGGAGAAGTGGTGCTGGCACCTGCTCCTAGTTGTGAAACTTTGTGCCCCTCTTTATGAAGTGTTTGAGGAGTTCTTTTTGATAGGTGCCATCACATTTTAATTACCACTAAGCTTGCTTGGCAACACATCCTTTCTTGGCAGTGTGTGAAAAAATATTTTCACAAACTGGAAGGCAGACTGATGGTTTAATTTTTCTTTTAAAAAGAAACTCTAGGGTTCCTGGAGGAAAATGAAATTTTAAGCAATCTACAATGCACCACACTGAATAGGGGTCGGTGTAACTCCATGTTCCTTTGCAGTCCACAAGACAGTAGGAAAGTCAAGGCACAGGGTGAGAACAGAAGGGGATTTCTTCAAGTAGAATTAGGAAAGTCCTGCAGGGAAGGGGAATAGCTTGAGGTTAAGTGTTTGGGTGCAAAGGAAAACAATGAGAAGAACTTTATTCCCACTTATTTCCTCTCTCAGGCTCATTTGTTGGTAGCATGGATGAGAATTTCTTCTCTGGTCTCCACCTTTTTCTGTCAACCACTTACTGACCTACACCACCTGGGGCTGTTTGGACTCCAAAAGTGTGTGAGAGCTTTGCCACTTGCCTTGCAAAGATAACATAAATAAAATGTTTTCCAAAGGAGACAGACACTTGGGTAATTCTTTTGGAACATTCAGTTCATCATGTTCCAGTAAAATGTTGCATCAGTGGAGACAAATGATGCATGTCACAAACAAAAACCTAAGGAAGAAGATATACAGGAGACAGTTTACAGAGATTTGCAAGGGTGGGATGGCCATGCCCAAGAGGTGATGGTTATGAATCATTATCAAGTTTCATTTCTGTTGTGGTCTGCATTTTCCTCAATGATGTGGATAAAGATACAGATGGTAGCTGATCTTATTAACAGATGACATGAAGGTTGGAGGGATTGGGAAGCCACTTTATAAATAAGTTTGATATCCCAAGTTCTCTGAGAACTGGAAGAAAGGATTAGGTATTGGATTGGATGATAAAAAAAAAATCAGGAATAAACTTAAAGCTTTGCTCTTTAGACCCTAAATCAATGGCTCAGGTAGGGGAAGAAGCTTAAGAGAAGATACTGTGAAGACTTCACATGGTTCAACCATGTGTAATAAAGTTCAACACCTAGAAAGAGAGTGAGATGGCACTTATAGGTCAGGAAACTGGTTTCAGTAGTTGTGATGGCTTGTCCAATCCTATCACCAGTGAATGATGGAGCCAGGACTCCAACCTTGCTTGACCCCCAAGACCCAGGCTCATTCCACCTCATGAGGCTGGATCTTGTGGTGAAAGTAGGACCCAACTTTTCATCTTGTTTTGCTTTTCCCATCCTGGAAACATATCTTGAATAATAAAGGGAGTTCTCAGACAGTTATCAGTAAGTTTTGGTATTTGGGCCAGAGGAGAATATCCGGGCCATTTCTTTTGAAGAATACCTTAGTGGGTTATTTTACCATTAGGTAGAAAATATCTATTTCTTGCTCTTTATAAGCGTTCCTCTATATTTCTGTGACAAGAAAGGCAAATAAGAAAAGAACAATTAAATATATTAAAAGCTCTAAAATCCATTTTGTGAGTCCTGACCATCCATTTCAAGCCATTTGGTGAAGTGCAGAGATGGCCTGCAGGAATTGTGAAATCATGATGGGCAGCAGATAAAAACATGGGCCATGGGGTCAGACAATCCACAGTCTGAACACCAGCTCCCCACTCACTGGTTGAATAATCTGGGGAATGTTGCTTGATCTCTGAGTCTCCCTTTCCTCATTTATAAAATCATAATTGCAATAACAGTACCTATTTCAAGGGGTTCTTGAGAGAATTAATGGTGATGGAGCTTGGTATAGTTCTCAGTCCTCAGCCAGTGTCTAGAGCATTTGCTCTTTACTAGTACCGGCAATTGTACTAGCGTGAACGTTTGTATTACTGGAGATATCCTACAGCAGTCAATCCCCAATGCTGTGAATATGACCAGCAGAAGCCTCTCATAGGGATCTGTCCAATAACAATAGGAGTATGAAAGTATGACCACAGTCCTCAAAGGAAAGCCAAGTGCCCATTTTTTTGCCAGGCCCAGCTCTGAGAGAAGCAGCAATGTCTAGGAATCCTTTCTCCAATATCTCAACTGCCTGTAAGACCTACTAAGAGGTTCAGGCAGAAATGGGGTATTCTAGTCTCTGTCAGGCAAAAACCCAATGGGATTGAATCCACAGGATGCTCAGATTCCAGATCACCCTGGCCTGTCTATGTGTGTTTTAAAATAAGAGGAGGGCAGGAAAAAGGAATGATGTTCTGACAACATGGATGAACCTTGAAGACATCATGTTAAGTGAACTAAGCAGAACACAAAAAGACAAATATTGTATCATCACACTTACATGAAATACCTAGAATAATCAAATTTCGTAGAGATAGGTAGTAGACTACAGGCTACCAAAGGCCAGGGAAGAAAGAAGAAGGAGTAGAGAGAATTATTACTTAATGGGTGCAAAGTTTCTGTTTGAGTTGATGAAAAAGTTAGGGTAATGGATATTGGTGATGGTGGCACAATACTGTGAATATAAGTTATATCGCTGAATTGTACACTTGAAAGTGGTTAACGGGAAATTTTAAATTATATATATTTTATTAAAATAAAAAGTTTAAAAGAAAAAGAAGGCCAGGCTAATGCTAGTATATGAAGAACTGAAGAATCAGTCAGATGAAAATTTTTCAGTAAGCAAAAAGTAGAGATGGGAATATATAGCTTTGGTATATATTATACCATATACATATGTGGTATAACTTATCTGGAATATAATACACACATGATTAAAAGGAAAGATTGAGCAATGTGCAATTTTAAAGAGGCAAAAGAAAATAACTACCCTGAAAGTTGTTTGACTAAGGAAACTCAATTTTCTGGCACTAGAATGTTAACAGAGAAAAACACATTCTTTAGTCTGTAAAAGAGTAAATGAAAAACTAATTTTTTTCCAGCATGATATTGATGAGAATTATTCTTTCCATATATATATATATATATATATATATATATATATATAGCACATTAGAATAACCAAACTTTTTAATATCATTCCCTTTTAGAATCCCAGTACATCTTTCTGAATTCTATTATTTAGGAAGACTCTGAAAATGCAATGACATTCTGCAGAAAAATTAAGAAACATTCAAAAATTAATCCTCCAGAGGAATGAGAGAAGAAATATATTTCCTAGTAAAGAATAGAGTGAGTATTAAGTGTTGGGGTTGGATAAAGATTTTTACCATTTTTATTCCAGCTGGATAAAACATGGTTTTCATTCTGAGTTTGGTTTTCATTAAGGTTTTTTTTTTGTGGGTATTTGTGCGTGTGTATGAATGTGAGTGTGGATGGGTGTATTTCTAGGTAGATAGATATAGATGAATCTACAAGCCAAGTAAGTAGTTGAGTTTGCACAATAGTATGGGATTTGATAGGTTAGAATAAGAGAGTTTGTGCCCAGAAGGGTTTCTTTGTATCCTGTCTGCTTCATTGCTGAGCTCTGGGCATGAATTTGTAGAAAAGTATGCTATTTCGATGAAGATGGTTGGTTGCAAGTCATAGTGACAAACCCCAGGGCAGAGAAGGAAGCTGTGTGAGGATATCAGTGTGAGAATGAGCCCAAGACGGTTGGTAGAACTGAGGCAAAAACAGCAAAGGACAAATATCAAAGGGAGGGTGAGGTTGCTGGTGGCTGTTGACAACAGCAGCGGGGAGCTGTTTCAACTGCTTGGTGAAGCAAGCGCTGTCCTGATTGTGACTATGAGGGCATTTAGCAGATGGGATTTGCACTTATAATCAGTTGATTGCATCTACAATCAAGAATTGAGATTGTCCTGGGTCACCTGGCCAGTATCCTCATCCAGTCAGTTGGAGGTCCTAAAAGCCAGAACTGAGGATTTTTGCAGACAAAAAGAATTTCTGCTTCTAATTCAGCCAGTTAGCTTCTCTTGGGGAATCCAACCTCACCTTTGCCACAGTTTCCAGCTTGTGGCTTACTCTGTGGATTTGGGATGTGTCAAATTTCAGAATAACCTTTACTGGAGTTTCCAGCTTTCAGTCTACCATATGGAATTTGAACTTGCCAGTCCCCATGGTCTTGTGAGACAATTCCTATAATAAATACTTAGTCTCTCTCTCTCTTCTTACCGGTTCTATTGGTTCTGTTTCTCTGGATAACCCTGATTAACACATACTCCATAGAGGAAGCGATATCAGATGCTGCATAGAAAAACAATCCACAACTGGTCACTATATTCAATGTGTCTAGAACATGCATAAAAGTACAGTACACAAGTTATTTAACTTGCAACATTTAGGTATTGGTGTGACTTGTATCTTTCTTTTTTAATATTTTTAAACCTCCATCGTTTCACATTTGACAAGTGAAAGGAAAGCAGAATGACCAGAAGGTGTGAACATCTCGTTGCTTGTTATTATTGCATTCAGCAAAAGACTTAGATTTGTGGAACATTTCTTCTGTTAGTGATGATAGATCTTTATACTAGACATGACATGAGCACAACCTTGTTCAACTCTGTATTTTACATATAAGGAGGCAGAGACTCAGAATGTATTCCAGTATTCACAGTTTAAGAGCCACCCTCCTCCCTGGTCTCCCAGTTTCAGCAAAATTTTCATCACAAAGAAGTGAAAAATTTGGTACATGTTATAATTGGATATTTCCTATCATGTTTAATACACTTGATTTGATAACTTCTGACTTCTTTCTAGGATTGCTTCTAAGACACTTTTCTTTGGCTTTCTGTGGTTTTACAATCATTTGTCCTAGTGTGGACTTCCTTAATTTTCTTGCTGGACAGTCACTGGATTTCTGAAAACTGAGGATTAATGTCTTACAGCAGTTCAGGAATTATCTCTTTAAATATTAACTTAGCCTCATTTTCTCTCTCCTTTCCTGTTGGGATTCTGATTACATGGATGCTAGTCCTTCTCATTCCATCCCAGTGACTCTTACTCTCTTCATTTTTTTTGCCTTCCTTGTGCTATTTTAGATTATTTCTTCACTATCTACTAGATGATAAGTTCTGTTTTTAGTTGTGTCTGATCTGCTATTAAACCCATCCATTGCATTTTAAATTGTGGTTACTGTACTTTTTATTTCTAGACTTCTATTTTTCCCAATTTCTGCTCTGACATTTTACAGCTCCTTTTTCCCTACACATATCTTCAAGTTTGTCACTTAAAAATTTTAAGTATAGTCAGCAGAATACTTTTACAACCTATGTCTGATAATTCCAGTATCTCAAGTGTTTACTGAGAATATTCTATTGACTGTTGTCCTTGTTTGTTTTCAGTCATGGCATTGAGACTCCGTGCTTGCTTGTTATCTTTTTATGCTGGTCAGTCTTTTTTTTTTTTTTTTTTTTTTAATGTAGAAGTAATTTGAGTTGCAGCATGAAAATAACTCTGATGGGATTTACGTTTAAGGGTGGCTGGAGGAACCACTAATCCAGGACCATCCTCAAACAAGTTCAAGTCTTTAAATACACTATCTACCAAGTGATCCAAACCTGGACTACATTTCTCTTGAGGCTGCCCCCTCTGGTTCACCACCATCCCCAGGGTTTGCACTTAGGGATCCCAGCTTATTGTAGAGGAGCTCCTACTGGACTCACACTCTGCGGTGAGCTCGAGACTTTGATTTCTATTCCTGTGAACCATGAGCTCTTCAAAAGTAGAAGATTCCTGTTTTGGTAAATGTTTTTGGGCTAAGAACAGCTCCTGGGTTCTGATGACCTCTCTGATTCAGTTTTTCCTTCATTTTAGGATTGGCAATTCCTTACTACCTACCAGCTCTTGACTGCTTTTAAATGACTGTTAAACATTTCACCAGACTTCGTTGTTTTGAGCAAGTTTAGTCCAAATAACTTGAGTTGCCAATAGTTGAAACAGGAATAACATAGATTCTGTAGCACTCACTGTTAAGCATTTTTGGAATTGAAATCCTCACCAAACCTTATTTTTCTCATCTGCAAAAATGGGAAAAGCTAATAGCACCTTGCAGGCAGAGTGTTTAAAACAATACTTGCTGTATAATATTACTAATATTACTCTTTTGGATTAACAATAAGAAATAAAAATATAAAATCAGCAAACCTTTGGAAAGATAATTCCTTTCTTCCAGAAATTCAAAATAAGTGCCCTTTTCTGTAGCACATCCATTTCTGTAAGGCAGCCTTCCAAGCAGTGCCTCTTCATTTAGTCAACTGTAGCTTCTGACTAATCAAAAGTTATTGTATCAGAAACAATTGAAGAATATGCAAAGTTAGTTTACCCATTTAAAGCTTTAAAAAATCTCCAATCCAATGGAACATTCTTTGACTAGAACTCAGTCCTGCCCAGGAACAGGCACCATTTCCTTCTATCCAGTTAGGCACAAGACTTCCAGAACACAAATTTTCCCTCTGCATAATTCTGCTCATTCTTCAATTGCAACATTAGTGAGAAAAGTCTAGCTTCACAGGAACTCAGAATAGTTTTAACCTCATCTGACTTTTGTAGCTCAAGTGTGAATTTATACCTCAAATAGCATTACCCTTTAAAATCATTCATCATCCATCCATCTCTACCACTGTCCACAAGGTTCACCAAGGAGGTGTAGTCTCATGTGAACGGAAGTGTGGTACAGGCACATATATGCAAATGTTCCTTTATCCACAGACTTCTCATAGGGAGGAAGAAATAATTTCTGTTGCTATCCTAAGAATAGTAGTTTTAAGAATTTTAGACAGGCAAAAATTCCAAAGATAATCCTTGCTACATGGGTCCCTATTATCTTAAATGTTATTATAATCAAAATCAAGTTTAGTGGCTTATCATCTTATATTTTAAATGGTAAAACCCAGCCAGAAATACTGAAGATGACAGATATATAAAGCAGTCAACAATCAGCCTAGAGTAAAAAAAGTTCATAGGAATTCAAAATTGTTTATATATTTTTACAGCCTTTTTATTGTGATCTTGACTTTCTTGAAACCTGGAGAAGTAGGCACAGCAACATGAAATGAACTGCTCTTAAAATGGGTCATTTCAACTTCCACCCTATGATGCCTTCTCTCTGCTGCCAGACTTAAAGGAAATCCAGCCTCATTGGGAGACCCCATGTCACTTATCATTCTGAACCTCTGCCATATGCTATGTGCTTCAGGAGCCCATCCATGGAAGTAGAAAATACCAGCTCTTGGCTGGTCTCCTTTCACTCCAGGCCACCATGTCAATGGAAGTTGAATTATGTCCTCCCCAAAAGACATGTTCAAGTCTTAATCCATGCTCCACACGTGTGAACCCATATGTAAGTAGGACTTTGGACATTGTTATTATTCATGAATAGCATCTTTGAAGCTCTTACTTAAATAAGGCCAAGTTGAATCAGGGTGGGTCTTAATCCATATAACTGGCGTCCTTATAAAATAGAGGAAATTTGGGTATAGTGAGTCAAAAGAAACCAGAAATCAGCAGAAATAAGAGGAACAGACACAAGGAGAGAGAGACCACCATGTAACAGAGAATTGCTGTTATGCTACTGACCCTGGGAGAAAGCAAGCCCTGCCAATGACTTGATGTTAGACTTGTAGTCTCCAAGCCATGACACAATAAATTCCTGTTTTTTAAGCCAACTAGTGTTTAGTATTTGTCATAACAGCTCAGACAAACAGACAGAGTTTCAATGTGGGAATACAGAGTTCAGAGACATGGATCTCTAGGTTAGTGATTTCCCATATATGTAATCACAAAGCCTCTCTTCTCCAACAGAAGAGGCTTCTCTTCTCCATGGTTGTGTGGACACAGTGCTGGCCACTGATGGTATTCCAGGGGGTCTATATAGCCAAGGAGGACCCTGCTTCATGGGGCTTTGGTTGTAAGGTGAGCACTGTTCTCCATGTTGTGCAGCATAGCAACCTGCCCCTTGCTGGAGTGCCATGTGGTTGCAAAGGAGTTGTCACAGAATCTTTTTAGAAGAAAGGGCTGCTGACATAATGCTCCTATGATCCCCACTTGCTCAGAATTTCAAAGGAGGAAGAACACATAACATTTTGCTTTTCTTTCTGTGCTTCAATCATCATCATCAGAAGAACATCAATTCTATGTTACATTATTGGAGAGTTGGAGTAATACGTCTAAGGTCCACAGCTGGTCCATGACTGAATGAAACCTTGAACACTGGTGTTCTGATTCCAAACCTCATGCTCCTACCCTTGGAGACTGGGTTCTTGCATGTTTCTGTTGCAGCCAGAAGTCCAAGGCTAGATTCCATTTGGCATGATTCCCAGCTGTCTCCTGTCTGCTCTTCTAAACACAAACCTCCTATACACTCCCTGATCACTGAGCACTTACTCTGCATCTGAGGCACTCTCTTTGGTGCTGGAAATTAAATGCTGACCAGGAAATAAAAGGATTCTATTTTGAAGGATCTTATACCCTAGACTAAAGATGATAAGCAAGTGACTATGAAAAAACAAGACAATCAGTAGTGATAAGTGCTCACCAAGAGGGCACAGGGTTACCCTTTGGGAGTAGGGGGTGGAAACTGGGAGGTGGGGTGTGGGTCCACTATGCCTGAGGAAGTCACCAGAGAAGGAGGTCTTGATGATGAGAAGGAGCCAGCATGGAAAAGTCTGTGACAGCTCTTTTGAGCTGAGGCAACGCTCAGGCAAAGATCCTCAGGTGGGACCAAGTCGGTGTGTGAGAGCAGTGCTTTTCAGAACCACCAAGATGGTCATGCCTGTCCTCAGGTATCTGAGACAGCAGGTCTGGTGAGGCCCCAAATTGTCCCATGTTCTCAGGTGATGCTGCTGCTGCTGCTGTCCTGGGGACCACACCTTGAGAAACATTTTAGAGTAACTGAGAAGGTTACTGAGGCAGGAGCTGAGCATAGATTGGGGAGGATGTAGGTGAGGACAATGGACAGGAGGCAGATCATGCAGGGTCGATAGTTAAGGTAAGGAGTCTGGATATTTTTTTGATTGGGGGTTGGGAGATGGAGAGACCACTTGAGGCATGAAGCTGTTACAAATGGTCCTGGCCTGAGAGAATGTTGACTGACTGGGCAATGGGGGTGTCATAGGGAGAAGTGGGCCCAGTTAGGGTACATTGTAAAGGCAGAAACCTAAGACAGGGGGCTTGGGAAGTGATGAAAAAGCAGGGAGTTAAGGATATTCTAGGTTTTAGGCTTGAGCATCAGAGTAAATGGTGATGCCTTTAACTGCCTAGAAACAGTTATGAGGGAAGAAGCAGAGTTCTGGTTTGTACACAAAAGGCCAGAGCTATTATTGGACATCAGTCTTAGTTTGCAAGATCTGTTATGACAAATACCACATGATGAGTTGGCTTCAATAACAAGAGTTTATTGTTGGCTTGAGGTTTTGAGGCTAGAAGAAGTACAACATCAAGATAATCAGCAAAGCCTGATTTCTCCTCAGTTTCTGTAGTTGTTTTGGTGCTGGCTGCTGACAAGCCTTGGGGTTCTTTGGCTTGTATCTGTGCCTCCCATCACATGGCAATGTCCTCTCCTTTCTGGCTTCTCAGACTTCCTGGTTCTTTTTATAAGACCTCCAGAAATACAGATTACAGCGCACCCTAACTCAATTGGGTTACATCCTGACTAAAAATAACATCTTCAAAGGGTTCTATTTACAATGGGTCCATGCCTTACAGAAGATTAAAAACATCTGTGTTGGGGTAAGTAAGTCAGCTTACCACAATATCCAAACAGAGATGTTAATGGGGAGCTCAAGGTTGTGGCAAGGATGGAGAAAGACATTGGAAGTCATGGTGAGATGTTCTTTCAAGGCTGTGTGGATCTGAACAAGGGCCCCAAGGCAGGCAGTGTGGACAGGGAGGAGAGGAGAAGTCAGGAGCAAGCCTGGGCCATCAGTATTGGGAAGCTGAGTGGAGGAGGGGGAAGCAGCAAAGATGGCTTAGAAGAAGCTGGCATTGCAGTGGGAGGAAAACTCAGGGAGTGTGGCATCAACAAGAGGCAGGGAGGGGCCAGATGTGATCGGTGCTGCTATGAGGTGGAGTAGGATGAGGAATGAGACCTGAGCTAGGGAAGCAGTCAGGGCAAATCTCAGTACACCTCGTCCACAATGACCGTGCACTCAGAGGAAAAGTAGCCAGTGGGTTGGCTCATAGTTAAAGCAGGGAAATTGCTATCAAATAGATTTGCCTGTGATTATCTGGCTCCACTCCTTGTTAACATTGCAATCTTGGGAAATGATTTAAATCATCCACACCTCATTTTTAAGGGAGGGAACATAATTCCACTTGCCATGGAAGGCCGCTGGCACAAGTACTCTGTGAATGTTAGCTCTTAGTGGCAGAAGCCGAGATCATCCAAAATCAATGGGGGATTTAAAATGTGACTTTCTTCAAAGTTTTAAAACTAGTTAAACATGTTGTCTGCTGGGATTCTTCCTTCTTTGTCCTGTGCATCTCCCTTCAGGAAAATTGGCAGCCTTTGGGGATCTGTCCTGGGCCCTGTCTCTTTTTTCCTGGTAGAGGCTGGGCTGAAAAGTGGAGCTGAGTGTCTCCCACCTCGGTCCCAGGAATCCTTTTGATCTGTCTCTCCAGCTTGCTGTCCCCACTGCTGAATCACCACCGGACAGCTGGCACGAGGTGCTGGGAGGCACCACCCCTTGGGCCAGGGCCCAGCCAGAGTTTTAATTGCTTCTCTATTGTGCAGCACTCTGGGGCTCGGCTTCTGGACATTTTCCAGCCTTTGCTCTGGGACTTTGCTCTCTGCAGGGAGGCTCCAGCTGCCCCTTTGTCATCAGTGAGTCTATTCAGTCCTCCCTGTTCTCCTCTTCCTCCACTTAGCCTGGTTTTGAGGCATTTGAACCTTCTTTCTGAGGAAGGAGGGGTCCAGCAGACTCCTGAAAGGTGGAAGACACAGGAGAGGGAAGTTTTGGTACTCAAGGAGACACAAGGGCAGTTGAGACCCACCTTTTGAACACTTTAGTCAAATGTTAAAACAACCCATCTTTGGAGGGCAGGCTGCAGAGACAGACCATGGAGGTGAAAAAAAGATGGAACTGGGTTCACACATCTCTCTCCCCTCTCTACTAAAAACTCTCTACTCAATTTTCCCTCTGTCAGGTGGAACCTCACCCCCACAGAGGACCCTGGGCAGACTGGAAAAAATGCATGGAAAGCATGAAGCAGAGGAGTGACCTGTGTGTATTCAATATACCATTGGTCTTAATGTTGATCTGGAACCCAAATAAAACTTTTGAAGAAAACTTGCAAAGCCACAAAAGTTATAAAAGCAAAGATAGTTCGAGAAGCATCTTTATTTCCTTCATCTTTTTTTTTAATCATTCCATTCTACATATGCAATCAGTAATTCTTAATATCATCACATAGATGTAAGATCATCATTTCGTAGTACATTTGCATCGATTTAGAAAAAGAACTAGCAAAACAACAGAAAAAGATATAGAATGATAATATAGAGAAAAAAATAAAAATAATGACAATAAAAATATATATATAAAATATATAAAAAAAGGAAAAAGAAAAAAAACAAAAGACAAACAAACAAACAAACAGACAAAAACTATAGCTCAGATGCAGCTTCATTCAGTGTTTTAACATAATTACATTACAATTAGGTAGTATTGTGCTGTCCATTTTTGAGTTTTTGTATCTAGTCCTGTTGCACAGTCTGTATCCCTTTAGCTCCAATTACCCATTATCTTACCCTGTTTCTAACTCCTGCTGGTCTCTGTTACCAATGACATATTCCAAGTTTATTCTCGAATGTCGCTTCACATCAGTGGGACCATACAGTATTTGTCCTTTAGTTTTTGGCTAGTCTCACTCAGCATAATGTTCTCTAGGTCCATCCATGTTATTACATGGTTCATAAGTTTATTCTGTCTTAAACCTGCATAATATTCCATCGTATGTATATACCACAGTTTGTTTAGCCACTCGTCTGTTTCCATCTCTTTGCAATTGTAAATAATGATGCTATAAACATTGGTGTGCAAATGTCCGTTTGTGTCTTTGCCCTTAAGTCCTCTGAGTAGATACCTAGCAATGGTATTGCTGGGTCATATGGCAATTCTATATTCAGTTTTTTGAGGAACTGCCAAACTGCCTTCCACAATGGTTGCACCATTTGACATTCCCACCAACAGTGGATAAGTGTGCCTCTTTCTCCGCATCCTCTCCAGCACTTGTCATTTTCTGTTTTGTTGATAATGGCCATTCTGGTGGGTGTGAGATGATATCTCATTGTGGTTTTGATTTGCATTTCTCTAACGGTCAGGGACATTGACCATCTCTTCATGTGCCTTTTGGCCATTTGTATTTCCTCTTCTGAGAGGTGTCTGTTCAAGTCTTTTTCCCATTTTGTAATTGGGTTGGCTGTCTTTTTGTTGTTGAGTTGAACAATCTCTTTATAAATTCTGGATACTAGACCTTTATCTGATATGTCGTTTCCAAATATTGTCTCCCATTGTGTAGGCTGTCTTTCTACTTTCTTGATGAAGTTCTTTGATGCACAAAAGTGTTTAATTTTGAGGAGCTTCCATTTATTTCTTTCTTTCTTCAGTGCTCTTGCTTTAGGTTTAAGGTCCATAAAACCGCCTCCAATTGTAAGTTTCATAAGATATCTCCCTACATTTTCCTCTAACTGTTTTATGGTCTTAGACATAATGTTTAGATCTTTGATCCATTTTGAGTTGACTTTTGTATAGGGTGTGAGATACGGGTCCTCTTTCATTCTTTTGCATATGGATATCCAGTTCTCTAGGCACCATTTATTGAAGAGACTGTTCTGTCCCAGGTGAGTTGGCTTGATTGCCTTATCAAAAATCAAATGTCCATAGATGAGAGGGTCTATATCTGAGCACTCTATTCGATTCCATTGGTCGATATATCTATCTTTATGCCAATACCATGCTGTTTTGACCACTGTGGCTTCATAATATGCCTTAAAGTCTGGCAGCGTGAGACCTCCAGCTTCGTTTTTTTTCCTCAAGATACTTTTAGCAATTCGGGGCACCCTACCCTTCCAGATAAATTTGCTTATTGGTTTTTCTATTTCTGAAAAATAAGTTGTTGGGATTTTGATTGGTATTGCATTGAATCTGTAAATCAATTGACATCTTAACTATAGTTAGTCTTCCAATCCATGAACACAGTATGCCCTTCCATCTATTTAGGTCTTCTGTGATTTCTTTTAACAGTTTTTTGTAGTTTTCTTTGTATAGGTTTTTTGTCTCTTTAGATAAATTTATTCCTAGGTATTTTATTCTTTTAGTTTCAATTGTAAATGGAATTCGTTTCTTGATTTCCCCCTCAGCTTGTTCATTGTTAGTGTGTCTATGGATCCGTAGGATCCGTACGCATCAAAAATGCTACGGATTTTTGAATGTTGATCTTGTAACTTGCTACTTTGCTGTACTCATTTATTAGCTCTAGTAGTTTTGTTGTGGATTTTTCTGGGTTTTTGACATATAGTATCATATCATCTGCAAACAGTGATAGTTTTACTTCTTCCTTTCCAATTTTGATGCCTTGTATTTCTTTTTCTTGTCTAATTGCTCTGGCTAGAACCTCCAACACAATGTTGAATAATAGTGGTGATAATGGACATCCTTGTCTTGTTCCTGATTTCAGGGGGAAAGTTTTCAATTTTTCAACATCAAAAAAAGTGATGACATTTTTAGGTGGTTATTTTTAAATGTTTAAGCTAGTATTTTGCAAGACTTTATTGTGTGAAGGTGGATCCCTGGCTGAATGTCTCTGAGCCCATCTTGGCTTGTCTGGAAAGTGGGAGCATAGCACAGAGTTCACACTGTTGAGTGCACTAAGCAAGAAAATGCATGATATACCTCGTGTCAGAGTCTGACTGCCAAAGAACAGGTCTTCTCTTACCTGGTGTGTTGACTTAGCCATTGGGAAGTTTCCAGAGATCCAGAGGGCAAAGCCAGGAATATCTAGTTTGAAGTCTGAGGTGGGCCTCCACTTCTACTATGAAAGTGAGTGATGAACTCCAAAGTCCTGAGATTAGAAAGCAGGACTCAAGCTCATGGCAGACCCCTCTTCCTTTTGCTCATGATGCTACATGAATGCTGGATTTGGTCAATTCCAGAACCTGCCAAAGTCCTTCTCACCTCCAAGCCTTGGCATGCACTGTGCTCCCTTCTCATGAATGAACACTTGCTCTGGTCTTCTCAACATCAACTCTTTCTTGGCCGAAATGGCATTTCCTTATAGGACCCTTTTCCCCCTAAGTACCCTATGAAAATGTTCCCCCCTCTACTACCACCACTGTGTTCTTTATGTTCTTTATCATATTCCATTATCATTCCACTTATCATAATCTATAAAGCCTTTATTTGCCTTCTGTTTTCCCCTTTACTGTTGACCTTTCCCATGAATTGCTCCAAGGATGCCTTAGCCTCCAGCTGGTGAAGGAGCTTCACACACCTTGCTGGATGGCAGGGATGTTGACTGAGTGGAGGGAAAGGATTGAGGCTGGAGCCACAGAGACCTCCAGAGAGACAGGTAGAGGCCTGTGAATCAGGGCCAGAGAAGATGCCTGGGGGCCCAATGGAAGGGGGTTTCTTCTCCTAGGAGGCTCAGATCCAGCACTGGTGTTGGTAGGGATAAGGCTCAGCTCTCAGGTTTTGTCCCCAGGACTCTAGGCCAGGCCTGGCCCCAGAGAGGGGATGAGGCTGAGGGGTGGAAATGGTCAAGACAGAGCCAGGAACAGAGGAATGGGCTTAAGAGGTACAGAGAATGAGGAGAGCATGATGGAATTCTAACTGGGTACTTGCCATCCACTATTGTCAGCACCTGACATTTCTGACATCCTGTCTGAGCAGAGGAAAACTTCGTTGCCATTCTATCCCCACAGAAGAACAGACTTTTTGAGGGCTTCCTCACCTTGCTCCCTAACTCTCTTCCCTCCCTCAGAAACTCAAATTCCATGCACTTGCTCATGTCACTTCTGCGAAAGCCAAGTCCAACTCTATCTTTGGGAATCTATCCCAGGTTCTTAGCTGCACACAGGCCTGGGAAGGACAGCAGTGGTCTAATTCAGTGCAGCCTTTAGAACACACTGGGAACTTTAAATAGCAAGTTTGATTTTAGTTTTCCTCCTTCACACATAGAAAAAAAGGCTTAAAGAGAAAGCATCCAGATTTATCACAGACTATTCCCCGATGATGGCTGATGAGTGATTTTTTTTCTCTATACCTTTCTGTATTTTCCAAGTTTAAAAAAAATTTAAAATTTTATTAAGTTTACAGAAAAATCATGCAGATGATATAATTTCTCATATATGCCAGCCCTGACCCAGTTTTCCCTATTAATTACATTTTGCTTTAGTGTGGTAATTTTGTTCTAATTGATATAACAATATTATTATAATTATAATATTAATAGTAGTCCATAGCTTAAATTAGTGTTCACTTTTTGTTTTGTACTGCTCTTATCTTTTTTTAAAAAAATTTATTTTGGTAACACAAATACAATGCCATTTTTTCCATTACATCCACTTTCCATATCCATTTTCAGTAATATATATATACATTTCAGTTACATATTACATATATATCTCAGTGGTGTTGAATACATTCACAATGATGTGCTGTCATCACCATCATCCATTTCCCAGATTTTCCACAATGGTCGTATAAATTTTTACTCATATAAAATAAATGTTATTTCTGTGCAAAGAAACTGGCCTATTATGAGCAAAGCGGCCACTCCTGGTAACAGAGCTGAATTTAGGAGGGTTACTGACAACACAAACGAACATTTTCAAATGAAACTTGCAAAGATGTTCACAGCAGGAGCAAGCTGCCTGTAAAATCAAGAACAAACACACACCGGAGGGGAAGCTGAGCTTTTGGAAAGGCACAGGTGGCTGTTTATTTCATTCTCAGGCCCAAGAGGATGTAAACCTGATCACCTATAGGGCGCCACTGGAATGAATTCAGAAAGGGTCCTGGACCTGCCCCGTGTGAGCCACAGTGCTTGGAAATCCTCCATTCAAGATGAAAACCTTCAGGACAAAACATTTTCACTTCGAAATGGTCCCGTGGAAGGGTAGCATGTATGGATGGACTAATACTCTGAGCTTTCTTCAGTTATTGATACTTCAGTGTGAATTAAATTAGCAGATTGCTTTTCTGGGAAAGTTTCCCCCAAGGTGTGTCTGGGTAGAAGCGTGAGGTTAGCAGATACTGTTTGGAATCTGGGTATTTTAACAGGAGCACAAACCAGGAGGGCGCACTGACCTGGGCTTTTCCAGTTCACGAGCCAAAGGCTTTTCATTTTCTTTGTCCAATTGCTCACCATGATAACTGTTGATTGCTATGTGACATACATGGGCCAGAAATTAATTCAAGAGTAAAAGGGGAAGGAGTTTAGGAAGAAGGGATAGGATAGGGTGAAATTAAAGAAAAAAATCAATAAACCTTTTCATTCAGAAATAATTTCAAACTTGTAGGAAAGTTGCAAAAAATAGAAATAGCATATAGAAGGTTTGTAAGCCTTTACCTAGATTCACCTATTGTTCTATTTTTCCCACTTGGTTATCATTTTCTTCCTCTCTCTCTATGTTTTTTGAGGGTAAGGCACATACATCACGGCCTTAAATAGTTTAGTGTGTATTTCCTAGGAATGGAGATATTTCCCTAAGTAACCACAGCACAGTGTCAACTTTGATATATTTAATATTCACACTTTTATCTACTGCTTATCTTCAATTTTGGTCAGTTGACCTGATAATGTCTGTTTTAACATTTTCCCCTCCAGTGGAGTCTGGAGTCAGGCATTGTATTTTATTGTTATATCTCCTTTAATCTGGACCATTTCTGGTCTTCCTTTATTTTCGTGTTTTTTTTTTTAATAGTAAACTATTTTTAGAGCAGAATTAAGTTTACAGAAAAATTTCACAGAAAGTACAGTTTCCATATAACACCTTCCCCCACACACATAGTTTTCCCTATTATTAATATTTCACATTAGTGTAGTACATTTGTTATAATTGACCAACATTCAATATTGATACCTTTTTAGTAACTGTTCTAGTTTGCTAGTTGCTGGAATGCGATATACCAGAAATGGAACAGCTTTAAAAAATGGGAATTTATTAAGTTGCTAGT
Organism: Tamandua tetradactyla; assembly: GCF_023851605.1. Lineage (NCBI taxonomy): Eukaryota > Metazoa > Chordata > Mammalia > Pilosa > Myrmecophagidae > Tamandua > Tamandua tetradactyla. Next base: position 73,237,746 of record NC_135327.1, read on the forward strand.
TTACAGTTCTAAGACCATAAAAATGTCCCAATTAAAGCAAGTCTATAAAAATGTCCAAATTAAGGTACCATCAGTACCTTCACTCAAGAAAGGCCGAGGAAGGGTTTCTCTCTCGACTGGAAAGGCACATAGCGAACATGGCGACATCTCCTAGCTTTCCCTCCAGGCTCTCTGTTTCAGGACACCCCCCTAGGGAGTATTTCTTCTTCATCTCCAAAGATCTATGGCTGTGTCGGCTCTGATTCTCATGGCGCAGCGGCTCTGTCCGTCTCCCCAGTGCTTCCTCTGTTAAAGGATTCCAGTAAACTAATCAAGACCCACCTGGAATGGTGGCGTCACAGCTCCCTCTAATCAAAGGTTAATACCCACAATTGGGTGAGTCACATTTCCAACCTGAAGTGTTGAGTGGGGATTAAAAGATCCGCAGGATGGATAAGGATTGAAACATGGCCTTTTTAGGGTACATAATCCTTTCAAACCAGCACAGTAACTGCAGATTCTAGTTTACATTAGGGCTCATTCCTTGTGTTGTATCACTCTATGGGTTTTTTAAAAGAATATTTCTGTTGACAAAGCTTCACACACATATATTCCATACATAGTGTATAATCACTGGCTCACAATATCATCACATAGTTGTGTATTCATCACCATGATAATTTTTTATAACATCTGTGTCACTCCAGAAAAAGAAATAAAATAAAAAAGAAAAAACACTCATACATCCCAAACCCTTACCCCTTTTTCTCATTGCCCACTAGTATTTCCATCTACCCAATATATTTTACCCCTTATCCCCCCTAGTGCTCTATGGGCTTTGTTGAATGCTTAACATCACATATGTACCATTTACAGTATCACATAGAACAGTATCGCTGCCCTAAGAATGACCTATGCTCCTTCTTACCCCCCCCCCCAGCACCCCCAACAGCCACCTCCAATACTTGGCAACCACTGATCATTTTGCTGTCTCTGTAATTTTGCTTTTATTCACAATGTCATATAATTGGAATCATACAGTATGTAGCCTTTTCAGATTGGCTTCTTTCACTCAGCAATATGCATTTAAAGTTCTTCCAGTTTTTTGGTGGCTTGATGGCTCATTTCTTTTTATCATTAATAACATTCCACCCTATGGAACTCTTTCACTTCTTCCTTTGTCTTTTACAATTTTTTACTTTTTGAAGAAAATAGTTCCTGACTCCTTCCCCCTCTTCTGATAGGACATTCCTCACTTTGGATTGATCTGATGTTCTTCCAGATTATGTATCTCTCACAATTATCTGTCATCCTCCCTCATTAAGCTTCTCCCTTTTACTCCATTAACTGACTAACCAATATATTGACTTGTGTGAATTCCTATTTTTTTTCCAATGACTTATAATTCATTACCATCACCAATTATTTTAATGCTCAAGTCAGCATCCCAGATTTGGCCCACAGGAACCCCTTAAGGTTGACTACTGTGTCTTGTGAACTGCCCCCATTGGTTTTATGAGCACTTCCTTGCTTTTTGGCATAACAGTACCTACTTTATTTTAACCTGGAATCTACCGTTTCTCCAAGAGGTTTTGGTTCCCTTAGAGACCAAGATCTGGGTGCTGTGTGCTCAGTACTACTGGGGTGCTTTCCCTCTTGGTCTTTTTTGTGGACAGAGCTGGAATCTCCAATTCAAATCTATTCCATAGGATTCTTTCTTGTCTTCCTTTTCTTCGTGTCTATATGACCCTTCTTCCACAGGGAGAGCCCTGCCTCCTATCGACATCAACACGTTTATGCATTTGCTCAATCCTATAGCATCTAACATAGTTTCAGGATAGCTATACCCATATCACTACAATATCTACCAGGGGGTCAGGATTTGTTTGCAATTTTTCATTACCCCTTCCAGGTACACACACACACACACACACACACACACACACACACATACCATCTAGGCAAAGAGAAATTTAATGACAAATTAAATAATTATAATAAGGAATTTAATATAAGTGAAATATGAGCATTGTCCCAAAATTGTTTCTAATTTGATACTGATTTGTAGAGAAATTAGATGACCTACTGGAAAGCATCAGGAGAAAAATGGAAAGATGGTGTTGCTGCATCTTCCAGTAATGGGTAGCTGAGATATATTGCAGTGAGGATGGATGAGTTCTTTATGGAAATGATAATAATCCCTTTTCTTTTACAGAAAAACAACTGGGTTTTGTTATGCATTCAAAGAATTGGTGCTCAAATGAACTGTTTTAGTTGATATTTTGTTGAGGAATACATGCAAATTACTGGTCTTAGCTGTAGCAATAAAATTCACCATGGGGGACAAGGGACGTGTGAAGACAATTCTTGTTGAACTCTATACTGCTGTCAGCACAGATCTTGTCTTCTTTCTCTCAACATCTGTGCACAATTTTCAAGGCTATGAGATAGCTTGAGGTTTGTTGTTCTTTTCAACGTTTCTAGTGCAACATCCTTTTTTGTGTACCTATTTCACATTCTGAAAAGTTGTTAGATCCAGTCACATGACACTATCAGAACTGCTTCTAGAATCACTCAGACTTGTCAAATATGCAGTCATTTCATGCAGAGAACAAAGCTCTCTTTGAATGTGTTCATGCATCTGATTTGCCTCACACAGGCCTCTTATCCCTTTTGAGGCCCTGTATGTTAGCTGAGAGGTGTTCTCTTGTCCTTATGTAATGAGAACTAGGATGAAATTTACATCAAATCCACAGGAGGGTTTTCAGCATGAAATGATTTAAGCAGATTTTTTAAAAGTAGAAATACGTAAAGCTGTTGGAAGTAACCTCCCCAATATCTTTGTCATCTACCCCCACCATCCACCTATTTATTATTCAAGACACATTCATTTAGGGTTTGCAAAGTTCCAGGCCACTTGCAAGGTGAGCACTCAGGAAAGAGGGCAGAGGGTGATGGGAAGCTTTGGGGAGAGGATTAAGCTACAAGAGGACTTGGGAAGGGGGCAAGGAAGGATGCTCCAAGGAAGTGATGTCTAGCCAAGCCCTCAAGATAGCTATTCAGACTATTAAGAGGAAAAGAGTGTTCTGAGGGAGAGAATGGCATGTGCCAAAGGGCTGAGGAGAGGAGGAACATGGCACCAATGAGGAACCAAATGCCCACAGCCAAGGACCATGGAATGTGGCCACGGTAACCAAGGAGGAAGAGGCCTGAGGTGAGATCAGCGAAAGAGACCAGGTGGGTAAAGGCCACCACAAAGCATTTCTATTTTATCCTCAGTTCAATGGGAAACCATTGAAGGGTTTTAAGCAGGAAATTTCTAAAATCTCTCCATTACAGTGTGGACAGTAGATTGATGTAGGATGGACATAGCCAGAAATGTAAACAGGAAGACTGGTTTAGGAGACCATCACAGTTCTTCAGGCTCTGATGATGATTTGACCAAGAGGAAGTGGGGAGAAAGCTCCCCTTTCTCTTTAGCCTTATTGAAACCTTCCACAGTTCCAACCAGCTACACCCATATTAACTCACATTCATTTACACTTATAATGCTCCAGAACGAACTGAGTGTTTTTATTGTCTGTTTGTTTAACCCTCAAACAACCCCATGAAGTAGATAAAGGTTTCACAGGTGAGGTAAACTGAGATTTAGAAAGGTTAAGAAACTCAACCTAGGTGATGCCAATAATCAGCGGCACCCAAGCCGCATTCTTGACTGCATTATCCTGCTCCCTCTCATCACTGTGTTCAGGAGCACCACCTCTGACTCAGATATGCTGACAGTTCTGGAATTTCCACCTAGGAGAGTTTTTTCCAGACCAGGAGGAATTGAACCTGGTCTCCACATGGCAGGCAAGAATTCTACCGCGGAACTGCATCTGCACACCCTTACCTCGGAGGGTGTCATGGTCAAGTTCATGTGTCAACTTGGCCAGGTAGTGTTTGTCTGGTTGGGCAAGTGCTGGCCTGTCTGTTGTGATGAGAACATTTCATAGAATTAAATCCTGATTATGTTAGCTGCATCCACAACTGATTCCATTTGTAATCAGCCAAAGGGGAGTGTCTTCTGCATTGAATGATGCTTAATCTAATCACTGGAAGCCTTTTAAGGAGGATTCAGAAGAGATGGTTTCTCTTCCTGCTTTGGCTGGTGAACCTCTTGTGTGGAGTTCATCCAGACTCTTCATTGGAATCATTAGCTTCACAGCCTGCCCTGCGGATTTTGGACTCTGCATTCCCATGGTCACGTGAGACACTTTTATAAGTTTTATATTTGTGAGTGTTCCCTGTTGATTCTGTTTCTCTAGAGAACCCTAACTAATACAGAGGGTTTTGCAGTGGCGATCTCCTTGGAAGGATTTGTTTTGAAGCTATATTTTCATAACACACACTATTGTTACTTGGGATTTATATTTCTGGGAAGTGGATGGAGGGGACTTGTAGAGATTTGGGGGCCAGGAATGTTTCAGGCCATTATAATCATAAATATGCCTTGCAAATCCTACCACTCTAAGGCAGGGGCTCCACAGCCTGGCTGTGGAGGATGGTGGGACTCTAGCCATAGTGAAGCTCCCCAAAGTCACCTCTCCCCAGGGGAGCCAGTCCCAGGATCTCCCATCCAACGATAAACATACTCACATCCCAACTGAGTGGTGCCTTCAGTGTTAGTGCAACAGGGCAGAGCTGAGCACAGAGGCCTGGGATGCTGCAAACACGAGCCGCTTAGAGCTGGGAGACTTCTCTTTGCCCTCAGTGAAAACACTCTTAGAAGTGTAATTGAATAAAATAAAAATGGGAGATGTGGGTCATGATTTATTGCAACACCATGTTATGTTAAGGTTATCTCTCTGTTTTAAATAAAAAACAGTTGAAGGAAGCCGGAATTTTAGTAAAGAAAGAAATAACCAACGGTTCCATTTTTAGTTGACAACCTATGTCAAAAATTTTGGTGCCCTTTTGTTTTTAGGTGGATGTGCTGGTTTGAATCTGTTGTGTACCCAAGAAAAAACACATCCTTTGATCCTCATTCAATATTGCTGGGTGGGAGCTTTTATTGTTTCCATGGAGATATGACCCATCCAATTGTGGGTGGTAACTTTTGTTTAGATGATTTCCATGGAGATGTCTCCACTCATTCAAGGTGGAGATGTTTACTGGAGCTTTTTAAGAGGGAACCATTTTGGAAAAAGCTACAAAGTGAATGCAGCAGAGACCTTTGGAGATGAAGAAGGAAAATGCCACTGTGGGAACTTCATGAAACGAGAAGTCTGGAGAGAAAGCTAGCAGATATCACCATGTTTGCCATGTGCCTTTCCAGTTAGAGAGAAACCCTAAACATCATTGGCCTTCTTGATCTCTCCCTGGGTACCTTAGATTGCATATTTCTATAGCCTTGCTTTAATTTGGACATTTTCATGTCCTTAGAACATATAAATTTACAACTTAATAAATTCCCCTTTTTAAAAGCCATTCCATTTCTGGTATATCGCATTCTGGCAGCTTGTGAACTACAACAGTGGATGAACTACAGGGCATTCATGTTGCATAAGCAAGTGGCTCAGGCCTTGTATACAATCTTTGTAGTTTATTTACCACAAAAGAATTTTCCATGGCTTCACAATCAAAATTTCTAATGACTGCATGTGATTCATTTAAGTGGATGCACTTTACTTTACATAATTATTTCCTGACTGTTGGACATTCAGGGAATTTCTACTTTTTCATTTTCACAAATCACACTGTACAAATATATGTCCGTGAGGTTTTTTCCTATATGCAGCTTAGGGTCTCTTGGGTAGTTACAATGTGATATTATTGGCCAGGGCTCTAGTTATTGAAAGGCTTGACTGAGGTAGATATCCATAATGGCTATTAGCCGTGAACTCAGCTGGGACTGTTGTTAGACCTGTATATGGCCACTGCAGAATGGTGCACTAAGCAGTTCGACTTCTTACATGGAGCTGACTCTCCCCAGAGCAAGCATCCCTATAGATCAATGGGGATGTTAGCCTCAAAAGCCTTATAGCATCACTCCCACCCTACTGTATTTGTTGGAACCATCAGAGCCAGTGGCAAAATTCTTGCCTGCCATGCCTGAGGCCCAGGTTTGATTCCCGGTGCCTGCCCATGCAAAAAAAAAAAAAAAAAAAAAAATGAGAGAGAGAGTCAAAGAATTTGGGGAATGTGTTTGAAAACTACCACTGTCTGCCTCTGGCCCTTTGTGCCATCTGTCCCTATGGCCACAGATTATTTACATTCTTCCTACATGCAACATACACTTACCCCTCCCAAGTCCCCTCAAAGTCTCATTTTATTTCAGCATCATACTCAGGTTCTAGCTCTAGAATCTCATCATCTAAGTCAGGTTCAGTTGGGGATGAGGCTTTTCAGGTATGGTCTGCTGGATGCAGTTCCTTGAGTACTCTTCTTACAGACCTAAAGATGCATGAAGTCTGAAGAGGCAAGTGGTCTGCTGCCACAAACCGAACATAACAATGATGAGAGAGAAAGAGGATAACCCTTATAGAAATGTCCTGTTTAAATAGGGCACAGGATGCGCACAGTTGTCAGTGGTTCATAGCAATTCAGAAACTGAGTTGGGCAGATTGCTAGTCCCTTGATTAGAACCTAATCCTGATTCCCAGCAATGATTCACTGTGATTCTCGGCTCTGACCTCTGGGTTTCGGACTCTGTCTTTTGAGTTATCCTTCCCTTTTGGCCATTGTTTTCAATGGATATGCTTTTTTCAGGCAGCTTCCTCGCGTTAGTGGTTAGGGCTTCCAAAGTCACCCTTTCATTTTACACTGGCTCTGACACTTTCAGTTTAAACCAATACAGTTTTTTAGCTGTTTATTTTAAACACCAGAGTTCTAGACTGTAAAAGCATGAAAATAAAAGCTCTAGAGTGGGTTACATCTAGGGTCTAAGAAGGTAAAATGGAGGGAGAGAAGCCAACATGAATTTCTTAATGCAATGATGATTTGAAAGTCTTCTCACTAAAAACCTATTTGAATGACATTTAAAAGTCAAATAACCATCTCCAAGTGTCCCCACTAAGATAATTTTCTCCTACCTTCTTATCCAACAATAGGCATATAAAGAAGCACATACATTAAATTCTGTCCTGCTTTGCCATCCTAGCATACTAGTTTCCCTATAATAGTCAGCAAAGAGTAGATAAAATTGTCAAATTATTAGACGCTTTCAATTAAAAAATGTTGGGGGTTGGAGAGAAGTCACTGTGTGATGTGTATACAAAACAGAAAGTCAAGCTGAGTCACTACATACACAATTCCATGAAAGATACATGGAAATGTTCCAAATGCTACTCGTTCCTTCTCAGAAACTTGAACTGAAGTCTCATCATCAGTAATTTATATCATTTATTAACATGTCATTGATTAAAAAAATTTTATTAGCTGAAGAATAGCATATATATGTACAATTGTAAACAGATTTCCAACATATAAACATAGGAAAGAGGGGCTGCTCTTGGGATGGCCCAAGAGGTGGGGTGAGGTGGGAGGTGTTATCCCTAACTCCTGTTCCTATTTGAGGAATCTCCTCAGTACAGAGTTTGAAAATGAATGCTGCAAACCATGAATTGGCAAAGTTTGGGACAAATCTGGCCCTCTTCCCACTTTTATAAATAAAGTTTTATTGGAACACACCCAAACCCACTTGTTTACATATTGTCTATGACTTTCTCACTACAATGGCAGACTTGAGTCATCACAACAGGGACTGTATGGTCCACAGAGCCTAAAATATTTACTTCCTGACCCTGTTTTAGTCTGCTAAAGCTGCCAGACTGCAACAAATGAAAGATGGATTAGCTTTTAATAAAGAGGATTTATTTAGTTAAAATCTTATAGTTCTTCAGAGAAAAGACAGCTAACTTTCATCTGAGGTTCTCTATTACATGGAAAGCACAGGGTGATGTCTGTTGGGCTTCCTTCCCCAGGGCGATTCCCTTCTGCATCTCCAAATGTCTGGACTGAGCTACTTCGACTGTGCTGCATTGAATGCTCTTCTGACCTCTCTTTTAAGCCTCCAGCTAATTAAATTAAACATCACTTGTTGCAGAAGGCACTCCCCTCAGCTGACTGCAGATGTAATCAGCCATAGATGAGTTTCACATGCGAATGGTTCAAGTCCACAGCAACAGATCTAGGCACCATCACCTGGCCAAGTTGACACCTGAATCTAACTACCACAGACCCTTTCTGGAAAGGGTTTGCCAATCTCTGGATTACTACTCCTTTCCATTAATTGAGCTCAGTCAACAGAGAGAGCTATTTATGATAACAGCAATAATCAGGACTCCAGCTGAAGTTGGGGCAGAGCCAAGGCTCATCGACTCACCAGGCTGGAGAGCTCCAATCCTCTACACAATTATTAACAGACCCACCAGGATCACTTGAATAGAGAAGGATGGTTTCTTAAAGGAAAAAAGGATGCAATTAATAGAAAGAGGAAAAGATATGGGGCAAGAACAAACTAAGGACACCATAATGTAAGTAAAAAAACAAACAAACAATAGAACACTAAAACAAAGAAATAATTTTGACCAAAAATAGAACACACATCTTTTCTGAATAGAAATATGTAGAGTGAACAAGTTTTAAAAATTTAAACAAACAGGATGGTTTTGTGACTTGGCAATAGCAAACATATCGAGTGCTTTTTAGTTGCCTGTTGCTTGAGCTTTCAGACTTAATAGTTTTATCTCTGATAAACACTGTAGCCTCATAGTCTACCTTAAACAACACAAAACCCTGTGGAAAAATCAAAGGGCCCTCATACTGGTTCTTAGAAATTCAACCAGCCACAGCAGACAATGCCAAAATCCATTTGCACCTCTTCTTGAAGTCAATGACACCCAACAGTATATGATAAATATGTTCAACTAATATTTTGGCATACTTCTAGTTAAAAAAAAATCTCTACACCTCCACAAGTGTTCTTTGTGTTGACTGATTCTGAAAAAGGCTTTTGAAGGCTTCTGGCTAAAATCCCTGCTGAGATCAAAGTGAATTCAAAAGGGATCTAAGCACATTAGTGACACCAGCTCTTTCCACAGCACAGTAATCTGGGCAATCTACCCTTTATTCCAGTGTCCCACAGAGTAATAAGCATGTTCTTTGGAGACAAAGAGAAATTTGAAAATTAATCTATTGTGATATCATTCCTCGATTATGTTCATATTTTCTTCAGTACTATGTAATTAGCAGTTGCAATTGCTTAGACAAACAGGGATTAGGAGTACAGGGACCTAAATGTTACAGAGTTGACAGAATGAATTCCTTGTTCCTCCTAGTGTATGTATGTTAGAATGTTTATGGAATTGCACCTAATACTCTTATGGTGACCCAATGCCATAATAAAATACGGGATCCATTTAATTACATTGTAGCTGGAATTCCAAGAAAATTCACTTAAGCCAAATTCTTTCAAAGAACATAATTTTTAATGGTTGGCTGATGATGAGAGTATATTCCTTGCCCATGGTCAACACTGCTGAAACTTTCCATTCCCATGGGCCTCTCGTTGGTCTGCAGTTCTGATGCAATGTTTTGGCTGCAGACATTTATTGTCACCCATGCCGCATGTTTAGTCCACTCACTGTCAGAGGTAAAAGTCAAGGAGGGAGGTGCAAGGGTAGTTCAGTGGCAAAATTCTCACCTGCCATGCAGGAGACCATGGTTCAATTCCCAGCCTATGCACTTTCCAAACAAACAAATAAGCAAACAAACAAGCAAACAAAAACTTCAATAAATAGTACTGCAATAAGTGGATACTCACATGGAAAAATAATGAAATGTGATCTCCACCATACAGCATACCAAAAAAAAAAAATCAAGAAGAAGAAAAGTCAAGTAAAAGTTAAGTGCAGTGAAGACATGGGGGCAAGGCATGATTTGTGTCTAGGATCCTGGAGCCTGGATGGGCACACCTTTTTATCACTTTGTCCTATGGATGATGGTGAAATGGGCTTCCATTGCTACAGACAAATTCTGTAGTGCTGAATATGTCTCAGGATATCACAGTGTTGTTGATGCCCTAAAACTATAGCAGAAGTTATTGCCATGTGAGCTTATAGTTAGTTGGTTTGCACAAATTTACTGAGTAAAACATTTTGCTCAGATAGTCAGAATTTTAAAATGATGCATGTTTTCTAATTTCCTTCTTTCATTTAATATTATGAATATTTTTCCACTTCAATTTGCATATTTCAACACAGCCATTTTCAATGGCTACAGAATTTTCCTTTGTATAGCTAAACCATAATTTATTCTACCAATTCCCTATGCTTGTATGTCTTTGTTTTAGTTTGCTAGCTGCCGGAATGCAATATACCAGAAACAGAATGGTTTTTAAAAGGCGGAATTTAATAAGTTGCTAGTTTACATTCTAAGGCCGAGAAAATGTCCCAATTAAAACAAGTCTATAGAAATGTCCAATTTAAGGCATCCAGAGAAAGATACCTTGGTTTAAGAAGGCCAATGAAGTTCAACGTTTCTCTCTCAGCTGGCAGGGCACATAGTGAACATGGTGGCGTCTGCTAGCTTTCTCTCCTGGCTTCTGGTTTCATGAAGCTCCCCGGGAGACATTTTCCTTGTTCATCTCCAAAGGTTGCTGGCTAGTGGACTCTCTGCTTCATGGTGCTGCAGCATTCTCTGCTCTCTCTGAATCTACTTCATTCTCCAAGATGTTTCCTCTTTTATAGGACTCCAGAAATTTATCAAGACCAACCCAAATAGGTGGAGACATGTCATCACCTAATCCATCTTAACAACAACTCTTGATTAAATCACATCTCCAGGGAGATGATCTGATTACAATTTCAAACAGACAGTATTGAATAGGGATTATTCTGCCTTTACAAAATGAGATTTTGATTGAAACATGGCTTTTCTAGGGAGCATACATCCTTTCAAACCAGCACTGTTTTCTTGTACATGTATCTTTGTAACTTTTATTTCTTCATGTATACTGAGTTCTGAGAATAAGCAATAAAAGTTATCCTCATTTTAATGTTGAAATATATTTTCAAATTGCCCCATGGCAACACTGTAATAATTTCTATTTTCACCAGTAGCTGCATGAGAGAGTGCCCATCTCCCTAGGTTCCACTATAGCCATATATAGCCAAATATCCTCTAGCTTGGACCTTAGATCATTCTGATTTTTTGAAATGATAATTTATGCTTTGAGGTTTAACTTAGAAAGGAAATCCTTAAAATGTAACGAGGACATAAGTTTTAGTCTGTAACCTGCCAGAATGTGATATACCAGAAATGGAATGGCTTTTACAAAGGAGAATCTAATAAGTTACAAGTTTACAGTTCTAAGGAAGTGAGAGTTTCTAAATTAAGGTATCAACCTTCTCTCAAGAAAGGCCAATGGGTCAAGAACTTCTCTGTCAGTTGAGAAGTCACGTGGCTGGCATCTGCTGGTCCCCTACTCCTGAGCTCCATTGCTTTCAACCTCTGTTCCTGTGGGGGTTTCTCACTTCTTTGAAAGAAGCTGGCTTTCATTTCTTGGCTTCCCTTTGCTCTCTCCAGTTTCTGGCTTGCTTAACTTTTCATGGCAATGTCTGCTGGGCTGCAAGCATCTCAAAACGTCTGTGTCTCTGTTCTCCACATGTCCACATCTGTGTCAGCTCTGCTGTGAAGTTTCTGTTGGCTCTGAGACATGTTGTTTTTGTCAGCTCTGTCGTTTTTTACTCTCTTCAAAATGTTTCCTCTTTTAAAAATTCCAGTAAACTAATCAAGACCCACCTGGGTCAAAAGGTCATGCAGAATTGGGCACACTACATCTCCATGGAGATAATTTAATCAAAGGTTTCCAACCTACAGTATTGAATCAAGATTAAAAGAAACAGTTGCTCTCACAAGATTGGATCAAGATGAAAACACGGTTTTTCTGGGGTATACAATACTTTCAAACTACCACAACATATCATGCAGTTTATCTCATTTCTGCATTATATAGTACCTCATTTATTCCAAAAACTCAATGTAGCGGCACTTTTATTAGCCCCATCTCACAGATGGGGAAATAAAGGATTGTAGAAGTTAAATAAACTTAGCTTCTATAGGTCATAAATGGGAAGCCAGAAAGTAACTCAGGCCTTTATGACTATATATATCTAAATCCTTTCTGAAGCATTGTGATAATTTATATTTTCACTGGTAGCTATATGAAAGAGGGCTCATATCCCAACACCCCCATTAATATAATTTTTCCCCTTAGCTAATTTTAAAGATGGCAAAATTACCTCATTGTTTTTTTAATTTTCTTTTTCTTTCAATTCTAGAAAACAATTGTTCGCCACTAAAATGTGCACTGATGCAAGATGTGAATAATAGGGTAGGATAAGGGAACCCTGTATTTTATGAATGATAAAAATAAAAAACAAATACACGCAAAAACTTGCAGTCTTAGGCTATATGGAGGTTTCTTAAACAGCTTGTGAGATCAAGAAGTCTTCAATTTGCCCTTCTTTTCTTGCCCTATATCCTCCCATTGTGAGACATCTGTGTTCGATTGTTGGGTTTTAGGCATCACGTCCCTACCCAGTCCTAGAGACCCAGGCCTCCCCTCCAGGCAGCTGTAACTGCTCAGCCCTGACTCAATTGCCTCCTCTGCCTGGATAAATTCTGTGCATCTGGTTACTCCAATTTCTCTGACCTGAGTGTCTTATGCATCTTCCTGACACTTTGACCCTTGGCTTGGTCTTACTATGCAGAGATTCCTCTTGGGCACATGTTCCCATCTCTGTCATCATTGCTGTACCATGCCAAGAAACCGTTTAATTTCCAAACCCTTGCTATAAATGGTATTCATCCATTGTCTGTTGAACCAGTACTGAAGGTCCAACCATTAGTTCTTATTGTTCTGCAGATTTCCTGTGAATGTAAACCCTAAAGAGGCCCTATCTTAAAAGTTACACATCCCAGGCATCTGACCCACTCTGCATCTGGGGATTCTCAGGATTTGTTAGAGTCCAGGTGCCCACAAGAGTGTGGGATCTGGAGGGTGGAAGACCCAGACTTGTATTCTATCTTTACCACCTACTGTTACTTACGTTCTTTGTTTGCCAGGGCTGCTATAACAAATAGCACAGACTGGTTGGCTTAAACAACAGGAATTTATCTCTGAATTGTGTATTCTGGTGGTGGCTTCCTGGCAATCCATAGCTCAATCTCTGCCTTCATTGCATGGCTTGTCTCCTCTCACTCCTTCTGCTGTGCCCAAACTTCCTCTGCTTATTTGGACTGCAGTCATACTGGACCAAGGTCCACTCTGATTCAGTTTGGCCTCACCTTAACTAATAGCATCTTCAAAAATCCTGTTTACAAATGAGTTCACATTCACAGGACTGGGTGATAGGATGTGAGCATGTCTTTGTTGAGGACATGATTCATAAATATAACACCCTCTCTCTGTCTCAGTTTTCTCATCTGTAAAAGATCGTTAATAACACTTACTTTTTCTGATTTTTGCAAGCATCAAATGCAGCAACAGCATGAAAGCATCTTGTAAGTGGTATAATAATATCAATTATAGCCACAAGTTATAGTGGCCCTCTGCTGCTTGCTTTGTCTCCTGTTATCAAAGCAAATCATTCTACGAGCAGTCCTGGGATCTACTCTCCTTACCTCCACCCCCACAGCTGCTATCTGTACCATGATCCCCTCCAGAGGTCACGATGTCTGGAATTATCAGAGCAAATCCATGAGGACAAAGACATGCCTATACCTCAGAGTCCAAAGTAGGGGTAGATGGCATTCAAGCCTGGTTCAAAGAACGGCTGTGAAGACTAATGAGTCCCCACCCCACTGCACCATCCGTAGAGGAGTCCACCTCTTTGCACCATTTATAGGGTGTCTCACCTCCATCATTTGTAGGGAAATCCCATTCTTATGGCACTGTTTTTGGGATGTCCCATTCCCCTTTGCACTAAACCAGTCCACTCCATCTGGTGGTAGCTCCATTCCAGTTCACATTCGGCAAACAGTGAGTGATTTGTGGAGAGAAGAAAAACAACAAAAGATTCTCGTGCCCATTTCGAGACGTTGAAGGGCAAAAGATCTTAGGTAGTGACTTATTTTCCGAGGAGTAAAGAATCCGCTCAGGGATCTGGGCATTTATTAAAACCAAGGATAGTGCTTACTTCAGTCATTTGCTTACAAACATTCCTGTCTGGGGCAAAATATTAGGTTGTATATTCAGTAACCATAAAATTTTTAAAAAAGTCCATGAAGCTGCACTACAAGAACAGTGAACCCTAAGTTAAACCATGGACTATAGTTAATAGTATAATTATTAAAATGTGCTAAAATCAATTGTAATAAATGTTTCACACTGTTGTAAGATAAGGTGTTAATAATAGGGTGGTATATGGGAATCCTGCATTTTATGCAAGATTGATCTGTAAACTCACAACTTCACTAATAAAGAAAAAAAAAACTTCCTTGCCTGGCATAGTGGTGGGAGAAGATCCTCTAGGGCTCTCAGGAGCCCTGGAATCAGACAGACTTGGTTTTTGTTCCCCAGAAATGTCACCTAAGAGTTGTTTGGATTGTTTAAAAGTTTAAATGAAAAGATGGTGGTACAGTGAGGTCTGGAATTTGGTTTGTCCTCCAGGGCAGCTAGTAAATAGCCAGGAATTGTATGGAACAACTGTTGGGGGGATATCAGTGACTGGACACATAGCATACACCAGTCTGTAATGGGTGGAATGGCTGAGATCCCATACAGAACTGTAAGTTTCACAAGATGTGAAGGTGGGCCCCTCCCCCATGGTCACAGCAGACTGATTCCCAAGAGTTTGCTAGTAATAAAGATTTAGCTGAATGAGGTTATAATTGTGCAATTATTTAACACAGTTTGACTACTAAAAATAGGCCCTGAGCACAAATAAACCTTGAGTAAGCATGAAAGAAACCAGGAGTTTTCATTCCAGCAGAGAGGGGACAGGGCTGACAGGAAAAAACAAAACAAAACAAAATCAGAGGCTTTTTGAGTTGAACAGCACAAAATACTGGAAAAGGGCTAGACCCCAAGAAAAGAGGGCACATAGAACCTGGGGACACACGGAGACACATACCAATTCCAGCTCTTGATTGGCAAACTTGGAGAGTGGGGATTGGGTGGGGAGAGGGGGAGTGGCTCTGAAACAGCTCATTAAATAGAACTCCAGAATAAACTAATTAAGGAAATCAAATACCTAGACACCAGCAAAAAATAATGAGGCATACTAGGAAAATTGAAGATATGGTCCAATCAAAGGAACAAACCAACTATTCAAATGAGATACAGGGTTGAAACAACTAATTCAGGATGTTCAAATAGACATGCAAAGTCTCATCAAAAATCAAATCAATGAGTTGAAGGAGGATATAAAGAAGACATTGGGTGAACATAAAGAAGAGCTCAAAAATTTGAAAAAGCATGGCAAGTGAGAATTTTATCACTGAACTACTCTTACACCCCAACCAACCAGGAATTATATACCAAGCAAAACTGTCCTTCAAAAATGAGAGAAAATTTAAACTATTTTCAGACAAAGAGTCACTGAGAGAATTTGTGACAAAAAAAGACCAGCTCTACAGATATACTAAAGGGAGCACAACAGGCAGATAGGAAAAGACAGGAGCGAGAGGTCTGGAGAAGAGTGTAGAAATGAAGACTACCAGTAAAGGTAAAGCAAGAAAAAAAATTAGATTTGACGTATAAAATCCATTAAATGTTAATGGATTAAACTCTCTAATCAAAAGACATAAATTTTCAGAATGGATTAAAAAACAGGACCCATCAATTTGCTGTCTATGGGAGACTCACTTAAGATCCAAGGAAAAACATAGGTTGAAAGTGAAAGCTTAGAAAAAAGATATTTCATACCAACAACCAGAAAAAACAGGAATAGTTATATTAATATCCAACAAATTAGACTTCAAACATAAAACAATTAAAGGGCAAGGAAAGATACTATGTATTAATAAAATGAACAATGCAACTAGAAGAAATAACAACCATAAATATTTATGCACCAAGCCAGAGTCCTCCAAAATACATGAGGCAAACACTGATAACACTGAATGGAGAAGTAGATACCCTTATCACAATATTTGAAGACTTCAATTTTGTGCTCTCATCAATGGATAGAATATCTGGTCAGAAGATCAATAAGGAAATGGAGATTTTGGATAATATGATAAATGAACTAGACTTAATAGACCTTTACAGAACATTACACACACAACAGGAGGAAACTTATTTTTCTCAAGTGCTTATGGATCATTCTCAAAGGTAGACCATATGCTGGGTCACAAAACAAGTCTCAATAAATTTAAAAGGATTGAAACTATTCAAAACACTTTCTCGGATCATACTGGAATGAAGTAGGAAATCAGTAATAGGCAGCAGACCAGGAAATTCACAACTATATGGAGGCTAAACAAAACACTCTTAAACAACCAGTGGGTCAAGGAAGAAATTACAAGAATAATCAGTAAATATCTTGAGGCAAATGAAAATGAAAACACAACATATCAAAATTAATGGGATGCAACAAAGGTAGTGCTGAGAGGAAAATTTATTGCCCTAAATGCCTATATTAAAAAAGAACAAAGAGCAAAATTCATAGAGCTTACTGTTCACTTGCAACAACTAGAGAAAGAACAGCGAACTGACCCTAAGGCAAGCAAAGCGAAAGAAATAAAGATTAGAGCAGAAATAAATGAAACTGAGAACATGAAAACAATAGAGAAAATCAACAAAACCAGAAGTTGATGGACCTTTAGCTAGGTTGACAAAAAAAAGAGAATGAAAATAAATAAAACCAGAAATGGAAGTAGGGACATGACCACTGACCCTGCAGAAATAAAAGAAGTAAGGAGAGTATATTATGAGCAACTACCTGCTAACCAACTAGACCATAGATGAAATGAACAACTTCCTAGAAATGCATGAAAAACCAACATTAACTTGAGAATAGTCAACCTCAGCAAACTAATTACAAGTAAAGAGATTGAATTAGTCATCAAGAAGCTCCCAAAAAGAAAAGTACAGGACTGGATAGCTTCAAATGTGAATTCTTCCAAAATTCAAGAAAGAGTTAGCACCAGTCTTGCTCAAACTCTTTCCAAAAAATTGAAGAGGAGGGAAAGCTACTTAACTCATTCTTGTGATAGGAGTGGTTCCCTCAACCTTAAACCCAAAGCATGAGCAATAAACAAAGAAATAGATCTTTGAGATCTTCTCAAATTAAACACTTTTGTGCATCAAAGAACTTTGTCAGGAAAGTAAAAAGGCAGCCTATGCATTGGGAGACAATATTTGGAAGCCACATATTAGATAAGGGTTTAATATCCAGAATATATAAAGAGATTCTACAATTCAACAACAAAAATACACACAACCCAATTAGAAAATGGGCAAAGGATATAAGCAGACACTTTTCAGAAAAAGAAATACAAATGGCTAAAAGCACATGAAAAGACGCTTAACTTTGTTAACTATTAGGGAAACGCAAATCAAAACCACAATTAGATATCATCTCACACCCACTAGAATGGCCATTATCAGAAAAAACAGAAACAACAAGTGCTGGAGAGGATATGGAGAAAAAGGCATGCTTATCCACTGTTGGTGGGAATGTAAAATGGTACAGCTTCTCTGGAAGCAGTTTGATGGTTCTTCAGGAAGCTAAGTATAGAATTGCCATATGATCCAGCAATCCCCTTACTAGCTATATATTCAAAGGAACTGAAAGCAAGGACACAAACAGACTTTTGCACACCGATGTTTATAGCAGCATTATTTACAGTTATCAAGAGATAGAAACAGCCTAAACATCCATCAACAGATGAGTGGCTAAACTAATTGTGGTATATACATACAATGGAATATTATGCAGCTGTAAGACAGAATAAAGTCATGAAGCATGTAACAATATGGATGGACCTTGAGGTCATTATGCTGAGTGAAATTAGCCAGAAACAGAAGGACAAATACTGTATGGTCTCACTATATGAACTAAAATTAATGAGTGAACTTTGAGAATTAGAATTAAGGACACAGATAATCAGGAAATAGAGAGAGGGTATAGATTGGGTATTTGGTGCTGAAGAAATACAGAATGTGCAACTGATTATAAAAATTAAGAAATGGATAGTACGATACTGCCTGATCATAGCACCGTAATATAAGTACATTGAATGACGCAGAATGTGAGTACAGCTGAGAGAGAAGGGCTGGGGGCATGTATCACACCTGAAGGAAAAATAAAGGATAAAGACTGAGATGGTATAACTTAGGAATGCCTAGAGTGGACAGTGATGGTGATTAAATGTACAGATATAGGTATGTTTTTGCATTAGGGAGAACAAATGAATGCCAAAATTGCAAGATGTTGAAAATGGATGGTATACCGGAAAAAATACAATCAATGCAAGTTAGGGTCTATAGTCAAAAGTAACATTGTAATGTGCTTCCACTGAATGTAATAAAGGCATTTTGCCAAAGCTAAATGTCAACAAGTGCGGGAGTATGGAATCTTTGTAGAAGGAAAGGAAGAAGATTATGGTGGCAAAGGCATGGCTATTTACTTAGGTTGGATTGTAGGATGTGTAAATAAAACTGTTTAAAAATGAACAGAGAGAGAAACAAAAGCTAAAGAAAATGTAGAGAAAGAGATGTACTTATTCACTGTTGGCAGGAAAGTTGAGAAGTGCAGCTCCTTGGAGGGCAGTGTGGTGGTTCCACAGGAGGCTAGGGGTGGGGTTGCCACATGATCCTGCAGCCCTTGCTAGGTATATACCTGGAGGAGCTGAGCATGGGAACATAAATGGACGTTTGCACACCGGTGTTTATGGTGGCAGTGTTTGTGATTCACAGTGGATGGAGGTGGCTTAAGGGTACGATGACTGAGGAATGAAAAGGGGATTGTGGTGTGTACACACAAAGGACTACTGAGAGGCTGTAAGAAGGAATGAAGTTGTGAGGCATGGAGTATGTGCATCAACTTTGAGGACAGTATGTTGAATGAAATGTCAAAAAGAAAAAGAAAAATAGTATCATGCTTCACTCATATGGACTAACTATAATGTACAAACTCAGAGAATCGAAGTTGAGAGCATGTGTTATCAGGTTGGGGACAATTGTAAAGCTCTTAGGGCAATTACATGTATTCAGGAGTTGTAACTGACATTTCTAAATTCTGAGACACTGAGCTATTTGTGTATAATTTGGTTGTTCCCTGAAACTTCTGGCATTTATGTGACACATGAGACTCTGAGTTAGAGCACTGAAGCTACAAAAATCAGGAGTATCCCATATAGCAACTGTTAAAAATTTTGAAAAAGTGATCAGATTTTGAGTAGACATATGAATGAAGCTGATCTGGATAGCTGATCTGATTTACTTTAAAGTAAATCAGAATACAGAGTGAAGGATGATATCATCATATTTTAAAACTTCAACTTCTGTATAGGACCAAACGAGATGTTTATTTGGTGCTAAATTCGTATTTTGGATAGTGCATTATCTAATTAAGTTGTTTGGTCAGTTTATTTGAACACCATAAATACATGGAATCTTGAATAGGGTGTGAGATGTGAATTTGTCCAGGTCAGTGTGATGCCCTGATATATCCCAGAGTAATTTCGGCAGTGAATAAAGAAGTATGTACAAAGTCCCCTTGGGGGACTAGAGAGAAAGAAGGAAATATTTAAACTCCCCCAACTGGGGAATTGCTGAAATTTTCGCAAGCATTGGGGACAACAAATTCAATAGGCTAAGTGCTTGATCTTGGTGTTCACTCGCATGAAGTGCATTCCTGCAAAGGAGAAGGTAGGCCTACTCATAATTAGGAGTTATGACGACTCCTCGCCGAGGAGTCATTTGGTGCTGAAGGAATACAGATGTGACCTCTCTAAACCAACTCAGCAGGTGAACTCACTAGTCTGCCCCCTACGTGGAGCAAGACTCCCAAGGGTGCAAATCCCCTAGCAACCTGGGAAAGGACTCCTGAGATGAGCTGGGGCCTGGCATTATGGGATTGAGAAAACCTTCTTGACCAAAAGGGGGAAGAGAGTAATGAGACAAAATAAAGTGTTAGTGGCTGAGAGATTTTCAATAGAGTCAAGAGGTTGTCCTGGAGGTTATTCTTATGCATTATACAGATATCCTTTTCTAGTTTATGGTATATTGGAGTGGCTGGAGGGGGAAATAACTGAAACTGCTGAACTGTGTTCCAGTAGACTTGATTCTTGAAGATGACTGTATAACTATATCACTTTTACAATGTGACTGTAAAAACCTTGTGTCAAGGGGAGTGCAACGGTGGCTCAGTGGCAGAAATCCTGGCTTTCATGCCAGAGACCTGGGTTCAATTCCCAGAGCCTGCCCTTGCCAAAAAAACAAAACAAACAAACAAACAAAAAAACACCTTGTTCTGATGCTCCGTTTATCCAGGGTGTGGACAGCTGAGTAAAAAAATAAATAAATAATAGGGGGGCAGTAAGGGATTAAAAATGGGTAGATTGAAGTACTAGTGGTCAATGAGAGAGAAGGGAAAGGGGTCTGGGATGTACGAGTTTTTTCTTTTTTCTTTTTCTTTCTTTTCCTGGAGTGATGCAAATGTTCTAAAAATGATCATGGTGATGAATACACAACTGTGTGATGATATTGTGAGCCATTGATTGTATGCTTTGGATGGACTGTGTATGAAGATATCTCAATAAAAATATTTTTTAAAAAGTTTAAATGAACAATGTGCCTGGTACATAGTAGATATTCAATAATTGCTTATGATTATGATGTAGATGAGTGAAAGAGTGCCTGGAAGTGTTTCAGGTACAGCATCTTTCAATTCACAGTGGCATATTTTTAAGAAATAAGTATAAAATACAAATCGTTGCCACTTTGCTTCAGTGATAAATAAATCCAGTTTTTTTTTTTCTAAAAAACGAAACAAAAAAAAAACATGGTCCCTATGGCCTGATCTAAGGAAGAAGCCTTCTCAAAGTGTTCTCTCTGCCTGCATCTTCTTTCAACTGCTCTAATGAATTGATATTATTGCAATTAAATTTAAGCATATATAATGAAATAATAAAAACCTTCTATTTTGTGGATATTGTTTTTTAATGCAATTTTATTGAGATAAATGCACAGACCATATACTCATCCAAAGTATACGATCAGTTGTTCACAGTATTATCATATAGTTGTGCATTCATTACCACAATTAATTTTTGAACATTTTATTACAGAAAAAATTTTTAAAAATAACAAAAATGAACACTCAAAAAATCTCATACCTCTTATCCACACAATTGTATATTTATTTTTTATACTTATTTTTTTACTCATCTGTCCATACACTTCATAAAGGGAGTGTCAGTCACAGGTTTTTACAGTCATACAGTAACACAGTAAAAGCTATGTAGTTATACAATTATCTTTAAGAATCAAGCCTACTGGAATACAGTTAAACAGTTACAGGTACTTCCTTCCAGCCACTCAAATACACCATAAACTAAAAAGGGATATTTATATAATGCATAAGAATAACTTCCAGAATGACCTCTTGATTCTATCTGAAATCTCTCAGCACTGAAACTTTATTTTATTTCATTTCTCTTTCCCCTTTTGGTCAAGAACTCTTTTCAGTCTCATGGTTCTGGGTCCAGGCTCATCCCTGGGAGCCGTGTCCCACATTACGAGGGAAATTTATACCCCTGGGAGTCATGACCCTCATAGTGGGGGGAGGGCAGTGAGCTCATCTTCCAAGTTGACTTAGAGAGAGGGGCCACATCTGAGAAACAAAAAAGTTCTCTGGGGGTGACTCTTAGGCATTGTTTTAAGTACCCTTAAGTTCTCCTTTGCAGGAATAAGTTTCATAAGGGCAAGATCCAAGATGAAGTGCTCCCCCTATTAAATTGGTAGTTGTGGATATTATTTATAACTGTGAAAGTTAATAAATTTTTTAAATCTTAAAATGAGGACTTGATAGAAAGTTTTGAGTTTTCTGTAATCTTTTGCTAAAAAAAGTAGCCAAATCCATTCCAGCTCTGGCAGCTGATTACCAGCCTGCAATTTCCAGGCAATCTGCTGGAACTTGCAGCCATCAATCTAGACATTTCTCTCACCTGAACCACAGGCTATGATTTGCTAGAGTTTCAGAGGCAGTGTATGGGCATCTCAGGGGCCTCCAGTCATGGCAATTACTGGCATATGTAGTCTATGTGGAGTGCCATTCCCATATCAACAGATGTCCCTGGGACAAAACAGAAGAGGAAAAAGAACTGACTGCATTTTGTTTTCATTTTCCATTGACACATTTTATGTCAGAGAAAATGGACAGATGTGTGGGTCAGCTTCTCTCCCTAGTGTCTGGTCCTGCATTTAGGAGATAGGAATGTGAGTGTATTTGAGTCACCTGACATCAAATTCATTCTGGAAGAACTAAGACCATGGATCATCATCTTGATGATCATTTTATAGGCATAGCTCCTTTGACTAGTGAAGTGCATAGGCCTTTGGGTCCCCATGACTCAAACTGAAGCTGACCATGCAAGTAAGGATTGAAAACACATGCTTGGGCTGGGTTTGACCTGCTACAGAGATGTACCTCTGAGACCCTTAAGTTACCACTTGAGGTCTATAAAATCAAAAAGAATGCTTCATTGGCTACACCAAGTTTGCAATGTAGGAGAGAAAACCAATAAAGATCACTGATGGTATTTCCAACCACTTTGGTCAAAACCAGCACATTGATTATAATATTCACAGAGGCATTAAGAACTTGGCTTTGTAGAAAGGCAGATCTGGGTATGATAGAGTCTTGGCTATGTGATCATGAAAAAATTATTTTCTCCTAAGGCTTAGTTTCCTCTTCCATAAAACAGGGATAATAATATCGACCACACATGTACTTCACACTTGGTGTTGGTTCATGGTAAGACCTTAGTAAACCATGGCATTGTTAGGAGTTCACAAAACACTTCAGAATTTCTACTGAATCTTTGAAGATGTTACTTCACTGGATGTTTACTGCAGGAAATCCATTACCTCTGTTTTTACAGACTTGCCCAAGGCTACACAGCTAGGGAGTTGCAGAGCTGAATCTCTACCATATACGTCTTTTCTGACTTCACAGACTGTTTCTCTTTCTGAGACAAGTGCTTCTGAGAGTGTTGTCCACAGACAAGTAACTGCTCTAGAGTTACCTGTAGATTACATGTTGGATAATTATGATACAGATTCTTGAATCCCACTCACACACCCTGAATCAGAATACCTTGGCAAGGAGCCAGGAAATTTGCATTTTTAACAAGCTCCCTGGGTAATTCTAATGCAATTAAAGTTTGAGAGCCTCTGCCTTCTGCCCTGCTGAGTTCCCTTACTCCACGCAGACATAATTAAGTCTCTTAATTACACAGTCTGCCAAGAATTAACAGAGTCTTAATTATCTGAGAACACTGATTGACAATAAAAAGGAAAGAGATTCTTTGGTTTTTCTTCAAAATGAATGCAAGGTTTGAACATCAGTGACGGTTGCCATCTCCTTGTGTAGCAGGAGGACTACAATGGGTGAATAATGTGGCCAATCTGAACAACTCTTTCAGTTGTGTGACAGAGTCAAGGCCAGTGAAATCCCCATAGCAATGGTTTTGCAGACTTCTGAGGCACTGATGACTTTGTAAACAGATGCTTCCTAAATTTCTTATCTTTTGTGAATGAAAAGGGACAACTCATCCTTGAAATGGTGATCACTTGTGTATTTATTGATGTAAAACTAGAACACTGTTATCGTCTAACAGTCCTGCACCTATGTTGGTTTTACCACTAAATATATTAGAATTCTCACTGTAGTGAATAAGGCTAATCTTCCCATCATTCATTTAAAGCCCACGGTCTTATGGCAAAGTATTATCATCCTCATTTGACGGTGTGGACATTGAGGCACAGTTATTGAGTTGGCCTTGTAAGTCTTGAAATTAAATCCAAGAATTTGATTTTAACTGCAAGGCCAACAAAGCCTTTTCTACTCCACATTCATCTCCATTATTCCCAAATGTCTGTTCATATTCACCCCCATCTTTGAGGCCTGGTTGAACAAGAAGCATGAGTGCAGCATAATGGATTCCTTACACCCTACTCTAAAAAGGTCCCAATTCACAGAGCAGGTCCTCTCTGTAAATAAAATAATTAGTTGCTTCTCTTGACTTGTCATCATCAGCCAGACTCTGCCTGGCCATTTCACCATTATCATCTATTCATGAGATAAATGTTTGGGCCTTGGGTTGTTGAGTTACCCGGGAGGCAAAACACTATAAATCTATTATGCCACATAAATTGCACTGCACATTTCAGTTAATCATTTTTATTGAATAGATAAATCATATTGGAAGCTTTTTATATAATGGTACAGAAGACAGAATGCTTTAGATGAGAATTGGGAAGAGAAAGAAAAAAAACTGAGTTCTCTGAAGATGTTTGTAAGGTGTTCTCAAGATGGCTTGGGGTAAAATGATACAGACAGAGTAGAAAGGAAAGATGAATGCAAGGATATAAATATAGTAATTCTTCTGAAAGTTGCCCCTGCTCTTGCTCTTTTCCCTGTTCTCTTCCCCAAGCCTGAACAACCTTGGGGTCTATGTGATGTGGGAAATCACTGAGTTTGGGATCCTCTTACCCCTGGGCCATTAGAGTATTCAGTTATCAATCCTTCAAAATAATTTTTTAAATTTCCTCTTCAAATCCTTGATTAATGTGTACAGTTTTCTTATTGAATAATATAATATCTCAGACTTTTATTTCATTCCAAGAATGATTAACAGAAACTAGATTTACCTTCTTGCCTGAAACAACCCAAAACCAGACAAAATATATGAAACTTTGGTACCAAAGTTCAAGATGCTGGACATGAGGCATGATTAGTAGTGGTCTCAGTGGTCTCTCCATTATGGGAAATAAAGAAGGTGAGACCTGTGATCATGCTGGCTTACTGCCTTGAGAATTTCCAGGCTCCTGGCACATGGAGGGGAGCTCAGTTGGAGCCTAGTGAACACCATGAGATGAGGTAACTGAGCAGAGAGTGCAGGAAGACCAAGCAGCTAGGATTTGTAACAAGTGAGCACCTTAGAATAGAGAGCTGCAGAGAAAAAGAACCTTGAAGATCTGCAGAGGGTCTACCTCAAGTATTCAGCTGAGTGCTGCATGTGAGGAAACTGCCAGAGACTAGGGAAAGAGCCATCTGAAAGGATCTCAGACCCAAATACAGTCACAGAATAGTACCTGTTTCCGCCAATTGGGTGGGAAAACCACAATATCTATGGGAAATTAGGTAAACAGAGGGTCTTGCTGAAGTACTAGGAACTAATTAGTGCTAGATTAAGTACTCTTCCAGTTCCACTTAAAAATTTTTAAAAGAACAACTTGAAGGAATCAAACATTTTCAAGTTACTTAACAGTATCCCACAATGGTACAAATCAATTGATCAAAACTAACCCAGAACTGACACAGATGCTAAAATTAGCAGACAAGCATTTTAAAATAGTAATTATAACTGTATTCTCACATTGGAAATTTAGTTGCAATATGGAAAGTGTTAAGAATACCTGTTATTGTTTGCTAATGCTGTTGGAAATGCAAAATACCCAGAAATTGGCTGGCTTTTATAAGGGGAACTTATTAAGGCACAATTTTACAGTTCTAAGGCCATAAAAATGTCCAAACTTAGGCATCCAGA
Organism: Tamandua tetradactyla; assembly: GCF_023851605.1. Classification (NCBI taxonomy): domain Eukaryota; kingdom Metazoa; phylum Chordata; class Mammalia; order Pilosa; family Myrmecophagidae; genus Tamandua; species Tamandua tetradactyla. The sequence goes on from NC_135327.1 coordinate 73,263,495, forward strand.
AAAAGACACCTTGACTCAAGAAAGGCTGAGGGCATCCAGAACACCTCTGTCAGCTGAAAAGGCATGTGGTCGGCATCTGCTGGTCTTTTGGTTTCTGGTTTCAAACAGCTTTCCTGGGGATATTTTGTTTCTGTATCTCCAATTGTCCACTCTGAGCTTTTCCCAGAATGATTGTATGTCTGTGTCAGCTTTGAGCTTTCCCCAAAATGGTTCCCTCTTAAAGGTCTCCAGTAAGTGGATTCAGACCCACCTTGAATTGGAGGAGGCACATCTCCATGGAAACCACCTAATCAACAGGTCCCACCCACAATTGGGTGGGTCACATCTCCATGGAAACAATGTAATAAAAATGATCACACCAAAACAATAAGACTGCCCCCAAAAGACTGGATTAGAAGAAAAAAAACATGGCTTTTCTGGGACATACCACACCTCAAACCAGCACAATACCTAAATCACATAGAAATTAGGAAGTGTGAGATGAAAAATACAATGTAGAGAATTAATGGCAGATTAGGGGTTGCAAAAGAAAAGATTAGTGAATGTGATGGTTAAGTTCTGGTGTCAACTTGGCCAAGTGATTATGCCCAATTGTCTGGTCAGGCAAGTATTGGCTTGACCATTGCTGCAAAGATATTTTGTGGCTGGTTGATAAACCGAAAGGCTGGTGTATTAAATCATCAGTCAGTTGATTGCATCTTTGGCTGACTGCATCTGCCATCAACTAAGGTGTATCTCCTACAATGAGATAATCCAACCAATTGGAGGCTTTTATGGAAGAAGAGAGGCTCTGCCAGTGGTATCAGTGAACTGTGAGACAACTTTGAACAGTCTAATTTATGAGTAATTGGAGTCCTGAGAAAGAAAAGAGGGGGAAAGAGAATATGTTTGAAGAAATAATGGCTGAAAATTTTCCAAATTTAATGACAACTATAAATCCTTAGACCTAAGAATCTTCAGAAACCCCAAGGTAAGAAACATGAAGAAAAGTACCTCAAGGTATATCAAAATCAGTTTACTCAAAAATAATAGGGAATGCAAGGTAGTTTAGTGGTAGAATTCTTGCATGTCATGTGGGAGACCTGAATTCGATTTTCAGTCCATGCACTTCCCAAAAAACAAACAAATAAACAAAACAAACAAAAAAAATCAACAAATGATGCTGCAATAACGGATACTCACATGGAAAAGTAATGAAATGTAACCTTGCCATACAGCATACAAAAAAAAAGCAAACATAAACATGATCAACAGTAAATTTAAAAGTAGCCAGAGGGAAAAACCATGTTATGTTGCAGAGAATAAAATATATGGATAACAACAGATTTCTCTTCAGAAACTGTGCAAATGAGAATACAGGAGAACAACATCTTTAAAATACTGAAAGAAAGAAAAAAGGTTGACTTCAAAAGCCTAGTGAACATACCCTTCAAAAACAAAAGTAAAGTGAAGACTTTTTCAAATGTACAAAGCTGGAAGAATCATCACCAGTAGACTTACAGTATGAGAAATGTTAGAGTAAGTCTTTCAGGCAGATGGAAATTAACTAAGAGGTAAAATAGGTGTAAAAAAAAGAGAATAAGTTTAAAATTTTTCTAAATAGATAAGATTTTTTCCTCATACAACTCTCTTGAAAATATAATTGACTACTTAACAAATATAATAACAATGCAGTTTTGGTACTATAATGCAAAGTAAAATGTCGAGCAAAATTAGAATAAAGGTTGGGAGAATTAAATAAACATATGCTCATGTCATACTATATGTAAAGGGATATAGTATCACTTGAAGGTAGACTGTGGTAAGTTAAACATATATAATCTCAACCTAAAGCAACCACTAAAATAACAAAACAAAGAGTTATAGCTCATAAGAAGAGACAAAACAGAAAATTAAAATATTATCAATTATTCCAGAAGAAGGCAGTAAAAGGAACAAGAAAACAGATGAAACAAATAGAAAACAAATAGTCAGATGACAGATTATACCGATCTATAACCAATAATCATATCATATATATATATGTTTCCAAATTCTACAATTAAGAAGCAGAGATTACTGATCAGATAAAAAAGGCAAATCAAACCATATGCTATTAATAAGAAATGTACTTCAAAGACAAATACTCAAATAGTGGAAAGTTATTCCATGTTATCAATACTTTATTAACCCTTCAAAAACATATGAAAAGAGGCAATACTTCCCAATTCATTGCCTGATGAAACCAAGACATTACAAGAAAAGGAAACTACAGGTCAATTTCAGTCATGAACATAGACATGAAAATTCTAAAGATAGTTTTGACAAATTAAATCCAGCAATATAGAAAAGAATAATACACTATGACAAAGTTGGCTTTATTTCATCAATGTAAGGTTTCTTTAACATTTGAAAATGAATTACGATAATTCATTATATTAATGAATTCAAAAAGAAAATATATGTAGAAAAAAATCATGTGACAAAATCCAATATCCATTCCTGATAAAATCTCTGAGCAAAATAGGAATACAATAAAAAACTTCCTCAACTTGATGAACCTATAGCTAATATCATACTTATTACTGAAATATGAATGCTTTCTCCCTAAGATGAGAAACAAAATAAAGATATCTGCTGATATCTCTTCTATTCAATATCGAACTGAAGAAATAGCCAGTGTCAATAAAACAAGAAATAAAAAGCATCCAAGCTAGAAAAAGAGAAATGAAACTATCTTATTCACAGATGACAAACTGTGTATGCAGAATATCAGATGGATTCTTTAAAAAAAGTTACTAGAACTAATAAGTGAATTTAGCGATGATGAGGTCAAATGCAGAAATAAATACTATTTCCTCTACATTTTAGCAACCAAGAATTGGAAATATATAAATTTTAAAAGTAGTATTTAAAACAGTATCTGAAAATATTAAATACTCAAGGACAGATTTGACAAGAGGTATAAAAGTCCCTTACATTGAAAATGATAAAACATTGCAGAGAAGAAGGAAAGAATACCTAAGTAAGTGGAGTGCTATACCATGTTCTCAGTTTGGAACACTGAGGTTGATCAATAGTTCAAAACAATACCAATGATAATCCAGCAGAAGCTTGTGTAGAAATTTAAAAACTCACTCTAAAGTTTATATGACAGATAAAGGGATTTAGAATAGCCTAGACCAAGAATAAATGTAAGGCCTCATGACTTATTATAAAACTACTATAAAATAGTATAATATTACATCAAGATAGAAAAAAATAGGTCAATGGAACAAAATACTGTTTCAAGAAATAGAGCTGCACATTTATGGACAACTGATTTTTTATGTGAATGCAAAGCAATTCAGTGAAGAAGGGATAGTTCTCTCAATAAATGGTGCTGGAATAATTGGTTATCTATTTGCTGTAAAAGAAGAAGGGGGAGAAGAGTTCTTCAAACTGTACTTTGAACCATGTACAGTAATGAACACAAAATGGATCATGGACTTAAATGTAGAATTTAAGGTTATAAAACTTGCAGATGAAAATATAAGAGAAGAATTTTGTGACTTTGGTTAGGCAAAGATCCCATAAATATAACATATGAAAATCATGATCCATAAAAGAAACCATTGATAAATTGGACTTTATAAAAATTAAAAACCAATATTTTCAGGAGATATGGCTGAGAGAATGAAAAGGCAAGCTATAGACTGCAAGAAAATATTTGCGAATCATCTATATGATAAAGAATGTGTATCTAAGATATGTAAAGAACTCTCAAACTCAGTAATAAGAAAACCCAATGAAAAATGGCAAAAGGTTTGAACAGGCATTTAACCAAAGATAATAAACATGTGGCAAATGAGCACTTGAAAAAATGCTCAACATTATTAATTATTATGGAAATGCAAATCAAAGCTACAGTGAGATAACACAGCACATCTATTACACTGGCTAAAATTAAAAAGACTATACGGATGTTTGCAAGGATGTGGAACAGCTGGAATTCTCATACACTGCTGGTGGAAATTTTAAATGCTGCAAACACTTTGAAAAAGTTTTTCAGTTTCTTAAAGTGCTGAATCAATATCTACCATATGGTACTGGTTCTGTACTCCTAGAGAAAAGCTATTGTCTTAGTTTGCCACAGACTGGTTGGCTTCAACAACAGGAATTTATTGTCTTACAGATTGGAGGCCCGAAGTCCAAAATCAAGGTGTCTGTGGCCCGTACTTTTTCTGAAGCCTGTAGTATTGCAGTGGTAGCTTGCTGGTGATTCGCAACAAAGTCTCTGCCTTCATCACACGGCCATCTGTCTCCTGTTCACAGAAGGTGTCCAAATTCCCTTTGTTTATCAAAGACTCCAGTCATATTGGCTTAAGGCCCACTTTGATTCAGTTTAGCTTCATCTTGATAGGGTCTTTAGAGATTCTATTTAGAAACGAGTTCATAGACACAGGATTGTGTCTATGTATTTCTCTGTAGGGGGCACAATTCCATCCATAACAGCAATCATATGCTTATTCAAAGAGTTATATACAAATGTTCTTAACCACACTTATTTGTAATCACCAAAAGCTGGAAGCAATTCAAATGTTCATCAATAGGATAAACAAATGGTGGTATAACCAAACAATGGATTGCTATACTGCAATAATAGGAATGAACTATTTATAACTGATTCAATATAGATGAATTTTCAACATAATTATGGTAAGTGGAAGAAATAAAACAAAAAAGAATCCATATGGTATGATTTATTTTACATAATGATCTAGAAAATGCAAAATTATGCATAGTGATGAAAACCAGATCAGTGATTGCCTTAAAATGTGGTGGGGAATGGACAGAAAGGATAAGAAGGAGAGATTACTAAAGGAAATGAGAAATCTTTTGGGATGGATAGATGTGTTCCTTATCTCGACTCCGGTGACAGTTTCATGGATATATATATATATCCACACTTAACCAAATGGTATACTTTAAATCCATGTGGTTTGTTGTATATCAGTTATACCTCAATGAAGGTATTGGATACAAAACAGTGTATTCTTCAATTATAAAAACGTATTAACTGTTGTCAAAGATTAAATTGGATGCTAATAAAAAAATGCAGACACATCTAGAGAAATGTCAAAGTTTAAGGAAAATATTAGATTGAAATATTAACTGGATCAAATTCAATATTGAAATGTTAACTGGACCAAATTCAATATGAATAACCAAAAGTAAGTGGGAATGTATGAGGCCAGATTAACATAGAAATAAGGAACCACAGTCCCCAGAGACAGGGTACTTGACAAAGAGCAATGGACAGCAGACATAAGAAGAAGAAGCACTGTTTCATGCCCAGGCCTGTAAAAGCTCGGATGGCCCCCAATGCCTTTCACATGAAATCAGACTTCTTGGTTAGCCATGCAGGTCTTTCAGGCACTAGTCTCTACCTACCTTTTCCTCTTTGCCCCCTGCTCACCTCCCTCTCTGCCACAGCTGGATGTCTGCCTCACCAAACCCCGCTACTGGCCCTTAGCTAGTTCCCAACCCCCCTCCCACTTATCCAGAGCCCCTTTCCCAACACTCCAGCTCTTGACCGTGACCCTTTATCCTTCAAGGGATTGCACAGGGACCATATACCTTCTCCATGAAGACTTTCTCAGTCCTTACCATCAACAGGGCTCATTCCTCCCTCTCCGCTCCCCAAACCTTTTTTCTGTACTGATATTTAAAACACAGCTTACTCTGCCTCATATTGGTCCTTTCCCTGACTTCCTTTCTGACCAGATTACAAATTCCCTAATAGAAGGGGCACAGTCCAGTTCAGCCTAATTCCTGGCCTAAAGAAGGTACTTAGTAAATGGTGATGAATGAATGAATGAAAGCTTTGTTTGCTCTTTGTTGTCTCTTATTTATCTGGGGGCATAGATATCCAAATCAGCCCACACTTCTTACACACCTCTCATGCACCAGGCCCATTGTCAGGCTTTGGGGCCACAGAAATGACAAGCCTTGAAGCCTGCCCCCAAAGACTTTGTGGTAAAGGGGAAGCAACCACATCCTTAATAATCACTTCAGTCCTATGCCCTGATATCTCCTGTTGCTACCCATGGAGGCAGGTTTAAGCTGAGTTCATTGTTGATGCCCTCTGAAGATCATCTGCCCTTTTGCCAGCTGAACCTGTGACTCCTTTGACCTCTTCTGTTTCTCTCCTCCCTCCCTTCAGCCAGGCACAAAACTTCCCTCAATATCTTCTTCTAGCCCCACTGACAGCCCCTGAACCCATCTTTATTTTTTCCTATAGTCAGCATTCAACTGGGGATGGGGAATGAGATTGTGATGGTTAAGTTCATGCATCACCTAGGCTAGGTGATGGCATCCAATTATTTGGTCAAGCAAGCACTGGTGTGATTGTTACTGTGAAGATATTTCATGGATTGAAATCATCAGTCACCTGATTGCTTCTATGATTGATCATCTCTACGATCAACATTGCCTTCAGCCATGAGAGAAGTCTCATCCAATCAGTTGAAGGCTTTAAAGGGAGAACTGATGATTTCAGCAGTCAGAAAGGAAAATTTCTGCCTTTACTTCAGCCAGCCTAGTTCACCTGGGAGAATTCATCAAAACCTTCATCCAAGTTCCCAGTTTGTGGCCTGTCCTGAATTTGGACCTGCTGATCCCCATAGTTGTGTGAGCTGATTCCTATAATAAATTCCATGATATCTACTTATATATATATATACACATATATCTCTCCTATCAGTTCTGTTGCCCTGGGGAACGCTGACTAATACAGAGGACAACCAAGAAAACATAAATTGATGACTTTGTTCTTCCAACTCTCTCTCCCTGAGGTTGCTTCCAGGACCCAGTGGTATCTCACTCTTGGTGGCAGAGGATCAGAATGAGAGGGATTTCTCTCTATGGAACAAAACTTCTCCCTGTGTCTCTAAACTCCAGGAGGGCTGAGAGTTGTAGCTCTTTCTTTGCTGATTCTTCAGCAATGCTAGGCACAAAGGGGATGTTCATTATGTATCTGTTCAAGAAATGGATGACATATAAGTGGACATATTGGTTTGGACAATCCTAAAGGTTTTCTCAATGTTCTTTAGATTTATGACAGGCCTCTTGTCCACTTGTTTCTCTTCAATCTATATATCATAGGACTTTTGCATTGTTAGTATCATGTTTTCCGTTAGTGAGGACGAATGAAACTTACTCACATTACATTCATGTGGCTGATTAGTAAGCAATCTCTCTATTGAAAAGATTTTTATGTTTTCTACCAGCTCTTCATCAAACAAAGGTATTTTGTTCACAGTACATGGGCAGAAATGCTCTTTGCTACAAGAAGATTCTTAGACTCACCCAGGCAAAGTTTTCATCTCTAAATATCAGGGCACTGCTTCATCTATTTAGAAGTCTCATCCTGAAGAAAAAAACAGGTACATTAGACTTCATAATAATTTGCAGCTTTTGTGCTTCAAAGGGCGTTGTCGAGAATGTGGAAGATAATCTACAGAATGGAAGAAAGTACTTGCCAATCATACATTTGATAAGGGCTTAATACACTTACAACTCAGTAACGAAAGTCAAACGATCCAATTTAAAAAATGGGCAAAACGCTTACACAGACATTTCTCCAAAGAAAATATACACATGATCAGCACTCACATGAAAAGATGTTTGACATTATGGGTCATTAAGGAAATGTAAGTCAAAACTTCATACAATTGGGCTTGGCTATAATTTCAAAACACAGAAAATTGCAAGTATTACCAAGGATGTAGAGAAATCAGAATTTTCACACAGTGCTGGTAGGAATGTAAAATGGTGAAGCTGCTATGAAAAACATTTTGGCAGTACCTCAAAAAGTTAAGCATAGAATTACCATACAACCTAGAAATCCCACTGAGATATATACCTAAAAGAAATGAAGACGTACGTCCACGCAGAAACTTGCACACAAATGTTTACAGTGGCATTATTCATAGTAGTCAAAAGGTGGAAATAACCCAAATGTCCAAAGGTGAATGTGATATGGCCATACAATAAGAGTAATATTCAGCCATTAAAAATAATGAAGTAATGGTACATACTACAATTTGAATGAATCTTGAAAACCTTATGCTGAGTGAAAGAAGTCAGACACAAAAAGTCACATGTTGTATGGTTCCTTTGTATGAAATAATCAGAATAAGAAAATCCTTATGGAAAGAAGGTAGACTAAATGTTGCCAGAGGATGAAGGGAGGAGGCCATAGGAGCAGTTATTTAACGGGTATGGGATGTTCTTTTGGGGAGATGAAAACATTTTGAAACTTTACAGATGGGATAGTTGTGCAACATAGTGAATGCACTAAATGCCACTGAATTGTGTACTTAAAAGCAGTTCATTGTGTGTTATGTGCATTTCACCTCAATTAAAAAATATATGACTCTTGGATTTGGTGTCCATTGTCCCACAGGGTTTACTTTACCATGCTCCAAGACAGAAAAATTACATTAAAAATTTATTTCCTTCTAAGAACAAATAATGAATACATTATGACAATATTTGAAGCAGATCTTAATTATTAAACAACTGTATTTCCATTCTAATCACCTGATTGATGTTCTTTCTCAGATTTACAATATATGACATTGAGAGTTAATTCTTCATGATAATCAACTGAAATGAAATTTTAAATATAGGCAGCATTTAATTCAGAAGAATGAAAACATGAAAAACAACATAAAAAATCTAACTACTGATTTTCCATCAATTACCAATTCCTTAATTTCCATTTTCGTAACAAATTATGTCCCAGTGTTAGCCTCTTGGTTCAGTTATTTTTAGCTGAGGCAAAGACATCCATAGCTTCATTGAAGAAAGAGGCATTTTTCCTATGTTCTTTTCTTGGAATTGTAGATGTAATTACAGGTTTCAAATGAAATATTTCATACAACATAATTGTTGTTGACATAAGACCAAGAAGGAAAGTTTCTGGATAAAATTAACATTTCTAGAGCAAATGGGAGATGTCTCTTTTTGTACAGAATATGGTATTGAATACTCTCTCATGAGAATTTCAGACTTATGGTCCCACTTCTTTTTCTTCTAATCAAGATACAAAAGGAAAAATCCATGCCTGCAAGGAATTTACAATGTTAGAGGGGATGTGTGAAAGTTTTAGAGGGTATCTATTGAGAGGTTTTCTTATGTAGCTCCATCCATATATTTGTACCCACTTTAACTCTCTTCCATGGTATCAAATGATTGGTCCAAGGATGGCAGTTTTCTTATCTAACTTGGCCAATGATATGTTTCTCAGGAAAATTCTAATGAGAAGCAAAATAGAGTCAAATCAGTTTCTCCATGTGCCCAGGCCTATGGCATATGAGATTGGGGAGCTGATGGCAGCCATTTCCTTGGAAGCAAAGAAACAGAAAACTGGTCTGCATTAAGGAAGAAAGGGAGGCAGACATGAGATGGAGACTTCCTGGGTCCAGATAACCGACGTCAGCTTATTCATCTGCATTTCTTGCCATTTGATCCTATATCAGTCAGGGTTCTTGAGAGAAAAAAAACCAACAGGATATGTGTATTATAAAAGATTTAGTTGAAGGAATTGGCTCATGCAATTGTGGGGCCTGGCAAGTCTGAAATGTCAGGCAGGCCAGTGGGCTAGAAATTCAGTCAAGAGTTGATGTTGCATTCTTGAGGTGGAATTTCTTCTCTCTGGGAAATCTCAGTTTTTTGCTCTTAAGGCCATTGATTGATTGGCTGAGGCCCACCAACATTATTGAGGATCAACTCTTTTATGTAAAGCTGACTGATTGTAGATGCTAACCACATCTGCAAAATATCTTTATAGCAAGATTGAGGCTAGCATTTGACCAAAGAACTGGACATCACAGCCAAGCCAAGGTGACATATACAATTAACCATCACAGGTTCGATGAAAGAACGGTGTAGCATTACATTAAATTCTCCTTCAATTTAAGGCAATGCCAGTGGGTTTTCTGAACTTATGATTGGTTTCAGTAGAGGAATGGTTAGCTGATGTGGGTTATTGGAGTACCGTGCCCTCAGAGAAAATGAGGAATTTACTGGGCAAGACATGGTAGATTGCAGGAGAGATTCTTGTATTTGGGGCCGGGTCACCAGTAGTCATAATTAAATGATAATAAAGCAAATGGTTAAACTATCTTCTGTTGTTTCTTGTGTAAGATCATGTGTCCCCAAACACTAGGTGATTTGTTAGCTCTTGTCAAAATATTAGTGTGGCCTGTTTGAGCCATCTGTAAGTAGGTTTGAGAAAAATAATATCCAATGAAAGGCCAATTGGGTAAAAGCAGATAAAAACCACACGGCAAGTACATAACTGTTAAAAGGAACACTTTTTTGCTTGTAACAAGCAGCCTGATAAAGTGGCAGGTAAATAATAGTGTTCCTTACTTCCAGGAAGATGGCTGAATAGACAAGCTAGAGCTTAGCCCTGCTCCATGGAAAAGTTAGAGAAGGGACAGGAGGGCGACTGAGGTGGCTATTTGGGAGTGCGGCTGACCTGGGAGAGCTTTCTGCATCACATGTGGCAGCCCTGTTTACAGAGTCTGAGGAACTGAGAGGCAGAAAGCTGGAGCCTGGTGTGGAGGCAAGGAGCTGTGGAGCCCAAGGGAGTGCACAGACAGGAGCCTGAGACTAGGAAGTAAACCAGGTCACACCACTTGGGTGCACTACCCTCACTAGCACAGCCCCTTGACCAACGACTCACCCCATGCCTCATGCACCCGAACCCCATCACCTCCTCCTATTCCCCACACTCTGGGCATCCCCACCCCACTAGCACATACCTGCCCACCAATCCCACCCCAAGTGCACCTCAACCCTACCTCTCCTACACCCCTTCCAAGCACTAACTCCCCATCACTATTCCCTGCAGGCTGTTGCCAGCATATAAAGGCTGTGGTCACCAACCTCCATACCTAGGCCACCCTTGCCCACTCCACTTCTGCCCATAGTGTCACACAACCTCACTCTGCCCCGCCAGAGCTCTGCACATCTGTTTATGGCACTCTCAGGCCCGCGCATGTGCATGGCCCCCAATAACGTCATTCAGCTCTGGGAACTGCACTTTACACCAGTCTTAGAATTGCACATGCACACAGTCCTCAGCCACACTTTCTAGCTCTGAGAAAGTGCTGAGATGTGTGGCCAGGTCACATCTGCTCCCAATCCACGAAGACGTAATGCCGACCTGCTGCCACAGCTCTATGCATGCACACAAATGCCCTCATTCCTTAGACCAGCACACACCAGCATTATGACCCACTGACCAGTGCACCTGCACAGCTACATCCTCCCTGGCCGCTGTTCATAAGCATCAGCGTAACATCCCCAATCCATGCCTATACCTGCCCTGAAACAAATCACTGCACTGAGTGCCCATCCCATGCTCTGCTCCTGCAAACACAAGGCCTTAGACTACTGAAAGAAATCAATTCCCAAAGTAAATTAATCAAGATATTTACATGCCACACACAAAGACAGCAGAAGATCGCTAAGCCTATCACAATGCAGGCAGATATAACCCTGCCTAATGACCAAATTAAAACATCAGAGTCAACAACTAGTCAAAGGTATTCATACAGCTCTACTTAATAAAATAAGTGGGACAGCAAATGACATAAAGGAGATCAAGAAGACAGTAGAAGAGCATAAAGAGGAATTTGAAAGAATAAATAGAAAAATAGCAGATATCACAGAGATTAAAGACTCTGATGACCAAATAAAAAACATACTAGAGACACACAATACCAGATTTGAAGAGACAGGAGAAAGAATAAGAGGACAGGGTAATTGACTTTGAAGACTCAAAATAGCAAATGGCAAAAAGATGGGGAAAAAATCAATGAGAACTTGAGAAATGATAGACAAAACAAAGCACACAAATACAAGAATCATTGGTGTCCCAGAAGGAGAAAAGAGAAGTGAAGGGCTAGGAAGAGTAGTTGATACAATGGGGGAAACTTCCCAACCCTCATAAAGATCATAAATACACAAGTCAAAGAAGCCCAAAGAACTTCAAACAGAATAAATCCAAATAAGCCTTCCCCAAGGCACATACTAATCAGTCTGTCAAATATTGAAGAGAAGCAGAAAATTCTGAAAGTGGCAAGAGAAAAACAATCTACTACATTCAATGGAAACCAAATAAGACTGAGTTCAGACTATTCAACTAGCACCTGGGAGGCGAGAAGGCAGTGGTATGATATATTCAAGATCCTGAAAGAGAAAGACTTCCAGCCAAGAATTTTTTACCCAGCCAAATTGTCCTTCAAAACTGAGGGAGAGATTAAAGTTCAACAATGAAGTACTGAAAGAATTTGTCAACAAAAGACTGGCCTGCAAGAAATATTAAAAGGAGTTCTGCCAGCTGAAAAAAAAAAAAGACAGGAGAGGGAGGTCTGGAGGAGGGCACAGAATTGAAGAGTGAAAGTACACTAAGGGTAATTTAAAGAATACAAAGAGAAAGAGGGAAAAATATATAGATCTGACAAATAAAATAAAACGATAAGATAGTGGAATAAAAAAATGCCTTTTCAGTAATAACTTTGAATGTTAACAGACTAAACTTTCCAATTAAAAGATACAGATTGGCAGAATGGATTAAGAAACATAATCCAGCTATATGCTGCTTACAAGAGACTCATTTTAGACACAAGGATACAAATAGATTAAAGTGAAAGGATGGAAAAAGATCTTCCACACAAGTTGAAACCAGAAGAAAGCAGGAGTAGCTATACTAATATCGGACAAAATAGACTTTAAATGTAAAGACATCATAAGGACACTATATACTAATTAAAGGATCAATTCACCAAGAAGATATAACAATCATAAATGTTTATGCTCCCAATCAAGGAGCTCCAAAGTGCATGAGGCAGACATTCGCAAAACTGAAGGGAGCGACAGATGTTTCAACAATAATAGTAGGAGACTTCAATACAGCACTCTCCTCCATAGGTAGAACAACCTGACAGAAGATGAACAAGGAAATAGAGAAGTTAAATAACTTGATATATGAATTAGACTTAACAGACATATACAGGTCATTGCACCCCAAAGCACAAGGATATACATTCTTCTCTAGTGCTCATGGAACATTTTCCAGGATAGATCATATGCTGGGGCATGAAACAGGTCTTAGTAAATTTAAAAACATTAAAATTATTCAAAGCACTTTCTCTGATCACAATGGGATGAAGCTGGATCTCAATAACCACCAAAGAGTGAGAACATTCACAAATATATGGTGATTAAATAATATGCTCTTAAATAGCCAGTAGGTCAAAGAAGACATTGCTAGAGAAATCAGTAGCTAACTGGAGATGAATGAAAATGAGAATACACCAGATCGGAATTTATGAGATGTGGCAAAGGCTGTGCTGAGAGGGGAATTTATTGCCTTAAATGCCTACATTAAAAAACAAGAAAGAGCAAAAGTTGAGGACTTAACAGCACACCTGTTGGAACCTGAGAAAGTACAGCAAACTAACCCCAAAGCAAATAGGAGAAGAGAAATAACAAAGATTAAAGCAGAGATAAATGAATTGGAGAACAAAAGGACAATAGAAAGAATCAATAAAATGAAAAGTTGGTTCTGTGGGAAAATCAACAACAATAGGAAGACTGACAGTGAAAAAAAGAGAGAGGATGCAAATAAACAAAATCAGAAATGAAAAGGGGTGCATTACTACCGACCCTGAAGAATTAAAAGAAATCATAAGAGGATACTATGAACAACTATATGCCAACAAACTAGACAACTTAGATGAAATGGACAAATTCCTGGAGACACACAAACAATCTACATGGACTCAGGAACAAATAGAAGATCTCAACAAATCAATTGCAAGTAAAGAGATTCAATCAGTCATCAAAAATCTTCCTACAAAGAAAAGTCCAGGGCCAGCTGGCTTCGCAGGGAAATTTTATCAAACATTTGAAAAAGAACTAATACCAACCCTGATCAAATTTTTCCAAAAAATTGAGGAAAAAGGAACTCTACCTAACACATTTTATAAAGCTAATATCATTTTAATGCCAAAACCAGGTAAGAAATGCTATAAGAAAGGAAAACTACAGGCCAATTTTCCTAATGAAGATAGCTGCAAAAATTATCAATAAAATATTAGCAAATCCAATCCAACAGCACATTAAAAGAATTATACAACACGACCAAGTGGAGTTTACTCCAGGAATGCAAATATGGTTCAATACAAGAAAATCAATTAAAGCAATACAACGCATTAACAAATCAAAAGGGAAAAAATCACATGATCATCTTTACTGATGCTGAAAAAGCTTTCAACAAAATTCAAATTCGTTTCTAATAAAAACACTCCAAAAGATAAGAATCAAAGATAACTTCCTCAATATAATAAAAGGAATATATGAGAAATTGATAGCCAGCATCGTATTCAATGGAGAGAGACTGAAAGCTTCCTCCCTAAGATCAGGTACAAGACAAGGATGCCCACTATCACCACTATTATTCAACATTGTACTAGAAGTTCTAGCTAGAGCAATCAGGCAGGACAAAGACATAAAAGGCATCCAAAACAGAAAGGAAGAAGTAAAACTCTCATTATTTACAAATGTTATGATACTATACTTGGAAGATCCTGAGAAATCTACAGCAAAGTTACTTGAGCTAATAAACAAATTGAGCAAGGTGGCAGGATACAAAATTAATGTGCAAAAATCAGTAATATTTCTATACACAAGCAATGACCTAGCTGAGGAGTCAGTCAAGGAAAAAATTCCATTCAAAGTAGCAACTAAAAGAATCAAATACTTGGGAATGAGCTTAACTAGGGACATAAAGGATTTGTACACAGAAAAATACATAACAGTGCTAAAAGACATCAAAGGAGATCTAAAAAGGTGGAAAGATATTCCTGCTCATGGATAGGAAGGCTAAATATAGCTAAGACATCAATTCTCCCCAAATTGATCTACAGATTCAACACAGTACCAATCAAAATTCCAACAACCAACTTTAAAGATTTGGAAAAGCTAACTACCAAATTCATCTGGAAGGGAAAGAGACCCCAAGTAGCTAAAAACATCTTAAAAATGAAGAACATAGAGCAGATATATTAAGTCTGGAGTGGCGATTACTATTTCTAGATTTTGAGAGGCTGTTTTATATTTATAACTTGATATTTAGAGATAAGAACAAAGCCAAACAGGCTGGGGGTAAAGTAACTCAGAACATAGGGATGAGGAAGACAGTGTCTATATTTTAGAACCACACATACTCTTTGAGACCAATGGAAGAAAGGTTTATTTGATCTGGAACTGAAATTTTCTGTAGTGCATAATCTAATTCAACCTATCTGTATTTGAACAACTGAAACACAGAGAGCCCAGAATAAGAAAGAGGTCCTTTAATCCTGCATAGATTATTATAATGCCTGGAAACATCCTTTACTATATTAAGCAGATCATCAAGAAGTATTGACAATGTTCCCTGAGGGAGGGGAGAAAGAATATGGAACTATTAAACTTTACCATCAGGGAATCCCCTGATATGGTGCCAAACTTTAGGGACACCCAAATCAATAAGTCATGCCCTCAATCATGATGCTTACTCATGTGAAACTTATGTAGGTAGCAGAGAAGCTTAGACTACCTATAGGTATGCTTAAGAGTGATTTCTGGAGGATCTCTGTTGTTGCTCAGATGTGGCCTCAGTCTCTCTTAGCCCAATTCTGCAAGTGAAGTCATTGCCCTCTCCCCTACATGGAACATGACATCATTCAAGAGTGAAAGTCTCCGTGGAAAAGTGGG
This sequence comes from Tamandua tetradactyla, assembly GCF_023851605.1. Classification (NCBI taxonomy): domain Eukaryota; kingdom Metazoa; phylum Chordata; class Mammalia; order Pilosa; family Myrmecophagidae; genus Tamandua; species Tamandua tetradactyla. The sequence continues at coordinate 73,279,296 of NC_135327.1, forward strand.
AGATGTCTCCCAGGGATGAATCCAGACCTGGTGCCATGGGATCAACAATTCCATCCTGACCAAAATGGGAAAAAGAAGTGTAATTAATAAAGTATCAGTAGAAAGTCTACTCTGTAGGTTGCTCTTATGCAAGCTTTAGGTAGACCTTGCTACTTATCATAACTTGCCAACCCCCAACCAGGACCATTCTAGCCAATATTAAAGAACACCTAGGGCAATAAAAAAGATTCCCCAAGGGTTCCATGCACCAGAGTAACTTTCCAGAAACTTACAACCCCCAGATAGTTCCCTGGTCCAGATAAGTCCTGAGACCTAGCCCATCCTCTCCAGAACAGCAGACATTTCCATCTCTCTACCCCATATTAGTGACAAACCCTTCTAATATTAAAAATTTAGAATTGCCATAACCCAAAAACACCCTTAAAGAGAGGTATGGAAAGATCAAAGGTGATGATGGAGCTATATATGGAAGATAGGATTTAATTGGATCCTGAATGAATTGAATCATTAAATTGATATCTCTTTTAGTCTCCAGTATTTTAGAGCAGCTAGAAGTAAAAACCCAAAATTCTGAAATTGTAACCCATGCCAAAGTCTCCAACTAATTGTGGTACTGTGCTTTGAAATTTATAGCTTTTTTGTATGCATGTTATTTTTCACAAAAAAAGAAGGAAAAAAAGTCGACTGTGATGATAAAAAATATTTAAGCCCTCTAGCGTCCTATATTCTGGAGCAGCTAGAAGAAAAATATGAGAAGATCCTATGATAGCCCTTGAAAAACTCTGGGATCTGTCCTGTAATCACTTGTTGAAGAGTGCTTTGAGAACTGTTGCTTTTTCATTTCTTTGATTTGTATATATGTTATACTATACAATAAAAAAGTTTAAAAAAAGAAAAAAATAATAGCATGCCTTGCTGAATGGGAGTTACCTATCTCAGTGACATCTCCTTTCCAAATTTAACTATGGAGAGTCAATTGATTGTGTACTTAGTGAGGACAGGGAATTTTATATATTTTACACCATGTGGTTTGCTAGTCTGACATATAATTAAGGCTCAGTATACACTTATGGAATGAATGAGTAAATCTGGAAGGAGCTGTCTTGAAAGAGTCAGAGACACTTAGGAATCCAAACTTCAGATTTCTGCTTTGATTGACAACAATGAGCATCCTGTCATGAAAAGCTGTGGAGGGAGGTCTGGGAAAAGGTAGCCACCTGGGATTAAGTGGGGCAAGGCACTATTCCTTGGCAGAAAAGATGGAAAAGGAATGCTCACACCTACTGCCTGTGTTCTCCCTTGCCTTTTGTTTGTTTTTTAAGCTGCCAGAAAAAAAAAATGCAGTATACCAGAAATAGAATGACTTTTAAAAAGGAAATTTATTAAGTTGCAATTTTATAGTTCTAAGCCTATAAAAATGTCCAAACTAAGGCATCCAGGTAAAGATACCTTAATTCAAGGATGGTCAACGGGTAAGGAACAGTTTGTCAGCTGGGAAGTCATGTGGCTGGCATCTACTGGTCCCTTGCTCCTAGGCTCCATTACTTTCAGCCTCTGTTCCTGTGGAAGTTCCTCACTTTGCATCTCTGGAATTGGTGGAATCACATCTCCACCTAAACAAAAGTTCAAACCCACAATTGGGCATGATACATCTCTGCGGAAATAATCTAATCAAATATTTCTGTCTACAATATTGAATCAGGATTAAAATAAATGGCTGCCCCCACAAAGTAGGATCAGGATTAAAATGGTTTTTCTGGGGTATATAATAGCTTCAGACCTGCACACCTTCTCTAGGATTGTGCCTATAAAGAGGAGGTTAGGACATAAGGGTAGAAATCCAGGCCTGGGGTAAACAGAAAGAAGCCCAGTCCTCAATGTTTCATTTACAAAAATTGGAGGTTTGTATTAGGGTTCTCTAGAGAAACAGATCCTTCAAGATAAATCTGTAAATATGAGTTTATAAAAGTGTCTCATGCAACCTTGGGGACATAAGAGTTCAAAATCTGTAGGGCAGGGCAGACCACGGTGGCTCAGCAGGCAGAGTTCTCGCCTGCCATGCTGGAGACCCAGGTTTGATTCTCCACACCTGCCCATGCCAAAAAAAAAAAAAATCTATAAGGCAGGCTGCAAGCTGGCAGCTCCAATGAAGGTCCTCAATGAATGCCTAGGAGAGGTTGGCTGGCTGAAGTGAAAAGAAAGATTGTCTCTCCTGAATTCTCCTTAAAAACCTTCAGGTGATTAGATTAAGCACCACTCATTGCAGAAGACACTCCCCTTACCTGACAGCAGATGTAATCAGCCATGGATGCAACCAATGTGCTCATGATTTAAGTCCATGAAATGTCCTCACAACAACAGAAAGGTCAGTGCTTGCTTGATAAGCAACCGGCAAAGTTGACCTTTGGAGCTGACCATCACAGTGTTCAAATGGGAGGACATGTTAAGATTTCGTGTGTTGGTTCCTAGCAAATGAAGTCCCTCACCCTCCATACAAAATTAGCAGGGAGCCAACTGAAGTTTAAGGGTGATGCATTACCAGAAGATTTCTTTGATTTCTAAATCTCTATGGGAAAATTTAGGCTAAGTCCTGACACCACAAGAGCACCTGGACAGCTAAGATGGTGCATCTTCCCAGAGGGAAACCCCTCCATGCTTATCTTACAGAGTTCACATGGATCACGGGAAATGAGACATTGCCCCTTTGCCACAGGTGGTTGTACAGGTTGTACAGGTTATCCTCACTTGAATGTCTTTCCTTGTACCTGCATCCCACACCACTCCCACCATATCTATGCTAACACTGCCTTGATCTTGAAGACCCCACTATGCTTCTCTCCCAGGAAGCTGTCTCCATGCCCCTCCATGCCTCCATGCTCCTGACTTTCATGTCTCTGTGGCCTTGGGGAGGTGCTCCTCCTCAGGTCTGGCCCAGGCTCTCAATGTGGCACTATTGGCAGGTTTCTGCCTCCTCCCACTAAAGGATGCACACACTTAAGATGAGGACCAGGTCCTTGCCAACTCTGGTCCCCTAATTCTTATCTAGGTGATAATCCCAAAATTAAGCATAGAGACTTCTCTTGAAGGGAAAACAATTTGCTCACTTACCTATTCCTTTAAAGCAAACTCCCTTTTGACCACATCTGGAAAGTTTTGTAACCCCAAAATGAGAACTTAAAAAATTGATAAACTCCTTTACTGCTCTCCTGCCAAGAATAATTACTCACATATGTAGTGTGGAATTATTGCAAAAACAAGAAGTTGGCTATTATTACTCTTTATTTTAGAGAAATAGCAGCTAACTCTGTGTGAGGCTAAATAATAACCAGCCTAAGCTAAGATGGGAAGTCATGGACCATTTAAACAGGAAGTGGCGAATGAAAATTAGTTGCGCCATGACCATCTTTACCAACTCAGAAGTGTAAAATGGTGGCAATGGTCTTAATATGTGATCTGTAAAAGAAAATAATTTTAATCAGCTTATTAAACAGGTTGACTTCAGTAAGGTAAAATCAGGGATCCCCTTTAATCTCTCATGGTGTCTTAGATCCCCCTTTCCTACTCCTTGGTGACAACTTGGGCTGATCTTTTAGTTTTATGCTGGCTTTGGAGATTTCCACATTCTCTTTGGTATTAACAAAACGAGACCAGCTGAGATGAAATCTCAGCTCCAGCCTGCCCTGATCATATACAACCAACAGGAAGGAAGTAGGTGTTGCCTGTTTTTGATCCTTGGCTTTTCTTTTCTACCATCATTCTGGCAGCCACTCCATAGTATGGACAGTAAGGAGAGGTTAAAGGAATAAGGACATGGGTCTTTTGGACCACGAGAGATACTTGTATCTCTCCATGGCTATTGAATCCACTTTGTCATGGCAGCATCTAAGTGTAGCTTTCTCTCTCATGGGAAATTGATGGGGTGCATTGATGAGGTTTTTGGAGATGCCTTCTGTTTTGGTTTTCCAGGGCTGCTATGGCAAGTATCACACAATACTGCCTTAAATGATGGCTTAAATGATGGAAATTATTGTCTCACAATTTTGCAGGCTGGAAGTCCAAAATCAAGGTGTCGGCAAGGCAATGCTTTTTCCAAAGTCCATAGCATTCTTGTGGTGGCACATGGTGATTTCTCTTTGGCTTCTCTTCCTTCTGGCTTCTACTGACTTCTGTGTTCAATTTCTTTTGTTTATGAGAACTCCAGTAATACAGATCAAGACTTGCTCTCATTTAGTTTGGCCACATCTTAATGGTAATAAATTCTTCATGGGTTCTATTTACAAATGGGTTCATGCTCACAGAAACATGGGTTAAGACTTGATAACATGTCTTTCATGGGGGACAGGATTCTGTCCTCAATCCCCCTCCCCCATGAACCTCTGCCTTGACAATTCCCTGGGGTGAGTGATACTCCCCATGGCAAATTGAACCCCCCATCAGTTCCTGCCCACCAGCAGTAGGATTAGCACAGAGACATATTCTAGTAAAACTACTAGATCCAAAAAATAAATAAGAACTTGTCAAGGCATAAAAACCAAAGTAAGGGAAAGGGAATCTGATTTGCATCTCATTTCCCCATAGCAACACTTTAGGTTAGAAAATAATGGAACAAAATATTTATGATTCTAAAGGAAAGAAAACATGTGCCTAAAGTTGTATAGACAACTTCATCAGGCCAGGTCTCTGTGGGAAACAGTTGCCATACTCAAAGGATTAATTAAAGATAATTTAATAAAGAGTCTAATTAGAGAAGTGTATGCAGCACTATGGAAGCCAATAAAGAATGGTCAAGGACCAAGGGAATAGCAAAAGTAAGGAATCAATACCTCCTTTAGCACTGAAGGGACAAGAGGAGAAGGCAGTTTTGCCTGAACTAATGTGAGTGGTAGCCACAGGAAGGGCCACCTAACAGGAGCTATGGCTTTAGGGAAAGTAATAAAGCCCCTGGCATAATCATGGTTTTACAGGAAGGAAGTCAGGGAGGATAAGTATCTGATTCCTTCTCTCTTTCCATTCTCTTATCTCTTGCTGAAGCTGCGCATTGATCAGACCTATGTGATCTAAAATCAGAGGGCAAGGATCCCAGATAAAGCTCTCCGGGGTAAAGAATGAATCTGGAGGGGTAAATAGAGAATAGTTACCACTGTTTTCAGTTGCTAAAGCTGATGAAAAGTAATATACCAGGAAAGGACTGGCTTTTAACAATGGCAATTTGTTAGCTTACAAGCTTACAGTTCGAAGGCCATGAAAATGTCAGGACAATACCTTCTTTCTGAAGAAGGCTGCTGATGATCTGGGACTCCTTTGTCACATGGGAAGGCTCATGGCAGTGTCTGCTGGTCCTTCTCTCCTGTATTTCATTGCTTTCAGCTTCTGGCTGCTCCCTCTGTGGCTTTCTTTCTGAGCTTAACTTCTGTCTCTTTTAACTCTCTGGCTTTTACTCTCTGAGCTTCTCTCTGGCTTTTTTCTGTGTTTTGTCCTCTTATAAGGAACTTCAGTAAGAAGACTAAGACCCACCTTTAGTGACATGGGTCACAACTCAATTGAAATAACTAATCAAAAGGTCGCACCCACAATAGGTCTGCACTCATAGTAATGGATTAAAAGAACATCATGTTTTCCAGGATACATACAGCTTCAAACCATCATAGCCACCACCCTTACCTTCAAGTTTTAAAGCAATAGAAAAATAGTTATGAACATTCAAGAACTCAGGGAATATTGTTCCCATGAATTATTCCTTGTGAAGTCAACTTGAGAATAAGCTCCAGATAATCAAGAAATCATTGAAGAGTCAGCCTAAGTTTTGGTGGTGAGCACTTGACTGTATAATCAAGATTAAATAATAATGATAAAGGTGAAAGAATAGTATATACATATATTATATGTTATGCCACTATGAAGGTATTTAGCTAAAGAAGATGAGCCCTGAAGGGAACAGTTTATGGATAGTAGAATAAGCCTGCTGACTGCTTCTTGCAGATAAATGGAATGAAAAGTTTATTACATTCAATTAGACAACTTGGAAAGAGAGCGGGAAGGTGACATGAGTGGATCAATTTAATTTTATTGTCGTTCTCTAGTGAGGAACTAGTAGTTTGAAGATGGAGAGTAAAAATGTATTACATAAAATATTAGTATAAAGACATCATTAGAGTGAAGAAACAAATCTTCCTGAATACCAAAAAGGATTAAAAATAGAAATACATCTATTAGAATGGCTAAAATTTAAAAGAATAACTAAAACATGTGTCAAAGAGGATCTGCAGAAATTGGAACTCCCATATACTGCTAGTGGAAATGTAAAATGGTATAGCCATTTTGTAAAACATTTTGACAGTTACCTAAAAAATTAACTGTATACCTACCATATATCCAGCCTTTCTATTCCTAAGTTTGTTTGTTTTCCATTTTTTCTTTGACACAGGGCCAAATGTGTCATTATGGTTCACCCAGTTACCATAGACAGAACGGTGGTTCAGAGACAAGTCAGCTGTCAACTGGAGAATCTCTAAGTCTTCCAGAAACAAGGAGGGACAGTGGGCACCAGAAGAATGCAAAAGTGAGTAACTGGCTGGCCATAGATCTGTGGGTCCCCAGAACTTACCTGGGCTCTGTCTCAAGAGACATGAAAGCATATGTCCATGCAAACACTTGTCCACAAATATTCACAGCAGCTTTAACAGTAATAACCACAACTGGAAGCAACCCAAATGTCCATCAGCTGATAAATGGCTAAACTCTGTGCTATATCCATACAATGGAATACTACTCAGCAATAAAAAGAGTGAACTTTTGACATATGAAACATCATAGGTGAGTCTCAAACTCATTATGCTGAATGAAAGAAGCCAGAAAAAAACAGAAGACAGACCACATGTTTCCACACAGACTCCTACATTTAGTCTGATGACCTGAGTTAATGATTCACTATAGATTAGTCTGCAATTTCTAGATGAATTATTCCATGTAACTGAGGCAAGACTTTTCTGTGCTCTACCCACTGTCCCTTGAGATATGTGATTTGCCAGTTTAGCCGATGGAAATGGGTACCAGCCCCAGTCTTGTGTAAGTGTTGAGCACTGCTTCCTGAAATCCTTTAGGGTGGTTCTTTCCCTGGCCTCAGGTGATTTTCTCACATATATTCACTGCTCAGTACTCAGCAGTACTGAAGTCTTCTCTGTTGCCCATGTAGCTTGCCAAAAGTTCTGGAGAATCAATACCCTCCAGGAGAAGTCGTCAATCAATAAATGATGGGAGTTGATATATAAGCACCCCAATACCTTCCCCCCTGGATGGTAGAACCTTAAGGCATGTGTATTACACTAATGAGTGGAAGTTCCAAATGCAATTTGCCAGTGTCCCTATTAGTAGGTGGCTTTCTAATGTGCCATTTATTGGCTGCTCAGCCTTCCCTGACTCATTTCCTTACTCTCTTACCAGCATTTTCTACACCTCCCAGATAAACTAACGGCATCTGAATCTTTGTCTCAGAGTCTACTTCAGGGGAACCCTAACTAAGAGGTAATCAGTCAAGATAGAAAAGAACCAAACCAAAACTCAACAAAACAAACATCAATGGTGTCATAGGTAAAAATTTCTGGTATAACAACTATGCTTATGCATTAAATATCAATCCATATTGAAACTGATTATTCAATGTTAATAACTTTTATGAAGGATAAATTATGGTAGAAACACATTCATAATAGGAAACTTTTTCTCAATTATTAAAACAGGTCAAGCTGACAAAATGATCAATGAGGATTTAAAAGACTGAAGCGACAAAATCAGCTAAGTTTTATAGCTATAAATGGGACTCCGAAACCAGGCTATAGAGAATATACCTGGCAAAAGAATATACTTTCTTTTCCAATGGAAATAGAACTTTCTTAAAAATTGGACATATTTTCAGACAAACAGAAAGCATTTTAAGTAACTAAAAAAATGGAAATATTTTTAACAAGTTAAAAACATGTTCAAAGCAGTAAAATGCTCTTTCTTTCAAAGCAGTAAACTTGGATGATCATAGGACTAACCTATTTGCTTTCTTCTGCCAGGGATCACTTATTTAAACAACTATTGACTATTAACAGCTGGTTGACTCAAAGGCAAACACAAAATAAATTGTCAAACTTCTATAAAATAGCAATAATAGAAATACAATATATCAGAATCTAAACGCCATTTAGCCATTCATTTTATAATATGAACATGAAAATATTGAATAATTTTCCAAGTCTTAAAGTTGAAAGACCCACAAAGCAAATTGAAAGAAAGATGTGAAAATTAATAAAAATAAAATTAGAAATGAAAGATTTAAACATAAAGAAATATAAAGCTTGTCTGTGAAAACAAAATGACAACTGTGACAAACCAGTAGCCAGCTTAATAAAATAATGAAGAAAAAAGAACAAAAGTATACCAAATAAGAAATGAGAACAGGAAAATAACCACCAAAAGAGGAAAAATAAAAATAAATCATGCATTTAACAATTTTCTGCAAATAAACTTGACAACTTACATAAAATTGGCTACTTTCTAGGAAACCATAATTTACCAAAGCTGACACAAGAAGAGATAGAAAGATATATCAATTTCCATACAAGAAATAGATCAAGTTGTAAAAATGCTTCCTTACACAAAGCAGAGGATTTTTCAGGAAAATTGTACCAAATCATAAGCAGTCAGATAACTGTAGTGCTGTACAAACTGTTCCAGAGGTTTAAAAAAGAAGGAAATGAAGTATGTTATAGAAACCCAAACTTGGCAAATGTAATACGGATAAGTAACTATAGGGTTGAGCAGATAATTAAAAAGTATTGGAAAAGTCCCTTCAGGGATGGGAGAAAAAATATGGAAATATGGCTCTACCACAAGGGAAACTTCTGATACTGTCTCAAACATTAGGGACTCCCAAGTCAATAGGCCAAGCCCTTGATCTTTTTTATTTTTGTGTAATTATGAATGCCAGATTATTTTGTATAGTTTTTAAAATATATATATATGTTTTGAGAAAGCATCACACACATACAGTCCATACATGGTATATAATCAATGGCTCACAATATCATCACATAGTTGTGTATTCATCACTGTGGTCATTTTTAAACATTTGCGCCACTCCAGAAAAAGAAATGAAAAGAAAAAGCTCATACAATCCCTACTCTTTACCTTTCCCTCTCATAGACCACTAGTATTTCAATCTACCTGATTTTTTACCCTTTATTTCCCCTATTATTTGTTTATTTTTTTATCCTTATTTTTGTACTCATCTGTACATACCCTGGATAAAAGGGGCATCACAACCCTTGATCTTGTGAGGTCTATTTCTGTAGTGGGGAAGTTAAGTCTACCTATAGTTGCACCTAAGAGTTTCTTCCAGAGAACCTCTTTTGTTGCTCAGATGTGGCCTCTCTCTCTCTAAGCCGAACTCTGTGAGTAAAATCATTACCCTCCCCTCTGCATGGGACAATAGGTCCAGGGGTGTAAGTCTCCCTGGCAATGTAGGACATGACTCCCAGGGATTACCAATGCCTTCCAGACCAAAAGGGGAAAAAGAAATGTAACAAAATCAGGTATCAGTGGTGTGCTGGTTTGAAAGGAAGTGTGCCCCCTAAAAAGCCATGTTTTAATCAAAATCCCATTTCATAAAGGTAGAATAATCCCTATTCAATTACTGTATGTTTGAAACTGTAATCAAATCATCTTCCTGGATGATGTGATTTAGTAAAGAGTGGTTGGTAAATTGGATTAGGTGACAACATGTCTCCGCCCATTTGGGTGGGTCTTGATTGGTTTATTGGAGTCCTATAAAAGAGGAAACATTTTAGAGACTGGAGATTCAGAGAGAGCAGAGAAGAATGACTTAACCACGAGAAGCAGGGAGCCCACAAGCCAGCAACCTTTGGAGATGAAGAAGGAAAACACCTCCTGGGGAGCTTCAAGAAACAAGAAGCCAGGAGAGAAAGCTAACAGATGACACTGTGTTTGCCTGATGGCTTTCCAGATGAGAGAGGAACCCTGACTGTGTTCGCCATGTGCTTCTCACTTGAGAGAGAAACCCTGAATTTCATCGGCCTTCTTGAACCAAGGTATCTTTCAGTGGATGCCTTAGATTGGACATTTCTATAGACTTGCTTTAACTGGGGCATTTTCTTGGTGTTAGAACTGTAAACTAGCAACTTATTATATTCCCCCTTTTAAAAGCCATTCTGTTTCTGGCATATTGCATTCCAGCAGCTAGCAAACTAGAACAAGTGGCTAAGAGAATTCAAATAGAGTTGAGAGGCTATTCTGGAGGCTACACTTATGGTAGCTTCAGCTAGATATTGCTCACTACCAGGATTTACCCAAACCCAACCAAAACTATTCCTATCAACCCTAAGAACATCTGAGATTCTACAAAAGTTTCATACACTAAGATCACTTTCTAGAAACCTACAACTCCAGATGGGAACCTAGGCTAGATAAGTACTGAAACCCAAAGGGGCCAGCCTCTCCAAGAACATCGACTATTTCCATGCCCCATCCCATATTATTGACAACCTTTCCAACATGAAAAGTTAGAATGGGCATAGCCCAAATACTCCTAAAGATTGGCAGAAAGATCAAAGGAGAAGGAGGAGTTATAACAGAGAAGATAGGATTTAACAAATAAGTATGGCTGCTAAATCATTATATTGATATTTCTTTCAACTTCAAGTGTCTTAGAGCAGCTAGAAGTAAAAGCCTAAATTGGGGAACTATAACCTATAGCAAAGTCTGAAGTCTTTTCTATAATTACTTGTTACAATGTACTTTGAAATTTACTTCTTTTTGTATATATGTTATATTTCACAATATAAATGTTTAAAAAGTAACTATAGCTCAGTCTCACATGTGAGTATCAATGCAAAAATCTTAAATAAAATAATAAGAAATGGAATCCAACCTCTTACTTAAAAATGAGCACATTGTGACCAAATGGTTCTTATTCCAGAAATGCAGAGGTGGTTACCAATTAGGGAATTTATTAATTTATTCCAGCATGTAAAATAATCTAAGGAGAAAAGTCATATGATCTTCTCCATAGATGCCAAAAAGGCTTTTAACAAAATTCGACACCTGTTCATGGTAAAAAAAACACAACTTGATAAAAGACAAATGGATAGTTTCATAATAAAATTTATATAACTCAAATAAAAAGCCAAGCTCTTATTCAATGGGGATACCTTAGAAGCATTTCTATTTAAATTAGGGTTCTCCAGAGAAACAGAACCAATAAGATGTCTATGTCTATATAGATAAATTTATGCAAGTAAATAATAAGATATTTATTGTAGGAATTGGGTTACATGACTATAGGGATTGGCAAGTCCAAATTCCATAGAGCAGGTTACAAATTGGTAACTCAGTGATGACACTGAATTCCCCAGGAGAAACTGCGCATTGGGAACTCCAACAAAGATGTAATAAATTCCCTAGGTTGGCTGAAGCAGAGATAGGATTTCTTCCACAGATATCCTCAGTTCTTCTTTAAAGGACTCCAACTGATGGAATGTAGAGACTCCTCTCATTGCCGAAGGCAATTTCCTCAGTTAATTGTAGTTGCAATCAGCCACAGATGGAATCAACTGAATAATGATTTAAATCCACTTGTGAAATATGCTCACAGTGACAACCAGGCCTGTGCTTGTTTGATCAAACAACTGGGCACCAGAACCTAGTCACACTGACACAGGAAATTAATCATCCCACCACTCCCCTTCACAACACACACAAAAAAAGAAAGAGAAAAAGAGATACGAGGTACCAGGATGCCTACAATCGCCACTACTGTTTCACGTCATAGTGGAAGCATTAAACAATGCAACTTGAAAGCAGTTAAAAGCATACGAGTTGGACTGGAAAAAATAAACTATCTCTATTTACAAGTGACATCATTGCATATTTACAAACCAAAAGAATCAATGGAAAATATTACTACAAACAATAAAACAATTTATAAGGTCCCATCAATAATCTTCATAGATACAAACTGTTAGGAGATACAGTGGAATAGAAATAGATATAATTATGATAGCAAAAGTTAAATAAAACAGGTAGGGATAAACTTAGCAAAAATGTACAAGATGAAAAAAAGTATGAAACATGAGAAAAAGTATGAAACAAAAATTGACTTGGGTAAACAGCTATCCAAGTACATATATATCTATGTGCATGTAAAATAAAAATCATGTTTGTGTATGTAAAATAAAAATCATGTTTATTTCCGCAAATTTAATTTAGGTACTTAATATAATACCATTAAATACAACATTTTTTCTGAAGTTAACCAGGTTGATTTAAAAATGCATTTGAAAGAATAAGTGATCTAGACTAGTCAGGAAAGCCTGAAAATAAACGATAGTTTCGGAGGGCTAGCTCTTCCAGCTATTAAAATGTAGTGATAATTGGTAAGTTTCTATAAAACAGCTTATTATTTATGCACAGATAGAATAAAATGAAAGAAGGAATACAGATATAAACACAATTTCATACAGATATTTAGAAATGTGGATGTGGGGGAGGAGAAAGATGGAGAGAATGAAGTTATTCTTGGTTTTTATGACAAAATGGAGAAGTTTGGTGACGGGTTGGCTTTGGGGATGGGGGTAGGGAGGTGTCAAGAAGAACTTGGGGTTCTGGCTTACCCCAAGGGAACATAGGCAGTTGCATTTCCAGTGCCCATTCTTAGTTGCCTTTGGGTATTGGGTATACAGAAAAAACTCTCATCACAGTTAGAATAAAAAGCTACAGTAATAGAAAACATGATGTAATCTATAATTTCATTAATCGTGTTGATTTCATATGGACAATGGAGATCTTGTAGGTCCTCATTTTATTTTATTTTATGTTTATCACACTTGGACACTGACCCTTGATACCTTTTCTGGTTATATATGATTTATCTTGGTGATCTTGTGCCTGTTTTCAGTTTCTAACATTTTCCAGGTATCTACTACATGGGTTCATTCTTATAAGTAGCCAGGAAAACCCTCTTATCCAAGCAAACTCCCCTTCTTGCCTCCTTCTTCATGTGGATTATTAGAGGCCACTTCCTAATTGGTTTTACTCCTCCACTCTTGCTCCTCTTCAATCCATCAACCATTCTGTAGTCAGAGTATGTTTCTAAATTAATCTTGTTTCTCCCTCCTTAAAAACTCTTCAATGACTCCCCATTGCTATGGGGTGAAGACTAAGCTAGAAAACCCCAAAGCATTCAATCTCTGAAGGTTCATCTTCTGGAATTCTCTTCCTTGCTCTTTTTTTCCCCCTCAAGTTTCACGAAATGCTATCTGCCTAGAATGACTTGCTACCTCTTTCTCATTCTTTGGCTACCAGCTCAGATGTCACCTCTTCCAAGAAGCTTTCTTGACACCCCTAATGAGGATTTGGGTTCTATCTTCTACATGTTTATAGCTCTCTTTTCTTACTACCACTAAAGCACTTGTCCTAATAAATTCCTCACTTATCCTCTTCTTCTTTCACAGGCTGTGAATTCCTTACGAGGAGGGACTGTGACTGTCATCATCAGCTTTCCAGCACAAACTCCAGTGCCTGGATAGAAGGATCTTCAATGTTTGTTGAATTTAAGGAGAATGAAGGCTCAGCTCTTTTCATGCCCCACTGACTTTGCTCAAGACTTGTTCTCTTCTTCCTTTCTTCTCTAAATCCCCTAGGGGTTCCAAAGCTGATTTATTTGTCACATGGCCTTCCAATTACCAATTAAAAATTGTTGGTGTCTAATTCATACTGTTGGCATCTTCCAGCCTGTCCCTCTTGGTTCCCTGGAAATTCCACATTACCAGTGAATCATTACTCTTTGCAATAAATCTGTAATTCATCAATATGGTCCATTTTCTTAAACATTTATTTTTTTTTCCCTTCCAGTTGGGTCACTTCAGGCCCTTAAGAAATGGGAATAAAGTGGCTTACTGAAACATAATGATTAAAATATGAGACTCTACCTTTTTATCTTTCCAATCAGACAAGCTTATTAATTGCAGGGTAAAGTAGGAGCAGTTTTGGACTTCTTGGCTGCCTGCATTATTTAGGAAGGGAAATGAATGAAAGATTACTTTAACTGTTGGCTAATGAGGGGAGTGTAGGCACATTTCCTCTGTCATAATAACTAAGAGGAAAAAGGAAACTGCACAACTATAACTGGTACAGAGAAAGATTAAACCCTGTTTCACTTGGAAAACTTACAAATTCAAATTAAATTCAGATAGTCATTGGTGTTGTTAATTCAAAGTCATCTTTTACAAGTTAAAACACCACTGTTATGATGATGTACTGAGATTTTGTTTTCCTTGCCTTCTCATTAGACGTGGATATTCCATTTGCCCTTCCAGAACTTCTTTCTACCCTTCCCACCCTACTTTTATCCCGGGGAGGCTGACCATTGCGCATTGCATCTACAGGCTCCCTTGCCATAGGGATTCTGACTGGGTTTAGACAATAGGAGACATTGGAAGAGATTGGAGGGCAGGAGAAGAAACAGGTTGGTATTTATTACCTCTGCCAGGCCATGGTTTGGCAGTGACTGTGTTTCTCTTTCAAGGCCATATCTCCTTCTAGCAGCTGTCATCCTTCCCAGGTTTGGGTATCTGCTTTTTCCCTTGCCCTATCAGACTGAGGAGCAGTGAAGTTTCTCTCAGTTGCTGGACTTGCATTTCTTATACCACCCTTTGTTGTTTTCCTTTAATCCTAACTTTACTTTTTTAATTAACCCCTGAATTAATTCTCCTCAAACCACCCATTTAACTGGGCCTTTCTTATTTTAGGGACTGTGGCTAGCATGAGCATCAAAGGTTTTTCTGCCTTAATGATAAAATTCTAGAATACCATAAGTTTAGAGATCACTTACTCTAAACTCCTCTTTTCACCAATGAAGATGCTGCACTCATAGAGAAAAGAGGATTTACCCAAAGCCACATGGCCATTTGGTGGCAGAACTGAGACCATGTGGGTCCATGCAGTAAACCAGTCAACAGGCAGCAGTTCCGGCTGGGTGCAGGGTCACGGTGGTGGGCTGACAGCTGCGGCTGTCTTTGGAAGTCACTGAGTGATGCTCAGAGGTGGCCCCTGGGACTAGGAGCCGAGAGTCAGAAGAGGAAAGCTGCCACGATCATGGGAACAGAAATTTGGGAAACTGGGAGCCCTGGGATATTTTTCCAACAGAAATTCTCACTCAGGGATGCTTCAAGAAAATCACACAGCAACACTCCACTTCTTCTTCTCTCTCTCTGTCTCAATCTCTTTCAAACTTTTTGTCATTGTAAATTATATGCATCATGGAAGTTACCATTGTAATGACTTTCAAGTGTACAATTCAGTGTATTAATTACATTTGCAGTATTGTGCCACCATAACCTACATCCGTTACGCCAGGTTTTCATCATCTCAAGCAGAAATTTTGAATCCTTAAAGCACCAATATCCCCCTCACCTTGCCTGGTAATCTGTAATCTACTCTCTTGTCTCTACGAATTGGCACAGCCTAGGTATTTCATATAAGTACCATCACACAGTATCATTTTGTATCTGGCTTATTTCACTCAACACGATCGGTGTCTTTTGTAAATGATCAAATTAGTACTTGCTTAATGAAGAAAATTTGGTAAAAACCAGGAAGTGGAGAGACAAAAATGATCCTTCCAGCTGGGCAACGTGCTCCGTGTTCACTGCATGCGAACATGGTTGGATATCCTTGGGTAGGACGCTCCCAGAGTGGTGCCTGGCTAGACCTTCCAAGCAGTCCATGCTGCACCCCCACTAGGCCCCACACCTGGTCCAGCAGGGGTGAGCACTTTGCTGTAGGCTGCCTGTATCATGCCTGAGCACCCCCAAAGCTGCAGTAAGGAGCCTGGCACCCCTTGTCTCTCGCTCCTGACCCTCACTGGCTGTGCCATGGTAAACGAGTCTCTTAATTTTTCTGTGCTTCAGGTTCCATCTCTGTAAAATGAACGTAAGATTTTCTGCTTGAGAACTTCTAACCATTGCATAACACCCGTCTTATAGTTGAATTTCTACGTGGGGATGAGACCTAACAAGACCCCTATCAGAGAGCAGGGAGTTTTGGCTTCCTCTTCTAACTTCACGGGAGTCCCCTCTCAGCGAGTCTTCTCCACATGCCCATGAGTTGTTAGACAGGTACAGATCGTCTGACCATTGTTTCATATAGGCATTTTAGTTATTGCTGTGTTTTAATGAACAAGTTCTAATGTCCCAAGTATATGAAAAATAGAGCTAGTAAAATAATCACTGTAGAAATGCCCTTGTGTTAATTTATAGAAAGAACTTTCTTCTGGAAGTGACCTTTTTTAATCCACCTCATGAGGCCAGGCATTTTTCTGTACTTAGTTATTAAACTGGTGGAAGAGGAAGAAGAGCAAAAAGAAGGCTCTTTGCTAGTATCGTTATATCTAGAAGACAATGTTAGAATATAATCATATTTCTATATGCATTTTTTGTGTGTTTATTGTGGCTAAGGTTCATTCTTTATTTTACAGCATCTAAACTTTTTAGATATCCTGAAGTGACAATGTATGATAAAAAGTAGAGCTAGTGAATTAATACATTTATAAATATTTTTTTGTTAAATGAATAGAAAAGAAGCACATTTGACATGAAATTGTTAAATCTTCTCTGAGCAGTAGGCGTCAGGACTTATTCAGTCGGCTGCAGAGGGGCAGAAGAAAGTATAAGGGGAGCAATGTATCAGATGTGTTCATATTTCCATTTTGTTGTAACTAATCATTGTATGGGTGCATTGCGTGTGGCTGTATCATAAGAAAACATTGTTATATAGTACAATGGAAATATACCTTCTTGCTAATGCTTCAGCATAGATCTGTTAATTAAAAAAAAAAAAGGAGAGAGCTGTGGTCACAGCTACCCACGTTTAGTGTGACTCAGAGTTGCATGTCCCAAGCTAGAACTCAGAATTCCCATGGCCAGGAAATGCCCCCACAGGAATCCACAAGCTTCAGTAGACTTATGCAGCTCCAGAAACTCCTACGTGGCACTTTCCTGCATCAGATGGTGACCTTTACTTTCTCATGCGGCTTTCTGTGGGGGCACTCTTGGCACTAATTCTTGGTGCCAGCAAAGATATGGATTAGGTCATGCAAACCAGGAAATTGCATCTGTCTTTCCTTGCTCCCTAAGTCATATTTCTTAGGACTGAGGCTCCTATCGCCTGGCTGCCCCAAAGCAGTGAGTTAGGACAGTGAGGTCACCCATGGGTCTCAGGTAGTCCCTGCTGGGTGCCGAGGTGGTCCCAGGAGGTTATGGCCTTCCGTGAGGAAGTTCAACTCCTGTCAGGTCCTTGGTTCTGGAGTTCCAGCAGTCTCTGCTTAACCCTCACTGGACATGCCTTTGCCATATGGGGCACTTTAGGTCCATAAAGGTAGCACATGGGATGCCTTAGTATAAATAAAGGAATTCCTGCTCAGTGTTGAGTCCTGTAAATGACGATAAGATGGGGCATCTCCCTTCTAAGACAACATTAAATAAACTGGGAAAATATTTTATGCCTCCATCTCCAGTGCTTTCTTAACTGCTGCAGTCAACCCCTGGGTTATGAGGAGGTCAGATTATGGGGTCCCACCGATCTGAGGGTGACCCTAGCTTTGCCAGGGACTTGCTGTGTGACCGTGAATGTCCCTGGATGTCTCTGAGCCTCTGTCCCTCAGATGTAAAATGGAGAAAGCTACTTAGGGATGTGACTCAGATTTTATAGGGCTGCTTGGTGGAATCCTCAGTCCAGAGTGTGACATGTGAGAGGGACTCAGGAAATGCTTGCTCACTCTCCTTGGCTGTCAACTAAACTTTTAAGACGCTCCAAGTTTACTTTCCTTGTTGACTGCTCTGGTTTGCACAAGTGAAGAGAAACTGGCAATGCCAGCCGGGGCCAGAGGAGGAAGGAGGCAGACATAGACTCCCAGGCAGGAAGGAATCCTACCAACCTACCACTGTTATCACTTGTTAATAGACAAGCCCTCACCAAACAGTAGCTCTGCTAAAGGCACCATTTTGCTGGCTCTCACATACGCGAGCTTATTCATCCTTGTGGAAATTTTGTGGGGTGGACAGTAATATGTCCATATCATGAGGGGACCAGTACAGCTCTTTGACGTGAACTCATTTGCTATAGGACATCCATTATTTGGGGCAAAAACTCAGATCCTATGATTTCCAGGCTGTGATGGCTAATTAAAAAAAATCATAGCAGTTTTATTTGCATTAGCCCCAAAGTGAAGACAGTGCAAACATCCATTAACAGTGACCGGATAAACCTATTCAATGGAGTACTACTCAGCAGTGATATGACAACAAATTGATGTCCCATGGATGAATCTCTAAATAATCATCTAGAGTGAAACAAAGCCTGACAAAAATGAGGGCACAGTGCATGATTCAACCTTAATAAAACCTCAGGAAGTGCAAACTAATACACAGTGAGAGAAAGCAGATTGCCAGGGCCTGGGGATTTAGGGAAGGTGGGAGGGAGGCAGGAGAATATATGGGGGAGATGGATATGTCCATTATATACCTGCAGTGATGGGTTCACTTGGTATATACATATGCCAACAATTATCAAATTGCACACTTTAAATATGTACTCCTTATGGTCTGTCAAATATACCTCAGTCAAGCTATTAAAAATATTAATAGAGGTGGTGAGATGGTGGCTCAGTGGCAGAGTTCTCACTTGCCATGTCAGAGACCCGAGTTTGATTCCCAGAGCCTGCCCATGCCAAAAAAAAAAATTAATGGATGCCACATTCTGGAGATTCTGGCAGGAAAACTGTCATTTTTATCTTCAAGTACTAATTATGGTCTAGGCAAAACACCCTAAAACTTTATCTTTAACGTCACCAGGAACCAAAAGGGATAAACATTAGCTCACTGAAAATAGCATTGCATGTGATAGTTAGTATTATGGGCCATCTTGGCTTGGTTATAGTGCTCTATTTGTTTATGTAAACACTAGTCTAGGTATCGCTGCGAAGGTTTATTTTGTAAATGTGGTTAACATCTACTGTTAGTCAACTTCAAATGAAAGAGATTATGCTCATGAATCTGAGTGGGCCTCATCCAATCAGTTGAAGGCCTTATGAGGAAAATCTGAGGTTTCCCAGAAAAGAAGAAATTCTGCATATAAATTGCAGCATCAGCTCCTGTCTGAGTTTCCAGCCTGCTGGTCTGACCTACAGATTCGGGACTTGCGAGGGTCCATAATCATGTGAGCCTATTCCTTAAAATAAACCTCAGGTATGTGCATATATATGCTGTTAGTGAACCCTGACTGCTGCACAGGTCACCCTCTTTCTTAGACACTTATGATTTTCCCACCACGTTGCGTGTGTCCCCAGAAGTCCCTGGGGTCAACGTGAAGCCCATCCAAGCTTCCTGCCCAGATGGCCTTACTTGGGAGCTGCTCATCTGCCTTGCCCCGCAGGACTGGAGTTGGTCAGCTGAGTCCTTTGGGAGACAGAAAATCTGTCACTAATTCCATTCCCTTCCCTGCTGCATCCCAATTCACTGCCATTTTTGAGTCCTCCCAGGTGCTCTGAACTGCCTTCTAGGAAAGCTCATTCCTTCCCGAGATTGGGCATTTGCCTAGTAGCTACTAGGTAAAAGCAGGACCTTTTTGGAATTTTCTACTTGGGGGTGATATGTTTGGCTGCCTCAGGGCTTAGCAGGACAGAGAGAGGGCCACAGTGGGTGCACAGACCCAGAGCATACCCTCAGGACTCCTCTGGGTTTTGGTCAGGAGGGCAGCCTGTGGATGCTGGGCAGAGAGCACATCCTGGGGCATCTGCACACAGAGACCTGGGGCAGCCACATGGTTTCTGACCTGTGCCGTAGCTTCACTAAAATTGAGACTTCTCAGTAAGGAGGGTAGGGCTCTAAAAACACACAATTTGCAGCAGAGTTGTCCCTGACCACCTGGGCCTGCTGCAGGGTCTAAGATATGGACATGGTCTGTGGAAATGGAGAAAAATAACCCTGCCCTGTATTAGTATGAAATCTTCACTTGCCAAGCCACCTCAGGAGACTCTGGCGAAGAGAACAAAGGTCAGGGAAGTTTGACCTGAAGCTCTTTTCCTAGTTCCTTTCAGGGCTCTTGCCAGCCTACTGGAATCTTTGAGTCTTTATCTTCGGTGCCTTGGGTCCTTCTGTTGACCTTGGACAATCCAAAACCATCCTCCTCTCTCCTGGGTCTGGGGTCCCAACACCCACCCTCCCTTCCTGCCATGCCTTTGATCTGGAACATCTGTCTTTCCCCGAGTCAGAATTTGCTACTGATCATGTTAGAGCCGAAACAGTACAATTCAACAAATGTCTACTGTGTTAATATTGTATTCCCGGCATAAGGATCCTGAAACTGGTAAGATACGGTCCATGGGGTTCACAGTCTGAGAGGGAGGACAGTTCTGAAAGCCAGTGAATTACAATGTAAAGTGACCACAGTGACAAGAGGAGCTGTTTCGAGGTTCTTGGAAAGATTTACCTAATTCTATAGGTCAGGTGGGGTGTTGATGGAAGGGTTTTGGAGAATGAATAGGAGTTCTAGGGCAAAGATTACAAAATCTTGGAAGAGTAAAACCATGTAGTGTGTTTTGGGAAAATACAAGTAGTTTTGTGTTTGGGGTATATTAAGAGGATTGGTAGATGCAGCTGAGAGGTAGCAGTACCTTTCCACACTTTCAGCACTGTGGAAGATTTTGAAGATGTCATGTTAGCAACAGGGCACTAAATGGAACTCTGGCTTTGCCACTAACTCAATGTGTGCCTTAGACAAGCCCTTTGCCTTTCCTGGACCTATTCAACCACATGGTCCAAGACATTGTTTGAAGGAGGCTGTGGAGGCACACAGACTTTAGGAGAAGAAACTCTGGGGCTTTAATAGGCCAAAGAACTGGCTCCAGTATCTCTTACCTGGATTCTGAGGACTCTTGCTGTCTCTGCACAGTCTGGAGGCTTAGTGCCTACCTCCCAGTGCCAGAATCCTGTGGAGGTGGTGGTGATATGGACACTGGCATCTGCTGTAGGATCCAGAGTCTCAGTGATCAATGGAGAGCTCCACGGAACTTACTAGGAAATGGGTGGGTGAAGGGCTTTCATATGCTGTTTCTAATTCCCTTGGGACCTGTGCTGGTTTGAATCTGTTGTGGACCCTAGAAAAATCATGCTCTTTAATCCTCATTCAATATTGCTTGGTGGAATCTTTTTTATTGTTTCCATGGAGATGTGACCCACCCAATTGAGTATGGTAACTTTTGATTACACGGTTTCCATGGAGATGTGCCTCTACCCATTCAAGGTGGGGTTGCTTACTGGAGCCCTTTAAGAAGGAACCATTTTGGAACAAGCTTGAGAGCCCACAGCCAGAGACCTTTGGAGATGCAGAGGAAAACGCCCCTGAGGGAGCTTCATGCAAGAAGAAACCTGGAAAGAAGGTTAGCAGACTTCGCCATGTGCCCTTCCAGCTGAGCGAGAAACCCTGAAGTTCACTGCCCTTTCTTTAGTGAAGGTAATCTCTTGTTGGTGCCTTGATTTGGACATTTTCATGGTCTTCAAAATGTAAACTTGCAACTTAATAAATTCCCTTTTTAAAAAGCCGATCTGTTTCTGGTATATCACATTTTGGCAGTTTTCAAACTAGAACAGGAGCTGTTCTAGGGTGTCTCACCCATAGGCCATGGATGCAGGTCACCGCAAAGGCTCTCCGAGCCTCAGGACTCAGACCCACCTAGAGTCTGCCACCTAGCTCAGGGCCTTGGGCTAGTGGAAACCTCATCTAATTGCTCTCTTTTCTTCCTGAATCAAGCAGACACCAAATCCAGCCTATCTCAGAGATGTCTCAGTCTGCTTTCATCTCCGTTTTCATTGCTGCTGCCTAAATCAGGCTTTGCAGTCCCTTCCTGGATGCTCCTAGCCATCTCCTCACTCCCTCCAAGTACCAGTCCAGCCCCTATCCACAGAAATAATGCATTCCTTTGTAGTAAGAAAAATTACATTCTCAAGAGAAAACATCAGGGATATCTACTCTAATAAAGTGTTTCATCTTGGGGAAAATGCTGGGGCAAGTCAGAATCTCTGAAGTCTAAGTCAACATGCGCAAACACAGAAGCACATAGCTCTCACTTCTCCATGCCAAAGCATCTTTGGGAAGCAAATCAAACAGGTAATAATCGTGTGTTGTTTTGGACTTGGTGGTGTCCAGAACTTAGTAGTGTTTTGGACTTGGAAATTTCCTTTAAACAGCTTAGGAGTCAAGGAGCTTTGAGGAATCCAGGAGTCCCTCCAGGAATGTCCCTCTTCTTTCTTTTCCTTTCTATCCTGTTCCTCACACCAAGGAGGAGAGTTGCTACTTTGGTCAAATTTCAGAACTTGGGTGACATCTTATACTAGGCAATGGTGTCTTGCTCTGGGAGTTCTTATTTGTGGTTGTGGTCCTCTCTCAGAGAAGAAGCTCAGGCAGCACCCACCCTACGAGCACACTTGGGCATCAGAATCTCACTCAAATGTAGCCACTGACTTCCTGAGCAGGGTAGGAGGCATGCATTGGGGTGGAGGAGTGGTGGTGGCATTTTTTTTTCTCTATGCCCTTTTTCTTTCTTCTTTTGCTTTTTGTGATGAAGGTGATAACTACATGCTCTTTCATCCCACTTTTCTGAATTAAGGACACAGCAGTCAAAATGTTGAAGACCAAATGAATATGTGGCTTAGTACTGGGTTCCCTATTGCTTCCCCACTGAGTTGAACTTGCCTACAGGGTCACAGACAGATCTGCCTCATGGACCTCATGGCCCCTTGAAGACTCCTGTTTTAGGTTAACTCTGGGATTAGTGGAGGGAAAATATTAAAAGGCAAGAGGCCAGCCTTTAAAGAAGGAGCTAGAAGAATTAAAAGTTAATGAGAAATGGCATGGAAGATAAAAAGCAACAGGCTTTAACATGTGATGGCCGTGGGAGGTGAAAACAAAGAATCTGAAGATGGCAGAGCTGTTTCGTTTATCTGGGTGATGGCAGGAGCAAAGAGGTGGGATGCCACAGAAGGCGTGAGCAAGTGGTTAGACATTGGAAGTTCACTTTCAAGCCACTCGCTGTAGTCAGGGAAGCTGGTGGGAGACAGCATGGAAGGACAATAGGCACAGGAAACGGGAGAGGAAACACAGACAGAAGTGACCCTGCAGAGCAGTGATGGGGAAGACTTCACTACGGAGGAGAACCTTGAGTCTTGAAGCGCAGGGAGAGTCACTGGGGGTAGGCGAGGCAGAGGAGACACAATTTTGGATCAGGGAAATGTGTGCACCAAGATGTGCACCATCACCTACTCTGCTTACACTAGCCTCTTCCTGTTCTTCAGGAAGAAGTGCATCAGGGCCTTTACATGTGCTTGTCTCTCTGCCAGGCAAGCTTTCCCACCCATGGCTTGCTCCCTCATTTCCTTCCAACCTTTACTTAGATGTTTCTGTCTCACTGAGACCTTACTTGATCACCCTATTTTTCAATCCCAAAACCTTTTCCCTGCTTGGTTTTCTCTTCAGTACTTAATCAACATCTATATATATACATTCAATAGTTTGCTTATTTGTGTGGGCTATGACCTGTCTCCATTCCTGAAATGAAAACTCCACAAGGGAAGAGACTTCAGTCTGTTTTATCAGCTGTTACTATGTACCTAGGAGAGTGCTGCAGGTGCACCATGGTATCTGTTGATGAATAAATGAACTCCTGCTTTCTATTTTGGGGGTGGGGTCCTATAGCCTCCAAAACAAGTTGTAGGAGGAAGTCATGAAATTCACACAATGACTGCAGTTTGATTTTCTTTTATTTGTGGCACTAAAAGACAAATAGAAGACAAGAGTTATGGTTAAGAGCAATTGGCTGGATGTTCTTTCTTCACCAAGGAATTTTAGCAACTTTAATCAGACAATGCAAAGTGTCCATTCTACTTGATGTCTGGATATGAAGTAGCTGCAAAATATTAACATGATCTAATTCCATTTGTTGTTTCATTAAGACAGAGATTTTTATTTCATGAACTCCTCTTGAATTTTATTAATCTCGTATGGAATTTCCCCCCCCCCCCATATAACAAAATGCCATAGAGATACAGATGAAAGGCTACTACTGTAGTTAAGCTTTATTATAAATACTGGTGACTAAACCTTGGGTGCTACAAGAAGTCCTGCTATAATACAAAGGGGTCCCTGCTCTGTTGGGAAAAGGGTCAAGACTGAACTTAAATTGTGACATGTATTCTGAGCACAGTTTTAATTCAATCCTTGATAAACACCCAACATCCCCACTTCTTGGCCCTGGGAGGGATTCCAGAAGGTTCCTAGGGAAGTCACTGGGCTCAGCACACAGCCCTCCTCTGGGGAGGCTCACTGTACGTCATAACCCACCATGGAACCACTGTCAAAATGGCGGCCTGTTCACCTGACCATCTGCTCAAATGTTGCTCTGGAGCTCAACCACCTGCCACCTCCAGAGAACTCAGAAATTCCCTCTCCAAATGATCACATATGATTAACATTCTGGATGACAAGAACTAATCTTTAAGTCTCAGTGAGTCAGAGATGTCAGCCCCAACTCTTGCTGGAATAGAAATCCAATGGTTTTGTTGCACAGAATTTTCACCTTTAAAATAGGCTCTCAACTTTTTTTTTCTTACAACCAAAATATGTGGTATCATATAGCATATTGCATTCTGATGGTTTCAGGTCATTTATATTTTTTACAGAATTCAAAAAATTTTAAAGAAGTAAATGTTTTTCACCATCTGTATGTGGTGAAAGTCTTTAAGGTCCTAAATCGGTTTAAGGCATGCTTCTTTTCACTCTGCCCATAAATATAATTGTTAGTACTGGGCTGCAGCATTTATATTCCCATTAACCTGCCAACAAGGATAGTTTATTGGCAACTTTAAATATGTGGAGGCAAATTGCATTTCTTTGGCACATGAACCATGCAGCAAAGCAACGTTTTTTTCCCCGCCCTTGAACCAATATATAAGAACATGCTGAAAATCAACTACATGTATTTTGGCCTATAGACACAAAAGTAACACCAAATCCTGATGTTACTTGCTGCACAGAGTCCTTGAGCGATGATTATGGACATCTTACACTTGTGTTTTGCCCTTTTCTGGCTGCTGAATTGGTAATTCACACTAGCAAGGGCACCTGCAAGGAAGAAAAATTTACAGTTATTTAGCATATGTTGATAAGGCAAGGGTGCAGATTGTCTGGATGCTAAATAGCTCTAAGTGAAACTCTCTTTGTACTACTACTCTTCGAACACACTGAGGTTTTGTCTTTTTTTTTTAAATGATGACACCTGTGCTGGTTTCAAACTGTTACGTGCCACAGAAAAGCCATGCTCTTTCTCCTAATCCAATCTTATGAAGGCAGACCCACTGTTTAGGGTGGTACTTTTGATTAGGTTGTTTCCATGGAGATGTGGCTCACCAAATTGTGGATGGGATCTTTTTTTCCCTTTTTTCTTTTTTCCAGCCTGGGCAGGCTCTGGGAATCGAATCTGGGTCTCCAGCATGGATGGGGTCTTTTTAATTAATCTGTTTCCATGGAGCTGTAACTCACCCAATTGCGGGTAAGACCTCTGAATGAGGTGTTTTCCATGGAGATGTATCTCCTCCCATTAAAGGTGGGTCTTAATCCACTTACTAGAGTCCTTTAAGAGGGAATCATTTTGGAAAAAGCTCAGAGCTGGCACAGACAGAGGTGTTTGGAGATGCAGAAAGAAAATGCCTCTGGGGAAGCTGTTTGAAACCAGAAGCCAAAGGACAAGCAGATGCCAGCAACATACTTGCCCAGCTGAAAGAGGTGTACCAGATGCCATGGGCTTTTCTTGACACAGGTATCTTTTTCTGGATGCCTTAGTTTGGACATTTTTATGGCCTTAGAACTGTAAACTTGTAAATTAATAAATCCCCTTTATAAAAGCCAACCCATTTCTGGTATATTGCATTCCAGCAGCTTTAGCAAACTAAAACAACACCCATCGTATTTATAGGGTCCAGGAGCAATCTTTCTGAAGCACAAATACGCTTGAAAGCTTTCAATGACTTGCTTTTTCCATTTAAGAACAAAAGTATGCAGTCCTTGGAGGGTGTCTGGATATATTACCAGGTCCTTGCCATTCTTCCAGAACTCTTTGCTGCCCTCAGCCCCACTGGGGATTGAATTCTGCCCCTGCGCCCACACACATGAAAAAACATATTAAACTATTAATCCATGTTACTGTGGGTGTGAGCTCATTTGTAAACAGGACTTTTGAATATGTTATTTATTCACCCACACCTATTTTTATTTAAGGTGTGGACTCATTTGTGAATAGGATCTTCAAAGATCCTAAATAGTTGAGGCCAAATTGATTCCGGGCAGGCCTTAATCCATATAACTGAAGTCTCTATAAGCAGAGGAAAATTGGACACTGTTAGCCAGAAAAGTCAGAAGTTGGCAGGCACCAGAGCAGAAGACACAAAGAGAGAGCTCACCATGTATAGAGGGGTGCTGTAATGCTATGGACTCTCGTAGAGGGCAAGCCCTGCCAATCCCTTGCTGTTGGACACTGATGGAATAAAGCTGTATATACCCCAGAAAAACATGTTTTTAAAATTCATTCATTCCTATGAGTGCCAATCCATTGTTAAGTAGGAACTTAATTTCAGTTAAGGTGTGACCCACCTCATTAAGAATGGATTTTAATCCTATTTTTAGAGACCTTTATAAGAGAATGAAATTCAGACACAGAGAGGGAAAGCCATGGAAGCAAGAAGCTGAAATCAATGAAACCCGGAAGATAAGGGAGACCAGCAGATGCCACCATGTGCCTTGCCAAGTGGTAAAGGACCCAAGGATCATTAGCAGCCCATCTTCGGGAAAAAACCATTCCCATGAGGATGCCTTGTTTGGGACATTTTCCCAGTCTCAAAACTATAAGCTAGTAAATTACCACTGTTAAAGCCGAACCATTTCATGGTATTTGCTTTGAGCAGTCTAGGAAACTAAAACAGACACCTAATCTCCAAAAATGTGAGCCAATAAATTCCTGTTGTTTAAGCCAACCAGTGAGTGGTATTTATCATAGCAGCACTAGCAAACTGAGACAGACACCGGCCCCTCCGTTCACTCCCTGCCTGGTTTCTTCGAATCTGCCCTGATCTTTCCCTCTTCTGGGCCATTCTCTGCATGTGGTGTTTCTCTGTTGGGAATGCCCCTGTCCCATTAGCAATCAGATGCTCTTTCTCAACAACATTTTTTCATAACATCTCCAGTGAAAGGGCTTGTTACTCTAATTACTGAAATGTATTTCCTTGAGGGCAGGAACCCCTGCTGACTGATCACAATGTCCCCAGCATAGAGGACTAGAACTTGGGGGTGTGGAATAAGTATTTCTAGCCTGAATAAATGAATGAATGAATGTAAACATCCAAGTTCCTATTCCATTTCAGGGGAAATATCAGGCTTTTAAAACCCAGACTTTCACGGTTAGCTCAGCACTGCATCCTCCTTGTGATCACCCACTATAGAGAATTTGATTCATGGATTTGAAGGAAAGATCTCAGTGCCTCAAAAGGACAAGTTTAAACAGTGTTTTAAGGAACAGGACAGAGTCATATGACACCAGGTGAAAAGACCACAGGTGAAAAGCTGGATTTCTCACTGCTATTTGAGGAGTTCAACACACTCTGAATTGAATGATGCTGTGACATGCAGAGACACAAAAGAGATATGCAGGGGCACAAAGATTTCTTTCAACAACTGCAACAATCACAGTGACCACACCAATGATACCTAAAAGTACTGACTGGTGCTGTAGTCCAGGCATCAATTCAAGCCTTGCACAAGTCTTTTCTCATTGAAATTTCAGCTCCAACCAAATAAGTGATTAATTATTGCCATTGCTTTGATTATGGGCATTGTTTCCAGTGAAAAGATGAAGAAACTGAGATATGAAGGGTGACTTGCCCCAGTCAAATACTACTAAAGGAGCAATCCCCACTGGGCCAGACCCTGAGACGAGTCACTCCAAGGCCCCAGGTGTTCTATGTCTTGAGAAGGTCCTTGCCCCTCACATGCCCCATCTCTCTATGGCTCCATCACTCTCCCCTGCTTTAGAGATTTCCATATCCAGCCTTTCTTTCCAACTGGGCTTCCCTTTCAGTGATGCCTGGGAGTGAGAAGTTGTGAATAATAATTACCACCATTTGTTAAACATCTTCTTTGTGCCAAGTAGCAGGCCAGCCCATTGCACACTAACTCTCATTTATCTTTACAACAATCCTTATTTATTTATTTATTTATTTTTGCTTGTTTGTTTATTTAAAGAAAGAACCCTCTCCCATCTTGCAGATGAGAAAATGAAGCCTCAAGTGCCCAGAACAATTAGAAGAGGAGGTCCAGAAGTTGTCCTAAGTCTGTCTGACAGTATGGCTTACTTAATCCTCTTTCTGATGTTCCTCAATGGCCTCCGCTTCTCTAGTTCCCCCACCCCCTACCACACTCTCTCACACTATGGCTTTAACCACTTATGGTATAAATTGAAGGGCAGTGCTCTTTCTCTCCAATTGACCAGATGTCTCCTCAAGACCCCAATTTCACTAGTTAAAAATGGGAAGCATCATCTTTATCGTCAAACCCATACTCATAATTTCTGCCAATGGCTTCACTCCTCTCTCAATCCATAAATATTTTTAGAGAGCGTCAGAATTTATGGTTGGTTCTGGGTTGTCATGAATGGACAAGACAGCTATGGTCCTTTGCCCTCACAGGGTTGCAGTACAATGGGAGTAATACACAAATGACAATTCCCAGGAGGAATGAATGATAGGACAACAAAAGCAGAGGCTGTCATGGAACGCTGAGCAGAAGCAAATAATCCAAACGTGTGTGTGTTGGGGGAGGGGGATATCAGAAAATCCTTTCTGTAGAAAAGACACTTAAGTCGAGGTTTGTGAAAGAGAAAAATAGGAATTGAGTTGGGGGTATTTTTGGCAGAAGGAAAGACATATGCAAAGGCTCTGAGTTGAAGAAGAGCTTTTGATTAATAGATTCTGAATGCATGAGCCATGGGATGCTGGGGCAGGGAGTGAGGAGGGAGCAGTCTGGGAGATGTTTAGAGGGTACAGTGAACAGGACTGACCCTGTGGCCAGTGCAAGGAGGTGCTCAATATGCATTTCTGAATTAGTATACAGGAAAGAGTAGACAATGGTGCTCTGTACTGAGAAATGAAACACAGTGAGGATTGGGGTCCTGGGGATTGTTGAGGGAGAAGACTCACTTTTGAGCCTAAGAAGTTGGAGCCAATGGGACACAACAGAGAGGAGTAAGAGGGGGCTGGGTGCAAGGGCCCTGAGCACAGAAGAGGCCAGGCATGGAGACGTTGAAGGGGGGGCCAGTGGTTATCTGACAGTGATGAAGCCACAGATGAGGGAGGGTCTTCTTGGAACAGTGGATAGATTTACATGTACTGTAAATGACTATAAATTATCATACATCAATTATAAATTAATACTGAGGGCCAATAACATCAACTTAAGCTTAAGCCACATTGGTAAAGTGCTAGCTATCAAGACTGAGGCAAGGGATGGTTTTGCCGTAAATGGCCAAAGTAACGGGGAGAATGACTGTACCAAAGGGCCAACAAAGACAGAGTTGACCTCTCTGTACCTATGCACTATTCTGATTTAACCAAAATATGCCAAAATAATGAACATGAACAGGATGTGGGATGCAATTTTTACTTATGATTAGTTTTCATGTTCTGATGTAAATCACCATTCCCTTGTTAAAGGAACTTGGGTTTCTCTAACCTACAAGTAAAGGCACACAGGCTTAGAAGAAAAGGGATTTTTTTTCCTGGTTTGGAGTCTCTCGAGTCTTTATGGTGAAAGAGTCACTTTGTTTAATCATTTCTTATGAGGTCTATGGACAAGGCCAAGAGTCATGACGCCCCTGTGATTTGCATCAGTGAATTCCTGCAGTGGGAAAGCAGCACCTGTGAGGGCACAGCCCGGTGCTGGGCAGGGGTGGGGCTGCAGTGGGGCAATTCTCACAGTGGTCAAGGAGCTCTCCAAGTCTGGTTGATAAGATGTCTGGGCTTGGTGGTGGCTCTGACCTATTTTAAGGCCCAGGATAAGTAATCTACAATGTCTGTGCCCCATTTCCCCATCTGTGAAATGGAAGTGACAGTCAATTTTACTTCCAGGAAGGTGATTGCATAAATGCTTTCTCTGTTCCTCTCCTTGGAAGGAGATATAACACACAAGGGGATGCTCTAAGGGATGATTATCATACCCCTAAATTTTTAAAAAAAGTTCCTGCAATCAACAACACAATCCACAGTCTCTCTCTCTCTCTTTTTTTTTCTGAGTGCTCCCTAAGGACACAGAAAATGTGCCAACTCGTCTTGCTTTCATGAGCAGCTACCACAGTGCCTGAACCAAGTTAGGTCCTCAGGAAGTGCTCGCTGAATGAATGGTTGGATATGTGGACATTCTGCATCTATGTTTTGCAAGAGGGCATGTAAGAAGAGTGATGAAAGCAGTCTTTTACCTTTATCATGAATGTAGGATGGAGTGGAAGAAAGACCCAACTATGGGGAATAGATCTGAATGCTATATTCAGGAAGAGAGGGTGATCTACTGAAGACATGGCAACAGAGAGAGTAGAGTTGCAAATGTTTTTGTTTGGAGCTGGAAGGGAGACTTACAGAGCAGGCAATGTTTTTGACAACCACAGATACAAAGGGAGAGAAGTTATTTGATTTGCACACTGAGGAAGGCCACTGCATTTTCAATTTTTTTGAAGAATGGTCAAGCACTTTTTAAGTATCCGTTAGACAGAAAATGGATTCTTTTGCATTTTATCATAAGCAGGATTATTGTCACTGTAAAACTGGAATGTTAAAACAGGGTGACTAATTGTCCCAGTTTGCCTGGACCATTCTGGTTTTAGCACTGAAACACTTCCATCCCAGACTAACTGGGGCAGTTGGTCACCCTACTCTTGAGAACTAGAACAGGGGGACTTGTAGACTCTTGCACTGTAACTCCCAGTCAACTCAGAGAAAGCCCTAACCCTCTGTTGCAAGACACTCTCTCGGCAGCACCTACCCTGAGTCCCTCATAGGACACCGAAGAAAAGGAGAATGACAAACTGCACATACTGAGAGCCAAGGGAGAGCCCAACCCCCATGTTAGGGAGCTTGTAGTTCTTATATTAATTGCATTCACCCTGAGATTATATTGCTTTGAAAACCCCAAAGGAAAAGGACTCTAAAGATGGAATAAACAGTTGCAAAGCTCACTGAAACCTCCACAGTCCACATATGGGGAGAAAAGCACCATCTAATCAGGCTTATTAGAAAATACACAGTTTTCTCTTGTTGACTGAGTTGCAAATGCTTCCCATGATTTCCCAAGTCTACTGCTCAATGCCAAAGAGGAAACAGAGGGCAAGCTATTAGAAGAGTAAGTCGGGTAAAATGCCTCCAAGAAAAGAAATCATAGGCTCCCCGTGAAGTCAACATGGCCAGGATGCCCTGTCTGTCCCTGATGGAGGCTGCTTGGGTGGGCTCCAGTGGGAAGCAGACCGTTCAGTTCCTGGCCTCCTAAGTCTTGTATTCTCCAGCAGGTTTTATGTAGTTGTGTGAAAAGTGCAAAGGGGCGAGAGAAGGTCCTGAGGCCATTTGGGTGTAATGGTAATAGAGTGAATGGTCTCTGATGTCAGACTCACTCCCTTCATTCAGGGCCAGGCTTTCTGCCCAAGAGCAACTTGTAAACTGCTTAGGGCTTCAAAATATTAGAAATGCACAAAAACACTCATTGCTTAGAGCTTTTCAGGGTAGATAAGGCAGGTCACAAGACTTATATGGATCCAAGAAAACAAGTATACCTTGGGCTCCCGAATAGCATTTGAAGCAGCTGAAAGAAAGCTGAGCTGGTACTGGAAACAATGGCCTGTATCCCTACACAAATCAGTACTCTAAAGTCATGATGATCTTCCCCCTTGCAAGTCCAGTCTCACACTGTCTGACTGTTGCCTGATGCACACTCCATATATATACAACTATCTCGCTTAGTCCTAATCTTGGCTCTTCTTCACCCACTTTTCATGCATATCTCCCCTCTTTCTTTCTCACAGTGCAAACAAGGTCCTCTGTTCTTCCAGGCAACTCTCACACTTTTCTTTCTGGAAGCCAGAGGAGAGGATTTAGAGCTTAAAGAAAAAATGCCCTATGTGGCTGGCTGAGTTATGTACCCCAATGAACACATTTTCCATATTAATCCATTCCTGTGCGTGCCAACCCATTATGAACAGGACTTTTGGAAGATGTTATTTTTAGATAAATCATGGCCAACTGAAGCAGGATGAGCTTTAATCTGAATTACTGGAGACCTTAATAAGATAAAACCAGAAGTCACAAGAGTTAGAAAGGAGAGGACATCAGCTTGTGACAGGAAGCAGAGGTAAAAGCAAAGGAACCCTAAGAATTGTGGTAAGCCAGCACCAGGATGATACTAACCCCAGAAGAAAGCAAACCTTCTATCCTCTGAAACAATAAATTTCCATAGTTTAAGCTAGCCCATTGTGTGGCACTTGTCATAGCAGCCTAGAAAACTAAGACACCCCAGGTTTACATTTTAAGGCCACTCCTTTTAACTAGGCAAGCTTTCAGGTTCTTTGTGCCCAGGTTTTTCATTGCTCTTGCAAGACAGGGTAATGTCTGTTTCAAAAATATCCAAAATCAGTTGGTGAGATGACATATATAAAGCAGTGAACACAGTGTGTGGTCATATCCTTTATATAATTCCACCTGGTTTTATTCAAAATATATCAAAACCTCAATGAGATTAATAGTTTTCTCAAACTTCAATGTAAAGTCACCTGGCAGCATTTCAAAATTGCAGATATCTAGGCTCAAATCCCAGAGAAAAATCTGATTTAAGATTTTTAACCCACAGACCTTCTGTGGGTTTCCCTTTGAGAATCTCAAAAGCACATCTAGAGATCAGCCACATCACTGGAGCTAATGCCCCATTACCCTGGTTTGGATGCTTAGAGAAGAGTTTTTGAAGATCTGTACTTTTAATCCATGAGTACAATGTCCTTGGAGTAGACAGTCAAGCTCATAAGGCTCAATCGACAGAGCTGTCTTTATCAGAAATTGTTCTGCCTTATTTTCATTTTCCTCATTTTGGCATTCATCTCTACTTCTTCACTTCGCTCTCATTCTACATGATATTCATCACCAAGACATACATTCCATAAGAATAAGAAAAACAAAAAGCACACAATAATGTTTAACTCTTCCCTTCCTGAGAAGATGGTGTAAGTTTTGTCAGCCATCCAGGACTACTTGGTTAAGGGACACTTTTCTGCTCCTCAGCATCCTGAGGTGGGGCTGCACTTTCAATAGTGAATTGGCATCCTTGCTACCTGGTGACGTTGGGTCCATACTCTCAGTCACACTCACACAGCCATAATACCAGACAGGTGGCTCCTCGGGAAGCTCTGAAAGCCACCACCCCCCAGCCCCAGACAGTGGGTGTTCAAGCCATTGTTGGGCAGGCTAACAAAGCTGGGGGTCTCTGGGCTTCTACCAGCCCTGTTCAGCTAAGGGATGTGGCCACGCTGCCTGTGAGTGGGGCTGCCTCGCCTCTGCTCCCAGCGGCTCTGGTGGGGAAGACAGGCAGGGAGGCTGACCTTGTTGCAGGGCTCACATCCCTTAGGTGAAGAGAGTCTACCCACCTCCTGGAGGTCCCCTGCTCTCCTATACAGAAGGGAACCTGGTTACAAGCATCTGTTCCCCTCACTGTCCAGCTGCAATTCCTTCCCTGTGGCCAAAGCTGACTTAGCTCCACTGAGGCTTGTTTACTATCTACAAAATGAGAAGATTCTCGGGATCTACCTCTTAAGGTAGATGTGAACACATGAACTTAGTGACGGGCAATTACCAGTCCCACAGGGCATAGCATCTCACCTCAGCCTGCTGGTGGTCAGCTTCACTCCCCAAACCCACCACGCAAGCATAGCAGGCCGATCCATTCCCGGAATCACAAGGGAACATTTGGAATCATTTGCAAACAGATCTTAGAGGCTCTCTACTCCAAGCGCCCTTTTATTGTGGGAATCCCATCACAGAGACCACAAAGTCAACTGTCTTTAGGGACAAGGCAGGCAGCAAATGTGCAGAACAGCAGAAGGCCATACAGTAGAAGGAACTGCTGAGAACAAGAAAATGCAAGCCTTGCCTAGGGGATTTCAACAGTCAAGTAACAGTCAAGCTTTCTGCTGGTCAAAAGCAAAAAAAAAAAAAAGAAAGAAATGAAAAATAGAACAAAAAAGAAGAAAGAAAGAAAATAAAAGAAAGAAGAAATTAAGCTGGCAGTCTTGATCTAGGCCTAGGACACTGAGTTTGTGACACCAGTCTTGTATCTGGATAGCGGATCTCATATCCATAACTGAGTGTCATGCAGCCCATTTCCGGACAAGGCATGACTGGTGGATGGTAGAAATGAACTCAGGAGAGGGCAGCAGGGTTTAGATGTGGCCACAGTCTGCGACCAGCTGAGCTGAGGACTCAGGCAAGTGCCTAATATTCAGCAGGCTGACCTTCTCATCTGTGTGACAGAAAGAGGTGATTCTGTCCCTCCTTAATGCATGCACAGCCACACTAGCCCTCTTTTGCTCTACCCACTGTCCTATAGCAATGGGACTCTCTGCTCCCAGGAGGACCTCACTACCAGATCTGAGAAGTATGATCTGGTGCACCTAGTGTTTCCTTTGTCCATATACAAATGCTCTTGCTTTGTCATTTGTCACCTTTTTCAATCTTGCAGCTCCTGTGCCAGAGCGGATAGCATCCAGCAAGGCCTGCCTTGCTTCCCCGGTGGTGCTGAGGGTGGCTGTGCAGATCCTGGAGGCTGTCCTTGATGTGGAGGGAGCCTGGGGGGCAGGAGGCAGTGGGGGTGGTGTGACTATGGGGTGTGGGGTGAGGAGGTCTTCTTGCTGAGGAATCACCAATGCATGGGTAGAGAGTTCGGCATCTCTGAAACTCTGAAGCTCCTCAGAGGCAGAGGATGTCACCTGGAAATGAAGGGTTAAGTGAAAATGTGCCCCCTAAGAGTCCTTTCCAAGGGGGAGGTGCAGGCACAGTTGATTAGCTCACCCTTGGACCTGAAATGTCCCCTCTCCAGTAAATCTCAGGTCTTGACTTTGTTTACTCACTGGCTGAAACATCTGTCCCTGCTCTCTCCTCACATTCCAGTGGACCAACTGAGAGCAAGGATTTGGGGGCATGTCCTCTCACAATGGCTATCATTATTTTCCAAGAACTCCTTGATCTCACAACTCTTCTCTGTGTGTGAGGACAGAAACTTATTGGACATGACAGTCTGACCGGCTCTTGGGAGAAGGACACACATTCCAAACACGAGTGTCACACTCAAGGAATGCTGCTCCTAGCTGTTGATTCCTGGAAGCTGCTGCCAATACTATCTGCTTGTCAACATGAGTTGTATTGGCTCCTGACCTTAATAAGATCAGGGCTAGGTTTGTGCAGCAACCTTACTCCAGGACGTGTAAAGGAGCTTAATTCCTTTGGTAGTTGGGCTTCCTGAGCACTGAGGCTAAGTTGCATTGTCCACTGGAATTTGGAAATGTGCTCAATTTTAGGTGCCGAGGTAGGAGTTACACCTTACGAAAAGACAGGGAAGCATTTCCAGGAGCTCTTGCCTGGTCCTTATGGGGCTGCTGGAGGACATGCTCAGCATCCCAGAGCTAGCCACCAGAGATGGTTGGGTGGCCACTCCAATGACAGTGTACCATGCCCTTGGGAAACTGGAGGGTAACCCTGGCTTTTGCGGCACCAGCCCAGGCTACCCTTTGCTCTTACCTTTTTCAGACTACAGGCTCCACTGTGTCCCCGGATGGCAGCTAGCAGGGCTGACCGCTCGCTTTCTGCCTCCATGTAGGATGGTTTCTTTGGCCCTCCCTCTGAGATGTGTTCTGCAGTCTGGAAAATTAATAGTATCAACAGATTTCATTTGAAGAATGGGGAAATACTCACCATAGGATGGCTTGGAAGAACATCAGTGAATACATCAGTTGAGGCCTATATCATCAATTTCAGTTCCTATCTGTCAGAATGTGCAATTTTTGCATGGCACAATATCCAGTGAAGATTTGGTATTGATCTTATGCTATATGAAAAACAAAGGTCATATATTTGGGGTAGTCTCCTAACACCATGTCATTCCAGTTGTT
The DNA here is from genome assembly GCF_023851605.1 of Tamandua tetradactyla. Lineage (NCBI taxonomy): Eukaryota > Metazoa > Chordata > Mammalia > Pilosa > Myrmecophagidae > Tamandua > Tamandua tetradactyla. The sequence continues at coordinate 73,315,636 of NC_135327.1, forward strand.
CACCTTAGTTTTTCAGAGCTGGTTAAGTGCTTTTGTGTCCTGCAGGCCTGTGTGAAAATCCTGGGTTCACACTAACTAGTAGTGTGATCTTGGGCCAGGTTACTTAGCCCCTTTCTGCCTCAGTTTTCTCATCTGCAAAATGGGGATAATAATTCCTCAGTATCAGGATTATTACAGTGACAAATGAGACAATAATTTTAATGCATTAAATGCCTAGAGGCTGGGGAGAGGAGTGCTTCAGAAAATTATTACCATTATTGAAGAATTACAACATACTGCCACTAAAAAATACACAGGTATAGAAAATGAGTGGGCCTGGATTCACTTTGTGTTCATATATTCCATTCTTCAAGGACCAGTCTATGATGGATTTAGCCCCTCTGCTCTCCCTAGGACCAATATATGGACCATTTATTGGCTGAAGTCCCTTCTACAAGGCAACAGGGTCCTTGTCAGTATAGACAAGCCTAAAATCCACTTATTTTGTCATTCTACTCAAACATTCTGAAAGGAATGAGACAGACATTCTAGTTAAAATAAGACTTGGTTGAATGAGGTATCCATTCAACCTCATTTTTATCCTTATCCCATCTCCCTCTTCCAGGGTTTTTCTAAGACTTTAAGACCACAGCTCCTAAAGTTTAGATGGAGACTTCTGCACCTGATTCCTAAAGACAAGTCACTGCTGTGTGAGTACCTTACGAAGCTTTTCCTTCCCTCCTGCCGAGTGGATGGCCTCCATCAGTGCAGCGTGCAGGGATGTGTCTTTGGGTGCCGGCTTCTGGATGACAGGTCTGAATTTTTTCTTTGGGCCAAAAATGCTGGGTGGCAAAGGACAATCCGTCTCCAGAACACCCGTAGATAGCGTGCTGGGCTTTTCTTCCCTTTCTAGAACTATGCGGCTGTTAGTGATGGACATTTTCAGGGAGTGAGAAGCCTGGCTGCTGATTGGGGGCCACCTCGAGCTGTTTACGACGGTGCCGTTGGGGGTCAGATCATCTGTGTAGTGAGAAGGGGAAGGTCGTACAGAGTCTGACATGCATTTTGGGTCAGATGCTGAGCTGGCCTTTTGGTGACTTGTATTTTGCTTTCTACCAAAACCACTGTTCTGCCCCACAGAAACAGGGTCCCTCTGGGAAGACCTGATGAGTGGGCCCTGGGAACTTTTCTGGATGCCAGCAGGACAGTCTGGAGTAGGCAACTCTCCATATGGGCTACTGATTTCCACTCCAGGACGGGCTCCCACTGCTGACTCGGCCCTGTGATCACTGGGAAGGCTGGAGCAGGGCCACCTCACATCGTCTCTGTGTACTTGTGCCTCTGTGTATGTGTCAGGGGTTAAATCATCTTTCCTAGGAAGTGACTGCCTTGTTAGCTGGGGCGCTGTGCCTTCCTGGTTCCTCTTGGCATTGGTCTTCATCATGAAGTCAGAGTGGACTTTGGGGGGCCCGATCCGCTTGGCAATAGCGGAGGCCACATACTGGCTGGATGTTCTTCTCTGAGGCTTGAGGAAAGTGCCAGCTGCTGGCACTTTCACCTGGCAAGGGCCTGCCATGGGGAACTGGTTTTTCATCTCCTCTGGACGATTCTCTCCTTCTTGGTGGGCAGGCTGCAACAGGGGTGGTGGCTGTTTGGGATCCGTGAAGGTGGGCTCTGCATTGAGTCTGCTTTCTTGGTGTTGTGGTTTAACTGGGATGGCAGTGGGGGTCCTTTTAGCTGTGAGCCTACCAGAGCATTTTTCCACAGAGCTGGACCTCCAGAATTCTTTTACTTTTCCAATGGGTTGAGTGTCTGCTTCAAGAACAGATGACGAAAGAGATATGGTCCTGGTTCCGTTCACATGGGGACTCACCAGATTGCCTAGCTCATCAATCTTAATGGCACCCATTGAAAGGGACACTCCTCTGTCATAACACTTCATCTCTGGCTTTGGGGGAATGATTTTATAGGTCGTGAGGCCGTATTTGAGTCCATAACTTCCCCCTGGGTGTTGGCTTCCCTGGTACCATGATGGTGATGTCAGGGCATCATTTTTATCATTGATTTCCTTTTCATTTATGGGCTGGGAATTCACTCTCTTGGCCTGTGTACTTTCCTTACAGGCTGAGACTGGCACCCTGCTGTCTTCCTTTGTATTGAGGTCATCTGGGTGACACATCGAAGGAGATGTCACCTGAGTCCTAGTTTCCACTGGATTCCCACCTTTACAGGTACTATTCAAGGCCAATTTGATTTCTTTTCCAATGTCATGGGAAGGAGTGGGTGATGCAGGTAGTTCCTCCCTCTTCTTTCCAGGTTGTTGTAATGATGGCAGGTGGGCTCCTCTGCTGGCAACACTTCCTTTGTCAAAGGAACCTGCATTGTTGTTTCTATTGGAAAATAGCCCCACATCAAGAGGATCATCCAAGACTTCCCCTATGAATGTTATTGGGATCACATCTTCATCACTGCCGGAGGTTATGACATCTTTTGCATGGCAGCTGGACACACCATTCATGGAGCTGGTTGGAGAGCTAGTGTCTGTTGCATAACTTTCTCCTATTTCTGCAAAGAAGTACAAACACAAGTCACAAACTGGCACTGCTTGTACAATTCTTAATGCCAATTACTGAGAATAATCGCAACCATGAGTTTGATTTCCCCAAGGTTACTTTTGTGTAAGTTATTTACATACATTTAAAAAAAATGTCATTTCTGTTTGTAATCTACACATGCTTGGGGCCAGAATCTCAACTTTCACTACTCAACAAGAGAACTGTTTGCAGATCCCAAGTGTTTCAAGGTAATATATTTAGTTACCACGTTTTGCCAACTTTTTCATTTAAAACAGAGATATCTGAACCCAAGCCCTCTGGAAAAACTGTCCCAACATTGGATTGTGAAAGTGAATTTTGGGTTTTGAGCCCATGTTCCTCTGGCACATGAGAAGCACACAGAAACATGTGAGGCAACCTGCTCTAGCTTTAACTTCTTAAGGAGATAGATGACTAAGTTTTGAGAATCCCCAAATTATCATGATGCTCCTAAGTCCTAAATGATGCTGTCAGTCATGTGGTCAGCCACCTTTGGGACACAGTGTGTCCCATTTAGACTTTTTAGCTCTGTTGTATACTCTGAAGACAGGGCCCTGAAAAGTCAACCAAAATGACAGATGATTCCCTGCAGTCTGTCCTTTTTCTTTTTGTTTTAAGACATGGCCAATAGCTAATTTCTAGTTGATTTCACTGTGTGCCTTAGAGAAAACAGTATAGCTCCTTTGTTTAAGAGATTCCTTTGTCGTTCACTGAGATTATATGAATCTGCCTTACACCATTATTTCTGAAAAATACATCCTATGAATGGCAGTGCCATGAAATGCTGCATCCCAAATGGGTTCCTTGTCCTCAAAATGGTGTGTATAATGCATTTCCTTCTGAGAGAAATGCCATATTAGCTGATAAAGGCTTAGAAGTTTTAATAAAGAAATCTCCAAGTTTCTCTAACTTTTCCAAGTTGAGATTTCTCCAAGTTGAGTACACTGAAACATTTTTTATTTGAGTACACTGAAACTTTTTTTAATGTGTGTGGAATACCTTTTAATGTATAGTATTATTCAGAGTGCATTTTAAGTTTTTCCAGACAACTCCACTGTTTTGCAGCCCAGATAAAAAGCAATCTATGGAGAACTATGCTCCTGACTGAGAGCTTTCTTCAAATATGGTTTAAGTGCAATTTCTTCTGAAGAGTTTTTTCTCTCTTAGTTGCCCAAAAAGTGTGATGAGAAAAGACAACCCTCAGAGGCTGCCGCCACATGATGCAATGTACAAGTAGTAGGTACACTAGCTCATACCTTCCGAATCATCATCAAGTCCTGCAAGGGTTTTCTGGAACTGTCCAGCAACGAATAGGTCATCATCACCATTTGAGGCTGTAACAGCTTTTTCAGCTCTAGGAAGACCAAAGAGAAAGGGAAAGCATGCATGTCTTCTATTTATTTTATTTATTTCCTTCAGGAAATATCTAAGGAAGGTAAAGCTCACACTCAAATCCAAGCAGTCACACTCTCCTCAGACCACTGATGTCCTTGATGCAGACTTCGTGGTGTATGTGTGTGTGCGTGTATGTGTGCGGCCACAAAGTGTTAGCACCCAAGCATAAAAATGGCTCCTATTCACTCCGCAGTCTGAAGTTCTAATTCGGCTGCACAAAGACAAGGTAATGTGCAGAGGATTTGGGTGCATATCTGCTTCTTTCTAGAGCTGACACCCACAAATGGTATCCTACAACTGAACGAGAATAAGGAGCAAGGTGGTGTGTGATGCAGAGCTTGGAAATGCCCATGGGAGGCCAGAGGTGCTGCTTCCAATGCTACTCAGAAACTATACAGCCAGGTTATCCCTAAGCATTAGGGGCAAGGCTTCCTTCCATGGCTTCCGAGATGCCAGGGAAGAAGGTTGCACACTCTGGCACAAAGGGATAGCAGGGGCAGCTCCTGCACTGTTAAGAATGCTTCCTCCCACCAGATCGCAGAGGGGGCCCTAAGGGAGGTGTGGGCAGGGTTGCGAGGGTGAGTTTGCCCAGAGGCTTGTCAGCTTTCCAAATGCAGTCTCCATCTATGCTCACCCAAGCAGTGAACCACCTGCCAGATTCAGAACAGGGAAGTCATTTTAATCCTCTCCAACAAAGGCCTTTTACATACTTTTCAATCTGACCTTTTTAGGTGCTTTCAGTTTGATTTAATCCTTGCAGTGTGCTGCAAAGGAAGGTGTGCTAATTTGAAACTATTTTGTACCCTAGAAAAGCCATATTCCTCTACTCCCAATCAATACTGTATGGTAGAACTCTTGATTAAACTGTTTCCATGGAGATGTGACATATCCAGTTGTGGGTGTGAATTTTTGATTAGGTGGAGATGCGATTCTACCCATTCAGAGTGGGTCTTGGTTAGTTTACTACAGTCCTTTAGGAGGGAAACATTTTTGGAGAGAGCTGAATGCTGACAGGGCAGAGACATTTGGTGATGCAAAAAGAATATCGCCCTGGAGAAGCTGTTTGAAAGCAGAAGCCAAAGACCAGCAGACACTGGCGATTGCCTTCCCAGCTGCCAGAGGTGTTTGGACCCATTGACCTTTCTTGAGTCAAGGTATCTTTACGTGGATGCCTTAGTTTGGACATTTTTATGGCCTTAGAACTGTAAACATGTAACTTAAATAATTTCCTTTTAAAAAAGCCATTCCATTGATATTCTCACAAGCAGTGTGGATAACCCAAGCTATAGGCTGAGCCCCCAGTCTTGGGGTTTGTTCATATGAAACTTAACCTCACAGGGGATAGGTCAAGCCTACTTAAAATTAAGCCTAAGAGTCACCCCCAAGAGAACCTCTTTTGTTGCTAAGATGTGGCCTCTCTCTCCAGCCAACACAGCAAGCAGACTCACTACCCTCCCCCTGTCTACGTGGGACATGACTACCAGGTGTGTGGATCTTCCTGGCAGTGTGGGACAGAAATCCCAGAATGAGCTGACATTCAGCATCAAGGAATTGAGAAAAACTCTAGAATGAGCTGAGACCCAGCATCAAGGGATTGAGAAAACCTTCTAGGCCAAAAGGGGGAAGAGTGAAATGAGACAAAGTGTCAATAGCTGAGAGATTCCAAACAGAGTCGAGAGGTTATCCTGGAGATTATTCTTATGCATTAAGTAGATATCACCTTGTTATCCAAGATGTAATGGAGAGGCTAGAGGAAACTGCCTGAAAATGTAGAGCTGTGTTCCAGTAGCCAGGTTTCTTGATGATGATTGTATAATGTATAATGTGACTGTGTGATTGTGAAAAAAAAAAAAAGAATGTTTGCATTTGTATGTTGGTACGTTTAATAGTAATAATAAAAAAAAGATACCACCTCAAAAAAAAAAAAAAAAAAGCCATTCCATCTCTGGTAAATTGCATTCCGCAGCTTTAGCAAACCAGTAAGAGGAAAAGAGGTTTGGAGGGCCTGCTCATGCCATGCACCAAGCTGGGCTCCCAGGACTCCTTCACAGGGACAAGAAAGGCAATGGCGATGATGACAGCAAAAACTCTGACACCATTAATACCAGCTCCACCCCACATGCCCCTCCCCAAGAGCCTCCTCCAGGTGTGGCAGGAGAAAGCATCCTCAGCAGCACACAGGTAGCACAGAGGCTCTGCCCAGCACCCACGGTTCTTTTGCACAAATGATCTTATCATCGCCTTCTACAAAGTGGGCTTACTGCCATCTTAAAGAGAGGAAACAACATGCAGAAAGACTTAAAACCTGCCCAAGGTCACGCAAGGATGCAAATCCAGTCTGTCTGCTCCAGAGCTCAGAAGAGGACAGACTTCCCCAGGAAGCCCAGCCACATCCAGAGTTGGCCCCCGCCGCCTGGGGCACCCCAGACCGCGCCAGGCCACCTGGTCAGGAGCTCCGGATGTGGCCTTGTTGGGTCTCAGGGACAAGAGTATCGGGAAGACAGTTGCTGCCAAATCAATTTACAAACTCTGTTTGCAAAGGGCTCTTGTCTCTAACTCTATTGTGCAAAAACCACAGAGATAGGCACAGGGCAATTGTCTGTCTTCAGTGAAAGCTGCAGGTTTTTCAGCTGATTGTTAAAATTGAGGGCCCATGTCCATCTTTGCTAATCAGGACCGGATAATGATGCATGAAATATGCTTTGCACAATTGTCACTTACGTGGCAAAGTTATTATTCAGATAAATGAGTCTTTCTTATTTGGTGACTGTGTCCTTTTAGGAGCCAGGAAGTGGCTTCCAGAAATGTCGCAGCTAATGTCTTCTGACAACACAGACAAAGAGGGTGGGCTGGTGATGGGTGCACTTGTGGACCAATTAATGAGCATCACCAAAGAACATGACTGCTTTTCCGGTTCCTTTTGCCTGGAACTGTAATTATTTTAATGCATTTTCACTAGAGTTTTATCTTTTCTCTTTCATGGAATGTGTGTTTCAATGAATGTACATTTAAATGTTTAATAAAAGCACTGCAAAGAAAAACTGGAAAGTGCTATAAAAAAACAGAATTTGAAACAGAAAACTTGCTCTTAATTTAGGATAAGGGGACAAGTCAAACACATTATTTTTTCTTTTACTTCAAAATATTTTGCTTTTACTTCAAAGTATGCACAATCACATCACTCTATAAGATAAATCACAAAATAATGAGAATTAAAAAGAAATCAAAAAACATTCCCAGCTTTATCATCACATAAATAAATGTTAAACTAGCAAAAAATAAAAAATGAATTATCGCAATCTTAAGGAAAATGTGATAAATCTGAGACACTATACTTGTTGCTGCTTTTTTTTTATTGCTGTATTGGACAGCACTGCAGAAACATATGAAGGAGAAAGAAAGCTTTATCTTTGTAGAAACTTTGGTTCGTTAGCCTCTCTTTTAACAATTTGCTTTAATGAGATAATCCAATAGAAGGAAAAATATAAACACAATACTATCCATTGTATTCATGGGAAGAATTCTGAGAAGTTCAGCAGTAGGGAGAGTTAAGTCAATCACTGCATATTAATTTCAAAAGCAATAAAATCAGTAACAATGTTGATTATGAAGTATATGTAGAAACTGATAAATTCTTAAGCTCGTATATGTGTGAGCAAATCAGAGTATATAAATATATAGAGAGTGATGATGATATAAAAATAATATATCTGTGGGCAAGAGTGAGAGAGAAACCCAGATCAAAATCAACCAACCATTGTGCTTAGTTGAAATCAATGGCTTGTGGAGAATATTTTCTCTTACTTCTTTAGAATTTGGAAAATGCAGTTTGAACGATAACACTTTAATTTATTTATTTTTTTATGGACCAAAATGTAAAATAATCCCTTGGTCCTCTAATTAGGAATAATTCTCTTTTGCAAAGTAGTTTATATTTTTGTCACCCTTTGAGCAGTATGTGTTCCCTGATTTTGATATAGAAGGCCTAACAATCCCAGAGCGCAGCTATTAGCCTGGAGACTATAACTGGGACTGGCTGTAGCCAGGTCTAAGTTTCCTCAGCCCTTCAACAGCTTTTGTTGCCTGGCCCAGCTCCTTACCTCTTTGAAACCACACAGGCTCGCCCCAGCTGCTGTCCTTTAGTTCCAGTTCTGCTAACAGCTCCCCACCCCATTCGACCTCCAGGAAGGCCTTGCCTCTCTAGCACTCCCCCAGGGCTATTTGCCCAGTTCAGTGGCCACAGAGAGGACACATGGTTGCCTAGGTGTGCTGCGGAGGGAGGGACAGTCTGACCGCAGCAGCCAAGTCTTGGGTTGGTGTTCCTCAAGGTGGCTTCCAAGGACCAGTACCCTCCGAGGTAGGGGAGAGGCAGGGCCTGGCAGTCCACTTCTGCAGTTCACTCTTCTCCTGATGATACCTGGACTGTGGGCATCTAGGAGAATGACTTATCTTGCCCAAACCAAAGCCAACGGCAACTTCTCTATTTTGCTTTCTAATATGAAATTTCAGGGGGGTGGGTGGTGGGAGCGATTCAGCGATACTTGCTTTTCCTTCCAATCTCATTTCCATTTCCCTCTCCTCAGAGCATGATGGGTGAGCTGCACCATTCCCCTCTCCTTGCGAAACCCCTGCTCCGTGCACTGGTTCACAGACAGGATGGGAAGGCAGCTCCCTGTGGGTTTAACAGCACAGCCCCAGGCATGTGCAATTAGAGCCAGCAGGGGGCAAGAGGTACAGCCTCTTTTAGCTTCAAAGAAATGTGCACAGATGTCTTTCTGCTGGCTATCACCAGCCCCCCACCCCCATTCCAACACCGCAACCCCCCTCCAATTCTTAAGACATGTTTCTTGTTGACAGTTTGTTCTGGCTGAAGACCAAGAAAATAAAGAGTGAATAAACAGAGGGCAGACACTTTGCTATCAGGCTGCACATGTTGAATAAACATGACCAGTGGTATTTTCTCACATGGACTGTGTGACTTGCCAGAGAGCGTGATAATGGTTAGGTAACTGCTGCCCTGAAATAAATATGTGGAGACAAAGGACAGCACTGGTGAGCTTCAATCAAGAGGCTGTCCAGAGCCATGGGACTGTGCCTTGGCTGCGTCCCCGGGGGTGGGGTGGGGTGTCCAGGACCTGTGGTGGCCTCGCCAATCGGATGCCCAGCTTTAGACATAAGAAGCCAGAGCGTTGAGGTTGACTAACAGTGGGAGAAACGGGTGCTTTTTGCTTTTTTGTTTTTGTTTCCTATGAGAGAGAAAAGAGAACGGGCTAATTCCGACCTATCTGGAATGTATAGGGTGGGCTCAGGACCCATGAAACCATTACGCATTTTGATGGTATTTGAATAGTTTCTTTAAGTAATGTATCCATTGGCAGAAAGAATAGAGGAAAACAATTTTTGAGAGGAATAAAAGATGTCACCTTTAGGTAGCAAGTTTATTTGCTGGAAAGAGAACCAAACCATGCAGTTTCAAAACCATCACTTGATAAACTAAAGGTGAAGAGAAACCTTGAAAAATATACAGTTGAGGACAATTTTATGTGCTTAACTTCCCCACTCCAGTTTTCAATGTTTCTGTAGCTACAAAGCAGTGTCTAACAGAAATACAATATGAGCCACAAATGTAATAAAAAATTTCTTAGTAACCACATTTCTGAAAACGTAAAAAGAAAGGGCAGGTGATGGTGGCTCAGTGGCAGAGTTCTCACCAGCCATGCCAGAGACCCGAGTTTGCTTCCCGGTGCCTGTCCATGTAAAAAAAAGTAAAAAGAAATAGGTGAAATAATTGTAATTTAATGATGGATTTTATTTAACCCAATATTTAGTCCAAATATTATCATGAGTGTATGTAATTAACACAAAAGTTATTCTTTTTCCATACTAGACTATGACATTTGTTGTGCACTTTACAAGTCCATCCTTATCTCAGCTTGGACCAGCCACACTGCAAGGGCCCAGCAGCCACAAGCTGTATGGGACAGGGTCATTCTATGAGATTTAAAAAGGTTTTTTAAATGCCCCTATAGTCCTATGGTTACAAAATCTCAGGGTGCTAGAAGGTGTTAAATATTTTAAATGCTACTCTGGTCATAAAATGTCTGTCATTACAAAGTCTCAGCATTCCAGAGTTAGTGTGATTTAGTGGAAATCCAGGACCTGGGTTCCTTTCCCAACCCTTCCACTAAAAATACACTGGATATCCTCAGCCCCATAAGATGACTTAAAACTACAACCTCTGCAGGGCATAGGTACAATTTTTTTCAAAGCAATTCTACAGCCTGTTGAGTTCCACCACCTGTTGATAACTGGGTAGTGAGAAGGAACCTTAGGGGTTTGCCAGGCAGAGGGTGAGGGACAGACACCATCCTGGCTCTCCCTTCACCTGGAGGAGCCACACCTTTTACATCTGTAGCCCTGCCTAAGGTTTCAGCTCAGTTCTGTTGCTTACAAATGAAGCCTGAAATCAAGTTATTCACACTCTCTCACTTACCCCAGACAGCGATCCTGCAGACCCAAGGTTCTCAAAAGGGATTACAGAGCAGAGAATCCCAGAATATTCATACAAGATGGATAGAAATCATCTGATGATGAAAAAGATTGCCTTAGGGTTTCAAGAATATAGAAATAATGTGAGTGCCACTGTTCTTTCTTCCAAGCAGTAGGAAAAATGTTCTCTGTCTCTTTTCCCCATCCATGTATACACCTAGATACACATTATGCAGTTTTTTGATTTTTGCATGGGCAGGCACTGGGAACTGAACCCGGGTCTCTGGCATGGCAGGCAAGAATTCTGCCACTGAGCCACTGTCACACCGCCCTATGCAGTTTCTTTTTAAATCAATAAGTTACAAATGGTTTAAAGAGGTAGAGAATGAAAGCTGGGTTTAAGATATAAGAATTCTCCAGAAAATTAAAATTCTATTCTTCCTTAGGCAGTTATAAATACTATTATTAATATTAATAGGAATATTATCATCTATTGCTTTTTTGAAGGCTGGCATTCAGCCAGACACTATTCTTGTTGGGAGGTATTGTGTTATTTCGCTTTTACTGACAAGGAGACCAAAAGGAGAGGTATGTCATGAGCTCAAGGTTGCTCAGTTGCCAGCTATGGGCAGATGTGGCCTTAAGCAGGCTGGCCATGGGAATTTCACTCTTTCCATGACGTTGCTCTTTAAGTACTTGGAATTTTGCTGGCTGGGATCAACTTAAAAAGAAGAATGCATCCAAGAAGAGATCTTAGAGCAAATTTAAGCCACAGTGGCAAACATCTTGCCCAGTGAAGAGCTGTGTATGATGCTTAAAGAATCCTCCCTGAGATGCCATGTCGTCTAAGTGTCACCAGACCGAGGAGGCAATTATCATATGTTCATTTTTGTCTTGCATATTCAGCTCTGGGGCTGAATTCTTCCACCAGGAGTTTATTTCCTGAGTGTACTAAGTTTAGAGAAAGCCTCTGAGAATTGGGTATCCCGCTTTTAGGGTCCATTTGGAATGGAGGGCACAGATTTATTTTGCAGTAAAAAATTATAAAAAGAGCCAATGACATGACTTGATGGAAAACACATGTTTTGCAGATCAGAACACAAAACATATTCCAATCATTACCGAGACCTCACACTTGCTCTTTTTAGAAGATGCATTATTTATGCCAGAGACTCTTTGGTATAACACCTTGGCTGCCACCATTGATGAAATAATCAGTGCTGCCATTCTAGGCTGTCCCGCCTGGCTGGACAGTGTAGAGGGATGGCTCTCAATGGATGCCAACTACCAGGCTCCCCTTTGACTGGAGTCAACAGCTTTTGAGGAAAACTCCTTTGCTTCCAATTCGTAGATGTGTAGACTCAGAAAAATCCTAGCCGCAGAAGTCTAGATGACTGTGACACTCAGAGGGTGCAGAGGAGGGAGAAATACTGAAGAAAACTAGAACTCAACCATGTACACTTTACAAATGTAGGTCTCTTCAGGTTTGCAACAGTGTTCAATGAATACCCGGGGAACAGAGAGGTGACAAGAGCATAAGGCATTCTTATGGTCTTTCTCTTCACAGAAGCAGCCAGCAGAAATCCTTTTTGCATGGGTGGCTGCCCCACAGGAGGAAAATTCTTGTGAGCCACAGGTGTCTGAAACTGTCGGAGATGGTTTCACAATCCATAAGAAGCCACTCCCAGCTTGGAAATCCAGCCTTGTCAGTGATCTCTGCTTAGCCTGAGCCAAGGGTGGTATTCATCAGGGTGGACTCAGTAAGGGAATGGAGAGGTCTGTGGTTGTAGCTGGGCCCCAGATCTCCATTGTTTACCACCCCTTCTGAGAGCCCAGATGGCCACCGCTGGGGCTTGGGTGTAGAAGCCAGGAATCAGAATCATTCAGGCTGGAGCCAGCAGCTGGGTGCAAAGACCAGGCACGTAGCAATGAGTACAGTTGGTACCCATCACTTAATGAAGGTGGTCTTGACACATATTTCTGGGGCACCACGAAAGAAGAACTCTCTAAGTAGAGGAAGGACACACTGCTTGGCAATTGTTCGCTCCACTAGGAGTGCATGCTTTCAGAAAATGTCTTCTTCATTATGATTTCCATCAATTACTGTCACTTTTCCCTGAACACCGGTGCAATGGTGCAGGGTTCAGACCCAGATCTTCTGTCCAGGTGGTCGAGGTTAAGGCCACATGCCTCATGCTATGTCAACTTGTTTCTGGGTTGGTAACCCCCTAGCATGGGCTCTGATCTCACTGAACTTAACCACTCCCCAGTGTGGAGATCTGAACTTGGCCTGCTCCATTGTGCCTTTCCTGCTTTTTTCAGACACAACTCTAGCCTCCTGGTACTGGTCAGCCTCTTGCAGTCTGGCCTCACTCCAGTCCTTCCTCTCAGCCTTCACTGCCTTTTGCTGTCAAGGTTGTTTAATGTGGACTTCACCACAAAAGCACATCACTGGAATGTGTCCTTCTCATCAAAAGAGGGGTATTCTCCCTAGTCCATGTAAATGATGCATGCATATGTACAGACGTATACACTTTCAGTGTGAGAAATGAGGTGGAAGTTTGATGACATTATCAGCATTCCCCTAAGTGCTTGATGGAGCACTCATCTTAAAGAATATTCAGAGGTATTGTGTAGGCAGACATTTGAACTGATTTCTTTGCAGCTGAATTCCCAAGAGCCATTAGCATTTCACTGTGCCTAAGAGGGTGATATGATAACAGCTTCCCAAACTTATTGATGAGTTGGTATTTTTCAGGAGATAGATACAGGAAATACCTGAGTAATGGCAGCTATATTCCAAAGCTGGAGAATGAGCAACAGGAATAATACTGGTTCTTTGGAAGAGCAGGGGAACCGCTAGCATATCCTTAAATACACAACAGAGTGAACATCTGGGAACAGGCCACACCCAGCTCGCAGATGTGTTTAGTTTGGCTCTGAATGTCCGAATTGGTTGCCAATGTTTAAATTTGGGAGGCTTCACACAAAAACCTAGATTTCTGGCATCTCTTCAAAACTGGCAGCACTGCCTCTGTAATCCTGTAACAGTGGGAAGGATGGGATAGAGCTGCTGCTCTCTTTAGGGAAAATGTGGGCTCTCCACCACTCCCTGTGGTTTGGCTCAGCCTCTGCCTTGGCCTCTGTAGGCACTGGAGTTTTCAATCCCTATTTTATACCATAGGCACGTATGCTGGCTTGAAAGTATTAGGTACATCAGAAAAGCCATGTTTTAATCCTGATTCAGTCTTGTGGAGGCAGCCATTTCTTTTAATAATGATTTAAAGCTGTAAATTGGAATCTTTTGATTAGATTATGCCAATATTGTGGGTGTGACCTTTAATGAGATAGGGATGTGACTCCACCCATTCCAGGTGGGTCCTGATTAGTACACTGGAATTTTTAATGAGGAAACATCTTGGAGAGGGAAACAACAGAAAACGTCAGAGAACAGAAACTCAGGTATTTGGAGATGCTTGGAGCCCAGCAAACATCACTTCACTGAGATGTGAAGGAAGCCAGAACCTGGAGAGAACCAACGGAAGCCAATAGATGAAGGTGAGCCACAGAGAAGCAAAGTGAGGAACCCCCACAGGAACAGAGGCTGAAAGCAATGGGGCCCAGGAGCAAGGGACCAGCAGATGCCAGCCACGTGACTACCAGCTGACAGAGGTGTTCCTGACCCATTGGCCTTTCTTGAGTGAAGGTAACCTCTTGTTGGTACTTTGGAAACTTTCACTTCCTTAGAACTGCAAATGCGTAAATTATTAAATTGCCCTTTAAAAAGCCATTCCAGTTTTGGTATATCACATTGCAGCAGCTTGCAAACTAACACAGTGCTTTTAAGTAATCCTGAGATTTACTGAAAATTGTTTATTTGGAAATAAATATATACCATGCTGATATTTCTGGTTATGTCTAAAAGTCCTTTGAGATCATTCCTGTAAAAACAAATACTATGCCATTGCCTGAAAAATTTAGGTGTAGTGTTGATCCTAACTCTTGGGCAAATAGCTGGGAACCATGCATAGAGCTATGGGAGTTCAGAGTTCAGTTTCTTTCTTCATTTGACGGAGGAGCTACCTGAGGCCCCCGAGAAGGAGGGCAACCTGCCATAAAAATCCAATCCAGAAGTATCAGGAGTAATTCTAATAAGAAATTGCTATGTGACACGGTGAGCTCTGCTACTGGGCACTTGATTGTCTCTGAGTACCTCCGTTAGGGAGTGTATTTTCTGTACTGCGTGTACAAGAAATGTAAAGATCAGCAAAGCTAGTGGACTGTCAAAGGCCAAACCACTGCACAGCAGTGGTGGGATTCAATTGTAGATCTGTCTGGTTCCAAAGTCCCCTCCATCTCGTCTCGTTATAGATTCAGTGGCATCTCAGACTTGGGGGCAGAGAAACCTACCCTGCTCCCTGTTTAGAAAAGCCCTGGGTTTAAAGACTCAGTACTGCCCTGGGCTGAGTTCATCCTCTCATGTTCAGACAGAGATCAACGCGATTTTCCAACAGCAAAGCAAATCATCAGTCTTAGAGAAGCACTGAGTTAAAAATGTCTGATTAGTTTCAGATGTAGAGATCAAACTTGTACAATTCCATTGTAAACGAACAGAACCGATCTGAAGATTACTGTAGAGAGCAGTTTTTTCTTATGTCAAATAGACTAAGAGGAAAATGCCATAATTTTGCTCAGCTCTCACATATGCAAACAACACAAGCCAATCTCATCTACACATATATTATGTGGGGTGGAAGAGGAATGGAGCAATTTCTGCCTCTTAATTTGTGTTCTAATGAAACATAAACTTGGCCTTTGTATTGTCCTTAAGATTGAAGGGCTATACATTAAAAATTATAAGGACGTGTGTATCACAACATGAGGAAATGCTTACGATAAACAGGTAAAAAAATAAATCAGATAAAAAATAAATCAAAATAATATTATTACATTTACATTATCCAGGAAAAGTTTTGTGTGTGCATATGAATAACAACTGGAACAAAATATGGCAAAAAAGTCCAAAAGCATTATGGATGAAGTTTTTAAAAAATCATTTTCCTTTATTTCTAGAAATGTTTCCATAATATTGTAAGATTGCTACTTAAAATTACCTCATAGGAGAAAAAAAATTTGATGAGCTGCAGAGCCTCAATATATCTTCCTACGTAAGCATTAAAAAGAATTAGGAAAACAAACAAATAAACAAACAAAAAATTTGTGGTTAATTAGCTCATGAATTTATGAAGGATTATACAATGCCTTCATCCACTCCCCTTTATTTACGTGGTTTTGTTTGAATATTTCATATTAATAGATATGCAAATTCAATTAACAAAAAAGAAGGAATTAGGACAGTGTGGTGCTGGTGCAGCGATAGATACATAAACCACTGCTACGGATAAGAGCCTGGAAACAGAGCAAGGCATGTACGGGAACTTATTACATGACCAAAGTGGAACTAGAAGTCAGTGGGAAAAAATAGATGCCTTCTTCACAATGTACTTAAAATAAATTCCAGGTAGACTGAAAGCTGAAATGTGAGAAAGCAATGTTACAACCTATACAAGAAATTTAGATTATCTTTAGCACTTTAGGATATGGGCAGAACCTCTTCAGCATGCAAAGATCACACATATTCAGAAGAAAAAGGATGAATTCAACCATATTAAAATTAAAAAGCAGCTTTTGCAAAACAAAAGAAAACAAAGTCAAAATCGAGCCACCAGGTGGTGAGATGGTGGCTCAGTGGCCAAATTCTCGCCTGCCATGCCAGAGACCTGGGTTTGATTCCTGATGCTTGCCCATGTAAAAAAAAATCAATTAAAGTCAAGCCATCAACTTACTGACTTTCTGTGTGCAAATATCTGATAAGGGACAAATTCATAATGAAAAAAAGCCAAAATCCCAATTTAAAAAAAAAACTGAGCAATTCAAAGAAGGGGAAAACAGCATTACTAATAAAGATATGACAAAATGCTCAACCTTACTAATCAGGTAATTGTAAATTAAAACCACAATGAGGCACCAATATAACTGGCAAAAATTAAGATGGCTACTAAAATCAAATGTTGGTGTCAGTTTGGACTGCCAGGATGTCACAGACTGGACAATACTTTCAGTGAACAATTTTTCAGTATTCCATAAAGTTGAAGATGAGCATATCTGCTGATCTAAGAATTCTAGAAAACTTGCCACGTATTAACAGAAAGATTGTACAACGTGCTTATTGTTTCCAATGGTGAAAATCTGGGACATCCAAAGTGTCCATGAAGGTGACACTGGTTTAAATAAATTGAAATGATGACATATGTATCATCATGAATCAATCTTTAGAACTCAATGTTAAGTGAATAAATATTCAAAGAGTATAATGCCTATTATATAAAGTATAAAACAAAAAGTAAAACCCACACAGTGTTAAATGTGATTGAGATGTCAGATGTGTGATGTCACTTTTCAGCTGTCACATGACTGTCACATGACTCACCTTGGATGCCAGTTCCCAGGGCCCTTAGACTCCCACCACGACGGACTCATTTGGGGTCCCAGTTCCGGGGTTCCAGTTAGATCCTGGTCACTGCAGTCTTCTTGGTCTGTGGCCCACTTATCTTTGGACTTCATGCTGTCATGTTGTGAATCCAGAGACATGACATCTGAAGGGGAGCTCATCACTCCAGAGTCTTCGGTGGTGTCTTCCGATGCAAAACAGCTGCCCACAGATACAGTCTCCTCTGCCTCCGAGACCACTGGAGGGGCTCTGTCCGCTGTGCAATTACTATTGGGTCCCAGGGGCAGGCTCACTGGATAAAACATGGCAAGGACAGGTCAGCTGAAACCACTCTGAGTTTTACACCCCCTTACAATTGCATCATCAATCTGTCTGCCTTATCTTTAATTTGGAATTCAGGGTGCTATGAAAAGAGTAAGAAACTTTCAAATGCAACAACTTCCCCCAGAAACATTTTCACATGTAATGAGCCAAATGTCGATGTGTGATGAGAGTAAAATTTCCCCCGTGAAAAATTAGAACATTATTAATTAGCTTTCTTTATTTTTATCCTATCTAAATCAATGGATCAATGCATTTAAAAATTCCAGCTAATGATAATTGTGAATGCAGTTGCTTCCAGTTGGACCCTTGTTTTAACTGAAGCTGTTTTAAAGTGAGTTCTTTAAAAAAAAAACAGATTAAGAATAATTAGAGCATCTAAAAATGTAAACAGAGATTAATTATTCTGGTTGGGGCACTCCTGACAAATACTTCATAGCTACATAGTTCTTTTGTTTTTATATATGAGACAGTAAGTTCTTCTTGTAAAACAAAGATCTTGGAAAAGAACTGTCAAGTAAACTTAAAAAGAAACAAAATGAAAGTATCCATGATCGAGGCTCTCTGGCTGGCCCCTGAGCAATAAACGTGATTTAAAGCAGTAGGAGCAGGAGATGCACAGAGTTGAAACTCACTAACGAAGCCTGAGTTCAAATGTTAATATAAATGGCTGGGGACACTGTAACCATTCTGTGCATCTATCAGGGTATTTGGAAATCATTAAGTTAGTGTGCTTGTCATTTTATTTTTTTCTATACTGAACTTCTAGGGTCTCTGAGAACACTGAAAGCTCTATACATAGAAGTCTCTCATAAAGCTGGAGTCTGAAAGACACAAATGCACACAGCTCCAGACCAACTGTATCCCAGAGGGTCTTTTTCTAAATATAGAACTAGATTTTAAACTTCAAGACACTTTAAGACACATGGTCTAAGCATTGTTTATGTTTATACAAAAAATATGGACAGTATGTTTTGTTGTTTTTTAGTGCATCTTGTTTTAAGATCAGACCTTCAATAAATAGTCGTTGTATGCCTAAATTGAAAAAGGCCCATGGACTTCTCTGTGAAATAATGCACCAACAGTGAAGTGGTATCATAATCAAACATTTGTAACTGGACAACAGATTAATGGCATATAACTAACAAAACCAAAAGAGCACAAAGGAGAAAATGTCTTAAGATGCTGGTTTATTTGAGATCCCGAACAATAGAAGAGACAAAAGAATATTTTTAAAAGACATACATTTCACAAAAGAGCTCAAAAGTAAGGAATAGAACACAAAGAATGAACTGTTGGGAGAAGCACAAATGCACAAGGCAATATATCTGAATGCAGTGAATGCTTTTTAACAATAACTTCTCTCTTCTAGCTTTCCTCCTGGCTTTTGTTGCAAGACTCTTAAGTTAGAGGGCAAATATGATGAAGAAATACTGCCTCTGGATTACTCTGTCCTTAAACATTTTCTGCCAATGATTTACTGATAAGCTGACACACCTTGGATGTAAATCAGCACCGAGATGTCATTCCATGGGAGCCAAGCAGGACAGCCAGCTCTGCCTACAGTTTCTGCATGGCAAGCAGTCCACAGCAGCCCAGGAAGGTGAGATCCCTTTTGCCTGCTTCCTTTTCTTGCCTTCCCTTTTGTCACTACCACTAAGTAAGTAGGTCAATGAAAACTAATATCCCCCATCCTACTCTCTGTCTATTTAGATTATAAACAGCATGAAACAGTGAAAAGAGTATGTAGGTTTCAGGTCACAGACCCCTGGATTCAAATCTCAGCCCAGCAACTTAATGACTGTGTTCTGGGCAGGGGATTGAGCCTTCTGAGTCTCAGTTTCCTCCATGAGGTAGGATGACTGCAGACCACAGAATGGCCCTGAGGACTAAATGTGAAATGTGATCCCCCATGCCAGGCTTCAGGCTTGTCTCTGCTGCTGGGCAAGTGCCAAGACGGGAGGGTCCCAGATGGGGGCTGGGGATGCACATTTCAAGCTGGAGATTTCTACTTTCCAGTGACTCACGGTTCACAAGGGGATAGACACGTACACAAAGAATGACAAGACCAATGCAAGGTGTGTTTAAACCGGCAGAGTGGGGCGGGCTGCAGGGAGGGGTCAAGAGAGAGATGTTAGCATATAGCAGGTAACCAGATAAATGCCACACCCAGCCCAGCTCCCTCTTACTACCCTGGCAGTGATCAGTCACATGCAAAGTCACCTCGAGACATCTACTCCCTAAACAGTTTTCCCACGTGGCTCCTAGGAGAGCTCTGAGGACCACCTGAATCTCATTCCCTGGAGATTCAGATGCACAGGTGAAGGTGCTGCTCCCATCGCGCTTTGCAACCCTTTTTTCAATCCAGTTTTAAGAGCCTGTTTGCCTGACTGGGCTTGTTTTTATATCCTTCAGAAGTTTTAAGGCCAAAAAAAAAAAAAAGGGTTGAGAATCACTGCTCTAAATTAAGCCAACTGCAAACAAATCCTTAAGTCAACAAGGTGTGAGAAATTATATATTTAGTGTGCACATGTGCTTAAGCCATTTTAAAAATGTAAAATCAAGAGTGTTATTACCAGAGCTCCCCTGCCCAAGTGAGCCCTGGATTTCTCTAGGTTCATCTTTCCCGGGGCATCCCCTCTCACTCCCTCCCATTTGGTCCTACTGCCCTCACACCACACTTGGGTCCTTCCAGCAGGTACTTAGCCAGGACCTTTCAACAGGGGCTGGGGAGACAGTGCCAAGCAGAAGCAGGTACGGGGTCTCAGCCCTCAGGGAGCTTCCTCAGTCCAGTGAGAAGGACAGGAAGGGATCAGAGAGTCACTAAGGAATAGAAAGAGTAACTGTGAATTCAGGGAAGAGAGGAATAAGATTTGATGTGACCCTGCACCAGGGGCCTTGGACCTTCCATGGACGATAACAGGCACTTCCTTGAGGAAGTAAGAGCTGAACTGAACTCAGAAGAGAGGGTAGGGTGGGGTGCGGGTGCAGTCTCCAGAAAGAGACAGTAGCGAGCCCAAAGGCTTTGTGTAGAAGTTCCAGATACCTCTGGGAAGCTGTCTAAGGAAGTGCAGGGCCAGAGACAGAAATGCATCCTCCCAACAGGCCCCCAACTGGGTCCCTGTAGTTTCTGATGGGTTCTTTCTGTAGTTTGCTCTACTGGTTTAAAGAATCTCTTGTTTGGACTCCTGTCCAAACATCCCTGTCTCACTCTTTTTCTCCTTTTGGCTTCTTCCAATTGTTAACCC
The DNA here is from genome assembly GCF_023851605.1 of Tamandua tetradactyla. Lineage (NCBI taxonomy): Eukaryota > Metazoa > Chordata > Mammalia > Pilosa > Myrmecophagidae > Tamandua > Tamandua tetradactyla. The sequence continues at coordinate 73,336,173 of NC_135327.1, forward strand.
CTGAAACCATAACATGTTTTGATAATTTCTGAATGAGATAATGGTGTGGCAGACTTAAAAAAAAAATCATTCTAAACGTAAGACCAAAAAACAAAAGGAAAACTTGGAGCAGTTCTGGCCGCGATGAGGTTGGGGTCCAGAGTTTGGGGCTGTAGTTCCTTCTGTGCACCCCACTTTTCAGCCCGCATCACAACCCCTGGGACATTTTCACATTCTAACCTGAACTTTGGACACGTTCCTTCCACTTTTTGTAAAATAAGTGAGTTGGTTTTGATGAACTCTAAAATCCCTTCAAGATTTAAAGTTCCAATATTCTTTGAAGTTCCAAACCAGAATATATAATGGAAATACTCTTTTTACAAATTGATTGTTAACATTAGGAATCTTAAAAGGAATACAACATTGCCTTTATCCTTTCTGTTATTTTCTGTCTGCCTTAAGAATGCAAGTCATTATTTTTGACCAATTAATGCACTGGGAAATTTGCCCTTTTCTTAAGGTGTGAAAATCTTACTGAACTAAAAAGTTATTATTACAAGGTTTTTTTGCTAATGTGGAAAAACACGCTCAATTTCTTTTTGCAGAAATCTGACGTAAATTTATGATGTCAAATAAATATATGTAAATAAATATCAATTAAATAAATTAGTGATATAAATTCATGATATAAATTCTTCTAAATGTACAGCCACAGAGCCCAAGTAAGAACTTGTCTTCTACCTAAATGCTCTATCTCATGGTTCAAATACCATTATATCTAAATGAGAGCTTTGGGAAATTCTCTAGCTCAAGGGTAAAGAAGAAAACACTAATTTAGGACTACCACTTCCTCAAGTTGAACACATACTCAGCTTGGTCCTGGTTGCATTGGGATGTTCTCTTACAAAGTCACCAAAGGAAATTTCAAATACTAAATATAAATATCTTCAAGCACTCTGGTAAAGGGTTCATTTTTATTGCTGTTTTATAACATGCAAATCAAAGATCTTGCAACTTATGATATTGGTTTTCTCACTAGTCATTAAGAAACGAGATTTCTCAAGGGTCAGTTTTACCGAGTTTATATGTCCCTGAGGAAATGTCTGAAAGAAAGACAAAAGCTCTCTCCAGCCCATTCTGATGCAACGGTTTCCACGTGTCACTCATGGGCTGACAAAGATGCTGGTCCTTCGCCCCAAGCTACATTGACTTAGCTCACTATGTCCTAGAAAGGTGGGAATAGGGACAGATACGCCACTTGTAAAGTGCTCCCAAACTATTGATACAAACAGACTTGATGTATTTTGGTAATTTTATTCATATATCCTGCCACCAAATAGTTTTGAAAAACTATATACCTCATTACATTTTTAATCGATATCTTAAAATTCCAACATGACTTCAATTGGTTGCAAGAGGTGTGGTTTCTACTCTTCTATAAATATTAATATTTTAAAAGTGGATTGTTTCATCACTTATCAAAATCTAATAAAAGGAATCTGAATCAGAAAATTTTGATGCCCACCAGTCTCCATACTCTGTAAAATAGAGTGAACAAGCCCTTCTTTTCACAATATTTAAAGTATGTATCTTCTTCCTTGAACTCTTATTTCCATTCCACTTTATCACAACAATCTCACCCTTATTAAACCTCTTTTTATGATTGAGAGTTTCATATTCATCAACCTTCTTTGTATAAATATGTATATAAATTGAAATTTTAGTTAGATGTCCTCTCACCATAAAGCTGTAGTACTAATTCTTTTTATATTGAGTTATCATTGTGATAATTGATAGGAAATGGTCAATAAGAACTGCATAAATAATTAGAAACGTGATATTTGTTAAACAAAAAAGTAAAACATCATTAGAAATTTTTCTTATAATGTCTAGATGAGGCTATTTTTCAATTACTTCATTACATATGGCTGGATTACTTATTGCTCAAATGAGGCAGGGATCGGCATAAATTCAATTCATATATTTCATTTTTATAGATAGAAGCACCACAAAACTTTGTTCACATAAGTCGAGATGAATTATAGTGATATCACTACACTCAAGTTTTTAAACATTTTCTCTACTATGTACCAAAAACCACGTAATAGATCTATCACATAAATTATATTTGATATATTTAATCTGATAAATATATTAGGTCCTTCATTAGTTTGGTTAGAAAGAAAAATTGGGAAAAAATTGGAAAACCACCTGATATATACAACAAGTCTTAAGAGTTATTTATCTTCTCAATACTGTATCAGTATTTCAATTTGCCCTTTTGTTTGACACCAGGATTAGGGTCTGTCCACCATGGGGAAACGCACGCCACTAAGGTTCCTGATGGGTGAGAGGCAACACTTGTCTTTTCTAAGGCCAGACAAGGGAATTTATAAAAATGGGGCTGGGGAATGAGATCCTAGATGGTGCTGGCCAGGGGTGAGGTCTCTGACACATCAGTTTTAGGAAAGACTGCATATGAAAGCATAAAATCGGGAAACAGATGCCCTTGCAAAGTCTTGGTGTACTTTTGGAGGAATATCTTGTGCATTCACGTGTACAATATCTCTCAGTCAGTTTAAGGATGTGGGTGGAGACAGGAGCATGTAAAGATAGCCATAGGAATATAGATTTTTGGGGTCATGTTCTAAGTGGAGGAGACAGGAAGATAATCACTGAACTAGGTCTTGAAACAAGTCGGATTCTGCAAATATTGAAGAACAGTGAAAGTATGGGCAAACTTATAGATACAAAGGCTGCCTGGCATGACTGGGAAAGGTGAAATATTTTTGAGTTGTTGGGAATCCACTGTGCCTGGTGGTGTGATACATACAGAACGTAGGGTGTGGAGAGGCTGGCTTTAGGATTAGCCTCAGGAGATCCTCTACCACCAGCATTACATAGCTTCTGCCCTGAGTGAGTGGCTCCAATCTTTGTTACCTTATTTTTCTCTAATTCTTTAGGGACAGTTTCTTCAAAGTGGGGTTTTCTTGTTTGTTACTCTTCAAAATTACAGCCTCTATGGTTTGATGGGCACTGTTCAACATTTTATATTCATGTTCTTGTCAAAGAACCCCATAGAACTGGACCTCTCAAAGATGAAGATAACAGTGCAGCCAGTTCACAACAGGACCGCTATTATATATATATATAATATATATATTTTACCTTTTCAGAAAGACTTTTAAAAGGTCTTGGATCCTCTAAAGAGTCAAGTGATGTATTCTTGTTATTGATCAATCTGTATTTCTCTAAAGTCTGAATCATAACACTAATTCTAGAATCCTCATGTGAACATAAGAGTGTTTGGACAGAGAGAATTCCAATTTTTAGCATTACAAGACAGGGTTATATTCAATCTTTAAAAAACATATATAAGATTACACCCACTAGAATGGTTATTATTTTAAAAAACAGAAAATAATAAGTGTTGGTGAAGATGCAGAGACATTGATGGGAATGCAAAATGGTACAGCCCGTGTGGAAAACAGTTTGGTGGTTACTCAAAAAGGTAAATATAGAACGACCATGTGACCCACCAATGCCACTTCTAAATACACCCAAATGACTGAAAGTAGGGACTTAAACAGGAATTTATGCACCAATGTTCATCATAGCATTATTCACAATAGCAAAAAGATGGCAGCAACCCAAGTGGATCAACAAAATGTGGTACATACATACAATTGAATCTTACTCAGTCCTAAAAAGAAATCAAGTCCTGATACTTGCCCTACCTACATGGATGAACCTTGAAGTGATCCTTAAGCAAAATAAGTCAGAGACAATGGGACAGATAGCGTATGATGCCACTTATATGAAAAGCTAGAATATACAAATGCACAGAAACAAAAATTAGTACAGTTTATGGGGGGGGGTTAAGGCGTAATGGGTATAAGGTTTCTTTTGGAGGTAACAGGAAAATTTTGGTAATGGATGTTGGTGATGGTAGTACAACATTTCCAATGTGATTAATATTTCTGAATGGTATGGTTGGGAGTAGTTGAAATAGTAAGGTTTATGATTCATATGTACAAATACCTATATATTTATATTTCCACAATTTTAATTTTAAAAAGCAACTAAAAAGACAATGAAAATTAAATGCAATATATGATCCTGGACTGGACCTAGTAATGGAAGAGAAAGGACTCAAAAGGACATTGTTGGAGATATGAAAAAATTGGAACATCAACTGAAAGCTTTATATCAATATTAAATCCCTTAAATTTGACAAGTGTAATGACTATACTTAAGCTGATTATATAAGTGAATTATCCTTGTTCTTAGAAAATGCATATGGAGGTATTTTGTGTTCAAAGATCATGACATCAAGGAGACTACCTACTCTCAAATGCTTTGACAATTAACAAATGATAGAGAGATGGAATGATACAGCAAATGTGACAAAATGTTAAAATTAGTGGGCTTGGGTATTTGGAGAGTGAGGTATGTTAAAGTTCTCTGTATGTTTTTTTTAAATTATTTTTGCAACTTCCCTGTCAGTTGGAATTATTTCAAAATAAAAGTTTAAGAAAAGAATAGCAAATGTAGAAAACAGCTGTTGGTTTCTTCTGTCTAGCACTGTCTCCCTCCTTGTCTGTGTTAAATGAATCCCTTCCTCTTGTGGGTAACCTATTCCTTGTCATCTGGGTGGGTTGACTGTCCCTATGCCAGGTCACAAAAGGGAAGGCATAAGATGAAGCAACAATTGGCCAGCAGCCAGAACCCCTGGACACAGTAATAGGTTCTAGGATGGGCAAGGGTCCTAAGCTGGACCAATCAGAGCCCAGCTCAGGACCTTTCTGCCAGAGGTATTGGTACTGATAAAGATGGTTTCTTAGGGCTGGAATAAATGGGTTGGGCTGAGTCTTGGATAAATAGCAATCATTTGGTCTGAAACATGGAGAAAGCTTGCCCCAGGGATGGTGAGAGGAGCAGAGCAACATCTGAGCTCCTGCACCCATGCATGCCTGCAACAAGGATGCAGCCTTTGGAATTTCCACTTATGTGGGCCAAAAAGCCACAATACATTTTGCTTATTAAGTAGTTCAAGATATGTTTCTGTGTCTTGGGACTAAAGAGCCCTGACTAATCGAAACCACCCTGGTTTGTGTGTGTGTATAAAATTTTACATTATGAAATTTCTATTTCTATTATTGGAACCCTTATTTAAAAACTGTATTAAATTTGACAACTGCATATATGTGTTTCCCTTTCTTAAATTTGTTTTCCACTATGTGGATTGCACACAAGTAATTATTTTTCAGAATAATTTCATTTAGAGAGGTATACTTTCTAAGCCTATTGTATCTGAAGATATCTCCATTTAATCCTTAACCTCGGCTATTAGAATGGCTAAATCTATGGCTAGAGATCAGCATCTTTCTTCAAAACTGTATCTCAGCTCTGCTGTGTTTGGCCATCTTGCCTCACAGATGAGAAACTGAATGCTAGTATGATTTTTTTCTGACTATTTAAAACCTTATCTCTAGAAGCTACCAAGAATTCTCTTTTTCTCCTTGGGTATAAAAATTTTACCAAAATGTGTCTAAATGTGTATGTTTCCAAGGATGTGTGTTTAATTTCTAAGAACATTTTGATATTTGCTTATTTATTTTCCAATAATAACCTGCTTTTGTTTTATGGATGTAACTATCTATTAAAATTTTCTGGGCAATGACTTAATTATTGTTTATTTTAAAGTTCTATTCTGTCTCCTAACGTAGCTCTACCTCCTTTAGAATTAGTTCTTCTGATCAGTTTGTTGTCTTCCTTTCATGTATTTTCTTCTTTTTTTAAATACAATTTTTTTAGTAATTCTTGATTGTTTTTTATGTGTTTCAATGAGGGTGTCAGTAATGGGAGTGAATTTCTCTTCCACGGGCAACATCACTGTTCCTTAGTTGGGAGCAGAGGTCTAATGATAGTAGCCTCAGGTGGAGTGCACAAGGCATATTTGGGTCAAGCAGAGTTCCAAGGGATGAGAGAAGGAAATGTGCATTCTGGGGCTAGGACTCCACTTGGATAATGTGGCTGGCTTCCGTTAGACTTTCTTTTACTCAGTTGTTGGTTCCTATGCTCAGTTCAACCAAATTGAAATAGAAGTTTCCTTCATTCAGTTTTCATGTGCCGGTAAACAGGCTGTCATGGTCAGGTTCATGTGTCAACTTGGCCAAGTGATGGTACCTGTTTGTCTGGTTGGGCAAGTGCTGGCCTTTCTGTTGCAATGAGGACATTACATAGAATTAAATCATGATCACGTCAGCTGTATTCACAGCTGATTCCATTTGTAATAAGCCAAAGGGAGTGTCTTCTGCAATGAATGATGCTTAATCTAATCACTGGAAACCTTTTAAGTAGGATTCAGAAGAGAAAGGCTCTCTTCCTGCTTTGGCCGGCAAGCTCTCCTGTGGAGTTTGTCCAGATCCTCCACTGGAATCGTCAGCTTCACAGCCTGTCCTGCAGATTTTGGACTCTGCATTTCCACTGTTACATGAGACACTTTCATAAATTTTATATTTGTGAGTGTTTCCTGTTGATTCTCTTTCTCTAGAGAACTCTAACGAATACACAGGTAAACAGGACTCCTCTTCTTTGCTTGTGTTATGGCTTTAGGAATGAGGTAAAATATTACCTTCTTGACTAATCACTATCAGGTAGTACTTCAGAATTGATATTTGAGAACTATGAAACGCTCGTTGAGGTTTGACATTCTGCAGTGTTCAAGTGGATAATATTCACCTATTAATATACCTCATGGACCCCTTTAGTGTGATATCAACTTTATTTTGCAAATTATAAACATTCCAGCCAACAAACTATTTAATTTATTCCTGGGGATGTGTGTTGCAATAACATAGCCTGCCAGGCTCATAAAAGGGCAAGTCCATTCATAATCTCACAAAATCACAATAGCCAAGAACCAAACTAAAGTTCTTACACCGAGAAAATGTTAAATGAATCTCACTGAGAATATCTACATTTAAATTTTTCTAGGTCAAAAGGTTTTCTTCCACTTTGTGTGGAATAAATCTTGATTCCATTTGTGTTGGGATTTCAATATATTCAAAATTATTTTTTGAAAAAAAAATGCAACCCTTTCTCAGGTGTCTCTGGGACCTAACTTCTGATGGGAGTGGGAAAGTGTGGTCAATACAATGGCAGTTCATCTTGCCAAGAACAAAAGCCGATGCCTTAATTTTCATCATCAAAACAGAAACCCTGTCTCCAGGTTGTCTAGTATATTAAAGCACAATGATTTTATTTAATCAACACTTCAGAAAATCTGAGGTTCAAGGACTTGTCAAGGGGCTTCATCTCAAATTGACTTCTACTGAGGTCTGGCATGAAGCAGAGTTGAGTCATCTGACATTTAAGAGGAAATCTAAGAAAAATTCTGACCCTTTCCTCTGCTATTTTTTCCCCCCATGTTCTGTCTTTTTGTTTACGGAACTCTAGGGATCAAAGTAAGCAGTCTACTCTCGTTTGGCTTTTTAAAACACTTTGTTTAGCCATAACTATTTATCTAAAGTTGATAAAAAAAAAAAAAAAAGACCAAATGAAGAATGTTTTTGCATCCTATATAGAAATGATGCTGGAGATCTCTTATATCATTCTATGTCTCTTCTCCTAAAATTTAGAACTCCCTTCCCCTACCTTTTTATTAAATGAACAAGTGCTATTGATCCCGTATTCCCCTCTCCTTTTTTTTTGCCTCGGTACCCATAAAGCTCAGAATCAAATTTAGTATTTAATACTACTTTTGAATGGCTCCTGATCTCTCGTCCCCTCTCTCCAATCATGTATGTTACTGAACTCTCTTGGTGTTTATTTTTAACCACTACAGCCAAATGTGGTTTTAAAAAATTGTATAATCAATCCATTTTTATTTTGAAGCATTTAAAATTAAAACAATTGCTTTTTTTCCTTAGAATTATCTGTTTATGAATAATACTCATATTATTCAGTATTGAGTTGGGTATCCCCAACTCTCCTTTGGCTGTACCAAAAAGTGTATTTAGAGGAAGAAAAAAGCACAGAAAACTTTTTTGCTTACTTTTTTTTTTTAACATAGATTGCAAAGTCCTTTCTTTGCTAGCTTTGCCCTTCAATTTCCTTATTGATAGTTTCTAAAGGGTACCACTTCTAAAATCTTTTAAATGAATATTTCCAGCTGATTAGTGTAAAAATATCTTTCTGCCCCTAGTTTTCATCTTTAGGATTTCCCACACCTTGAGACTTAAAGAACTGCACCTTCCAGCTTGCTTATCCTCACTCCCCTCCTTCCATGTATTTTTGTTTTATGTGAGGCTGGATTCACAGAGGGTCCAAAATTTTTCAGTGAATTGGGGCTATTAAATATGGTATTCCTTTCTATTCTGACTAATTGGCCTATAGATAAGCGACTCTCTGAATACTCTATGTGGCCTGGGTTGATGGTTAGACCCTCCCCTACCAAAGACACACTTCCAAGGTGTAACTAGGAAAAGAACCTCTCTTGTGTGTGTGCTAATTTCTCAACTTGAAGGTGCTGAGGCCACAGGCTGGATTTCTTTCCACCCGGCATCTAGGCTGAGAGAGACATTGTCTCCTTGCCCTCTCCTTGCGCTGCTGGGTGGCTTCTTTCTAGTCCTGCTTTCCATTTAGGGAAGAATCTCTTTTGGGTCCTGTTGTCCTCTGCAGCCCTGGCAGGCCCAACATCTGGTCCCTTCTTCTCCGACCCAGGCCCCGTGATAACCAAGATGAGACCCATTCTCCCTAGAAGCCCAGGACGTAACAACTCTGCCTTATTCCTTTCTTTTATGATTTCCTCTTCACTTTCTGGCCAGATGCCATTTCAAGATGCTTTGAGACAGAAGGGATTTTCAGGAAATTTAACCCACAATGTTGCTGGAAATGTAAGAAACCTGAACTTGCTTTTACCTTAAAACATCTGTTTCCCTGCCATAGCCTTCCTCGTTTCAGCCTTGGGAGAATGTTGCCTAGTTGTCCAGGCTCAAATTTTCGCTCCTTCAGAGGGAGCTGCCTCAGCGGAGAAATCAGGGAGACTAGTTGGGAGTACATGTGGAAGTAGGAGACAGTACTCTTGGAAGCCAAGAGAGGACACCGTTTCAGAGAGAGAAGTAATTACATATATCATCTCAGTATTACGTGCATTTCTAACTATGCATTTATACCCTCTTGATCCCCTTCACAAAATACCCTTCTCTTTCCTCTTGACAGTTTTTGTCTTCGTCCAAGGGTAGCTTGAACCCCGCCTCCTCCATGAGGCCAGCCTTCTCCGGCCATCCAAGGAAACTTCGACCCAGAATGCCCACACCAGCATCTACTGTTGCACTAATACCTTATCTTTCCAACTTGGTGGGCAGTGTGAATGTCCTCATCCAGAGAAGCAGACACTTCACCCTAAGGTCAGAGTGAAGGCTAAATGGGAGCATGTGTGGAGGAGTTGGCAAGATTTGCAGTCAGTGCTCAGAAAGGGCAGCTGGAGTAATGGGGAAAGTGTTGGGCCCAACTGGGTGTTTGGCCATAGGCATCTAAGTTCCCTGAGAATGACAGTTCTCAAGTTCTCTTCTGCCTCAGATTACCTGGAGGAACTGTTAAAGCACAAGTTGCTGGGCCTCATGCCCTGAGTTATTGGGCTTCACACTCACAATTTCTGTTCAATAGGTCTGGGGTAGGGCCCCAGAACTTGCATTACCTGGGATACCTGGCCACGGCTCACATTCTTTCACCCCAGCTGAGAACAATCTGCATTTAAACCTTTTGTATAACCATGTTTTCCTCCTTGTAATATCCATACAAGGACATAGCTGATTGCTATACTTCACTCACAGCGATGTCCTCCAATAGAAAGCACTGCCCTTAATGAAGAGACCAGTTTTTAAAATTCAAATTCAGTCCCTGTTGTCCAAAAGCAGGGTGATTTTTCTCTTTCCTAAATTGGCAGATTCCATTTCATATCCCAGTGTGCTTCGCATTTCCTCCATTGCAAGGGCAGTTGTCCCCAAATGCCCTCCTTAATATAACATTAAAAGGTGGTGATTTCCTTAAGAGCAATGTAGAGTTGAAAGACGTTGCTTGCTGATACCATGTTAGAACAGTTTCAGAAAGACAGAATGAGCAAGTTTACAAAAGGAAACATCCCAGAGAGTTGTAAAATAGGGTCCAAACAAGGATGAAAAGAAGTGATCTTGTGGAGATGGATGAGAAAGGATAAGGGCGGAGGAGAGGTGAGGGGGAGTCCCCTGAGGTCCCGAGTGGAGGTAGGAAGTATCGCATCAAGAGTAGAAGGACCTCTTCAAAAATGAAATCGATAAATTGAGGGAGGACATGAAGAGGACATGGGCTGAACATAAAGAAGAAATAGAAAAACTGAAAAAACAAATCGCAGAACTTATGGAAGTGAAGGATAAAGTAGCAAACATAGAAAAAATAATGGATAGCTACAATGATAGATTTAAAGAGACAGAAGATAGAATTAGTGATTTGGAGGATGGAACATCTGAATTCCAAAAAGAAACAGAAACTATCGGGAAAAGAATGGAAAAATTTGAACAGGGTATCAGGGAACTCAAGGACAATATGAACCGCACAAATATACGTGTTGTGGGTGTCCCAGAAGGAGAAGAGAAGGGAAAAGGAGGAGATAAACTAATGGAAGAAATTATCACTGAAAATTTCCCAACTCTTATGAAAGACCTAAAATTACAGATCCAAGAAGTGCAGCGCACCCCAAAGAGATTAGACCCAAATAGGCGTTCTCCAAGACACTTACTAGTTAGAATGTCAGAGGTCAAAGAGAAAGAGAAGATCTTGAAAGCAGCAAGAGAAAAACAATCCATTACATACAAGGGAAACCCAATAAGACTTTGTGTAGATTTCTCAGCAGAAACCATGGAAGCTAGAAGACAGTGGGATGATATATTTAAAATACTAAAAGAGAAAAACTGCCAACCAAGACTCCTATATCCAGCAAAATTATCCTTCAAAAATGAGGGAGAAATTAAAACATTCTCAGACAAAAAGTCACTGAAAGAATTTGTGACCAAGAGACCAGCTCTGCAAGAAATACTAAAGGGAGCACTAGAGTCAGATACAAAAAGACAGAAGAGAGAGATATGGAAAAGAGTGTAGAAAGAAGGAAAATCAGATATGATATATATAATACAAAAGGCAAAATGTTAGAGGAAAATATTATCCAAACAGTAATAACACTAAATGTCAATGGACTGAATTCCCCAATCAAAAGACATAGATTGGCAGAATGGATTAAAAAACAGGATCCTTCGATATGCTGTCTACAGGAAACACATCTTAGACCCAAAGATAAACATAGGTTGAAAGTGAAAGGTTGGGAAAAGATATTTCATGCAAATAACAACCAGAAAAGAGCAGGAGTGGCTATACTAATATCCAACAAATTAGACTTCAAATGTAAAACAGTTAAAAGAGACAAAGAAGGACACTATATACTAATAAAAGGAACAATTAAACAAGAAGACATAACAATCATAAATATTTACGCACCGAATCAGAATGCCCCAAAATACGTGAGGAATATACTGCAAACACTGAAAAGGGAAATAGACTCATATACCATAATAGTTGGAGACTTCAACTCACCACTCTCATCAAGGGACAGAACATCTAGACAGAGGATCAACAAAGAAATAGAGAATCTGAATATTACTATAAATGAACTAGACTTAATAGACATTTATAGGACATTACATCCCACAACAGCAGGATACACCTTTTTCTCAAGTGCTCATGGATCATTCTCAAAGATAGACCATATGCTGGGTCACAAAGCAAGTCTCAACAAATTTAAAAAGATTGAAATCTTACACAACACTTTCTCGGACCATAAAGGAATGATGTTGGAAATCAATAATAGGCAGAGTGCCAGAAAATTCACAAATACGTGGAGGCTCAACAACACACTCCTAAACAACGACTGGGTCAAAGAAGAAATTGCAAGAGAAATTAGCAAATACCTCGAGGTGAATGAAAATGAAAACACAACATATCAAAACTTATGGGACGCAGCAAAGGCAGTGCTAAGAGGGAAATTTATTGCTCTAAATGCCTATATCAGAAAAGAAGAAAAGGCAAAAATTCAGGAATTAACTATCCATTTGGAAGAACTGGAGAAAGAACAGCAAGCTAACCCCAAAGCAAGCAAAAGGAAAGAAATAACAAAGATTAGAGCAGAAATAAATGAAATTGAAAACATGAAAACAATAGAGAAAATCAATAAGGCCAGAAGTTGGTTCTATGAGAAAATCAATAAGATTGATGGGCCCTTAGCAAGATTGACAAAAAGAAGAAGAGAGAGGATGCAAATAAATAAGATCAGAAATGGAAGAGGAGACATAACTACTGACCTCACAGAAATAAAGGAGGTAATAACAGGATACTATGAACAACTTTACGCTAATAAATACAACAATTTAGAGGAAATGGACGGGTTCCTGGAAAGACATGAACAACCAACTTTGACTCAAGAAGACATAGATGACCTCAACAAACCAATCACAAGTAAAGAAATTGAATTAGTCATTCAAAAGCTTCCTAAAAAGAAAAGTCCAGGACCAGATGGCTTCACATGTGAATTCTACCAAACGTTCCAGAAAGAATTAGTACCAATTCTCTTCAAACTCTTCAAAAAAATTGAAGTGGAGGGAAAACTACCTAATTCATTCTATGAAGCCAACATCACCCTCATACCAAAACCAGGCAAAGATATTACAAAAAAAGAAAACTACAGACCAATCTCTCTAATGAATACAGATGCAAAAATCCTCAATAAAATTCTAGCAAATCGTATCCTACAACACATTAAAAGAATTATACATCATGACCAAGTAGGATTCATCCCAGGTATGCAAGGATGGTTCAACATAAGAAAATCAATTAATGTAATACACCATATCAACAAATCAAAGCAGAAAAATCACATGATCATCTCAATTGATGCAGAGAAGGCATTCGACAAGATTCAACATCCTTTCCTGTTGAAAACACTTCAAAAGATAGGAATACAAGGAAACTTCCTTAAAATGATAGAGGGAATATATGAAAAACCCACAGCTAATATCATCCTCAATGGGGAAAAATTGAAAACTTTCCCCCTAAGATCAGGAACAAGACAAGGATGTCCACTATCACCACTATTATTCAACATTGTGTTGGAGGTTCTAGCCAGAGCAATTAGACAAGAAAAAGAAATACAAGGCATCAAAATTGGAAAGGAAGAAGTAAAACTATCACTGTTTGCAGACGATATGATAGTATACGTCGAAAACCCGGAAAAATCCACAACAAAACTACTAGAGCTAATAAATGAGTACAGCAAAGTAGCAGGTTACAAGATCAACATTCAAAAATCTGTAGCATTTCTATACACTAGTAATGAACAAGCTGAGGGGGAAATCAAGAAACGAATCCCATTTACAATTGCAACTAAAAGAATAAAATACCTAGGAATAAATTTAACTAAAGAGACAAAAAACCTATATAAAGAAAACTACAAAAAACTGCTGAAAGAAATCACAGAAGACCTAAATAGATGGAAGGGCATACCGTGTTCATGGATTGGAAGACTAAATATAGTTAAGATGTCAATCCTACCTAAATTGATTTACAGATTCAATGCAATACCAATCAAAATCCCAACAACTTATTTTTCAGAAATAGAAAAACCAATAAGCAAATTTATCTGGAAGGGCAGGGTGCCCCGAATTGCTAAAAACATCTTGAGGAAAAAAAACGAAGCTGGAGGTCTCGCGCTGCCTGACTTTAAGGCATATTATGAAGCCACAGTGGTCAAAACAGCATGGTATTGGCATAAAGATAGATATATCGACCAATGGAATCGAATAGAGTGCTCAGATATAGACCCTCTCATCTATGGACATTTGATCTTTGATAAGGCAGTCAAGCCAACTCACCTGGGACAGAGCAGTCTCTTCAATAAATGGTGCCTAGAGAACTGGATATCCATATGCAAAAGAATGAAAGAAGACCCATCTCTCACACCCTATACAAAAGTTAACTCAAAATGGATCAAAGATCTAAACATTAGGTCTAAGACCATAAAACAGTTAGAGGAAAATGTTGGGAGATATCTTATGGATCTTACAACTGGAGGCGGTTTTATGGACCTTAAACCTAAAGCAAGAGCACTGAAGAAGGAAATAAATAAATGGGAACTCCTCAAAATTAAACACTTTTGTGCATCAAAGAACTTCATCAAGAAAGTAGAAAGACAGCCTTCACAATGGGAGACAATATTTGGAAATGATATATCAGATAAAGGTCTAGTATCCAGAATTTATAAAGAGATTGTTCATCTCAACAACAAAAAGACAGCCAACCCAATTACAAAATGGGAAAAAGACTTGAACAGACACCTCTCAGAAGAGGAAATACGGATGGCCAAGAGGCACATGAAGAGATGCTCAATGTCCCTGGCCATTAGAGAAATGCAAATCAAAACCACAATGAGATATCATCTCACACCCACCAGAATGGCCATTATCAACAAAACAGAAAATGACAAGTGCTGGAGAGGATGCGGAGAAAGAGGCACACTTATCCACTGTTGGTGGGAATGTCAAAGGGTGCAACCACTGTGGAAGGCAGTTTGGCGGTTCCTCAAAAAGCTGAATATAGAATTGCCATACGACCCAGCAATACCATTGCTAGGTATCTACTCAAAGGACTTAAGGGCAAAGACACAAACGGACATTTGCACACCAATGTTTATAGCAGCATTATTTACAATTGCAAAGAGATGGAAACAGCCAAAATCTCCATCAACAGAAGAGTGGCTAAACAAACTGTGGTATATACATACGATGGAATATTATGCAGCTTTAAGACAAGATAAACTTATGAACCATGTAATAACATGGATGGACCTAGAGAATATTATGCTGAGTGAATCCAGCCAAAAACTAAAGGACAAATACTGTATGGTCCCACTGATGTGAACGGACATTCGAGAATAAACTTGAAATATGTCATTGGTAACAGAGTTCAGCAGGAGTTAGAAACAGGGTAAGACAATGGGTAATTGAAGCTGAAGGGATACAGACTGTGCAACAGGACTAGATACAAAAACTCAAAAATGGACAGCACAATAATACCTAATTGTAAAGTAATCATGTTAAAACACTGAATGAAGCTGCATCTGAGCTATAGGTTTTTGTTTTGTTTTGTTTTGTTTTGTTTTGATTTTACTATTATTACTTTTATTTTTTTCTCTATATTAACATTCTATATCTTTTTCGGTTATGTTGCTAGTTCTTCTAAACCAATGCAAATGTACTAAGAAATGATGATCATGCATCTATGTGATGATGTTAAGAATTGATGATTGCATGTGTAGAATGGTATGATCTCTAAATGTTGGGTTAATTTCTTTTTTTCCGTTAATTAAAAAAAAAAAAAAGAGAAGGGATAATTGGAGCTGAAGGGATACAGACTGTACAACGGGACTGGATATAAAAACTCAGAAATGGACAGCACAATACTACCCAATTGTAATGCAATTATGTTAAAACACTGAATGAAGCTGCATGTGAGGTATAGGTTTTTTGTTTTTGTTTTTTTTGTTTTTTTTTCTTTCTATTATTGTTTTAATTCTTATTCTGTTGTCTTTTTATTTCTTTTTCTAAATCGATGCAAATGTACTAAGAAATGATGAATATGCAACTATGTGATGTTATTAAGAATTACTGATTGTACATGTAGATTGGAATGATTTCTAATTGTTTTGTTAATTCTTTTTTTAATTAATAAAAAAAAAAAAAAGAGTAGAAGGAAAATAGGATCCTGAGACACTGAAAAAAATGGATGAGAGACAGAAGGAGATTCAAAAGTCACAGGTGTCAAAAAGGCAGCCACAGAGCAAGCAGGGGTGGGGAAGACTAGCCCTCAGCAACAGCATAGCTAAAATGAATCTCAAAGGATTATCCATCTCACGTTTTCATATCATTATCCCCACCCACAACTCCACTCCCAGTCCAGGCGACTTAGTGGCCAATTTGATTACTTTTGTCATATTAATTATTTGTATAAGGGGCCTGGTGTTTGAGACAGCTTGAATAGCACACACTGTGAAGACGGCTTTAGTCAAACTGTAACCTGGGTCTGAACTAATGGAGAAAACATTTTTCTATTGAAAAAAAATACTAAACTCCCTATTGTTTTCAAGATATTTGCTTTATTATGTAGAAATCACAACAAGTTTATATTCAGTCAACAGTGAGCAGGGAAAAATGTGAGTGGCAAGAAGTTAAGTAACTAATAACATATATTGTGCTCTTTGGTGACACCCATATAACCACACTGTGGAATCACTACCTAAAAGCAATTCAGATACAGTGTTCAGATGTTAGCATGAAAATAATGAAAAGTAATGCCATTATCTTTCCCTAGAGCCCTCTTTGCCCAAGTCTAGCCTACCTCAGGAATGCATTATCTGTTGTAACGATGAAAAAAATCAGCATCATAGCCTATCATTTTAGAAAATGTGCATATAATTGTTACTCACCTTATCCAAAGTCAATAGTCTATACAGGCAGTAAATTAAAAATCACACACACAAACCACCTGTCTAATGCACAATTATGGTAGCCCAAAATAACCTGGTGCTATTGGCCAGAAAATACTCACTTCATCAGGCCCACCAATACCCAAAATGACCTTGCAGATGTTGAGGCTCCAAAGCTAGGTTTTCAGCATCAGTCCCAAGGATTCAACATTACCGTAAACCCTGTGAAGTAATGAGCCCACATAACCTCTCATTCCTGAAAGGACAGTCTCACCTGCCCTTTCTGCCATTCCACTAAAGGCGTATAGATGTTTTTAAACTCCATTTCACCAGGGTTGTTTCTGTTAGAGTTCTTTTTTGTTTTAAAGTAAAGTTTATTTTCTTATTCTTAAGCATAGAAAATATAAACAATTGGAAAGAAACTAATCACTCACCTCAAAAAGAACCAGTTTTCATTGGGTTGCTTTTCCTTCAGTCCATTATTTTAAAAAGCTTTATATAAATAAATGTGTGTAATAGTGAGGCTTTTCCAGAAAATCAGAACCAACAGCATATATATAATCTCATATGTATATATACATAAAGAAGCTCATAAGACTATGGGGATTGGCCAGTCTGAATTCCATGAAGCAGGCCAAAAATTGGAAACTTCAATGAAGGAGAAAGTGGCTGGTTGATATAGAGGCAGAAATTCTTCCGTCTGGTATCTGAAACCTTCACTGTTGGCTTTGAAGACCTTTAAATGAATGGATGAGGAGAACACACTCCTCATTGCTGAGGGCAATCTCCCTTGTTGATGGTAGATGCAATCAAACATAGATGCAATCAAATGATTATGCATGCAAATCCATCTATGAAATTCCCTCACAATAACGATCAGGCCAGAGCTTGAACTGGACACCTTAACCTTGCCAAATTGACAGATGAAATCAGTCCATCACAATATGTAACAAAATTTCTTAAATACCCAAAGAAGATCAGATGTATCACCCCACTATAGTGTTTATGGACTCACTTTATATTCAATAGCTTAAAACCATAATTTTTCTCTCACATCTTTTGTATCAGTTCACACAGTTATGTTACAATGTGCTGATTCGACAACCGTGCCCCTGCTTGAGCAAATTAGTAGGCTTTTATTTCCTCATTTGTAAAATGGGGATAATAATAATAATAATAATAATAATAATAATAATAATAATAATAATAATGGTCCCACTTCCAAGGAATTCTCATGAAGACTGTATGCAATAACACAGGTAGCCTGCAAACAGCACCTGGAACATATTAACAGCTTGACAAGTGTAAGCTATTATTATGAGTTTGATTACTGTGATTTTTATCTATCAGCTTCCAGGAAGAAATAAGCATTAGTGGTGGTAAAATGTCAGGAATACTGACAAATCAAGGAATAAACTTGACCACATGGAGCTTTCAGGAACTGTAATCTTAAGGGCCTTTGAGTGACTTCGAAAGGAAGGTGCATCTCCCCTGTCTCAGGAGTATGGGGGAGGTGGGGGAGGGGAGTAGAGAATGTTGGGAGTTCAGCAAAGGGTGTGAGCTAACAGGCTGGAGGCCAAGGAAACAGACGTGGACCTGACCAAACTGCCCCCTGATGTGGCCTCAGGCGTGCTTGCCCACTGGCTAGCTGGACCTAATGCCCTTGTCACTGCCTGTTCCATTAGAAGTCCCTCCTCTTAGCAACCTAATGGTATTTACTTAGTGTCCCAGTTCCTGGGATGCAGAGGGCAGAACCCTGGTAAAAGGGAGTTGTATCTGTGCACTGTTGCAGGCTCTATACCCTCTCGGATATCCAGCATCTCCATTTGGGATAAGGCCTGAGAAGTTCTTCAGGAAAGTCGCTTGGGGTAGTTTGTGTCAATTTAGTGGAGGTGGAACCCTTTCCTGGATTCTCTTCACCTTCTTGATAGGCTCAGCCATGCCCTCCTCTCTGAGGAAAGTTCTGGGTTTACTTGAAAACCTGCTAGGGCTGATTCTAGTCCCCTGGCTGCACCTCTGCCTCCAGCACTCATTATATTCAGGTAATAGCCTTATATTCAGTTGGTCCAACCATGAAAAGTAGTTAGTGGCCTAATGCATAGGCAAGTCCTTGCAAGGCACCAGGAAACTGATCAAGGAGTTGTTTGGTTGGTGTGTGCTCACTGGTTTCTCTCGCAACCACACCACTGCTGTGTTCTCTTATACCAGTGAGAACATACAACCCCAATTTTATGTCTTCTATTTGCCATTTTTTTCTAGTCCTGGTGAGCTTTGGAGTTTCTGGCAGATTTTCTCTGCACTGCCCAACGTGATATGTTCCCCATGTTCCCTGTGAAGTTTACAGACAGGTTTCTCTCTCCTCTGGCTGTCAGGGCCCCTCCCTCTCTGCCTAGGGTCTTGTCTCATCTCTCATAAGTGAGCCCCTGCATTCTCTGTGCCTGTCTTGGATTGGGATGGAGATGCTTCATCCCTACTTGTACTTGACTGGTCCTCCGTAGGACAATGCTTTCATGATATATAGCCACCTCCAGTTCTGATGGATCTCTCCTCCACGCGAATCTTGTCTTTCAAACACATGCTTTCACTCCCAGCTTGCCTAAAAGCCAACTCCATTCTGCAGTGTATTTTAACACTCCCCTCCCCACACCCAACCCTCAGGCCACTGATCTAACAGCACCAGTTCACTTCTAGCATTTAAACTTGTTAATACTCCAAAATCTTCTACATGATGATCAGAGCAGAGGTCTACATCAGTAGGGAACTAGTTAATGGGAAGATAAAGTTCCTACTTGCCTTTCCACCCCAAGATAGGTCCTAATTGTCTTATTCCCTGATATTTGATTGAATTTTTTCTGGTAATAAAAAGAATTGTGGAGTCTAAGTAGATATAAACATATTTGCCATATTTTACCTGCATGTTTCGAGCTGTGTTTCATTCCTCTTGGAACCACATTTTAATAATTAAAACTCGTATCTTTTCTCCTGATTTCTTATCTCATATACATAGTTCTGTTACAAACAGAAGTTTTCCTAGATGAGATGACTTACTTTACTGAGCATTAAGGAATCTTTAAATTATAAACACACACACACACACATACAAATTAGCTGTTTTTGCCTGCACTAAGTAGGGCTGGAAGGTTTTGTAATTAGTATTGATTTTTTGAGCTCTTAGTCCCTGAGTATAGCTCATACACCATAAACTTGCCCTAAGTTTAGCTTTGGCTGCAGAGCGTAGTGGTCCTTCTTTCCTAGACCAAAGTGTATTAAGTCACCAGCACAAAACTGCAAAATAATCTCATTCTTTCAAATGCCTATAAATTCATCCCATCTCCTTCCATTTTTTCTTTAATTCTTTTTTTTCTATAAATGTTAAGCTCAATTAGCAGTTTTCTCTAAACATTAAGAAATTACACCTTAAGAAAGGAGACTGTCAGGACATTTATATTTCACTGACCATGACCCCTGATAAGTGATTTCCTTTGGTAAATATGAGCAGAAATCTCACAATGTAAAGACATTGTTTGGATAGTTGTAAGCCTGGATATATAGTTCTTAAATAATCTTGGCTCTCCATTTTTTAAACTGAAAATAATAGTGGTCAGCATGGAGGTTGAGGATGATGTAAAAATATTGATCCGTTATGTTGCCACATTATTTGGAGAAGTATTGCATTTATTAAATATAACATCATATATTAAGTCCTTACTAATTCCAGTTAACTTGAGAGCTACTAGAACCCGTGTAATGACTTCAGAACCCAAAGCTCCGAGTAGGTGTTGGTCTGTATCCAGGTGTCACCTTGGAAGGCCACACAATGATTTCAATGATGCCAAGATGATGTGGGCCTTCTCCTGGACCTGGATTCAGAAATCAAAGCATATGGTGTTTAGAAATATGAGGGAGATTCCATATCATCCTGTCCAAATTCTTTATTTGAAACAGAGGCCCAAACAAACCAAGTGGCTTATGACGCAAATGGCCTTGAATCATTTCACTCTTTGATGTTTAATTCCATGAGTCAGCTGAGCTCAGTTATGATGTCCAGTTGTGTGGTGATGCACTGGCCTGCTTTGTTACTGCTAGGATATTCTGTAAATGGGATGTGCATTTTAATCAGTTGATTACATCTACAATCAACAAAGGAAACTGCCCGTGCAATGTGGGTTCTCTCCTTATCCAATCGGATAGAAATCTTAAAATCTAGAGTGGAGGATTTCAGAGTTTAGAAGAAGAATTTCTGCCTCAACTTCAGCATTATCTTTTTTCCAAAATTTTCAGCTAGTCAGCTCGCCTTAGAGAATTGAGACTAAGGACCTCAGCATCAAATTTAGAAGTCTTATCTTGTGATTTGGCCTACAGAATTCAGATTGTCAGACCCCATGGCTGCGTGAGTTATTTCCTTATAATAAGTCTTTTAATACAATAAAATCTCCCATAGATTGTGTTTCTCTAGAGAACCCTGACTAATACAGTCTTCAAGTTTGATCTTCCTATGATCGCCCTTAGAAATGACCAGTTTTTAAGATTAGGACATCTGGATTTTTACAAATATCACAAGTTGTTTGGTTCTATGTCAGGTGAGCTCAGAGTACAATAGAGCTGGTAAAGATTATTTTAAACAAAGCAAGGAGCGACTACTAAAAAACTGGGAATTTTCTCATCAGGTTTATTCATTAGATTTGAGGGTAATACTAGAAGGAATGATGCACAGTGTTCTGCAAATTCTTTTGAAAAGGTATATTTTCTTCAAGGACAAGTGCATGAGCATTTCATGGATATTTTTTAAAAACAGAGCTAGACATCCTCACCACTTTATAGCCACACCATAGAGACTGTTCCTGAACATCGAATGTAGTTTCACAGGCTGTATGGCATACCGCAGGGGAAGGCCACATGGAAACGCCGTCAGTAAGAAGGAGAGTGATGTTCTGCTCTCTACTCTATGCTTTTCCTTCAATCCTGATTTTCTTTAATAAACCCAACTCAATCATATATTTGGGTATGTGGCTTTGCCTCCACTCAGTAGGCAGAATTCTGCACAACTACTAGACAAATATTGCACAACTCCCATTCAACTTGGCTAAATGTGATTTTTCTTCACACATATCCCCCCTTGTTTAACCAGCCATCTGATTAAACAGTGAGGTAGATTCGATCAAGCTCTCAGTGAGAACATTTGGTGGGGAAAAGCATAGCATCATTTGTTTGTAGGCTCCTTTCCCTTTCCAGTGTTCTCAATATCCCATGATGAAGGAGCAAGGTTCATAGAAAGCATATTCAACTCCAGGAAGAGCAACACCTTCATACAACTTGAAAACTGTACCTCTAAAAATACTTCTATTTCCAAATGCTAAAAACTGCACACCATGGAATTTTTAATTCACATGAGGAAAGGGGAAGCTAAAGTTTGCATTTGCTTTTCTCTGCAGCTCTGGCTGTTTTGAGTTTCCAAGGACACGAAGGAAGGAAGTCTTCTGCCTTTTGGATTCTAGCAGGAATTCTATTTCTGGCCTCACAATATGATATATTCTTCCTCATTTGTTCACTTGTTTTCTTAAGGACAGTAATACCTAAGGTATTAACATACTATCTAGTCCAATTTCTGGTCTGAACTTTTCTAGATACTGATAAAAAATGGACAAGGCTATGTTCTCAGCATTGTAAAGCACTAATCAGCTTTGAATGGCAAGTGCAGTTCCAGATTTTTTTTTTAATCTTTCCATACCTAATGGGTCTGTATTGTCAGTACTTAGCATATATTAAATAACCAATAAATGAGTTATCATTAATTATTATCATATCTTGCTAAGAAACACACATTTTGAAGAGGTTATATGTATAAATTCCATTAGGGCTAAACAGCAGGGAAGATTAAAATATTCTAATTTTAAAAAAAGCTTCATTACCTTTCTCATGTTTTGAAATTGTTCTGAAAGATAAAGCACATATTCAGCGATGGTCTAATTCTTTGTGACTTTACACCAACAAAATTAGCTTCTCTAGTGGGTACCCTGACAGAGGGAGAGGACCAGAACAGTAGATCCAACGTGGATACTGGATGCTATCCGACATGGTTTATCTTCCATCCTTCCTTTCTTTTTCCTTTTTGTGCCTTCTTTGTGCTCAAGGCACAGCTGCTTCTCTGATGCCTTCATAATTCCTAGCTAGCTCTAGGGTCAGAATCCTGAGTCACAGCAAGTTAACACAGAGCAGAAGCTGAAGTCAGTTGCTGAAACTCAGAGAGAGGCTTCCGATTAGCACATGGTGGTTTCTTTGAAGTGGCCTGTGAGCCGCTGCTTCAAGCGTCTCAACTGAACTGGGTCAGTGTAAAACCAGCGACACTGGCTGAAGCATTCCCAGATGACACTACACTTACTTATATATTTCTTCATTACCTGGAAACGTGGGTTCTTGATGGTGTGCCAGAGCAGGGAGAGAAACTTAGGCAGTATTGGGCACTGCTCAGTGTGTCACATGTGGCACCTCTAAGCCTGTCTGTTACAGGAGGAGACCACACCACCCGGGATTCTGACTGGAGAAAGGGAGAAGCATGAGCAAGCGGGCCCTGTCAGGACTCAGTTGGCTGGGGGAGGCCACAAAGCTCAGGTTTACATCCTCAGGAGCAGCGGACACCAAGGAGAGCTCTGGAACACACAGACAGAAGGAACCACAGTGGTCCTTCTACCCTATGTTTGATGAGGACTTTCAAGCCAGCAGTCACTTAAACAGTGAGAGGATACCTCCCCCCAACCGAGTGCTCTGGAAAATATGAAGGATTTCTTAATACTTTTTAAGAAATTTTAAGAAATCTCTTCAAAAGCAGTATGTACAGGGTGGGCCACAGAGGCTCAGCAGGCCGGAATGCTTGCCTGCAATGCCAGAGGACCTGGATTCGGTTCCAGGTGCCTGCCCATGTTAAAAAAAAAAAAAAAAAAAAAGCAGTACGTACAGTTATTGAATATCCTAAGTAAAAGGAAGAAGAAAAAAATAGCCCTGCATCATTTGTGTACATATATGAAGTAAAGCTGAAAGTTTTAAGGTTAATTTGACAATAGAACCTTTTCATTTTTCTGACTTTTTAAAATGATGGACTGAGTTACTTTACAACTCCAGGGTGACTAGATCAGAGAACACACATTGACAGGCCTACAGGGACAGAAACCAAGGGTAAGGTGTCCCTGCCCCTGGGTACAAAGAACACCTGTAGCGTCTACGTCCCATCTGAAGGGGGCAGCACCTCAGACTGTCACTTTCACACCGAAATATTGGTCTTGCCACATCCCTCTAAATTTTCTGAAACGTAGAAATCAAGATTTTTAAGCACAATCTCTTCCCCATTTTAAATGTTGGCCAGCTTCATAACTGTTAAGGTTTGCTGGGTGCCAGCCAGTGTTATGGTTTAGGAGTATTTGCAGGTATAATTCTAGAAACTATCTTTTCTTTTAATATAAAGCAGAGAAGATAAGCAGGTTGCCCACAGTCACACACAGGGTTAATAAGAAACAGAGCCTAGGCATAAACCCAAGCAGTCTGGCTCCTGCAGCCTGCTCTCTCAAGCGCCCCGCAGTCCCTCACGGCCGCTGTCAGTATTCGTAGTATCCGTTCCTCCTCTGTTCTCTTTGAGTAATCGTGTTATGTAGGAGGTGGGGTCTTGATTGTCCAATCAAACATGGAGATTCCATCTTCCCTGCTGCTGATTGGTTTTTGCCTATGGGCCTAAAGCAATGGATGCATGTTATTCCCTTGGCCACTGCCACTGTGATTGGTTCAGGAATTGGCACATGACTGAATTTGGCTCCCTGAGCCAGCCCAGCCTAATCTCCAGAGTTGCCATTTTGAAGAATGTATACATCTTCTAGTGCATTAAACCAGCTTGAGTGGCTTAAAAATTTTTTTCTTTTTGTAGGCAAAAGCCTCCCAATTGAGTCAGCCACTTAGTCAAACAATTTAAGAAACCTGCATGATTTAAGCAAGACAAGTCTCAGCACACACATATATGCAAACCTTATTGTCTCTTAGCTACCTCTGAAATTTGGGAGATAATTCAGAATGAGCTTTCCTTGTTCCTCTCTCTCTCTGTCTCTTTTTTTTCCCCTTCTATCCTCTGTGTGATTTTGTTAAAGACTGCCTGCTGAGCCATCGTGACCCACCCTGCAGTGCAGTTCTAATGTAATGAATTCTATATATCTTAAAAGCTGCCAGCTGTCACTGGTTTCTTCCCACTAATAGTTCTTTGGAGTAAACTGGGCCCAAATATTAACTATCATTTTCAGAGATTATGTTTCAAACTTTCCAGGCATAAGGGTCCAGGAGATCCTCTCCTCCAAGGCTGAGTGGCCTCTGTTTTGCATAGCATATATGTATATGTGAGTGTATATGTGTGTGGAGTGTATTCATAAATTCCTAAAATATATACGTATGTGTGTGTGTGTGTATACACAGTCTGACGGTAATTCTTTCTATTGATTTATATTCAAATGGTAATATATATAATAATAATATATATGGTAAATATATATAGTCTAATAGTAAGAACCTTTTATTTATTTTGTTCCTAAAAAGGAACTTATAAATATGTAAGTTTGCCGGTAAGAAACAGGAACAATACCGGGGGTGGGGGGGTGGGGCTGTCAATCTGAGCACATATCCTTTGTATCTGCTAGCAGTCTGCTAACCTGACAGAGAGGAGTTGGCAATGAGTGGCTGGCCCACCTCAGTGGGTCCCCGGATGGAGGCCCCTGGCAGCAGCTGCTTTGGGACCTGCTATTACCTACCCCCGATTGGGCAGCCTGGCTCCTAGGAGAGCCAGTACTTTCCTCTGTGGCTCTTGAGCTGGGCAAGAGCACCAAAGAAGGGGAGCTAAACCTCCTTTAATTTACATTTAGTGAACATGGTTTCATTTAACACATTCATGCTTCTTTGGCAGAGAGAATTATGTGGTTGAAAACAATCTCTTTTTTCCTCTTAAAACACTGGAATGAGAGAAATAGTTAAATTGTGTGTGCATGTGTTTACACTTCACACACAGTACATTCAAATTAATGTTCTATCAAATTGCTGTGATTAGTTTTCCTATTCCTTAGATCAATACGCAACTTAATCATTAAAGTCATAGATTTTAACACTTGATGTTTGACTTTTTAACAATATTTACTAATTAGATTATAATGGCTTTACTTCTCAGTTTATTTAGAATTTCCATTATTAAAAATCATATTTTGCTAATTTTTCCTATATTTACAGTACTGTCATAAAGTTATACACAGTATTTGTGTTTATGTACATGTATATTTATATATATACATATATGCATACGTGGATTAGAAGCTATTACAAAGGGGTACAAGGAAACTTAAGGGTGGTGGATATGTTTATTATCTTAATTTTGGCGTGGTTTCACCGGCATCTGTAAGAGCCAAAGCTTAATAAATTGTACAGTTTCTTTACCTGTCTGCAATTTACTGTGTGCCAATTACATGTCAGTAAAGATATTAAAATCAAAAGGTGAGAAATAAAACATAAAAATGATCAACTCCCACAATGCTCTTTTTATATGTCAATTTACAATGTTAAATGGAGACTTTCCTATTTCCACAGCTAGAGAGTAAAAATAAAATCTTGGTTTAGAACCATTTACTATTATTTAACGTTAATCGAAGTTTCCTGAACTCCACCTTCACATGTTTTATTTCTGTAACTGAGCCCCAAATCTTCAAATGTGGGCCATTTACCTAGGCAGTGAGGGTTCCTACTTATCAAACTCTGCCCCTCAAGGAGATAACATACTTACTTGTATGACAACTGTGATGGGAAAAGGGTAGAATAAAAGCACGGCATATAGAAACACTTCCCTTCCAGGGACATTCCCTTCCTAGTTTTGTCATTAACATCACTGGGTGCAGATTCCGTGATTTATTTGCCTGTATAAGAAAAGATCTGGTGGGAGACCCTATGTTTGGGAGAGAGGTTGTAAATAAATGCTACAGGAACTAGGTGGAAAATAAAAATGAGTGGAACAGGCCAGAGGTGCAAATATTCTTTACTAAGGAGTACACATTCTCTCGTTTTTCTTTGAAACTGCAGTTCTATAGGTTTGAGCTTCCTTTTCCTGTTTTTGGTAGGCGGCCGACTATAAGACATAATTGCATAGGAGGGTGAGTCACCAGTGTACCGTGAGCTCCTGGCCTGAGCTTGTCCTCAGGCAACTACTGTCCTGCTGCTCTGATGGCTATTGCTTGAAGGAAGGACCATAAGCCAAAATGGAAGGTTCATTGCCATTTCCAAGAGGAGATAGAATTTTGAACCAAATTTCCCAAAACTTTAAGATTACAATTTTACAAGGCCAAGAGAGACACATCAGTGGGCCAGATATGGCCGACTGCCATACCTTTCACCCTTCAGTTTAGGATTTGTGCTGTTTAGGAAGTCTTCCTATTCCTCATTTCTACTTCTTTTTCATATAAAATATATGAGGATATATATTTTAACCCTAGTTCCCTTGCATTGCAAGGAAGAAAGTACAATAGATTTGGCTATTCACTTTTGATTCAGGTTACATACTTTGGTTATTTTCTTCCTCACTTTCTTCCCTAATACCACGTAGCCAATTTATCAACTGGAAACAATGGTGCCATCTAAATTTCAGTAGTGCTAATCTCTTTCATTTTCCTTTAATTTTTGCTTTATTGAAGGATATGGGTGGGCATAACTTTCTGACTTTCACCCAGCTTCACTGATAGTAATAAAAGTTTATTATCATTTCAGGAAAGAGAACGGTTATACAAAGGATTTATGGATAGAATAAACAAAGGAAGTGATGATAAAATTTAATCACACAACTTCCATTGAGGAGAATTATTTGGCATGAGAGTCACCAATTATGTGTTGCTATAGGTGATAAAAAAAGCATAGGAACCAAAAATACACAGATGATTCCCAGGCCTCATTTTATTTTATATTTGGACCTTCATCTTCACGGCAGTGTTTGAAGTTTGCTTGCTGTTGCTTTACCATGGTGACTAATAAGGAACAAAACTATTTTGGGTTTTTCTCCTGCTCTACATACCTTGGGTATGAATGATGAAATAGTTAAAACAAACACACACACATGCACTTGGGCACACACACGGGACACTCAGAAAGGGAGCTGCAGTAATTGCTCTGTTAGTGGATCTGTTATGATTCAGTACCCCTAAAATTCTTGTTTGGAGGATACTCATCTCCTCTTTAATTTTTGGAAAATGCAATTTTCCAAAATTCCAGAATACACTAATCTCCTCTTTAATTTTTGGAAAGTGCCTATATTATAAAAGTTTATTTTGTTATAAAAAATGTTAGTATTCATATGGAAAATTTTCAAATCATATTACATGAGCTTTGAAAAAGTGAACAAACAGTATCATATCATGGACCCAAATTAACATGAGAACTGCATAAACTAGTAGTTGATAAATATGGCAAACACTTAGAGATGCAATGTGTGATTGATTATCTTAGGTACTAAAATAAAATACCAGTAGTAAGCAGTGAGTAAATATATATTTCCAAATTATTGCTTCGTCTAAAGAACAAGGAGCATTATTTACAACAAAGTAATTTTAAGATCATCATATGAAAAGATCAAAAGTACTGATGCAAAAGATGACAGACATTATTATATGAACTGGATTACAGTTCAGAAATCACAGCTCATTCCACTGTTCAATGCTGACATTGTCTCCATAATGAAAATGTAAGAATTGAAGCTAACTGTAGCCAAAAAAATAATATATGGTCTTTTTTTTTAACCTTAGCATTTGTTATAGCACTGGTACTCCCTGTGGAACTCTCTATTTTTTGAACTTGCATGGGAACAAGCAGTGATTTGCTTGATTTGCGTGTCTCTGGTTGGAAAATATTCACCAATACAAATTTTTGTTTTATTCTAACTTTGTTGATGGCAGATGTGTAACATTATAGAGGAAAAAAAGATGATACATTTCCAGTTGACTTATTGGGAGAAGTGACCTACAAAGAGGGATGGATTCTTAGGTGAATCAGAGAGATAAATCTTTCTGAAAATGCAAGACAAAATCTCACCTAGTTTGGTTCTAGAAGATTCAAATGTTGGTTAGTCCAGTGCTGTGATGTGTAGATTTGCAAGAAATGTTCATTAAATCACTCTAAATTTTACCCAACCATATGGTAAGGTAATATATACATATGCTATACATAATATATATGCTAAGTCAATCTTAGCAATATGTCATAGAGATACTGAAGTGTAAAAAACTGGCCACTCTCGTCATTGGGTAACTTTATGATCAATTAAATCATGGGTGCCCCAGTGAAGCTAATTTCATCATGTAAATTGGTCTAGCTCTTTCTTCCTTCATACATCTATGCCCTCTATTTTTCAAGAGTTTGATATATTTTTTGCACCATATTTTCTGTTTCTCTAACAACCATTCTGAGCACCATAACTTTCTCTTATTCTTCTTTTTTTTGCCTTGAGATTTTCATACTGTTACCTTTCTTAAGCATAATAAATCTCTTACAGAAAC
Source organism: Tamandua tetradactyla (assembly GCF_023851605.1). Lineage (NCBI taxonomy): Eukaryota > Metazoa > Chordata > Mammalia > Pilosa > Myrmecophagidae > Tamandua > Tamandua tetradactyla. Next base: position 73,365,264 of record NC_135327.1, read on the forward strand.
ACTATTGTTATAATTACATACAGTCTTTAATGTCTGGTCATAAATCCTGATGCTTTTCCCAACATTTAGGTAAACATTACTTTTTCTTGGTTAGACTTTCTCCACAGGTCAAATAGATGCTACTTATCAGGCAAAAGTTCTTTCTTTCAGTACAGAAAAGGGCATTTTCTAGCTTGCTTCTTTGCGAGTAATTTCAGTGATGGTCTATTGTCTCACCTACATATTTCACTAGAGTTGGTTATATATAGCTTTAGCTTATATATCTTTATCATTAATACTAATATTGGATGTGATAATTTTTCATCAGTAACAGTCAACATTTTCATTGTGATCAACCAGACAGCCATATGAGTAGGAAATACTTGCTCACCATTTTTTTTCTTACTTTGACCAACAAGATTTAAAAATTTGTGAAGCAAAACATGACAAGCCTCTCAAGTTCACATATCAAGCTCGAGTACACAAGAGCTACTTGTCTTCTTCTGTAAACCCTGAATCTTTACACAGGATTGTTTTTACCGCCTATGCATATCTGAGGGCTGCTGAGGTTAAGTTCTCAGTAACTGGATCAGTTTTCTCAAGATGGGAAAGGGATTTAGCCCTCTGGTAAAGGTGGACAACATCTGTTCTCAGATGTGGTGGGTACAGCCATTTGCTCAGACCTTTGCACTAGCACTTGCCCACTGGAACCATCATTACTTTCTTCTATGTACGTATGCACCACAGGAAAGTAAAATCCAAGGGCAGGGGCCTCACTTTTATTGCCCCTGAAGTTAGCACAATGCCTAGCATTAAGTAAGTACTCAATCAATGTTTGGTGAAAAAATGACTGAATTATTGAAGTGAGACATATCTTTTTCTTTGCCTTTTCTTTTTTTCATAAGGTGTCTAAATATCTGACCACACAGTAATATGAAAACTTGAAAAACATTTACAAAAAAGTTGATTTCTACATATCCCTGAATGGACAGATAATATAAATTCTGTGTTCTTAAAGATTAAATTTATGGGTCATGCATTTGACACTTAGTTTGCCAGGCAGACAGAATATTTCAGTTCTGTTCAAAGAGACTACATTGACTAATCTATGAACACAATCTAGTTTCAAGGAAAACAGAGACTGAACTCTGGAACAGAACATCAAAAAGAAAAATATGAATTAATAATTAGTTACAATAAAGGAAGATTCTTAATAGGAACATAACCATGTATCAATGAGAGGACAATTTCAGACAGGTGAATATTATCAATATAAATTTGCATATCAAAGCTTTTACCTCCTACAAGGAAATATGAACCTCAATTAGAGAAAACTCTACTATTTTATGCATTTATACATAAATTCCAGAGAGAGTAAATTGTGGGTGTTCAAACGAGCCCTTTTTCCTGAAAAGAAGGAAGACCAACTGGAGCAGATGAGCCAGGAGAGCAGAGACAGCAGGAAAGGTGAGAGAGAGACGAAGGTCTAGGAAGAACCCTTCTCTCAGACACGCTTGGCATGAGTAGGGAATGATGCACAGCAATAAACTGTGGGGGGGAAATAAATGGGAAGATATGAATACAAACTCTGTGGCAAACTACAAGTCTGTCATATTCACCTTCAAACCTCTAGGGATTTAACACTGCACAGAGAGCTAAATAATGGCCAAATTGTATTACTATACTACTTATTTTTCCATTTCCTTTTAGTATCTTTCTACATGGGCTGCTGAAAGGGTCTCTTGATCCACCATATACAATTCTGTCTTGGGTAAGAGCTATATAACAAGGATAACTTCACCAACTGTTGGTTTTTTTTTTTTTTTGCACGGGCAGGTGCCGGGAATCAAACCCAGGTCTCCAGCATGGCAGGCAAGAATTCTGCCATTAAGCCAGTGTTGCACTGCCCTGACCATTGGTTTTTAAGTTGCCAAAAATAATTATTTGAATTTGATGTAAAACAAACTTTTGAAAGCAGAAACACCAAATCAGCTGACACGCAAAAAGCTGTTTCTTATCCTTTGAAAGCAAGTGTTAAGTTGCTTGTAGAACTCCAAGGAATATTAGATAATATTGCTTCATCATACCCTCAATTTCAGATCCATCTATGCAAATTAGATGACAATGATATTGGGAAGGATTTAAGTATAAACTCTGAAAAGACTGATTGATTTATTGGGTTGGATATGGATTTCAACCTTCAAATGCATTTTGAGCTCTACTGTTTTCAAGGAGCCAACCCCTCTTGAGTCTTGCTATTTTTCTCTAGAGAGGCACTGACGCATCCTATAAAGGGCCATTACAAGGTAGTAAAGTCACTGAAGGCTTTGTTGGCTAGAAATTAAGATAAGATACTGCTTGAATTTATACTATCTCAGAATAATCTCGAAGCAAATAGTCAGAAAGCTTTTGTCAGAAAGGGAATGCTTGGTTCGTAATACCTATGGACCTTTTTTTTGTATGCTGTATGGCAGGAGTCACATTTCTCTCTTTTTCCATGTGAGTATCCCGTTATTGCAGCACCATTTGCTGAATTTTTGTGGTTTTTTTTCTTTTTTATTTCTTTCTTTTGTTTGCTTGTTTGTTTTCTGGGGAGTGCATGGACCAGGAATCGAACCTGGGTCTCCTGCATGGCAGGCGAGAATTCTACCACTGAACTACCTTTGCACCACTACCTCCACCACCACCACCATGTACCTTGTAACTGGCAAAAATAATGACAATTTAAAGAATTGAACAGTTCTGGATATAGCAAGATATCCATTTCTTAATCTTGGAAAAAAAACTTGCATTTATATTAACTCAGAAAGAGTTATAAATTTTGATGTCAAAAAAAAGTTGTTTTTAATGCCTAACCTGACCATGTTAGCTTAGTGTTTGAATGTTTACTTATGAAAATCAAAATTAAATGTGCTTTAATTTTTCTTTCAACTAAATAATTCTTCTTTTCAACATTCGTATTTTCATTTATTATTCCTTTGTGGTGGTATGTTGGTAAATGTTTTGCAACCAGCTCTCTGGATTCAAAACATTTGCATATTTATACATATACACATATTTATTAGTTTTTACTGATATAAAGGATGTGCAAGACAAAATTTACAAGTAGTAATAAAATATACAAAACTTTTTGTGGTGAATCCTGTATAGCCAGTTGATTCTCACAGATGCTTTTCATTAATTTTTGCTGAACTCTCATATCTGCAGACGACTTATTATTACTATTGGCAAACAGATGTAGCTTTGACATGAACATTGGTTTATATTTTTGTTTATGTTAAGGAGTAAGATGAAAATGAAACCAGGAAGATGTATGTTGGAACTTCACTAGTTCAACAGTCACCTGACTGACTACTTTGCTGAACTGGGTAATGGTTTTTGAAAAATGGAAGAACAATTCAATTTTTTTTTGTGCTATTCACAATGTATTGGCTATAGATAGGGCACATTTTAAATTTCATACGTTTAAATTATTAACATATTTCTCCATCACTTTCTTTTATCTACATAGTTAACAGAACAATAAATCAATCCCTAATTTATAACCTTTGCCAATTTTCACAGTGTAAATTCCAGGATATCAGTGTAAGTCACTGAATACAATATTTGTAAGTATTTTCACACACAGAATCAATAAATATTAAGTAACCTTAAGAGAACAGAAATAGTAAAATGAAAAATAATTAGAAGTGATGAGTTTTCAATATTTTTGTTTTATTATGATTTATTAATTGTAAGCTTATATAATTTACTTTTTAATAATGGTTCAGGTTGCAACTGGCTTGCAAAACTCCTGAAAATTTAACCATTAGTTTTGAAGAGCTGGTGTAATGCAGTGGTAGCATACCACTGCTCTTTTGAGTCATGACTAAGTTCAATTCTCTCTAACTTCAGGGACACAGTACCTTGGAAATAAAGGTCTGAGAAGTAACTAGCAAAAAGAAAAAAATTCACAAGATCGTTATTTAATGCCATATATAACTTCATATATAGCAAACTGGCATTGCTTTGCTTCTAGGTAGCACCCAATCTTCAGTACACTTTGGGTAGATTTAATGGTTTTTGAGATACAGTTGTAAAAGGCTGGAAATTCAATTCTGTCTTTCCAAACGTACTTCTGAATAGGGGCATACAGTCTAACTCTGCTCCCACAGTCAACGATTTCCTCCCATTTTATGTAAAGGGCAATTTGTTCACCATCCACTTCCTGTTTCCCTGGCGGCTGCGCCCTTTCCGGTGGGGGGAGCAGCTGCAGCTGGCTTTCTTGCCAATGGAAGGAAAGCGGCAAATACACGCAAGACTCAGGCCTGAGTCCTTTCTTAGGCTTGCTTTGAGGGCCACACACCTGCGCAGTTTCGAGGGTGCTTTCCAGGACAAACAAAACTCGCACGATCGTATTTGTGTCACAAACTTTAAAATTAACGACTCTGTTTAGAAGCAGGCAAAGTGCTCAGCTTTGTCTGAAATTTCAGAGTATGCCATTGGCTGACTTCAAAGAGGACTGGTCTCAATTTTAAGGGCCATCAGCATAAAGCCTGCTTTGTCTTCTCCAGCCTTACGCTCTCTGCTCAGGCAAGCACATGGCTGTTCTTTAGCCAGAGACCCTTAGTGATCATCTGTGTCCTGGGGTTTAGGGATTTGATGCTGGCCGTTTTGCCACAATCTTTCTGCTGGGTCACACTGCCTAAAATGTTGCTGTTATTATTATCAATTTAAAATTGAGTGAAATCAAATTACTATTTTCAAATTCAAAACAGAAAGTTCGTGTCTTGCATTTCATTTTCCTGTTTCAAAATGTCTTTAAAGTTCCTTAGAATAGGACCTATCCTCATAAATTTAAAACCAATCAGTTAGCCGCTGGTCACTGGTGGGGTTTAATAATATGTATCATTAAATAAAGAAGACAGTGACTCATTTTTTTCTCTTTCCCAGTTACAAATGCACACCAACAGAAAGTTTTATTTGCCCAAGCCCAGTATAAGAAAATGTATTGTAAAAGAAAATGGCAATTACTGAACAGTTTATTGTTGAAAATTTAAATTTTCAAAAGTACAAAAAGGGGAATCTGTAATTTGAACTCTCTGTGCAGTGATCTTTAAATCTCCAAAGGCTTCTAATTAGAATAAGTAATTGATAATGTGTTAACAGCTCATTCATACACAGCACTGCAAAACTTGTGAGTAAAACAATTCAAAGCAACTCTCCAGCCATCTTCATTAGTCATCACAATGAAGAGTCAAGTGGAATCAAATGGCAGAATTAAGCAAGCTGATTAGAAAGTTATGGGGGGAAAAATCCACTTGCACAATTACATTACTTTAGACATGCACACAGAGCACCTATGTACATGATTAGATATCTAAAGGTTAACATGGACCTTTAGTAAGGAAAAGAAAATCAATGAGCACATACCAGAGAAACATTATTTCACGGCTTTTAAAATCATGCTAGGAAAGCTCACACAGATCACCAAAGACCCATTCATCATGATCTTTGTGTCATAAACATTTGATAAGTTGCATAGCTTATTTTTTTCTCCAAGATGTGCAATAAGTATTTATCAACTGAGACTACAAGTTGTCCTGGACATGACTGCCAGGAAGAAGTGTGCAGCACACAGCAGATACAAGGAACCTTAATTCTAAGTAAGTCAATGACAGAGAGTAAGTTCTTGTACTTTGGGCTCACACCTTCACACTCTGCCATAATCTGGTTTTAAGATGGCTGTATTTTGTCTACTGCAAACTCACTTCGGAAGAGATAAAATAATGCTTTCTATAGCAAGACACAATTTTAAATGAGATTCAGGAGTCCTATGATTTGCAAGTTCAACACACAACAACCAACTCTATTCTGTTATCCTCTTGACTACTAAGATTATCAAGAAACAAGACCCTTCAGTCTCTGGAAACTAAATGAGCATATGTCAATGCTAGGAACATTTCCAGTGGTTACTCTTGTCTATAAAAACTAAAATAAGGATTTTGGTAGAGGTCAGGCATGAGGGGCCAGTCCTGCACTGAAATTGTCACTCAAGGAGGAAGTTTCCTTGATGATTTCTGACTTTCAGAAGCTTGGCCACACTGCCTTTAAGCTTGGTCTTCACCATGCCAAACATTACTTTTGCCATCCCTACTATTCAAAACGTATCTAACATTGTCCAGACTGGAAGACGATAACACCAAAGATGATGATACAGTGAAAGAACCTGGACCCTTGATGAATCAACTCACCCTCAGGTCCTCCCCCTCTCTGGGTTTCCTGTTACATGAAAGAAGACATTTCTGAGCTATCCAAGTAGGTTTAAAACTGTATTTCTCTTACTTGTAACTTACATTAGTTACCTACTGCTGCATAATAAAAACATTATCATGCTTATGGGCTTCAAACAATGAGAATTTATTATCTCCCATTTTCTGGGGTCTGAAACCTGGGCACAACTTGGCTGGATACCTGTGACTTCAAGTTTCTAAGAAGGCTGCAGCCGAGTTGTCAGCCAGGGCTGTTGCCTCATCTGAAGGCTCACCTGGGGCAGGATTCACCTCCAGGTTCACTGAAGTGGCTTTTGGCAGGACTCAGTTCCTGAGGGTCTACTGGCCTGAGCCATGTGAGCCTCTCCATACAGCAGTCCACAACACAGAAGCTGGCTTCCTTCAGAGTTGCCAAGTAAGAGAGGGTACACAAGATGGAAACCACAGTCTTTGTGTGACCGAATCTGGGAAGTGACAAGTGACATGCCACTACTTCTTCTATATTCTATTCATTGGATAGGAGGTACTAAATCTAATCCACCTGCAAGGGTTACACAAAGGGTGAACATCATGGGGCAAGCAGCACTGGGGGCCACCTTCGAGGCTGCCAAACTACTCAGTGGAAGATATCCTAACAGATACACCAGATGGGGAAACAACTGAGGAAAAAATAAAGGTTGGGATGCTAAATGCTATGGGGATTTTGATATCCTTCTTAAGTATAACTGCAACAGGTCTTCTGAGTGTATTCTACATGCCTAAAATGTTGAAACTAGAAAACAACTCAGTTTAATGAAGTCGAAGGGCACAGCATACATTGTTGTAATCTGATACATAAAATTCACATAGTAAGGTGAATTCTGGTATTTCCTTTACTGAATATATATCAGGTAATAAGTTGAAACTAAGGATGGATATAAATATGAATAAGACTGTTCAAAGCTCTAAGTACCTGAAACAATTGGAGGAGGCATATAACAGGTGTGCACAATATGGTAAGCAAAATAAAGGACAAATGGCTGGAATATAATGGAAGAAATTAAGACTGGAAAAAATTGTAGGCATGCCAGAAATGGGCTCATGAGATGCCACTATCCATGGGAAGAGGCTGTATGCTGGGATTGGGTTCACATGATGGTAACATAAATATTCTAGAGCTGCACAGTCCAATATGGTAGCTACCGGTCACCTGCAGCTACTGAGCACTTGGAATATAGCTAGTGTGACCAAGGAACTGATTTTTTAATTTAATAATCTGCCCTCTGATGGAGAGGGCAGACCTGGACATAAAAGTTGGAATGATTAAATAGCAAAGATATCCTTGGGGCAGCAGGGTGTGGACAGAGAATCTACCTCTGACTGTGCCTAAAGCAGGTAGAGAGCTCACGGCTATCTGATATCAAGGCTGACCCCACCAAGCGTTTGCTGGGAGAACAGAAAGAGTATAGGGGGCCTATTAGAGCTAGTACTACATAGTTATTCCCCCACTTCTGGAACTCATGACTGCAAACAGTACCTTTAATCAAAAAGAGTTCAGGAGTCCCCAGTGTAAGTGGCTCTGATCTAACAAACAGTCTTCTCCATTTGTCCTTTGTTCTAGGTAAGTGTAGTTTGAATGATCAGGTACTGATAACCCAAAGCATTAAAATGGGAAGAAAGGTGTTTTTCCCTTGGACTCAGGGCTTGAGGTCTAGCTACTTCTCAGGTAGGCTGGCAGAAGGTGGCTCAGGAAGGGGAGTACTTGGTCTAGTGGAAGAGTGCACCAGCAAAGCAGCCACCATGGCGGGAACGGGGTCAAAATCCCAGAGGGGAAAATGGAATGGATGGAATAGAAAGGCCAGAGGGGGAGAGATCAAATAAAGGTGGGGTTGTAAGAGGATCTATTTCCTGTCCTCTTGCATCTTCTTACATTTGCCCCCAAATCCGTCACATTTTCTCTCTTTAAATTCTTATCTTAATGCACTTTGGCTATGTCTCTGTTTTTTAAGAAAATAGATTTGCCTCCTTTCGAACCACCTAGGTGAGATATACCACCCATTGAACAAATCCCAATGGATGTGTGAAAGACAAAGGTATCATGTGGGACTTTCTGGCATAGGAGGAGAAAAGTGTAGCGTGATGGAAGGACCAAGTTTTAGTGGCAGAGACACCATATTGAGAACTGCGGTTTTCCCACATATTGGTTGGGAGCCCTCAGGCTTCTTACATAACTCCGCCCCCCCGCTCAGTTACCCCACAGCAGCTGCCTGACACCAGTGCCAAATACATGGAGCTGTGGTATGGGCTGAGTGAGTTCTTAAAGTGGAAAACGCCTGTTTGTAGGTACCCTGTTTATATTTCCACTATGAATACACCCATTTCTCCTGCAAGGAACACAGGTCTAAAATTGAATTTATGAGCTATGCAAGAGCTTGCAGGGGATAAGAAAATGTCCCTACCGATATTATTATGTCCATACCTTTAATGATTAGTATGAGCTTCCACACAACTAAAAACAGCCAGAAGGGTGATTCGGATTGCTGGTGGAAATCATTAAACAAGAGGGGTACAAATTTACATCTTATTATGTATGCTAACAACCTTTGGCTCCATTGAGACAGGTGAAAGTAGTACCTGGAGTGTAACATTAAATGAAAAAAAAAAACACAAAAGGAGAGAAAGGATTTATTTTCCTTATCTTTTTTAAAGACCTGAATTAAAGAAGGCAAGTTGCTTTCTGCCTGCTTGGGCAGGCAATTCCAATTTTCAATGCTGTCAACAAAGGGCAGGCCATTCTGTTAATTAAGTAAAATTAAAGCTTGGAGTTGGATGCAGTAAACTCTTGGTGCTGGAAGCAGCCCAGAAGGAAGAGGAGGGGGTGGAGGGAGAGAGGAACATTTGTGGAACCCCTCCTGGGAGAGGCTGTGAGGGTGATATGGAAATGAAATTGGCTCACTCCATCAAGTATCTCATGGGGCCTTCTCCTCGCCACCTCCCATTCTTCCTCACTCTCTTCTTGGCATCTCTGGAGGTGTGTGAAATGGGAGGGGAACAGGAAGAGTGGAAAAGGGGGCGGAGAGGAAAAGGGGCAACAGAGTCTGGAGGTAAAGGAAGTTCCCAATGACGTGCCCCAGGGGAAATGAACACCCCAAAAAAGGTATTGAGGCACTGAGAAGACATGGCTATGCAAGGCAAGAGGAAACAAAGTTGTCTTTTGTTTCCTACTCTGCTTCATTCGCTACTCAGTCCTCATTGTGAAAGTTTACTAAAGGCTAGAGTGGGCAGTGGTTTCACAGCAGTGTAGGGACCCAGGAGGAAGTGTTACTTCCCAAGGCAGGAAGTGGGCCTTCATAAGCAGCCTCCCAAATACCATTTTTGGACTTGCCCCAAGTCAGGTGAGGGAACACGTATTGGGGGCTGACTCTTGGCTCTTTGACCCGGTGCAAGTCCATGAAGGTTCCTGGACTTGCAGGCAATGGCCTCAGTTGTCTCCTTTGCACTGAGCAATTCTTCCTTCACCCATTCCCCGGGAAGGAGATGCTGTGGGTGAGGCCTGGCAGGAGTGGCCATTGGCAGCTCTGGGCCTTGGTGTGTGGAGCTGCACCATCCACTCTCTTCACAGGTGAAATGGCTCTGGAGACTTTCATTCTGTGCTTGTCGTCTTTCTGACTATAGGTCTAATCTTAAATTTTTCCAACACCCTATGATAATTTCATCTGCAATTTGGAAGCACATACAACTGCAAGGAGACCTAACATATTCTAAGGGTTGGAAAGGACTATTAGTAAAGAAAGAGGAAATGAATGGGGATAATTTTTCCTAGAGAGAGTAGACAAGTAACCCATCAATTATCTTCCTTACTCAGGTCAACTAGTCATTGTTTCCCAGGAAGACAGAAAAGATAAAGTGGTCTAATGGTGGACAAGTATGACTGTTCTAATTAGAAGGTGGGAAAATAATGTGGACTTTGCCATTTGCTGGGCAGAATTTAGGAGTGATGCCATGTGGTTGCATGTATGCAGCTTCAGAACAAAGCATCCTCACCCAGCGGAGATGTACTGAAAGAGAGCCAGCCCAAGCTTGACATGTGGATGATGTCATCTGAATATATATATATATATATATATATATATAGTTCAACATGTAAAACTCTTACCAGTCTGGAGACTGGAATACTATGGCTACTGCTTATCAAAGCCCAAAAGATATCTCAGGAAACAATGAGAAAAGCCCAATCTCACATGGGATGTGATAAGTCATAGGACAAAAGAGGATTAAAATTATGGCTACTGCTAGATGCATATCACACTATTTCCCCTTTTGGTGCCTCAATTTCCCTTTCCACCAAGTGGGTGTGCAAATGCTTGGCCACTGGCCATTTGATGAAAGGGTTTAATTTATAAGCCTTCCACGCTATGGCACACAACACTCTCCTATGCATTCAAAGACTGAGTTTATGAAAGTAACTACTCTTGTGCTGCTATCTTCAGGCATGCTCAAGTCAGTTCCAAGTGTGAAGAACATTAGCTCCTTGCTGACTGTCTCCACCCACAAAGGATAACTTCAGCTGAAGTCAACACACTGATAGGTTTCATTAACTGCTTAAATCCTTCTTTATGGGTTTCTGTGTGAAATTCAATGTGCATTCACTGTTGCATCGGACACACTGCTTTGAGCATTTAGAAGGACAGGCACACACACCCACAGGCAAGAATGGAAAGTCTGGAAACCCAGCCCGATCCCAGGAGTGACCAGAGAGGTAGACGGCCAACACAGGTGGAACGAAGATGACGGGCACCTACGTGTGGGTCTCGGGTCTGAGGCCTCGGGAGCAGTGCCTTCCCCGGGGTAGCTGAACGGCTCCTCCTCGTCGGTGTCGGGAGGAGGATAGGGTGGAGGTGGGGGAAGCACTAACTGGGGTGGGCCCCGAGCGGAGCCTCTTGGAGGTTTTTGTGGCACCTGCCGTCCAACACCTACATGGAATCAACGGTGGTTACTTCAAGACAAGAGGACTTCAAGAGGACTCAGTGCTAACACCCACCTGGCACCAAATCCAACCACACTCGTGCCCCAAACCTTCACATTCTAGCGCCCAGTGGTGGGACCCATATCTGCCTGGTTGCAGCTTGTTTCTGGCAGGCATAATGGCGTAAGTGCTGGGCTTTAAAAACTACTCCTAGAAGCCCCCTGAACAGCTCTGTCAGTTAAAACGGACTCCTTTTATGCACTTTAGCCTTCTGAAGGTTCATGGATTTGTTGCTTTAGTTCACTCTCGGTGCTTTCCTATATCCTTTGACCTATTATGGTACAAACAACCACTTCTTTAGTGTGACTCTTTCTAGACCATCTATACTTTCAATCTCTTTCACGGTTTAGAGTAATAGTTTTCAAATTTTGATTCAAGAGGTTCCTCAGGTTGAAAGAGAGTTAGGGGGCAATCAGAACAGCCCCCCTTTTAAAAATCTATTTATACACTGGGAATTCATTTGCAAATTTATAGGAAAATGCCATTCTGCTGCTAAATTTGTTTTTCAAATCAATGACTTATGGTGATAAATGATATGAATTACCAGTGGCAGAAGTCATTTTTACTATGATTCCTTTTAAAACACTTCCTTTGAATTTTTAAAGTTTAGAATTGATATGTAATAGAGTCCAAGCTTTATGCCCTTCTCCAGACTATAAATAAAAATATTAAGAAATGCCAGTTCTTCATCAAGAGATATTTGTTTATTCCTCCTCTTGGTTATAGTTATCTCGACAGAGAAAAATATTAGTCTCCCCATATCCTCACATCATTTCCTCCCTCAAAGCAGTATCTCCAAAAAGCAAATAAGTAAAATAGTCTGGTGGATGCTGTTTGTTGGACTAAATATAAGTTTTTTTACATGAGCGAGCATTTCCTTGGAGCAAGGATGACTGTGCAAGGCACTTATGAATAGTTTCCCTCCTCAAAGTCTGATTTTTTTTCTTTCATATGCTGTATGGCAGGGGTAACATTTCATTCTTTTTCCATGTGAGTATCCCTTTATTGCAGCACTATTTGTTGAACTTTGTTTGGCTTTTTGTTTATCTTTTTTGCTTGTTTGTTTGTTTGTTTTTGGGAAGTGTACTTGCCAGGAATTGAATCTGGGTCTCCCGCATAGCAGGTGAGAATTCTACCACTAAACTACCCTTGCAGCCCCTGAAGTCTGATTTTTGTTTACCAAGAACTTGGGTTAAGAAAAATTGGGCCAGCTATACTACAATTTTAGTGCAAGTTCTAAAAAAATACTTTTCTTTTTACATTTACATAGCTGAACAGAAAAGATGCTCAGCATTCTTTGTGGATAGGAGCTACTTTTTTTGTTTGTTTTTAAACCTAAAGCTCAGACTGCAGTTAAAAGTAAGTTTGGTTTGTGGTGTTGTTATGGTAGTTTCAATTCTTGGGGGTTTCTGGTAGGATGGAAGGTCAGCAAGACCTTCTCCACCATTTCCCCTCTTAAAAATACACAAATTCATTTTTAATAAGAAAGGAGATTCTGGTCTCCTTTCAATCTGTATAAAGACTATTATATGGACTAAGAGAAGGACTTGTGGTGAATTACTACTATCCATGCCTCCACCTTGAGAACTGTTTCTTAGAGAGGGAATTATCTCCATAATTTTCAGTTTTAAAAATCCCACCTTCCTTTTCCCCTTACACCTGTCTATCAGCTGACTGCCCAGCACAGCCAGACTAGGTTCTCCAAAATGGAGAAGAGAACTCATTCCTTTCAGAGGCTGAATCAGGAGGCCCTTCCCTTTGTTGATATGGGTTGTTCTGGCCTGGAAGTCTATACAACTCATTCATGTCCACACTGCCACTTAAAGTAGGCACTTCTTAACAGTTTCAACAAGGAGGCTTCTAAATCTGAAGGGTCTCACCCCTTTAAAAGATGAGTGGGGAGAGAGTTTGAAGGAGGTATAGGGGACTCATCACTAGATAAGAGACACAAAGTTTATTTTTAATGACCATCAGAAAATACCCTGATGCTCTCTTTAAATCTGATGGTATTTTCCTTGGGGTAAAAAAGATGAAGTGACATGAAATATAGGTTATTGGTTATTGTTCATTGGGGTAACCAATTCCCAGGTTGGGAAATGCTAACACATTAAAACTGAGGTATCTACCAGGGGAAAAAAATGCTGACAAGGAGCCAAATAGAGCTTATTAAAGTTTTAGACACTGACAATGCAACCACTTATCCTTGGGAGCAGATCCACCTCTGGGGCTGCAGGCACTAAGCCAAAGGCAAGGGCGGAGGTTCTGAGTGCAATAAATTGCCTTGTGCATGGCAGTCCTAATGACCTGATAATGAGTTTGGATGCACTTTTCATGCACTGGGGTATAGTCTCAGGCCTTTCTTAAAGCCCCTTCTGCAAATTCAACAGCCATTTCTGTCCTAGGTAGATGAAATAACATGGAAAGATTAAAAAAAATAAAATTAACCATTTCTGGTGTGTGGATCTGGAGAACTACATCATCTAAGCCCTTTTCTACCTTACTTGTAAAATGCGGGAGTAGGATATTAAGGGTCTAAGTGGTCTCTTTCTGCTCAAAGATATTATGATTCTGCTGCTCTTTTCTCTGGGTTTTCTTTTTCTCATAGAATATCAGATCTTTGCTAAATAGATAAAAGGTATATAAGTAGAGATCAGTTTTACACAAGATGGTCAAAAATTCCTGAACTGTTGTCAACTGATCTCCAAATCTCATGGGATCTAAAATAACACTCCCTGCCTTTCAAGCAACTTCCTCAGATGCCATCTTAAGAACTGATCCCTTTTCCACTAGAGAGACATGTCACACATCCACACTCATGTCACACATTCACACTCACTGGCTCTACATTTTCCACCTTTTATCAGGATCCATCAGCCATTCTTCATCCTCCCCACCATCCCCACATTCTAAATGCCCACACGATACCCAGAACATATTGCCAGTGGGATATTAAGTGAGCTCTCAACTGTTCATTTCCAGACTTTCTTTCTTCAGCATGAACATTTTTCAGGTTAATGCTATGAAGGAGCGAGGCCACTGCAGGAGTTAATAGCAGTGCTAAAGTGCAATGCCGGCACCCCACACGTATGCAGCTGGCTCACAGCTCACTCACCCATGGTGCTCCTTCGCTTCTCCTCCATGTCCTCAGTGCGACTGGGTACCAGGGGACTCGGTGGTGGTGGCTGTGGAGGAGGGGGGGCAGGCGCCCGCCTCTTCTTCTTCTGTAAATCAATCTGGGACCCCAGAGATATCTATAAGGTGCAAAGAAGGAAAAACGGACAGTATTAGGGTGATTCTCCTTAGGGGAGTGAGATGTATGTGGAACACAAAATGTATTGGTATTGCACGGGGTTAAAAAGAGGGTAGTCGACTTGTTGGTGTCCTTTGAGGCAGGCGGTGGAAGCAGAGATGCAAGGGTATGGGGTGTTTCCTACAAGCAGCATGAGGCAGTGCACTGAGGCTCACTGACACCCCCAAGGTGCCTATGGAAGCTGGAAGTCTGCTCCCTATTTCCTAGGGACTTCAGGCAAATCTGGAGACCTGGTGTCTTTGTTTGTTGAGCTGCTAGGAGAAAAAGCACAGGGTGGGTTGGCTCAAAAAACAATCATTTATTGGTTCACGGTTTAGAGGCTAGAAGAAATCCAAAATCAAGATTTCATCAAGGCTGGATTCTCCTGGAGTCTGTAACATTCTGCTGCTGGCTCGTAGCACTTCCTGGAATTCTCTGGCTTATATCTCTGTGTCCCATCATGTGGCGATGTCCTCTCCTTTTAAGGTTCCGCTGACTCTCAGCTTCTCTTTGTGGCCTTCTCTGACTCGTGGCTTCCAGTCTCTTCTCTTTATAGAGCATCCAGTAACGGGGACTAAGACCTGCCCTGATTCAGTAGGACACGCATTCTTCAGAAGATCCTATCTACAATGGGTCCACATTCATGAAAATGGAAATTAGGGCTAAGGACATGTCTTTTCTGGGGGACATGATTCAACCTACCACCCTTGGTAAATGTCCCATCTGCATAAATATGAGAAGGGAATCCTTAGCTCTTAATTAAATGCCTTAAATAAATTTCATCTAGGAGCTTCATCAAGGGCCACCATAATCTGTGCCTATGCAAAGACGAAGAGCAGCTCAGACCTCACCCTGCCCTGACTTAGGCTTTCTTTCCTGCCCCTGTACCTTGCAAAGCAGTCTGGACTAAGAAACCTCAGCAGGCTGACCCCATTGGGTCTGGAATCACAATGATCAGAACATGGGACATTAAGGGGCCATTTCATCAATCTCCCATTCAGTGCAGAAATCCAGCTTCTGCTCAGACTATGAACAATGAAAAGTTCCCATTCTCTAAAGGCAGCCAGTCAATATAAGGCAGGTCTAATTATTGAAAGGGATATCTGTTTTACCTGTAAAATCATACCTGCTGATTCCAGTTCTTTGTTTCTGAAGTACTATATAATTATCCTCTTTTCCTCACTCTAGGGGTTGTTGATGGGTTCATGGGATTACCTCTCGGTGCTCATGTAGAAATCTGGCTATCATTGGGGAACCCCCAAATATCCCTATCTTCAGGATTCTCTCTTAGATCAGCCCTTTTCCACATAGTGAATCCTCCAATCAACTGCCTGAAGGTAGAAGGTTGTCCTTCAGAGTGGAAATCTCCTGGGAGGGCCCGAGGGCTCTCCTTCAGCATGGAGTTTTTCCCTTCATACCTGATGTCCTGAAGACAGAGTGTCTTGGGCCTGTTGGGGCAGGCAGACCTATGCTGGGGTGGCCAGGGAGGAAAAGTATCTGGTGGTCCCACTGCTCCTTGCCTACACTTCTAGCCAGCTTTGCCATCCATTCCATCTGCACTCTTGTGTGAACTTCTGCCTCCAATTTCTGAGCCTCTTTGCGGTTGTGTCTTTTAGGGTGTTTTCAGCCAGGCAGTCAGATTTCAGCTCCTCTGCTCTGTGAGGTATTTACCACTATTAAAAAAAATTCTAGCTTCCAAAATATTTATCGATAACTGTTGTTGTTTCTTCGCCCTATCTTTGCCTTGATGTCCTTTTACATTTATTTTAGTGGGGATTTAAAAGGAAAGAGATAAATGACTTTGTTTCATTTATCCTAATTTTTTCAATGGCTATCTTGTCCTCTATTGGATTAGTGAGCCATAAATTATTAATTTATTAATCAATCCCCTTTGCTTTTGGCTGAATATTAAGATTGTTTTGTTTCTAGTATTAAATTGCAGTTTTATATTTGCACACATTGCTTTGCTTAAATTCTTTTTTTTTAGTTTTCAATAAATCTTTTTAAATGTACCTTTTGAGCTAAGGGATATGTAAAATTTGGAGGGATAGCACCAGTTTCCAAAGTTGCTTTCCCATGTACAAGAATCTTTGACATGTAATATGACATGTCACATCAGATTTTTTTTTTTCTCAATAGAGTTTATTATTACTATTTTTTGAGCAGTTGTAGGTTTACAGAAAACGTGCATGGAAAGTAGAGAGTTCCCATATACTACCTCACCTCCCCCACCGGTTTCCCTTATTAATATTTTGCCTTTGTGCAGTCCACTTGTGAAAGCCGATGAAACAATATTATAATTACATTATTAGCTAACGTCCATAGTTTACATTACGGTTCACTCTTTATGTTGTAGAGTTCTGTGGTTTTGTTTTTGTTTCTACTGTTTTTTTTAATGGAGGAAAGTAACATAAAGGAAAAAGCAAATTTCACAGCACACCGCAACAATTGGTCATAGAACAGATTGCAGAGTTTGGCGTGGGTTTACAATTCCACAATTTTAGATTTTTACTTCCAGCTGCTCCAAGACACCGGAGACTAAAAGAAATATCAATTTAATGATTCAGCAATTTTACTCATTTGTTAAACCCTACCTTCTCTGTATAATTCCACCATCTCCTTTGATCTTTCTCCCAATCTTTAGGGCTGTTTGTACTATGCCCATTCCAACTTTTTCATGTTGGAAAGGGCTGCTGATGATATGGGATAGGGGGATGGAACTAGTTGATGTTCCGGAGAGGCTGGCCCCTTTGCATTTCAGGACTTAGCTGGTCCAGGGACCCATCTGGTGGTTGTAGGTTTCTGGAAAGTTACCCTAGTGCATGTAGAATCTTATATAATGTCCCAGGTCTACTTTAGGATTGGCAGGAATGGTTTTGGTTGGGGTTTGGCAAGTTGTGATAGGTGGCAGTAACTTAATGAAGTGTGATAAGTGTGACCTCCAGAGTAGCCTGCCATCTCCATTTGAACTCTCAGCCACTGATAACTTATTTGTTAAACTTCTCTTCCCCCTTTTGGTCAAGACAGTATTGTTGATCCCACAGTGCCAGGCCAGGCTCATCCCTGGGAGTCCTCTCCCATGCTGCCAGGGAGACTTTCACCCTTGGATGTCATGTCCCACGTCAGGGGGAGGGCAATGATTTCACTTGCAGAGTTGGGCTCAGAGAGAGTGAGGCCACATCTGAGCAGCAACAGAGGTCCTCCAGAAGTAAGTCTCAGGCATGCCTGTAGGTAGGCTAAGCTCTGCTACCTACACAAGCCGCACCAGGGTAGTCCTCAAGATCAAGGGCTTGGCCTGTTGACTTGGGAGTCTCTGATGTTTGAGACAGTATCAGGGGTTTACCTGGTGGTAATGTTTAATAGTTCTATATTAAAAAAAAATGTTTACTGAGGTAACATGAGACTTCCCACCGTAAGCACTTTTGGTCATCCAGTGGTGCCCATTATGTGCGCAGTGTTGTCCCACCATTCCCACCGTCCGTGAGAACATAATTTCGTAGTTTCTGCTTACTTAGTTGGCCTAGGCCTAGCAGCAAATCCTCCTGCAGTCTGGGTTGCCCACCTGCTGAGCCTGTAAAAGCCCTGCAGTGGGTTGTTTGAAGCTCCCCTGGTCCTTCCATAGAGCACAGATGGGTGGGTTTCTGAAGGTGGCCTTAAGATGACTGCTCGGTAGTCTGGGGGGAGACAGTGTCGGCCTGGACCACGGGGCACGTAGGCCCCAGTCTGGCCCTGGCCCGCGCAGGAGGGGTGGGCAGATGGGGACGGAAGAAGAGAGAAGTCTGGTGGGGGAGGGGTCCTGAAGCCTCCAGCTCATGGGCCTGCCCCCCGCCCCCCATCTTTCCTCAGCTTGGGGGCAGGTGGGAAGTCTGGGGCGAGGGCTGTCAGGCTGGTCTTGGTCCCAGAGCCTGGCTGGTAACTTGGCCTCAGGCGGTGAGTCCAGAGCTGATGGGTGGGGAAGGACCTGCGGGGTAAGACGTCGGCCCCCGGGGCCACGTCTGTGGGGGTGTCGGTTCAGCGTGGACACGCGGGGACTGAGTCTTCATAGCCTCACCGCTCACAAGCCTGGCATGTGTTTAAAGTTGAAAGTGCACTTTTTGTCTGTAAGAGTTTGTGCACATCAGATTTTTAATAAAGCTGCCAAGACTTCTTCAAATAAATGGATGTCAAAAATTTTTGTTTTTCTGTTAGCTACTTATTAATATTGGTCCATTGCTCTAACCTTGGTACTATCCTATTTGTTGATGATAATGTTGAGAGGCAAAGAGCCTTGATTCTGTAATCTTAACTTCTTTGAGGTTTGACATTAGTCCATTCATTCATTATGATTATTGGAATGCTGCGAATTTGCCTACTTGATTATCTTCTAGTTCATATGTCTCAGTCTCTTCTTAAATATAATAAGAGACTTTCTTCAATGTCATTATTTCACCTATTCCCCCAACTAATAAGCAAACAGTTGTTGAATACTTATTCTGTGATAGGAACGGCAGTGGATGCAAAGGGTAGGAAGTTATTGACCTCAAGTTGCTCACAGTCTAATGAAGAAGAGATAATTCTATAAAATTTACAAGATATTCTGGGCTGGTAACATTGCTAAAAATGGGAATCTGGGGTTTAGTTGGGGTCATGGTTTGTTCAGTGACCCCATGCTGGGTAATCAAAGCCCTCTAAGTCCTTACTAACTGTGTGTACAATAATGAAATATTCCAGAATTCTGCTGAGTGTCAACATCAAGTGGGAGGTAATTAGAAGAGGGGAGCAGGAAAGCTGTCTGGTTTACCCAATTTGGAAAAGCAATTTCAGCTGTTGAAAGATGTCTCTGGCTCACTTCCCTTGTTACAAGATTTGGAGAAGTATTAAAATCCTCCAGCCTGTGCCAAGATTGCCCAGTTTCAACCACTGACTGTTCTTCTCCCAGAGTTAATAATATTCATTCAACAAACATTCATGGAGCACCATCCATGTTCTAGGTACAGTGCTACTCCTGATAAATTAATGAAGATAAACTATTGCAAAGTGTTTGGCCAGGCTTGAGACCCTCCAATTGAAACAAGGTCGAATGGGCAAGAGTGTTTTTTTTTTTTTCTGGAGTTTCTGTTAGTTTAAGTTACTTAAATAAAAATGTTCTAATAGATGCATTTATGGACTTCCAGAAATCCATAAATGAACATTGGCTGAGAGTGACACAAATGATTCTAAGGACTGATATGTTATATCTCATATAATAATCTCAAAATCCCTATTAAGAAGATTATTTTACTATGTCTGTTTTATAAATGAAGATGTTTATAGATGGTATCTTGACCATAGTCATAGAGTCAATTAAGTGGTCAGGGTCAGCATTCACCTTGACCTGACTCTAAACCCATGCTCTTCAACCTCTTTCATAATTTAACCTTCTTGGCCTCAGGCTGATAGGTCTGGAAGAAATAAACTCCTGCAATTTTAAATGGCAATTTCTATTCCTATAGTAATGACATGCCATAAGTGACTGAACAACATGGGGTTTTTATTGTCCTACCTGTTAAATATCCTCCTATACCTACTGGGTATTTTAGAAACCAATTTGTGCTTGAAATTATTGCTTGAAAACAAAAATTAAACCCAATGCATATTTTAGCACATTCTTTGAGAGACCCTTGACATCATGACCTGCTAGCTTTCCCAAGTTTCCTTCTGCCCGTTTTCCTTCCTAAAAAACTAAGAAATGGAGTGGCCTGTTTTGGTTGGTGGGGGCTGATTTCTAACATGCTTATCTGGTCTATGGCAGCAAAGAAGCTTTCTCCAACAGCCAGAACAGAGCATTCAATTTCTTGGTCTTTTAGAAAGCATTCAATCCATGGTGGCCACTTTGGTCTCTTAACCTCATTGTGCTGGTCATGTGCAATGCCAGAGTTGAGGCCAGAAGATGTTTATGGAGAAGAGGAGCTTTCAACGTAAAGTGAAGAGTTATGTGGCATAAAATGCAAAGACTCGTGTCCCTAGCTCTATGCCGGCAACTCCGTCACCTAGCTCACAGTGTGGCATTTTGTAAAAACTCAATAAAACGTAATTAAATGATTGCACATGTGTGTGCATATGTGTGAGTGTGTATTTATTTTCCATGTTCCTTTACAGCTTTTATTAATACTCATGTATTATATGTTCACATTACTCTTAGGGTAAATGGGTTTATTCCTCTGGGTTTCAAGTATTTATCCAAAGAAGAGTGACACCAGTAGACCTATAGGTCTGTATATGTTGTGAAATAAAACGAGCAGGGTTCAATACCTTGAATCCATGCATGTGCCCATTCATTTATTCATTCATTCATTTATTCAAACACATGTCTACCTGGAGCCACACTCCATGCAAGGTATTGGACACACAATAGTGAGTGAAGAAAAACCAGGTGGAGTTCTTTCAGCCTTTTTGAACTGACGATCCACTTGTTCTTGGCTGTTCCATAGTGGGATCATGCTTGCCTTACCTCAAACTGTCCTTCTGTCTAGAACATTCCACCTTTTTAAGTACTTCTATCAGTCTCCTGCTCCAATTGAAATCTCTTCAATTTTTACTAAAAAAGTAAAAAATCTATTTTTTAAAGCTGCCTCCTCAATCCTCTCAGTAGAAATTAATCAGTCCTTTTGTGCTCCAAGACCACTTGCTCTATAAATGAGCAATGTATTGCTTAAAATCTTTATTTCATTCTCCTCCCTATTCTGGCTGGCTGGTTCCATGGCCGTATCCCCATATGCCCCCACGTTCTTAAGGTAAAGATTAATAAAACTCTGTATTTCCACAATCCCTAGCACAGTGTTTCTGTATTTTAGAAATAAAGACCTGCTCCTTGAATACCAGAAAGAACAAAACAGGCTTTTTACATCAGTGTAGCATGTTTGGAAAGTGTTCATAAATACTCTTTTTCAATTAGAGTTCCAAAGTAAAACAAAGCCCTACCCCCATATTCTGACTTCTTCTATTTGAAATGAAAATACCGTATTGTTTTTACTGATAAATGAAAGTTACACACGCTCACGGAAACCATTTTAAATAATAGAGAAGTGTATAAAGCACTAAGTGAAATCCCTCTTTAACTTGACCTCTAAGAGATTACCTCTATTAAGACTGATTTACATCTCCTCAATCTTTCTTCTCTGTAACTATATACATTCTTATTTACAAAAATAAGAGCACACTAAATACTCTTAACTATGAACTCATCGTTCCCCATCTACTGTGCTGTCTATTAACAAAAGATCCATCCCAGTCATTGTAGAGGCAATGATTCACTTCTACATAGACCACGATGGTTTCACCAGTTCTTGACAAATGACATTTCAGTTGTTCCCAATGTATTGTTATTTCAAATAGCACTTCCATGAGCATCCTTACATATTTATCTTTTCCCATGTTTGTCTATCCCCTATGATGCAGTACCACAAACTCACTGGCTCCAAAGCAATGTGATTTGAAAATTTGGCACATGGTGCTCAGAAAGACTACATTAGTTAAAACCTTCCCGACTAGCACTTTAGAATGCTTCATTCCCATATTCAACAACAGAGTTTTGCTGATACTCATTTTAGCTTTTACCAGAGTAAGTGAAAATTACTTTTAAAACTTTTTGAAGTTTTATTACTTCTAATTACTTCTAAAATCTTTGTTCTGTTAATATCACTATTTCATTTTTGATGATTATTGCTTGCGTGTGTGTATATGTGTGTGTGTGTGTGAGAGAGAGAGAAATTGGTTGTTCACATCCATTAAGCTATTAAGAGATTTTCTTTTCCTTTCTATTGTTGAACTGGGCTTTTCTTAGTGATAGTAATCCTCTGAATTGCATATATATTGTGAATATTTTCACTAGTTTGCCATGGTCTTTTACTTTTCTTCTTTAGAAGGTAAAATTTTATCTAGTTCAACTTTTCATTTTTTTCCTTTTTTTGGTTTCTAATACTTGTATTGTACTACTAAAGGGCCCCTTGATTCCAAATTTTAAAAAGTCCTATTGTTTTAAAAGTAATTTTAGGCTTATATTTTTTTATATTATATTTTAAATCATCCTGGATGCAATTTTGTGGTATAGTTTGAAGTACTGCTATGCATTTCCCCTAAATGACTGGCTTACGACACAAATGTGTTTATTTTGTAATCCATCTGTAATTCATCTGCTACATGCTGATTTCAAATATTACCTTTAGCCTTTACTGAATCTCCCTGTAGGCCCTTGAAAATCTATTTATCAAGTTCTCAAAAAATGGTATTGGGGACTTTGAATACAATTACATTAAATGTATTAGAAATACTGAGAAACTGGTATCTTTCTGAAAGTGAGTCTTCTTGCTAGGAATTAGGTGTGCCATTTCAACAATTTTATGTCTTCTTTCAGAAAACATACACAAGCTTCTGGTTTGATTTTTTTTTTTTTTATCAGTGCCTCAACCCTTGCACCCCCAGGGGACTCTTGGGATTTGGGGCAGTTGCTGTGTTGGTGTTTCCTAATTTACATATTTTTTTTCTTATTTATCCTCATTTATGAACAAGAAAAAAATGGGAGAGGTGAGTATGAAAAACTAAAAAGTAGGTGTTCCAGAAAATGACTAAAACGCTCATAAGGCAGTCACTAAATATGATCTGTGATCAAGATGGTATTAATATGTGGAATTATTTAAAACACCTCCTTATTCGGATTCCAGGAACACTGATTGGCCAGTGCGCACAGGCTGTGAGTTCAAAGTGGTAGAGAGTTGCTAACTGAGACCTACTGGATGTTTTAGACCCATCGGGGCATGTTGTACTTATTGAATCACTAATTCTAAAGATATCTATAGAGCCATAAATACAATACAATTATATTACATTTAAAATAAAATGTGAAAAGCAGGTCTTATAACCGATGGCTCTTTTACTAACCGAAGTGTAAGGAAATCTACATTATAACCTGTTAATCTTTTACAGAATTATTGTATATAATTTTCCTTTAAATATGCAAGTATTTTTAGGAGTATGACCGCAGTTGAACCAGAATAACTTAAAAAAATTCTATCACTGAGGTGAGACCATAGCATAGTGGTCATGCTTGGATCCCTGAAGAAAGACTACCAGGGCTAGAGTTTTATTTCTGTCAATAGCTGTGTAATATTGGATCACTTTTATGGGACTGGCAGAACAAAATAACACTTCATAAGGAATGTAATGGAGGTCTGGTGGGAGAGGTAGGAGGCCAACCAGGAGAGTGCAAAGTCAAGAAGCAGCAAGTGATCAAAGGGCCTACGGTTGCAGAGTCCACATAAGGTAAGGATAAAGATGGGTCCATTAGAAAGGGGTGACATATGGTGCAATGGCTGGTGCTGGGAGGAGCAGGGCACCTCCACACTGGAGCAGCTGTAGCAGAAGACATGGTGTGGGGTGGTAGCCGACTGCCAGTGAACAGACAGAAAAGAGTGGGAGGGGAAGCGGTGGGACCACAGTGCAGGAGCAGGCATGGGACTGAATGAGGATTTGTTGTGGGTCTTCGTACATGGATCCCTTCACCTTTGCCCCCCTCAGGATGTGGTAGGATCCCAGTTTTTGACCACAGACCTCTTCTCTTCTTCCATGTGAATTCTCTAGGTCATTCCTTTCATCTTCATGACTTCAAGCTTTCCATGTGCAAAAACTCCCAGATTTACAAACCAGCCGGGACTCCCGTGTTCCAGAGCCACGTAGCTAAATGCTTATGTGACAACTTTATGGGACACTCAGACATTTCTGAATATCCAAGATGAAACCATGGATTTCTTTCCTGAAAACCTGCTCCTCTGCACCTCCAGCCAGTCTCCTCCATCTCAAGTAAATGGGATTTTTCTAGTTGTTTGGTTGAAAAACCCTTGAATGTTCCTTGAGCACCCCACATGCACTCCAGATGTAAATTCTGCTGGATCTCTCCTCCACAGTTTCATTACCACTTGGTAGAATAAATATTTGCCATCTTTTGCCTGAAAAACAGCAACCACCTTCTAAATTGTCTGCTGCTTTCATTTGTCCCTCCCCTCACACTTCTCCATATGGCCACAAATCAGCCTTTTGTTTAAAATCTAACTCAGATCATGCCACTATTCTGCTCAGAATTCTCAACACTTTTTGCCTGACTCAAAGTAAAATCCAGAATCCTAACCATGGCCACCTCACCTGGCCCTGCCACTTCTGCCTTTCTCCTAACATAGTCCACCTCCCTCTCCTGCCTCGAAACTCCCTGGTATCCCCAGCCAGCTCCCAGCTCTGCCTGCCTTTGTTCTTTCTTCTGCCTGGAAGCTCTGCTGCAGATACCAACAGAGCCCATTGATCTTCCCTAAATCAATCCCTGCCCTTCGATCACTCCTCCCCACTCCCCTGTTTTATTTTATTTTATAATACTTGTCACCACAAGACATATGACATATCTGTATATTCACTTATTGTCTGTTTCCTCCTGAAGAATATAAACTCCCTAAGGAATTTTGTTTTCTGCTGTATTCCCACACCTAGCACAGTATTTGGCACAAACTAAGTGCTTAATAATTGTTTCCTGAATGAATGAATGAATGAATGTAAATGCTGCTGGAAGAAGTCAGGAGAGAAGATCTGATGGAAGACAAAGAAAAGGTGGCATAAGGGATGGAGGAGTTCTCCCAGGGAGAGGGATATTAAGTTCAAGAAGAAAGCCAGATGTAGCCAGGAGGAAGGGAACTTACTCCTCTGGCCAGAGGGAGTAGGGAGAAAAGGACAGCTATGTATGGATATGCACTTGAAGAAGCAGTAATGGGCATTTGAAGAGCCCAATCCAACTTTCTTGCAGAAGTAGTTGATGGAATGCTGAATGGGACTTAGCAGCTTTGAGGAGAGGGGAAACTCCGAGTTGAAACTGCGCTGTGGAGGAGAACTGCCAGTAACAGTGTTTGGATTTGTGGCAGAGCAACCTGCATGATGGAATAATTTGTCTCTAGCATGGTTCAGCAGATCTAGAGCTGAGAATGTGGACAGCTGGGCGGATCAAAGCTTTGCTCTCCTGGACATTTGCAAAAGAACACGGAGATCTATTGATGATAATGGCCCAGGATCAGGGTTTGAGGGAAGGATGTAAAGGAAGAAATGGAAAAAAAGAAGCAGGGAGTTCAATGGTCTATGGAATTTGGGTCAAAAAATATGACAAGGAAATGAGACGTTCCTAAAGACTTTGGCTTTGGCTTGCACCATGAGTGTTTTTCCTTTTACATTGGATTTCCCTAAGGAAATGTCCTTTCAGATACATCCTCAGATTGCACTCTGAACATCAGCCTCCAGGGAGTTCTAGAACACTTGGATCCCCAGATCCTTTTCGAGGTAGAAGTGAGGCCTATGGAAATGACACCTGTGAATTAATACAAAAGAATGACATTCCTCCTGGGAATTTTAGGAGGGGGTGAAGGATATGGTGACATTGTATCCTGATTTTATAGAAACAATATGGGACCACCCAACCCCAAATTACACCAGAAAGAATATATCCACTCTACTATCCAATGAAACATAAAATGTGGAGACTCTGAATCTTAGATTCCCCGGTATAGTCTTAATTTCTAAAGTTAATTTTCCCCTCAGAGTATATGCTGCCATTTTATTTTAGTGATAATAAATAAAGTAGTTCTGATTCTGTGCTAGCAAGTGGCATTTTGATGAAAGTAATATCCCAGTTATGTATCATCCAGGCACATAGTTGGATGGTGCTTCTAATTGCACTGATGTGTAGCCATTTCTCTCCTAAATAAAAAAAAAAGTCTTCCCAGGGATTGCACACACCATACATCACAAAACTATACCCAGGATGTGGGAAACTTTTACCATTTATTTGCTGTTGTTAGATAAACGTAAGATCATCATATTTTTTTCCATGGAAATTCCAGTACCCATTGAATTTTGGGGAGTTCTGCTTAATTCTTAGGCTCCTAAAAAAAGGCTGAAAAGACTCCAACCAAACTCTAATGCCTCGGGTCAACTAAATCACT